>NC_071401.1:90221820-90864320 GCF_017976375.1 Cuculus canorus
TTCACAAAGAGACTTGACCAATTTCTAGCTTCAAATGAATGTTTTTCCCTACAATGTTTTCCTTGCAGCTACTGACAAAGAACTGATGCATCACAGCAAACCAACCAATAGTTTAGGCTAGGAGTTTGTTTGCTGGTAATACCTGACGCTTAGAAAGTAAAAGAGGAGCAAATAACTATCTAATTTTTTTGCTTCACTGATAATTTTTGAGTGTCAACTTCTTATCTCTAGGACAGCAAAGATCCCCTGAAATCACAGGCGAAAGTAGAATGTTTCAAATTTTTTGGTACTCAGTTCTGCCATCACTCTGAGGTTGGCTTGAAGATCTCACAGACCACTCTGGCTCAGGAAGGCTGCTATTGGCCATTTGTTGGCTGTTGCAAAGGAAGATTTGTCTAATCTGCACTAAAAAAATTGGATGCTAAGCCTCCATTTGGTTTCTATTTGACCTCTGAGAAAACCACCTTGCTTTTTATCCCTAGTCAACTCCTGTCTGACTTCTCTTCATACCCTTGAATTTGGGGTGCAGTAGGATTATATTTGTCCTTACAAATATGTGTGGATGTGGTTTCATGCTGTGTGCTGTTAAGGGCAATGAAAGCAGGGAACTTTCCCTTAGCTGATTTCTTGCTGTAGTATATCCTGTCTCGTTTCTTTGGAACTCTGCCATGGACAACAGCTTCCTGTCACTCTTACATCTGTGCAACAGAAATAGGGGCTCTAGAACCTGCAAAGCAAGCTGCAATGAAAGCAATGTGAGGTTTTGATTGCAAAAAGATTTCCAAATTGATCTTCCCAGGCATTAACAATCCATATTGTTTTAGAATTCAAATTTGCTGAAATCCTGTCTCCAGGTCAAATTTCTTCCTTCGCACCACTGGCATATCACATTTTTTTTCCTATAGAAAACAGCAAGTTTGATACTAAGGATGAAGGGACATAGCATTTATAAGGATTTCCCTTGTGTCAGGTGGTGCTTGGTATTCTATCGTGCTTCAGCAAGATTTAAGAAATACGCTGGCAACAACAGGTAGAGGGCATTGAAGTGAATAGCGTAAGGAAGTGCTTACTCCTGTAAAGAGCATCTTCATGGCTGATGGAGCAGAAGTGGAGAGGTTAGCAAGGGTCTGTTGCAAGGTTAAGAGTAAGGATAGCTATGTTTGGTGGCGTGTATTTATGCCGAAAGAAGAGCCTTATTCCATAAACAGATGTGTTTTCTAATGCCAGAAAGTCAAACAGAAACTATTTGAAAGACTCACTGTATGGGTGTTCCATTCACATCAGGGCTGGTAAGTGTGGGGCTCTAAAAGCAAAGATTATTTCAGGCTCCAGCATTTGTCTCACCCAAAAAATGTGGCAGAAAACTCAGTGCATGAGCAGGGTTGAAATAACTGCCTCACAGCCTCAAGAGGAGTGGCATCCGGAGCCCAACATCTGATGGGGGGAACAGGCGCAGAGACTTTCAGGCCAGCTGAGCCTTACCTGTAGGGACAGACCTGCTCCATGCTGGTAAACCCTCTCAGGCTTCTAAAAAAGAGTGGTTCCTTGCAAATTGCTTGTTAGGAGCAGCTCCCAAAACTTACTGCCAGACCCTTCAGCATTATGCTGGCTGGCATAGTCCAAAGCTGCTCCAGGATCTGCCCAGGCACTTTAGTTTGACAAGGCATTGCATTTCAGTGCCTGGAAAATTCCCAAATCTGTCACTTGAGAGGTGCCTTGCCTGCAGGATGTAAATGCCTGCGGTTCCCTGTTTCCACTGAGTGGTTGCAGTAACAGTCCCACAGATGTGAGCAACTCAGAATTGTTAGTGTAGCCTGTAGTCTTGCTGTTTCTCTCAACAGCATCACAGGCGCCAGGAGCTGGGCAAGACAAGGAGTGGCTGAAGTAGCTGGGGAACACATACTGAGTGTGACAGGGGCAGTTATTTGGGGAATGAGTGAAGCAGGGCTGAGGCTGCTGCGGTCTGTGCCTAGGGCAGGACTAAAATTCCTGCCCTTCCTTTTAGAACTGTTTTTTCTCTCTCAGCGGTAAGGGTTACAAACCACATCCATAGACCAGAGGGCTCGAAGGCTTCACCTTCTTACCTATGTGCTGCAAGACAAGCCACACAGCTCCTTCATGGGAAAGGTTCTCAGTCAAATACAAAACTGCATGACTTTCAACTACCAAACCCCCTGGGGGTTGGTATCCCCCTGGGTCTGGTAACTCAGCAGGTTGACCAGCCCAATGCCTTGGCACCAGCCAGAAATGCTCACAAGGAAGGAACATGGGAAAAAAAAAAGGCTGATGGAAAGCCTCCCCTTCCTAGCCCAACACAAACATCCCTTTTCGGGTATGTTGTTTTCTGTGGAAAGCCTTGCAGTATTTTAAATGGATGTGGGCAATTTTCAAGCCCATCTTGATTTGTGAAAGCTATCTTAAGAGATAATATTGATGTAAACTGTGTAGTGTTCCTTACAGATCATTTTTATAGATAGAAGGTGTTAGCAAACATTGATAAGGGAGCCTAGAGCATGAAAACTGCAAAGCTGTCCCCATTTAGATTTCATCCTGCTATGTTATCCTGAGGAGCAGTACCTATTCTCCACACATTTACGTGGAAAGAACAAGAAAACCCTTAGGCTACTGATCCTGCAGACCTCTCTCTTTCCACCTGGGGACTGAGCTGTGACCATAAGCTTCAGGGCTGTCTGCCACTACAACTGCTCCATGTACTCAGTCCCAGAAGTAAAGCCCCAACCACGGGCTACACAGTTGCAAACTTTTCCTGCCACTACAGTTCCTAGGTAACTAGTTTCTTTGTCTGAAGAAGAAATTTATGAGCTTGGACAGGATATTGAAAAGTTTATGTAGTTGACATCTTAACAATAAAACATTCATAGAGTATATGGGGAGAACAATGAGCAAAACATTATCATCGCCGTGACTACATCTGTGCAGAATAACTTCTATTTGCTCATGAAAAATATGAGATTGAACAATAAACTGGTGAAGCCATCCATACAGATTTACATGAATCAATCCTATGGGTTTGAGTCAATGCTCTTCTTATTCACTTTTCAAAATTCCACCTAAGTTAATTGCTTGAAAAATATTAGAAACAACAATTATGTCAAGAATCTTTATAAGTCTGCACTTCATGACTTTCTATAAGGATTCAGCTTTAGATCTTACAGTAGATTTGGGAATCACCCCATCAGGAAAGAGAAATATGAGACTGACCTTTGTCTTGCTCCAATAACAAAAGTAGAGTACTTCAACTTAAATCACTATCTTCGATGACCATCTATGAGTAAATCAATAACTGACTCCTTTGTGGAAACAAGCTGCTTTGTAGTGGTATCTCTGCATATTTTTGCTACTGATAAGGCAATGCATCTATGAAATGCATAGGTATGAACCATGTTTCAAGTAACTTCAAACAATAAGCACATGAATAAAATCAAACTTGGCTCTTCGACAGTTCACAAAGAGTGAAATTTGTCCCTCGACATGGGGGCTGGCACAGAGACATTTCATTTCCCTAGTCTTTCAGAAACCTTCAAAACAGTGTTTTAAAGGCAATTCAGCATTGCACAGACTTTGGATTGGCCTTTTGCTCAGCAGTGAATTTCATCCATTATGAATTATATGTGAGAGGACTTTGATTTTTCACCCAAGAAGAGAAAAGGACTAAATGAGTAGGATGCATGATTCATTCCAACTAGATATCCTACTTGCAATCAGCAGTTATTGTCCCTGGTGCTTGTAAAGGACAAAGCAGGGTTGCCTTGGTATCCTGGAAGGAGCTATAGAGATCTGTACATAAAAAGAGAAAATCAGGAGGAAGAAGACATTGGGGAAAAGGTGTGTTGAGTGAGCTAGGTTTTTCCCAGTGCAATGACAAGAAGAAAGTCTGTTGCTGAAAGAGTGCCTGTGGTGCCTGTGCATGCTTTTACAGGAGTTAGAGAGCTGCAGCTCTGAAGGAAGCACCCCAAACTTCCTTGTGAGTGGTATTATACACCATAAATAAGTAAAGGTTATTTTTCTGTACTGAAATATTGAGAAATATTAATATCATATACTATTCTGGGCACTAGTAAAATTGCTTAGAGGTTTGAAATTGAAAAGGTGCTATGAAGGAAGTTCTTAAATACTCTAGAGGTTTGGACTTTGAGTTAAGAGGAGGGATTAGTCTGAGCTGGCCTCTGCAGCCTGAGGAAGAAATGAGGTAAAATGAGAGATTGTCAGTGAGGTAAACGAAATCCTGAGACGAACAGATTGAAGGCAGTAAGCTGTTTAAGATAGCAACTAATTTGAAAACAAGATGCCATGGACTAAAATTGGGATGGAATGGGTGGGTGCACAGACAATTCAGGCAAAATTACTTCACAGAACAGAGTCTGTAATTTGGCATGGATGGGAAAAGTCAGCTACTGAAGCGTGTGTGTTGAGGAGGGAGTAGAGTGCAAACCCACTGTGAAAAGGAACAAGATATATTTTTGGACTCAGATAAAATTCAAGGTTGCAGCCACTAATTGGAATTTTGAGGATATGCTGATAATTCATACTCATAGACTGTTTAGTGTTTTCTGTGTTTATGAGGACAGACTTTTAACAGACTAATGTTTTCTGATAGCCGTTACTGTCATGGAGTCTTTAAGTCATTTGCAGCTTCAGCCGGGGCTCAGGAAGGCTGGTGTGACTCCTTCCTCAACTACAACAGACTTTGGGTCAGGCTTCTCTGGCAGAAACTAGTAGAATTTAATGATTTCCTTAGGTCTGTGGATAGTCTTGCTTTTTGACTACCAATAAGCCTTTTAAGTGAATTACAGCTGCGGGAGAATACTGCTTCTTTAAGCCTTTTCTCATCCAAGTGCTGAGTGCCCTTGGAGCCTCCCTTTCTTGTTGATTTCCTCAGGAGTCTCTGATGGTGTTAACTCATTCTGCTCATGCTTGTGCTACTGCCATCAAGATTTCTAGGCACTGGAATAGAGTGCCTTCAGATCCTAAAGAGTCATAGACTTGATTTCTGTGACATCAGAAAGTAGGTAAGTAAATAACAGAAATATTTGCTTCAAAGCACTGAACAGTAGGCAATTTTAAATGTAAACTTTCTGAGGGCCTGCCAGTGCTAATGATCAGTGTCCTGCTATTGCTTGTACACTTGCTCTGGTTGTCAAATAGCCACGTATAGCCTGTAAGGCAGAGAAGCATAGCCATCCAAACCCTGACTTGTTCTTCATAAGGTAATGGAATGTTTCATCCAACTTACCTATTGCAGGGAATGATGGTATACATGAGCAAATCTAACATATTACATGAAAAAAAGCACTGCAGTAAATGTATACCCAAGACAACGTATCACAAGGTTATACCTTGATTCTATTTTCTAGCTTATAGATACAGTAAGAAATAATGCTGTGATTGCAGCCTTCAAAGGCAACACATAAACTTCATGTGAGTAGTGTTCACTCAGTCCTCCTTCTGCAAAGATATTTGGGAGTAGAAACATTGGCGTAATTTAACTGTTTTGCCCTCTGATGAAGCAAAGAAGCTACAGACTCAGATAAATCAGGTAGTTAGACTAGGTTTATCGAGAGTTCTGGTTGAATCTTTTTCTTAAGGAATGAATGGACAGAAAGCAAGGTGCACTATCACCATATGCTCAAGATCTGCATGAATTTATAGTTTATCTTCTCCTATATGCACATTAATACACTGCGGTGTAGGAATCAGGCTGCTGGAGTGCATAATCTGGGCATTTCCATGCCCTGAATGTTTCAACTTTTTAAAGTAATCTTGAGTCTGCATTGATGCATTTGGCTTTGAAAGTCAGAATATCCTCCTAACTTACCTTAGCCTACCCTCTGCTGAATGGTACTCTGTGTTTAACTCACTTTACACTAATTTTGGTTTGGAAAGAAAAATGATTTTTTTAGTCATGTTGAGTGGCATTTACCAGTCTAATGATTAAATGAGAATTATTTCCATAATCAGGTGTTACCTAGTACAAATCCAGATGTAATTGTCATCCTGTGAGAAGTATTATAAAAAAACGGGAATACAGCAGCTTGCTGTCCTAATTCATATTAAGTAACAACTATGATACTAGAAGTGCTACGGCCTAATCCAGAGGGACTTAATTAAGTGACACCTCATTTATAAGACTATTTTTAAGCTTGTAACAGAATTTATTTTATGGCAGAATTATATATTTGCTAAACAGATTGGTAATTCGACTGAAGCAAAGATACAAAGGTTGTAACTATCTATTCTGCTATAAAGGAGATTAATCAACCAGATTTTGTCAACAAAATCCACACCACAACAGAATGGTCTCTGTTTTTGCTTTTATTTTACTATGGCACTTCACTTTGTCTTGAGACATAGAAATGTGCAACTTCAGTGGTTCTGCTTCACCCTCCCAAGCTCCACTCTCCTCTGGTACTTCGTAATTGCACTGTGCAAAGGCCCGAGCCAGAAATATTTGTGTGCATCTCCACCAATCCAATATGTAGAGCAAGAAATTCTTGCAGTGATGAATTTTCCCTCACAGAAATCAATACAAATGTATTTTATCGTAACCTTAAGATCAATAATGAGTAACTAAGCCAAGCTTTTGGAAAAATAAAGTCCTTAACTAGAATTTTTTCCTAAATCTAAGCTTTGAAATCTATTGAATCCATAAGTGTGCCCCAATACATTTTATGGCCATTTAAACCATTGCTTTTATATTTAACACCGTATTTTGTTCTAGGAAAGGGTAATAAATGTCTCTGCAACACTGAAGAAAGCCAACAGGGCACACTGGTTGACTGAAGTACATTCTTTCAAAGATTTTTTCTTCCAGAGGAACTAAATTAGCTGGGAAAACTCAAACTAACAGGTAATTATCCATCATGGCTCTTTATGCCCCAATATCATTGCACACAATAGTTTTACAACGTGAAAGGCCAACAGAACACTCTCCCAGGGACAATTCTACACTGAAGACCATCAGATACGTAATACTTCGTAAAAAACCTAAAACGGTTCAACTTGGGTAATAAAGTGTAGGAGTTTAGTAAGGTAAATGACAAGACTATGAAGGGCTGGGAGGAAATCCCATGTCAGACTCCATCTAAACAAGTAACAGTGTCCATGTTTGTTGCATTCAACCTTCAGTTGATCACAACAGCCAATTACTTGATGAGATGAAGAAGGCAGCAGGAAACTATTTCGGATCTGAGCATTGTGCAGCTGGGGATCTCACAACCAGAGGATGCAGCTCTGAGGCAACCCTCCCAAATATGCTGCAGCAACATTGTAAGCACTGTTTCAGCAAGTGAAGTAACAACACCTTATGGGAGGATCCTGAATTATGCTCAAAAAATGGATGGTGGAGTTGCGAAGGGAATTTTAACCACTGTTCTGGGCTCTGAAAGGTTTCTTTGGGGTTAATTGTAAGTTTATGCTCCTGGAAATGGGTGGACCTCAGTGTTAGATTCATCTGGCCCTAACACTGATTCATCTAGCGCTGGTCAGGGTCTTCCACATTCTAAGGGCCACATTGGCAGGTCTGCAATGCTGTGCAGAAGTGATCTCTGGGATGGATTTAGGACCACATCCAGAGTTTAGCTGCAGGAAAATCCTCTGAGATGGGTAATCTGTTATAGCCGTGAGTACTGAAGCGGTGGAAGTAAAGGGGAACATAATTTTAAGCTCCACTTCTTCATAGCATGGATAAGCCCAGAGGTTTGTACCAGGCATGGAGAAATGGTGATCTGGTGTCTTGCACTCCCTTTGCACTTCCCATGTGGAGATATCACAGAACTCATTCGAAGTACATGAGGTGCTCTGGGATCCCTCTGACAAAGATCCTATATGGGGAATGATGAGATGCAGGGGTGGGGGAAGCCTCAGAAGATGTGCTCCCCACATGAGATCATTACAGGGTGTTTATTTTTCTTCTTCCAACATTAAGTTACATTGCACAAATATTCAGATGTCAAGTCTGTATGCCCATTTTCCGCTGCACAGCAGGTTCCTCAGGGAGTCTGTAGCTTCAGCGGGGAAGACTGGGAAATGCCACTTTCCCAGTGCAACCTACACAGGACTATTATATATTCTATAATACTGTTTCTAAACTCTAGGGCAAAAAAAACCATCTTGGAGAATTTCTTTTTGATGCACAGATAGGGGACTTAAATCCTGGGTCTGCTCTGGAAAAGCTAGGACACCCATTGACTCTCATGGTGTCTCCTGCTGCAAGAGCATGAGACTTGTGGTGTCTAACTCAGCCTGTGCCTGCCAGGGAAAGGTAAAAGTGACCACAGCTTCCTGCCTCCTGCAGCTTGCCTTCCAAAGGTAATGTACATAGGCTGATACATGCTGGTGGCAGACAGAACTTCCAGTTTTGCCTCTGCATGATAACCTGGACACAGTAAAAATAGTAAAGTGTGAAAGGATGAGGAAGCAAAAGTAGCTCCAAAAATCCCTTCTGCACCTTTCCCAGGCCACTGGCTGAATGCCAGATTTAGTAGCAGTAATGGCAAGACCAATTTTCCTGGACTGGCTTATTTTCAGAGGCTCTCTGCCTTTGCTCAGCCAGGCAAGGACAGCATATGGTTCTGCACTAGGACGTTGGGGCCACTGTGTTTTCTCTACAAGATCATCCAAGTAAGGGTGAGATGGATTCACTTTTCAGTACCAACAGATGGAAAACATGATGTGTTACTGTATTTGGTACAGTTGTTGGTTTATTTTTGCTCCCAAGTGACTTTTGAATCTCTCTCCTCAGCAGAGAAGCCTCTTCCTCTGGTGAGTGTCATCAGTTTGGGGACATGGTATGTGGCTTTGCGCAAGTGCAGAGTTCTATTTTACAGCACTTGAGATGTAGAGATCTTCCTGGTTTTCCTCTTTCTATGTTGTTGGCATTGTAAAGTTCTAGCCCAGCTCATTACCAGTTGCCAGGAGATTACTATTTGCAGACAGAGATAGTTGTAGTTAGTTGAAGTGGTGGGTGGAACGGGAAGGGGAAGGGAATCGTGTCAAAGAACGGCCAACAAGATATCTGACAGACAGACAGCCTTTGTCCTGCAGCTTCAGCAAATAGGGCAGGAGATTGTTAACAGGACCTGCCTGTGAACAAAGAATGAGCAGACACCCGTGTTAGATCATGTTGGCAACACATTCGTTTAATTCATTTCTTCATATAAAATATCAGTGCCACTTGTGATGGGTTAGTTTCCAGACTAAAAAGTCATGGGCTCTGGACTCAATTCCTATGGCCATGGGCAGGATACTGAATTCAGCCTCTTAGCTTTCCTTGGCAGCCTTCCTCTTTATACATGGCTAGGGCGTACAACTGATCTGAGGCAAACACAGCACCACGGGATCAACAGTCAAGGCTGTGACAGTACACATTGTGAAATCTTTGGTTTTTAAAGAACTTGATGGGATTTTTTCAATCTGTTTTGTGTTGAAGTTTTTGAAGTTTGTGGGTTGTTCAGCAGGGACGGCTCTGCTTGTTGGCCCAAATAAGTGCAGATGTAGCTGACCACAGCACCGCTGCCTGAACTTACCTATGCTATGGGAAGCCACCATTTCTTTATAATGTATCTTTTGCAGTAAGTATCCTCCCTTTCCTTCCACATGCCTTCCTTTCAGCCTGTTCCACACCTGGAAGGATTTTGCACACCTCAACAGTGATGGGTTAGGGAAACAAATTCACCCAGGATGGCAAAGTGCATTTTGGAACTGAAAAAAGGTTTTGTCCAATCTTCACTATAAAATGAGAGCTTTATAATACAGTGATAACACAGACACTAATTTTTTGGTTTTTTTTTTTTTTTTTTTAAACTATCTACACAAATGACAGAGTTTTAAATTGGCCATGGAGGGTTAGGGATGGAGCTTGTACCCCAGTTGCTGTTCACTTAGACCTTCTCAATAAGCTACTGAGTTCCAGAAAAACAACTAAAATGTTACATGATGGATGAGAAATAGAAAGAGAGTAATAAGAATAAGAGTAATAAGAATAATGCAGCCTTACTTCAAATTTATGTACAGTAATATCTGCTCTATCTTAAAGAAAACTGGAAGAATCGAAGGACAAAAACAATGATGGGGGACATGGAAAGCCTTTCATATGAAAAAGGTCATGCTAGGGCTGTTTACCTTAGAAAGAAAACCAGTGAAGCAGAGTCTGATAAAGATATATTGAATCCTGTCTAGTGTAACACTGCTTGCTGAAAATATTAAGGTAAATTGAAAAGCAGCAATTTCTAAACTCATCAAATAAAACACCTTTCTCACAGGAGATAATTAAACCATGGAACTCCCTGCTGCAAGGGAGGTCAGGCTTCAGCAGGATTGCAAAAGGACAGGATTTCTGTCTGGTGACAAGTCTCTCCAGACTTAAAATAACTAGTGCTTATGTGTTTTAAGATATTAATATCTGTATTGCAAGGAACAGATTAGGATCCCTTTCCTGTACTGGAGTGGTAGGTTCCGCCCTTTGACTTCTTATGCTTGTTTCTGAGACATTTCCTCTGTGTGCTAAAGAAGGGTTGCTGGTGGGCCTCAGCCACCTGGCTGGTGAGAATGATACTGATGTCCCCTTGAGGGCACAGATCACTGCCTATAACATCCAGCCATGCTGAGGAGTCTGAGTACACCAGGGGACAAGGCCCAAGTTTTTCTAGTACATGCAGTGCCCGTCAAGGAACTCCTCCAGCTGGTCTGACTGCCTCTGCATTTATGGAGGTCTAGTTCCAAGTCTACTAAAATCAGGGCTCATAATCACCAAGTCACACTATGAACCATTTTGCACCATTCCTGCAATACCCCTCCATATAAGCCTTATCCCTGGGCATCTCGTGCCAGAGCATCTCTGCCAGTACGGCAACACCATCAGCATATTCCCCCAACAATACATTAGGAGGTAATTTGCCCTTGTCAGTCATGTAGGCCATCCCATTGTCAAAAACCCCAGAGCTCTAGCAGTGACACCAAGCATGCAGCCATGTATTAATAGACTGAGCCTGTCTATTTCTTTGAATGTCACTGCCCGTGACTGGAAGGAGGGAGAGAAAAAAAATCACCTAGGTCTCAGATTCCTTCTCTAGCCTTCCCATGGCCCTGAAGTCTCTTTTGATCACACTTGGGCTATGTACTGCAGCTTTGTCACCTCCCATGTGGAAGAGCAGTGACGGGCAGTAGTCTGAGGGCTGTACCAGACTGGGGAAATTTCCTATTGATATTCCTAATCTGAGTTCCTGGGAGGTAGCAGACCTATGTGTGGGGTCTGCTCGACATATTGGACCCTCTGTTCCCCTCAGCAGGGAGTCTCCTATAGCTACGATACCTTTTCTTCCTTGTGTTCGTTGTAGTAATTTGGGGTGTGTTGTCATTCTGGCCTTGGCTCCTCCTCTGGTGTAGATGGATCAGCACCCACATTGTCCACTGATTGGTATTCCACAGCTAGAGCCTCGTATCTATTGTGCAGAGGCACCTGGGGAGGCATGGGCAAGGACTGGGTTTGCTTGCTGCCTTGATGGTGAACTAG
Organism: Cuculus canorus; assembly: GCF_017976375.1. Classification (NCBI taxonomy): domain Eukaryota; kingdom Metazoa; phylum Chordata; class Aves; order Cuculiformes; family Cuculidae; genus Cuculus; species Cuculus canorus. Next base: position 90,233,351 of record NC_071401.1, read on the forward strand.
TTTCCACACACTACTTCCCTTAAGTCCGTGCCTACACCATGATTGGGAGAGGATACCGAATCCTTTTGATCAGGGGCTTTTTCTGGTGGTTGTCTCTGTTCATATTTCAGAGATCTCAGGGAGTGATTGCACCAGTCTATATCTTGCTCAGATGAAAACCCCACTGTAGGAAAAGCTGTCTTAAATTTGGTTTGAAGCTTGAAGTTTCCAAGCAGCAATACAAAAGATTTCTGTTTGTATAATTTTGGGATTATGTTCATGCTTTAATTCCATACCTATGCGAATGGATTGGGCTTTCCCAAGGACCTTGGAAGTAGCTTGAAAAATTTCATAAAGGTTTGATGGTTGCATGGCACCTGTTACCATAACTGATCATGTCCTAGAGCTCACTGTGTTTGGAAGGCAACTGAACCTTGAGGACAGGAAAGGAAGTGAGTGCAGTTAAGTCTGTGTCTTTTTTTGCAGCAGGACTGTGCCAGTGTATGTGTCTGACATAATGTCAGAATCACATAATTTCTTAATTAATTTCTTAATTTTTCTTAATTCTTAAATATCTTAATTTTTGTTTTCCTGCCTGCACTCCTTGACAGACACGTTATTTAATTTTTAAAAACAGGAGTGAATTGTCATGTTAATAGCCGCATAACTTCTTCAGTGCAAGAAGTGCTCAACAACATGTTACAGCTGGGCTGAACTCTAAGAAAGGGTTGCACAGACATATCTGAACAATTTCCCTCCATTTGGGAGGAAGTGTACGCTTGAAAGAAATTATGCTCAGACCTGAGAACCCTTCAAAGTCTTCTTCTATGGAATATGAGGGATTTGATACCCAAGCACCAACATGTCTCCTCTTTTAGGTTAGTAAGATGCACAACATGAAGGCAAATCATGTCTAACCTGAATAAACACCCCTGATCAAATGTACAGGAGATATGAGGAGCCACAGCACCAACTGCTTTGAGCTACTGATCTGCTGCTATTACAAATAGTGAATTACTGAAGTAAATGTGTCCATTGGCCTTTTCCACTCATAGTGCCAGGTTAGCTATTTTTGCAAAGGACATATTTGAGGTCCACAAGCACAATAAAGCACAGTTTTTCAGAGAGAGTCAGCTCCCTCTGAAAGAAGGGAGAAAAAAGCAAGAAGTCAGGGACAACATGCAGTCAGGCTAAGAGAATGGATATCTGCCAGCATCCCAGGTTTAATTCTTATAATGATCTTCATTTTTAGCTGTAAGTAGAGACTCACACATGAAGTCAGTAGGCACATGTTCCTTTATAACTGGCCCTGTGAGTCAGGAGTCCAACAGGGCAGCCGTCGGCTAACAGAGGGCAGCCTTCCTAGACTTGTTAGAGTTAATGGAGGGAGCAAGGTTACAGCTAAGCTCTTGTAGGGGAAGTTTGAATGCAGGATCTTATCATTCCCAGCCAACTGAAGAGGAAACATAGGAAGACTAACCTCCCTAGGCTGAAGTTGGCAGTTGGGTGAACACCCTCCAGTGCCATTAAATTCCCATTAAAAATCAATTTACTGGGACCAGGATTTCATCATCTCTTCTTCAATAAGCTGAAGTCGATGTCTTCTGCATTTCATCAGTTTCTTCAGTCCAGTTTGGAACATTTCTCCAAAATCTGTTTGTGTTCAATAGTCACGAAACTTTTTGGGCTGCTGAGATGCCTAGATTTTTGTTTATCCTCTGGAACCACAAGAAATTCCCATGCTGAATCATAATGGAAAAACTGAAATGTCAAAAATAATTGTACCTTATCATTTGAAAAGAAGAAGCAAGAAGTTAAGGCCAGCTGACAGTTTCGCTTTAAGTCTTACCAATTAGATTATGGATTTTTCTTTTCTTTTTCTCTTCTACAATCACATTTTAAACAAAGTCAATTTGAACTGGAAATATTTTTTTTCATTGCAAGACAAAACCATTTAAACCAAGAGTTTTCCTCAAATGTTTTTGTAATTTAATCTGCTGTCATTTTATGTCAAAATATATTTCACAGAAAATTTCTGTCCAGTTGTATTACCAGTGATTCAGTGTTTAATTTGTTAGATGTTGCCATGTTTACTTCTAACTAATGGATATTTTCTGATATAATGCACCTTTATAAATTATTAATACAAAAAATAATATATATGGGTTTGACTATAAAGAAAACAATGCTTTTGAACATGAAAAAGCAGGAAGGCCATAAATTCATATGATTCTTGCTGTGCTGCATTCATCAAACTGATTTCTCCCTTTCAAATGCTGAAGACTTTGTTGCTGATAATTACATGAATTTATATATATTGCATGCTCTTTTAAAACATGGCAAGTTCACAATCTTGCCTTATTCTATATCAGTAATGTATTAGATTACTATATCTGTAATGCAACATAAAGCTACTACTGTGAATGATATGTTAAAATTTTATTTATGATTTGCAGTATTTCAAAGAAGCTTAAAAAATGCATACACAAATGAAAGCTGAGCTGTTCTGCCTTCACAGTTGCCTGCGGTAAGGGACTGGCAAACCTTTTTCTTGTGGTGAGGTGTAGCTCATAGAATCATAGGTTCATAGAATCACCAGGTTGGAAAGGACCCACTGGATCATCAAGTCCAACCATTCCTAACATTCCCTTAAACCATGTCCCTAAGCACTTCATCAACCCATTCCTGGCAGTCAGCCAGGATCACTGGAAGATGATGGAAAGGAGTTTGGAAAGGACATCTGCCATCTCCTTCACCTCCAGGGAAGGTGACTCAACCACCTCCCTGGGCAGCCTCTGCCAGTGCCCGATGACTCTTTCTGTGAAGAATTTTTTTCTGATCTCCAGCCGGAACCTCCCCTGGCGGAGCTTCAGGCCATTCCCCCATGTCCTGTCCTCTGTCACTTGGAAGAAGAGGCCAGCTCCCTCCTCTCCACAACCTCCTTTCAGGTAGTTGTAGAGAGTAATAAGGTCTCCCCTCAGCCTCCTCTTCTCCAGGCTAAACAACCCCAGCTCTCTCAGCCGCTCCTTATAAGACTTATTCTCCAGCCCCCTCACCAGCTTCGTTGCTCTTCTCTGGACACGCTCCAAAGCCTCAACATCCTTCTTGTGGTGAGGGGCCCAGAACTGAACACAGTATTCGAGGTGCGGTCTCACCAGTGACGAGTACAGAGTGAGAATAACCTCCCTGGAGTTGCTGGTCACACCATTTCTGATACAAGCCAAGATGCCATTGGCCTTCTTGGCCACCTGGACACACTGCTGGCTCATGTTCAGTCGGCTGTCAACCATTACCGCCAGGTCCTTCTCCTCTGTGCAGCTCTCCAGCCACTCTTCCCCCAGTCTGTAGCACTGCATAGGGTTGTTGTGTCCCAAGTGCAGGACCCGGCATTTGGCCTTGTTGAACCTCATGCCATTGGCCTCAGCCCAGTGGTTCAGCCTGCTAAGATCCCTTTGCAGAGCCTCCCTACCCTCCAGCAGATCCACGCTTCCACCCAGCTTAGTGTCATCCACAAACTTGCTGAGGGTGCACTCAATGCCTTCATCCAAGTCGTTGATAAAGACATTGAACAGAGCTGGACCCAGTACCGAGCCCTTAGGAACTCCACTTGTAACTGGCCTCCAGCTGGAGTTAACTCCATTGACCACCACTCTCTGGGCCCGGCCATCCAACCAGTTTTCGACCCAGGAGAGTGTGCGCCCATCCAGGCCAGAGGCTGACAGTTTCTGAAGCAGAATGCTGTAAGAAACTGTGTCAAAGGCTTTACTGAAGTCCAAGAAGACTACATCCACAGCCTTGTCCTCATCCAGTAGTCGAGTCATTTTGTCATAGAAGGCAATCAAGTTAGTTTGGCAAGACCTGCCTTTCATGAACCCATGTTGACTGGGCCTGATCACCAGTTCTCTTGCATGTGCTTCATGATAGCACTCAAGATTACCTGTTCCATGACTTTCCCTGGCACTGAGGTCAAACTAACAGGCCTGAAGTTCCACGGATCCTCCCTGCCACCCTTCTTGTGGATGGGCACAACATCAGCCAGCCTCCAGTCCAGTGGAACTTCCCCAGTCAGCCAGGATCACTGGAAGATGATGGAAAGGAGTTTGGAAAGGACATCCGCCAGCTCCTTCAATACTCTTGTGTGGATCCCATCCGGCCCCATAGACTTGTGGGTGTCTAGCTGGGCAAACAAGTCTCTAGCCGCCTCCTCTTGGATCATGGGAGCCTCATTCTGCTCCTCTAACTCCTGGGTTTGTACACAGAGGGAACAACTTTCCTTGCTATTAAAGACTGAGGCAAAGAAGGCATTAAGTACCTCAGCCTTGTCCTTACGCCCTGTCACTGTTGTTCCTTCTGCATCCGATAGGGACTGAATATTCTCCCTAGTCCTCCTTTTCTTGTTGATGTATTTGTAGAAAGATATTTTATTATCTTTCACAGACTTAGCCAAATTGATTTCTAGTTGGGCCTTAGCCCTCCTGATTTTTTCCCTGCACAATCTCACTTCCTCCCTGTAGTCTACCCAAGATGCCTGCTTTGAGAAGACATGATTGGAAAGGTAGTGGCACAGCTGAAGAATTAAGCTTCTCTTTGTGGTCATGTGAATTGGACTGGTATGTCATAATTTATGGGCTAAGGTATATAGAGACTTATTTCTTTCTCTTCTGGGTTTTCCAAGACCATAAGGTGAATTTTATTTGCAATTGCCTGCCTAAAAACCTCCTTGTCTCTATTCTGCCTCTCCCTTATCCTTCTATATACTACGTCTCTCTTTTTTTGCCAATGGCCTCTGAAGGAGGCATTAATCAAATTTCACTGCAGAATTCTGCAATAACCTGTTTGTTTGTTTTGTATGAGAAGGAATGGGAAAATTATGAATATTGTTAGCCAGAGGCACAAACTCTTTCTGTTTCCACTGGATGAGGGAAAGAAAATTACATGCACAGATCTTTTACTGCCTAATTCTGCACAGTACCCAACCAAGGGCTCTGTGCTTCTTGCAGAGATAAGTGTGGGACACCAAGCATCAGGGCAGGGGTGGTCTGCTGTGTATGAGATCTAAAAAGCCAGTGTTGGCATCATTCTGGATTCACTGCCCATGCTTACAAGGCATCTGAGTCAAGCGTATGGATTTGCACTGGCTGCTGGGGAAGCACCTGTGTGCAGCTTGAACTATGTTGCCCCACTGCCCCAGGGTCTCATCTGATTACAAACTTTGTGCAACTGAAAGGAGGTAGGGCAAGGTGCTGGATGTCAGATGGGGCTGAGAAATCAGCTGACACCAAAGTGGTTTTCCCTGCCCATCTCAGGCAGTTCAGCCATCCACAACTCTGGACATTGCTTTTCATTTTGAAGACAGTCCTTCAGACACTCTTCAGATAGAAATGTCCATAGCATTTCTGCTACTTCTCTGCCATTGTGTTGGTTTCCAGCCTTGGGCTACTCATAGTAGCAGTGATTCATTTTTTTAATGTGGAATCACAATTACTGTCGAAAAGTATGATGTGTCATTGAATTTTCTATTGAAACCTTTCCCTGGTGGGAAAAAAAAAAAAAAAGAAAAAAGCAAAGAAGCTGACAGTCCTAACAGCTCTTAAACAACTCTTGATCCTTTTGAATTAATTCCCGGGGTGAAAGTGGCTGAGGTACTCATGATTCCATACAAGTTAACAATTACTCTCTGGAAAGCATTAAGGATGAATATAGTTTTGGTATGGTGAGACATTAATGGTATCTCTCACAGTGAATGGGGACCTAAGGTCAGGAAGGAAGACATGTCCCTTTTGCCCACTTATTATATGAATTCCACACAGAATCAAGTATCTCCAGCCATGAGTTGAGATAAATAGTTCCTTGAATAAAAGTTACCACCATGTTTTTTAGGAGACTTTCTGGGTCCAATGGCATGTCCATCTGCAGTTCGAGATAGCTTCTCTGAAAATTAAACCTATACCCTGTAAACAGAAACACAAGAGCACTGACTGCCAGCCTAAGACTTCTTGTGAAGACTGGTACAGGAAATATACGCATACAGTGATTTCATCTGTACAGGTAATGGTTCAGTTTTTCCTCCAAGTGCAGTTAAATGCTAGGTCCATTTTGTTTTGTTGTGTATGTATTTAGTAAAACATGCTATACACTGACAAACTCTTCGTCCCAAAGAGTTGTGATGGATAGAGTTAAATCCAGATGGAGGCCAGTCACAAATGGTCTTCCCCAGGACTCAGTGCTGGGTCCAGTTTTAATTGTCTTTATCAATGGCATGGACGAAGGGATGAAATGTACCCAAAAGTTCACTGATGACACTAAGCTGGGAGGAAATGTTGATCTGTTTGAGGGTAGGGAGGCTCTGCAAAGGGATCTGAACAGGCTGGATTGATGGACTGAGGCCAACAGGATGAGGTTCAATAAGGCCAAGTGCGGAGTCCTGCACTTGGGACACAACAACCCTCTGCAGCGCTACAGGCTTGGGGAAGAGTGGCTGGAAAGCTGCCTGACAGAGGAGGGCCTGGGGGTGTTGGTTGACAACCAACTGAAGATGAGCCAGCAGTGTTCTCAGGTGGCCAAGAAGGCCAATGGCATCTTGGCTTGTATCAGAAACAGAGTGGCCATCGGGACCAGGGAAGTTATTCTGCTTCTGTACTTAGCATTGGTGAGAGCACACCTCGAATGCTGTGTCCAGTTCCCACTGCGAGCACTGTCAGAATTGGCTCTTTAGGATTGAAAAGTGTGGTTTGAAATCTTTCCTGAATCTGTCTGTATATTTTAAGATACAAATTCTTAGCTTCAAGGTAGGAGAACGATCAGCTCCTTCTTTTCATTTTAAGACAGAGGATAATGTCTTGTCACCAACACCCAGAATGTTCCACTTCCTCTCATCCACTCCTTTCCTTTACTTCCAACCCAAAAAGGGCTAAAGATACATTGCATCTCCTGTTTGCAATTAAAGTCTATCTGTTGTACCTGGATACTGCTATCATGAGTCATAGAAATCTCATATTATTTGCAGCAATGAATTCTACAAGGTAGTGATACATTATATAAAGCATTCTTCTTTGAGGAGAGTACGCTGCTGACTTTTGATCCCTTCTTAGCAATCAAGTACTCTTTTTCTGACCTTCACTGTACATGATTTTATATACCTCACTTGCATATTCTTTTTTTTCCCTCTAGAAGGAATAATTCTGACTTTGTTTACTTTGCCTTCACACTTCTTAGCCTTATTGAAAGCTGCTAGTTGTCTATCTCATGTCTTCTGCCTCTCTCAAGACCTCTGATTTACATTGTTCTCTGTAGAAATATTGAAGCTCTGGGCTGCACTAATGAAATACCCAAACTTCAGGAGTGGATAATCCTTCTTTGTCAATTTACAGTCACTCTAGGTTAAGGTGACAGGGAGTAAATGGAGTAGTGTGAAGAAATGTCAGGTGAAGCATCTCTAATATTTTGATTTAGGACAAGAATCCAGGCTCACAGACATTTTCAATCATTAATTTGAGAAGAAAATATTGTTCTGTCCCAGTTCAGCTAAAGAATCCAGTAGCAACAAGTACACTATAGAACAGATGATTCCTTATAGTTAAGCTCCCTATAGCTCTGAAAGAGATGTATTGCCTTCTCTTAGTGATCAGTATTCTGGGAATAGCCAGACAACTTATCAAGAAATCAAAATGGAGATTTTTGGTGTCCTAATCTCTATCAGTGGTGTAAAGTCAGTGAAAGAGTCATAAAAAAACTACTCCAGGCCTGTTGCTTAAATGAACTGCATAATGAAATGCAGAGAGCTCACCTCAGGCCTGATCCAATTCACACTGAAAGCAACGATACTTTTCCACTGGCTTTGCTGAGAGCTAAACTGGCTGCCAAAAGAGAAATTGATCTTTCTGTTCGATGGCACTGTAGTAAAGAAGCCCCACATGCTCAGTTTGTATTGACTGTGGGCTCTACATCGTCAGTTTGACACTTTTGATTGAAGAAAATCAGTTAAAAATGCTCTGTGAAGAAAAACTGTGGTGCAGGTCTCGGTACCTCTCTGAATTCCTAACAGCTTGCAACTCTTTGAGAGAATGTGTCTCTGTGCTCGGCTGAGGAAAATAGGAAAATATCAACTCAGCTACAGGGATGTCAGTGTGATTAAGACTATGCCTCCAGAGTATAGAGACTGTATATGTAAGTACCCTCTGCTAATTAATACTGCACTATCACCCCGCTAATTAATGCACAATAGAAGAACTCCCCTGACACTTTCCAAAGTAATACAGAATTTGGAAAATGTAGCTATGAAAATCTGAGGAGTAATAGACCCCTCAATGGAACATGTTGAAGCCAGACATCCTGGAAGGAGCTCCAGGAGTTGAGGACTCCTCTTGTGGACACAGAAAATGCCTCTCAGTTACAAAGCCAAAGATACTTGCAGAATTCTCCCCTCCCAGCACAACCTCACAGATAGAGAAAGCAAGCTTTTAAGTGACATAAGACATTTTAAGATATTTTACTTTGAATCCAGCATTGCTATGTGTTTACAGTGAAGGTTATCTGAGTCAACTCAGCTGATAAATAGTTCTTGGTCAGTGTAAAGTTAGTGAACGTTCCAACCAAATGGGCTATGTGTCTTAGTTATTGCAGGGCTTGCTGGACCATGGGCTAAGATGTGTGTGAGGAAGACTGAGAAAATATGTGCTGGCATGCTAAGAAGGTGGAGTACATTTTGAAATAATCTAGGACTTTCTTTCCTCCTGGTGCCGTTGTTATCATTGAAGAAGTGCTCACCCTCATGTAGGAAGTCATGAGGAGGAAAGCTTCATCTCTCAGGACACATAAACCCACCCAAAACCAGTGACAATTTTTTCTTTTAAGAAAGTGGATTGGAAGACTGAGGATAAGATGACCTTAACACTGTCAGCTCTGAAGAGAAAATAATGCAAACAGGAATACTGGAATATTTGTGGTTTATTGCAGCTTCTATGCTGTCTGTGAAGCTAGGATTTCTTCCTAGAAAGGAGTCTTGACATTGCTGCATATCTCATCTGATCACTACTCATAGAAGGTGCCAGAATCAAGGGCAAGCTGGGACATTGAAGGTTCTCATGTCAAAGACACATATAATGATTTTATTAACTGTTTGCTGGTGTTAATGAGTAGTTAGTAGACAATGCAGCTGCACAGCGTGTTGTTCAGGATTTTTTATTCCAAAGTAAAATCTCTGGTTATAGGTATTTTCCTCACAAACAAAAGTGGAAAACAAGGCTAAATACACGTACAGAACATTCTGGGCTTGCAGGTGTTTGGAAGGAAAGATTTAACCGGCGCACAGTCAGAGATACTGACTATTAGCAAGAAATAAAAGCACTTTCCCAATTCTTAGATGAGGCTCATCTGGAAAAATTGAAGTGCAAAAATAAGGAAAATGAAGGCACTTCGACAGTCCACTTCGAAGTGGAGAAGAGACCTGGCATTTAAGGACAGCACAAGGTTTCTTGCAATCAGTCAGAAAGGAATTTGTAAAGCCTTTCTGAAAACACGAAAAATGGGTGAAATGAGGACTGCAGCCTCTACAGAAGGTGGGTCACCTGAGTTGGATGTCCTTCCCTGAACTGACCTTGCTGGCTACAGACATGTGGAAAAGGAGCTAGAAAAGTGGTGGAATGGGCTCTTTTCTATTTTCTTCCTCTCTCTTTCTGGGAGCCACCATGGTGCAGGGAATACAAAAAGCTACATGGTACAGGTATTGGGAGATGAGGGTTATGGCTACACGCAAGCTGTGACTGGGCATTTCCCAAGAAGACATGTGTGTCTGCACCCTGGCCCTGTGGGGATGAGCCTGCACCAGCCCCATACCTTGGTGACTGCAGAAAGGAAACCTTCCTGCTGGAGGGGACAACAGACACAAAAAGCCAGAGAGTATGCTTATGTGCAGCCTGCTTTTGGCCTCAGTGGTTTCTCAGCAGGATTTTTGCTAAAAAGCAGCACACAGCTGTGCTTCTCTTCCTCCTGACAACCAGCCCAGATCTTCCCTCTCATGCCCTTGGCAGTTTCCAAGAAAAGGAAGCTGAGAGATCAGTGACTTTTTAATGCTGACAAATGTTGTCCACTGCAGGTAAAATTTGGTGCTTAAAGTCATAATGACCATTTTATATACATTTTCTTGAACTATCATCAGTGAAAAACAGCTTTTCTACAGAAATGTGTGTTTGATAATCCTAAGGCTCTCCTAATCTACCCCAGCAAGCTGATGCACAGGATAACTTAAAAACTAATTTTTCCTCCCCCTCTTTGATTCCTGTCCCAGTACAGTTACTGCAACCAGAGACCTATAGAGTGGATACTCAAAATGCAGCTGCATCCTGCATCTTCAGTGCCTGTAGCTCTGTCCTCAATTTTCAGAATTAACTCAAATAAATTATGCATTTCTGCATGCTTGACCAGGAAAAGTCTGCACAGTGACAGTGGAGAGTCACTCAGAAGGGAAAAAAACTCTGACCCTCTTTCGCTATGGATGACAGGTATTTTTGCCTTTTGGCTGGTACACTGCCACTTGGGATAATTTATGAAGAGAGAAAATAATGAAATTACTGGAGTGCCAAACAAAGAAGGTAAAACAGCCAGAAAGAGGAAAAGGAAAACTACAATAAACATCACACTACAGAAAGATGAAAATGCCTCCCACCTATAAGCTTCTTGAAAACTTTTCCATGGAGTCCCAGCTTCTAGTTTCACCCAGTTTTCCTCTACCCTGAAAAGTTTACCTTTGCACATAAACTGCAATTATCCCATTCATCTGTATCACAGAATCACAGGATAGTTAGGGTAGGAAGGGACCTTAAAAATCATCTTGTTCCACCCCCCCGCTATAGGCAGGGACACCTCACTAGAGCAGGCTGCCCAAGGCCCCATCCAACCTACTTAAACACCTCCAGGGATGGGGCAGCCACTACCTCCCTGGTAGTGCCTGTGCCAGTGCCTCACCACTCTCATAGTGAAGAAATTCTTCCTAATGTCCAGTCTAAATCTGCCCCTCTCCAGTTTATAACCATTCCCCTTCATCCTATCCCCACAAGCCTTTATGAATAGCCCCTCCTCAGCTTTCCTGTAGCCCCTTCAGGTACTGGAAGGTCGCTATAAGATCTCCTGGCTCTGTATTGTTTTTGAACTAACTTTCTTGCAGTGTTGTCCAAGGCACAGATGAATTGGCTAAGATCCTTCTGGGTAACTGTGCCAGGTGTACAGAGGGAGCAATGATGGCTCTGCTTAAGATTATTCTAAAATTGTTCTTTTTCTATGTGCTGACAATTATTCATAGGCAGTTACATTTGTACTTGTCAAGGAGAGCCCACACATATGGTGAAGTTCTTGTGAATCAGCACCCTTTAGGGTGAAATGATGAGGTAGCTGTAATTTTAGAGGAGGATATACATTCATCTCTGTGTCAACTTCACAGACTTTACACATTCGTATATTAATCTGATCCACAAATATACACCTTTCATTTTTTCATGGTCTTCTTTTCGTGGTCACCTTCAAAATATGTCTTTTGCAAGTTTATGTTTTTAAACTCCCTTTTTTTTTTCTCCTTCCTGTTTTTTTCTCATCCTAAAGCAATTACTTAAATTTTGTCCTTTGAAATAATTTAAAGAATCTGGTCTTGTAGTGCTTACTCATGCACACTATTCAGCTTTCCTCTGAATAAATATTTTGCAAAAATGACAGCACAGAATGGCACTGGTAGGAAATCAGAGTCTAGCACACAGGGAAAGATGTCCTCAGCCTGCTGAAAACAAAACATCACAGGCCCTGCAAGCTGAGCCTGTACAGTGAGACTCAGCAGAACGGCAACTTTATTGTGTAATATTCATATAGTGTGTATTTTAATGCTGGAAGGCAACTCTATTCTACCTACAAATGAGAAAGCAGTATTTTTTTTCACCAATTCAATCCCTGTTTTAGCCACAGGATTACCTGACAAACTCCCTCCTGCAGCAGCAGTGGGGAGCAATCCTCATCTACCCTAGAAAGCTGCAATGGGAGGAGGTGCAGGTGAGAACTGGTGGCTGACCAGTGGCAAGGAGCCTGCTCAGCCAGTCTCCATCTGCTCCCTGCCAAGGGTGGTAACTTTTCTAGTCATACAGTGAATAGTGTGAAACATATGAGAGAACCTGAACTTGTTGGTGAGTCTTCCCAATGTAGTCCTAGTAACAGAGAGTTAAGAATTTCTCGGGTTTGATTGTTTGAAACCTATAGAAACTCAAAGAAAATAAGGGAACCTCTGATTCCACATCGCTCCTTCTGCTGCTTTTTTTTCATGTGTGGGCAGTTTTCTTAATTGCAGAGCTTAAAACACAAGCTTTACTACAGCTCTGACAAGATCATCATGAACAAGCGAGGTGTGACACGCAAGACTAGCAGAAAGAGAAGAAGCTACCGTAATTCCCATTCTGCAGACGAAGAGGTAAGGTGGTAGTATGCAATAAGTCTGTTTCTGTCTTTAGCAATCTCAGTTGATGACTAGGAAAGAACTTGTGAAATAACCAGACAGACACGTTGTCAGCCAAGAAGCTATTTAAATATGTTTTTTCTGAAATATCATAGGACAGTGGCTCTGATTTCTTGCATGGTTTTGTTTGGGAAGTAGAAGTTCTGCTACTGTCAGCTGAACTACTGTTATGGCCTAGGTACATGGATGCTTACGACATACAAACCCCACTGGGCAAATATTTTGCCATGATTTGAACATGATGGGCTGAGCAGAGAATTTTATGGTTATGTCATCCTCATAACTCCTGTTTCTGATGGGATAAAGTTGTTTTTCCTTTTACCTTCCTTTACCTCTGCACAATGTCAGTCCAGAAAAGGAGACATGCTGAGGATATGTCCACAGACTAAAACACATTTATCTTTTTAAATTCCCAAAATAAGGTTGGGAAATTCTCTTTCTCTTCTTGGACTTTCTGCAAGCTGGCAAAGAAGCTAAATTAACTGCATACATTATTCATTGCAAGTTATTCACTCTGTGCAGCACGTACTGATTGTTTAGAAAATTCATTCTTTCTGTCCTAGAAATGTCACTGGCTGTAATTCATTACCTCATCATCGACGAATTCTGTTGATTGCTTGACTAGTTGCTTTAACTAATCCAGGATTATGGTTTGCAAGAATATAATAGCCATTTCTCTAGCACTTTGCACATCAGGATCTCAAAATATGATTTTGAAATGCTAATTAATCCCCAGAGCACCTGGAAGGTGAAGTATTCCTATCCTTACAGCAGAGTTGTAGCTCTCAAACCTTGTTGGGAGGTGGAAAGTCATTCTGCTGACTCATACAAGCTGCCAGGTCAGGCGCCTCTCATTAAATCCAACCAGCCAAGATAAAAAGGTGAGCTTTAGAAAGAAAAGGGGAAAAAAAGGAAATCAAGTGGGAGGAGGTGGGAAGGGTGGAAGAACAGTAGGTAGTACTTTTATTAGCTGCTTTAGGCTTGAGGAAGCATTGATAGTCTGTTTGATTTCAAAGTCTTGTTCTTAGTGTAGTTGTTGAGGTAGCTGAATAAATTATAGAGAGCTAAATGGGAATGCACAATTCCAGTTGAAGTCACAGACTAAGTTGAATCTTTCAAGCCTTTCTTTATTTATTTTGCAGGGCGTATTTTCAGACTTGCCTACATTAGCAGTCCAGAAATTGTATGAGAGGCATTTACAATGTACCAGTAGCTAGCCTGTGCAGCTGCAAAAAGTTGAAGTTGCTGTGTGTGCTATGCTAAGTGTGTAGTGATTATCTGTCTTGACCATCTGTGTGTTTGGTAGCCTGAAAATCTCTTGCTCAAAGATAATGACTAGTAGAAGAAGCAGTCTGTCACCTAAACTGGTGAATATGGTAGACTAGCAAACTAGCAAGATGGCCAAGGATTTACTTTGCTTAGGATAACTTCGATGTAGCAGAATATCTACAGTGGAATTCTAAAAACTATATATTGGACCATATATAAGCATCCCTTATGCTCTTTCACTCTCTCATCTATTGGGGAACTGAGGTAAACAAGGCAAGAAGAACACGTTCACAGAAAGATGTGGAAATGTTGGGATTGGGGTCTTATCTCCAAGTCCTTAATGAAGAACATCATATCTTGTGCCGTTTTAAATTTTGTCTGCATTTGTTGGCTTCTTAAGAGATCAAATAATATGACAACTAAGCACTGCTGTTAAGTGAAGCTCTGAAAACAAAGCATGTTGTGCTCTGCAGTAAAGGAACATCGAGCAAAAGCACCAAGTAAACCTCATTCATTGTCAGTGGGTTTTTCCACTAAAAGTGAAGAGCAGAGGTGCACAAACGTGTGTTATTCCTTTAAAAGTAAGCAGAACTGGAGATTTGGTTAAAACAAATACTGAAAGAACTGGATAATTTGATGTATCTTGAGGAGAATGAAATGGGTGAGTGGGTGGGTGACTCTTAACCCTGCCCTTGTCTAGAATTGTGTAGTGTGGCTGCTAGCATTTGTGCTTTAAAAGTGTACTTGCCATCTGAAGAAGTACAATCAGATAACCAGCAAACATTGACAGAATGAGAGGTAGGGGCCAGTCCATGGCTATAAGCTGTAGCACATGGATACTAATGTTGTTCTGAAACTAACATTTTTTTTTTTTAAAAGAGGAAGGGAAGGAAACAATATAATAATCCTGAAAGCCATGAGTGTTCATGGTTCAAGGCAAAACCAATAGTCTGTGCTAGGGGCATTTTATATAGAAAAAGTGTGATGAACCAAAGCTTACACATTGCTGCAGGTTATACTGCAGGGCTCTATGGTATTGATGTAAGTACTTGATTAAATAAGAGCAGTAAGTGTATAGAGAACTGCTGCTTAAATTTTTGGTAAATGTGCTTGCCAACCTTCATTGATATCAAAGAAAGGACTGACTGGGTGTATATCATGTGATTCGACTTTTCCTTACACCAGCAGACTAAAGAATCTCTTTCTGGAGGCTAATGGCTTTAGACTTGTATGTAAATGAGGGGAAAATCTGATCTTAAATCTCCAGGAAGAAAAAAGTAGTGATAGGATTTACTGCAGACCTCTTTCACAGAGGAAGACCATGGGGGCTGGCGGGGAGATATTGTGCAATTACAAGAGCTGTTAGCAGTGCCATTTGTCTTCCCATTTCAGTGCTGGCAAGCATGGGGGTTTGAAGAAGAAGTTGTTGACAGAATAGCTGTGGATGGGACCTGAAGAAGGTTGTTCCAGATCCTACAAGGGTGTGTTCGCATTGTCCTTTCCTGATGATGTTTTTCAGGCCAAGGTACTTGACTGTGCTGACTCAACTAGGGGTTGCATTTGGGCCATGTGAGAAGTGGCCCAGTTGGGGAGTCAGGGGGAACTTGGGCAGCCTTGAGCTCCTCAAGCCTTGGTGATAGTTCTGCATCTGTGACTGTCTGAGATCACAAACACACACACCACTACGTGGTGCAGTGGCGTAGGTGACGTTACCACCCCATTCCCCCATTGGCACTGCAAGACTCCTTAAAACCTTAGCAAGGTGGAAGGGGACCAGGATGATGGATAAACAGCCTGCTTCTCCCATGGATGTGTCGTGTGTTGGAGCAGCATAAAGATGATCAGATTTAATTTTGCCCAAGTGGTAATGAGGAAAGAGCTACCTGGCAGGATAGGACTAACCACTCCAACTGTCCTCATCTTCAGTTCTCCACAGCTACATGTCCCAGCCTGGCTTTGCTCTGGTTTCTCTTTTCCTTTCATAGCCAGGCCCTGTAAATCAGAGGCTGTTGACTGCTCGGTCTGCCCCTGGCTGATGGTACTGTGCCATTTCTATCTGGGTACCAAAGCTGCTTGCTATGCGTGAAGCTCACAAATGCATGCAGGCAGAGAAAGGTCTGGCATACAGGAGATACAAACCCTTCCTTATGCTGACCTGTACCTTTCTGTGGTACCTTTCTCTCACCTGCGTGACAGCAAGGAGGACAAGCTGAGCCCAGCTGCAAACCAGAGAGACTGAACAGCCACTTTGTGCTAAATAATGTGGTTTCAAGTCAGGGAGAATTGCAATAATTTTCATGTTCAAAGGCCAGAGAAAACAATAGCATGTTTACCACGGATGTCAGATATCTGAAAACCCAAATGGGTTTGTTTTGTAGCTTTATGGGCTTCAACAAAATTATCCTGGGACCAGTAGCAAGCAGAGACTTGAAAGTTTTCAGGTGAGAGTTAAGGGCACACCACTTTGCTCTCTGTGGAATGCATAATGTGGTTTTGCTTCTTGTCATCTTCAGGCTCAAAGACCTTCTGAGGTTGGCATCCATCCATTCATTCTTCTCTTGGAAAATATGTACATGCGCTCAGAAGCCCAAGGTCCTGCACTCTGTGTAGCTGGGGGCGGAAGGGCAGTACTAGTAATGTACTAGGCAATGAGACTGAACTCTCTCTCCTCTCTGAGTGAGGACTGGAATTCCCATGTGAGACAGGACAGAGAAGTAAGTACTACTAAACCCTGTACTGCTACCTCTGCTATGTGTGTTCAGTGCTATTAGAATGGAATTTCCCATATACACTTTCATTCATTCTTCAGGACAGGCGAAAAAATAAATAACATATTCTGGCATTGTCTACATGACATAGGATCCTATCTACCTTAATCTATTCTTTCATTTGCTCTCTGTTCGCTACCTCTGACCTGTTTCTTGGTTTGTTTCTTAATGGAATGTGATTTCCATAGTTTTCTGGTTCCATTGAATCATCAACAAAAACCTGGCATGAATTTTAACGACTTGCTACCAATATACTTATAAAATAACTTTAATCAATGCTACCTCTTCGGGAATTCCTAAGTAATTGCTAGAATACAACTAATTATTGTGCTGTTACTTTGCTGTTCAGTCCTTATTCTTCTGTGTAGTTGTATCTTTTGCTAGCTAATATTAGCTCGCTGATGAGCACTCCCATTAGGCTATGTTTTTTTTTCTCAAGAAAATGTGTAATTTGCTTAATTACTTTCACTCATCTGTTTAACTCCTCTGTTACCATGTTGCCAATTTTGAGAACACCTGGCATTTCTAACTTAAAAGTCTGACAGGAACTTCCTAAGGAACAGGTAGGTGGTTTCAGCTTTGAGAGAGCTCACTTACTGTGGGGAAAATGTTCAGCAGTCTTTTCCAAAACAATAAAACTCCAAAATATCAAAAGCTTTAATTTCTCAAGAGTATCAGAAAAGGGCAGGGGGGCTTATTCAGGAGAGTTAAGAGGGT
This sequence comes from Cuculus canorus, assembly GCF_017976375.1. NCBI lineage: Eukaryota > Metazoa > Chordata > Aves > Cuculiformes > Cuculidae > Cuculus > Cuculus canorus. The sequence goes on from NC_071401.1 coordinate 90,250,571, forward strand.
GCTGAGTCGTGTGGTTATTGTGTTCTTTTCAAGCTGAAATTAAATATTCTGTGCAGGATGTAGCCAATGTTGGCAATTCAGTTTCAAATGAAGCATAATTTATTTTTTTCTTAAACTTTAGACTCATAGAACCATAGAACAGCCAGGCTGGAAGGAACCCTGAAAGATCTGCTCCAACCTTCCGCAAGAAAGCGAGCTTAGATAAGATTATTTAGTACCCTGTTTTATTGCATCTTGAAATCTCCAGTGATGGGGACTTTACCACATCCCTGAGAAGTTGTTCTAGTGAATCATTTTCACCAGTGTAAAAAGAATTCTTTTATATGTCAAGATGAAGCCTGTCCTTGTACAATTTGTGCCTGTTTTCCCTTGTCTTCATGTGGCTCATTGTGAAGAGAGAGCCTCCATCCTCTCTGTAGCTTCCCTTTAAATACTTGTTCTGATTTGAGCTGAAGTAGAATCAATTTCCTAACTTTTCAGCTAAGCCTCGTATAAGTAACTTCATTTTCTGAAAGTTAACTGCATGTTTTTCAGATAGTGTTTTTCTCTAGAAGTGATAACACAGAGCATTAGTATGCAGAAAGACCTTTGCTCGTACTTATTCTTATAGAAAACAAGGCCATCCTTGAGCTGGTGGAGTCCTCTAAGTGAAGGGCGAAAAAGGGTTGCACTGCAGGGAGGAGTGGGCTGGATAGTTGACCTCAAACTGACCAACAGGGTGTTCCATTCCATATATACCATACTCAGTATAAACCTGAGGGATCACAAGGGTCAAGACCTCTTCCTCGATGGCTGGTGTCCTATATGGACCTTGTCTGTCTTTTTGCCCTGATCCTGGACTTGTGTGTACCTGAATCCAGTTCCCAAGACCAGGTCCTTTCTGCTGCAGAGTCCAGCCTGGGACCTGTCCCTGCTCTGGAGCATCTGTGGTGATGTAGTTATCAGTCATTGAAAGAAACAATTTCATATATATATATTATTATTTTCTTATTGATAGTATTTTACATATCATTATTATTTATTTCATTGAAGCTGTTTTAGTTTCCAACCCGCAAGTCTTTTCTTTCTTATTTCCCTGGGGGGAAGAAGGGGAAGAGAACTGGAATGATAGCTGCTTGAGTTTATCTGCCAGTCAAGCTGGGCTGGGTCTAAATTGTGACAGTACTCTTTCTTCACAGAGAAGGTTCTCCAGCCCTTTAATTATCTTTGCAACTCTGCTTTGTCTACAGTCTATGACTTTCTTCAATTGTGTGGACCAGAACAGGACATAGTACTCACGGTGTGGCCTAACAAGCACTGAGTAGAGTGGGATGATCCTGTCTCTACCTCTACTAGTGGTGCCCCTGTGGATGCAGCCCAGGATCTGATTTGCTTTTGTTGCAGTAGTGGCACGCTGCTGACTCATGTTCAGGTTGTTGTCCATTGGGACCCTTGAGTCTCTTTCAGCAGGACTGCTCTCCAGCCACTGGTCCTACCCTGTAATGGGCCCTTTGGTTATGTCATCCCAGATGCAGGACTTTGTGCTTCTTTTTGTTAAATTGCATACTGGTTTTGCTAACCTGCTCCTCTGCCCCATCCAGGTCCCTCTGTAAGATGACTCTCCCTTCTGTCATGCCCATCTCACTACCCAGTTTGGTACTACCAGCAAAATCAGTAAGGGTGCTTTCAATCCCATCATCCAAATAAATTATGAAGATGTTGAACAGTGTGGAGCCTATTATTGATCCCTGTGAAACTCCATTCGCATCTTTAAGGTCCCTTCCAACCCAAATGATTCTGTGATTCTATGATTCTATTGTAGTTTTTAAGGTGGTGCTCTTAAAAATGTAACTTCGTGAATTGCAATGTGTTACTTTGTATTTTCCGAGTATTATATACAATATGCGTTTTTTTTTCTTAGCAATAACCTTGGCTTTTGACTGTTTGCAATGAGGTCGTGGTTCATTATTGTTATGATTGCAGTAAGTATATTAGTAAAACAAAGCTATCACTAAGATCTGCAATACCAGCAGGAGCTTCTCTCTTTGTCTTTCAATTTCTTTAGTGCTAGATACTGACAGGTAATAATGACTTGAAAGGGTGCTCCCAAAGCATAGAATAGGATAGAAAGGTTTTTATGAAATTATTGTAAGCATCAGATCTTACTTAGATTCAATCTGTTTAATAAGAGATTCTCATGTAATATGAGAGTGTGTTTTCCTTTATCAAGTTTCTGCTGAACTTTTTAGGTTTACTTCTACCTCCATTCCAAGTAAACACGCTTTAACAATAGTATAAACCATATAAACCCCATGACAGCCAGATCTCCAGTTTGTTTAGCAGTAGAGGCCATGCCGGCTTAGCTGACGTGGGAAATCCCTGCTCTTGCATCCCAGTTCAGTGGTGCATGGCTATGGGTGAAGAGCGCAGACCCAAGGGGCAAAGCAATGTGGGATGTGTACTGGCTATTCTGTTTTCTTAGCACTTTTTTGCTCCTTGATTTGCAGAATTATATTAACAGAGACCCTGACTGACTTGTAAGCAAGGGAGAGAGAACTGGAACTGATTATGTTTGCAGAATAAGGAGAGGGAAGACAACTATCCTCCTGTGAGGCCACACGGGGGCCTAATCACAAATAAGAAAAAATGGTAGTGTTGATAGAATTCCTCTTCACTCTGGTGTTTTTTATATTAATATGGAAAATTCTAGGCAGCTTAGTTCTCATCTATCTATGATCTATTGTAAAAAAGTCCTTCTTTGATACAATCTCAATCTCTGTTTAATGAAGAGACAGGCACCATGAGAACAGTCTGTAACAAATTTATTAGCCAGTCTTATGCATTTAATTAATGTATATCTCTGTATTCTTCTTATAGGCAACATTAATAAAAAGAACAGAAACAGATGGACATTTTTTTATCTCACTGAAAATGAAGACACACTTAATTCTGTCTGCTGATGATGTAATTCCAGACTGATCTGCTGCCAGAAGTTCTGGTTGTAAATCCATCTGCTGAATTATTCAGGGTGTAAAGAGAGTTCAGATCAAGTTTGCCAACTTAATGCCAAACAGCCTGCCTAGGAGAAATGGAACTTCATTCATTCTCTGAATGAACTGACAACCTCACCTGCCCTCTCCTTTACCTCCTACGAACAGTGTTGTTCCAAGTGTTTTCTTATTACATGGACAAACCTTACTTGGGGAGTCAAGAACAGTCAGGGTGCTCATGCCAGGAAAACACAGGCTGGTTATGACCTAAATGATCATCTATGAAGGTCAGATAAAAGTTTGCAAATTTGTCCCATGTATCAGAGGCCCCCTGGGGATGGCTCTTCCGTTGTGGTAGTGGCTACGAAGGGTAACTGCACTAATAATCTCTCATGCTTTCTCTGGTGTTACCAGATAGTCATTTAGCATCCTAACAACAACTTTGATCTGATTAATGCAGCTCAGTGAGGGTTTCCAGAGGAATCAGTGGTGTGGTTCTTTGGAGTGTGTGAACTTAGCATTAAGTAGCTATAGGTGGCCTTTTGGTATTAGAGGGGTAAAAAATGTAACTTCATATTGCTGAATCCTCCTGGAACTTCACACTGTGAGGAACTTAATCCCTAAGAATGCATTTGTGTTTTCTTTAGTCTTGAACTCACTAATCATCCATGCCTTTCTCTGATTTATGTACTAAGATGTTAAAACAGAAGGGCTAAGACTGCACTTATATTAACATAAAGCCAGAACAAAACCCAAGAATGTCAGTGTTTTGTGCAGTGTTTAGATAAGAGAAAAACTGTCCCAAATTGCAGACACTATACCCTACCAGTGTAATGAGTATATCCCTTTGAGATGACCTGGGAAGATGCTCTATTTCTTCCCTGCCTCCTCCTCTCCCTCCCCACCAAAATTACAGAGACGTACTAAGTTGTCAGGTCTGTCAATGCATTTTCACCTGCATAAAATGCATTTTGCTATTAATTCTCCCTTCCCTCCCTGCCTTCCTCCAATCTTCTCATCCAAATTGCTAATCTAATTTTAAACTGGAAGACTTAAGAAAACTTGTTGCTTACTTTTAATACAAAATATTTGTCATAGTTTGACATGGATGAAATACACATGTGTTTGGATGAAATTACTTTCCTGCAGAAAATTTCTGATGTTCAATTTTTAGTCAAATAGTTCTGGCATGTGGAACAAAGCACTACGTCTAGTTATTCTGTCAGATACACCTAATGATGCTGTTCAGTGGGCTATTGAGTCATGAGCCTTAAGTGATTTTCTCAAGACAATAAAAAAGAAAGAAAGGAAGCATTAAACAATTGGTATAAGAAAACTGAGATTTGAATAAGAGGAAAGAGCAAAATCAGTGGACCTGGCAATACTGTTAGGCATAGCGCCACCGATGTGATAGTCTGTATAATCAGATAATTTAGTGAGATTTAGTGGGTTGCTTTATGACCGAAATATGGACTAGAGCAATAATTATTAATCTGTCACTTTCATTGACTTTGACTACATAGGACAATTGCCGCTTGATCTACTCTACAAACACAGACTGATCACATTCTGACTTAAACTGTGCTAATTTATGTTGTCAGAACTCAAATTAATTGGACCTAGGGATGCCTGCCATGTCTGCTTTTCTCTGACAATGTCTCTTCTACTTATAGCTAGGAATTCTCTGAATCTATGGCCTGAGACAAAGGTAGAGTAATTCATCCAGCTGCCTGATCTTCAGGGTATGCAAGATATCTGCATTTCTGTAGCTGGACAGGTGTACTTCTTCCTTGCTATTATCCTTGCCACACAAATAAACATGTTTTTCTGTCAAAAAATCAGAGAAGTAGACTGAAGGTGCTGACAGAAGCTGCAGGGTTTTAGTGGCTGGGATGCTAAGTGTGGCTTCTTTTCTTATTCCTTTTGTTGTTTGTGTGTGTGTTCAGTAAGTCTCTCCTACACTCTGTACCTGTTTCCCATAACACTGTTCTATTGCTCAGTCTCTGGTGTATTAAATCTTTGTTTTTCTCTGTGTGCTTAGTATAACAGGCTACAGTGAGCCAAGCAAGAACAACATATGCAAGGTACTTGGGTGTGTTTGCCAAGAGGGCTTAACCTGGAATCTCTTTCTGTGCTTGCAGACAGTTGTGAGGGTGGCCACTTGTAGGTGTGATGGAAAAATGTAGACCTCTATCAACAGCATTTAGTATTGTGGGTCAACACACATATCCATTATACTCTGGCTTCAGTATCTTTAGCCCACACTTCACCTTTTTCACTACATCCACATTGGGGATGTGTGAATATCTGGCACAAATTACTTGATTCTTAAGAATACCAAATCTCCCTATAAAACTGCTGGACTGTCTGCATGTAGCAGAGCAAAGCATATGACATCTAATTTTATCGCTGTATTTCTGAATATCCTGGGTCCTCTTTTCCCTTCAATGTATGCTGTGCTGCACACATCAGCATGTGATCATGTTCCCTAGGTGTGGTGCTCAATCTCTGTCTGGGCCATAAATCTCTGTGTACCATGTAAATAATGAGGAATCTTCAGATAATCTGTCATGAAACTAATGGTGCTTCACAAATTCATACAGATTATAATTCTTAGCACTTTGGTGTCCTAAGTATCATCTACTAATTGTCCTGTACACACCCTGATGATCCTGCAATATGCTATTGTTTTTGCTTTTAAAGTTGTAGTTTAATGACATTAAAACTGTAAGGAAAATTAGGTGATATATAAAATGAGTTAACATTTCCTGATTCTTTACTATTCCTCTTCCTTCAAATAGGGGTGTGCACTATAGACATGGGATAAACAATGACATTGTCAGGTCAATTGTGTTTTTCCTTTCTGAGAAAGGATAGGTGGATTTGCCTTCAGCAGTGCTCTCCCTTATACACCCGATAACAGACTGAACTAGGTTTATTATAATTGATTTAGCATTGTGGGAGGATACTTCGCCCAGTAGTGGAAACTGGCTTGTGCCAGCTTAAAAGGTCATTGCTGTGTAAGCGTGCCCCTTCAAGCATTATCTGCAAACACAGCTTCTGATCCAGTGTAATTGATTTTAAAGCCTGATAGTTTGCCAAATTGATTTATAATATGAAACACTGCTGGAACTGAAATTTTTGAATTTAGATGTAAGTGACAAAACTTCATGAACCCAACCTGCCTTTGTTTGTAGCCTCTGTCTTCCTTATTGTGGTTAATTAATGCTTTCCACAGGAACTGGTGGAAACCCTGGAAGGCAAATGTGAAAAATAAAGGCAGAATTGAGCGTCTTGCATACTGCCTTCCTTATAAGAGAAGATAATATGAGTAGGAGCCAATTTAATTACAAAACCTATGGGTCTCTTTCTGTTCTCTTATACGTAATTCTTTCGTGTGCCTTTATAGATTTGCTAGATTTATTCCTGGATTACATATTTGTCACTGCAGTCAAAATTATATCTAATGTTCTTGTGGGACAGAGAAACTTCTGGCTAGGAAACTGCCTAAAAGTATACAGTAATTTGAAAAAAACACCAAACCACCAAAAAAAAAAAAAAAGCAATATTTGAAGACTACAATACAAAGAAATGATAGAATCTTTGCCTGTATAATAGCATAATAATAATGCAGATTAGGCCAATGCATAGGTTTGGCTAGCGCTTCCAGGAGATGTCATCTGATGTATAAGAATCATGAGGCTGGAAATAAATCTTTAATACTGGAGAGAATCATTTTGTTTTCACATAGACCAGCAAATACAAAAAGGGAAGATTTTATCTTATCTGAATTGTAATAGTCCTTGATACGTGTAGAATGCTGTGCCCTGAGATAATTTTCCTGTGATGGAAAAAATGCTCTGTCTCTGTGTGATTGGGCTACTGGCTGACAGAGTGGAGAGCACATTTGCAGTGCTTGTAACTCTGCACACGTACTGCAAACCTGATTATTTCTGAATGCTTGTGAGACAGTGACAGGTAACTGGTTCACAAAGTGAGAAAACAGAGCTATAAAAGTGGAGCAGGTCTTCACTGATTGGCTTTAATGTTCAGTGCCTTGTCTGCTCACGCTTACACACTTTCAAAAAATGAATCAGTTAGTTAAGATGGACACTGTTTACTCATTAGTGTGAGTTGGTTATTTATTTAAAAGGCATTAAGGAGCATGAAATTTTGAGAACAATAATGAAATGGAACAATCGAGAAAAAACTTAGGCCCATTTACTTTTGTCATCTTGTATTAGTGTCCTTATTAGTGGTGAGTGCTGCATGAGCCTCTTACTGTCAAAACCTGAAAGTGACCATTTCGTGCCCAAGGACTGGATTGTCCAGAAATAGCAATATCTTTAAAGTATCAACATTAGCACTGAAAATGGCTCATGCAGTGATCTGTGGCTCTGCTCTAATTACCAGGCTTAAATTCCCATTGGTGTTTAGTGAAAATAAAGTAAAAGAGATGTTTATCTATCAGTGTGATAGATGCACATGTTGTTTTATCTCCTATCTCAACAAAGGTGAGGAAAACCTTCAGCTGTAAACTGTTTTCAGTGGCTGATGGTATTTGTTCTTAATTGCCAGAAGGGCATAAGATTCAGTCTCACAAAGCCAGGTTAGAGAGAGGGAATAATAAAACCCACACAGTTTGCTCTGACACATTGAGATACACAGTTTCTTGTGTCCAAAACCTACCAAGTTTTTTTATGTAGGCTGTAATTCAAAGACACCATCAGATTATTGACAGACTTCCAGAGCTTAGGTTCCTGGCAGATAAGGAAAAGGGAAAGAAATCAAATGTTTTATAGGAAATATTCTCAAAGTGGGTGCCTCACTTGTTTCCTGTACACTGTGATTTCCATTTTGATGCTCTCACTTAATCACGTGTCATCTGTTGCAAGAAACTTATGTGACATGCAGAGCAGTCAGGCACTGACTGCAGTCTCCAAGCAGTTGGACTGATTCTGGGATTTTAACCACTGATTCAAGATCTTGTGTGCTGAAACTTGTCACGTAAGTCCTGAAATCCTGAACTGAGATCTTCTAGAAAAGAAAAAAATGTGCAACATAGGCTATCTGCTGAACCACGATATAGGCCTCCAGATGAAAACATTGCACAGATGTGTGATTTGAGAAAATAAGGGAAATTCCCAATGCACCTTGAAGATCTGTGTTACAGTTTGCCCTCTGAGAGACACTGAACATCTGTCCTGTCGCAACAGAAAGATTGTATATTTTCTTCTCAGTCTGTTATAGCACCAGAGACACTTGAAGTTAAAGGGTAAAGCATACCAATGTTAATTTTGGCTATGTCAGAAGTCATGAAGTGTAAGATTAGAGGCATCAAATCATTGTCTTGTGTGGCTTCTGTTGCTTTGTCTTTGAATCTATTTACATTTTGCATAATTAGATCTGCTTCACCAATATGAGATCTTGCAGTGGCTTTTTATCAGGCCATAAGGCTTTTGAGCACAGGAAGGAAAAAAACTAAAAGACAAAAAAAACGACTGGTGAAGATTATCTGTGTTTGTAGATTCCAAGATTTGTATTGACAGGACCCTGAACCAGTCAGAAGAGCTTCAAAAGAAGACCTCTTTTTTCAGCTCCCGAACTTCACTTGTTCTGCAGGTTGTCCTCCTGCTCTATGCTAAGCATGCTCTGCTTAGGTCTGCATCTGTGAAACATCTCCAGACTGAGTTTCACATGGAGCTCCCCCTTCTTCCTCATCCATGGGGTGCACCTTGCCACGGAGCCATAGTGAAACCATCAGAAACAGCAAGCTTTCCTCCCTGTTGCATAGTCCAAAATATTTTTAACACAATGTCATCAACTAAGAATGTCTCAACCAATTTCACCATTCACTGCAGTTGTACAGAACAATAATGATCTTTTCTAAAAAAATACACAATTAAGAGAACTTTTCTTCCATATTTCTAGTGTTGTGAAGGAGATGTGGTCAGAGAAGTATTATATCAGTTCTGCCTATTTTTATCAAGTCTGCTTTTCTGTTCTCCATTAGCATAGTTACCCCATCTGTCATGAAGGCAGCTTTCCTTCCTGTCCTAGCTCTGTAACTCAGATGTCAATAATTTTTAGTTTTATTTTTTCCTGTGTGAAATTGACTATAAAACTCTAATTTTCAATTTTCTTTTCAATGCTTTCAGCTTTACTTGAGAAAAACAAGACTCATTTTTTTTTCTTTAAACATGATGATGTTTGATCTGATAGGATGACAGAGAGAAAAAAGTGTTGAAGAGTTGTGCTTACTGAAACAGGACCACTTACTGAAACAGCACCACTATCCTGCTTGAGACCAGTCAGTATTTCCATAAAGATCCAAATGCAATAAAACTTTCATTACAATTGTCCTTTTTTAATGCTTTCCCACTGTCTTTCTCTACTGCATACTTTCAGACTGCATGGAGCAGCATGCATGGGCCACTGTTGTTAAGTTTAAGTCAGCTGGGAGCCAGTACAGCCTAAATTACAGTTGCACTATGTGCTTCTTATTCCCGTTTGTTTCACTCTTATGGATATACTGGTTTCATGCTGGTTATTCCCATTTTCTCACTTAATTACAAGGATACAAAATGTTTCAGGGAGAAAAACAGCCCCTCCCGGGAGGCTCCAGGAGGGACAAAAGCACTGAGTCTGTTTTAGAAGTGCAAGAGTTGAGTAGGTCTGAGAAATGATTAGATCTAAATATGTTTTTATTTGCATCTGTGTTCTGAAACAGAGACATTTCCGCTAAAGCCAGGCATTGTATTGAAGAGGTGAGGAAAAAAGGCATTTATAAGCCAGTCAGAAGGTGCACAAATGAGTCTATAGAGATGAAAGCTGGCTTGGGATGAAGAAAAGTTAAGTCAGCAAAGATGGGACAGGTTTGGGAATATTTTCTTGATTTTCTGGATGGGGTGTCGGGTTTGTTTTGAAGGAAGGCAAAAGAAGAACTTCCTTTCAAAAGGCAGGTTTTTGGGGGGCTGCAATTCCTTGAGGTTCCACAAACCTTCCCTGAACAGTTAAGTGTCTTAAAGGTTGCTTATATGTGTCCCAGCAAACTGGGTTTGGTGAGTGGCAGCAGCCAGGAGCGACCGTGCTGGCTGGGAGCGAAGGCTGTAAGGCAGCATGGCTGCAAGGGCAACTAGTGATGGATGGGACTAGCTGGAGTGCCAGTGCCAGCTCTGTGAGGGAAAGCTGGAAGAAGCCTGGCTGATAGTCTGCTGCACCTTCAGTGAGCTTTCACCACAAGAAAAGGGCCTGGTGTGTCATGGGAGTGGGGCAATACCTGCTGGGCTTTTCTAAACCTCAGGGGCTTAGAGTGCAGAAGGAAAGCACTGGTGGCCTCAAGAGGAAGGAGGTGGTCAGAGCTGTTTGCTCTTGTGGCTTGGAAGGCAACAGCTTTTGTTCTGGAGATGACACCAATTTTCCAAGGTAAAACCCATTTTCTTTTCCTTTTTGTCCTTCCTCCAACACAATTCTGCCTGTTTAGGTCCATCTGCCTAAGTGACTTTTGACTTTTGCACAGGAGGGAACATAATTCATTACATGCCCAGACTCTTTCTTCCTCTGTATCTGGGTCTGATGACGTTTGTTTTTTTGAAGTCCATAAGAAATTGCGTGTGAATGTGGCTTTTTTTTTTTTTTCCAGTTAGTGCTCTGTAGATTATACATCAGCTTGACCATACTTCCAGCCCATATTCCAGGCAATAAAAATACATTTGTTTCTCTTCATCTATTCTTTGAATTTAAAATGATTGACAGCTTGTAGCTGCCATCTGTCAGTGGAAAATCCAGTTATTACAAGAAAGCCAATTTACTCACAAAATTTGAAAGGAGAGTCTACCCTACTGTCTTCAGTGTTAAGATGCAAAACACTGACATAACAAAAATTGTGGTAGCTATCATTTCAGTATCTCCTTTTGTATCCCTTGATGGGATCATGCGTCTGCCTCAGGAACTTGAACAGAACAGTGTGAAAACCACTGCTGCAAAGTTTTAGTAGGTGAGTGTTTATCCAATTGTTGAGAAATACTGTGAATGAAATCTTCTTTTAAAACAAAGTGTGCAAGCGTGCATGCTCACTGGAAAGTCCACTCTTCTGACTGATATAATAAATTTTCTCACCGTCTATTCCTAATCAAGATGAAGACAGATTTGAAACACTTGGAAAACGTGCTTCTGTAAAAGGTCTTCATGTTGTTAAGCTCATGTGATCACTTAGACTATGCATCTCTGGTTGAGTATGACTCTATGTATAGTTACAATGACCTCCTCTTCAGATTGTAGATGGCCACCAACTTTGGGAAGTCTTACTGAAGATGTGGTGCCTTATCAAATCTGGGGCTTGAGGAACCCCTGGAATATGTATGGGATGTTGAGAGGTCAGAAGGTGAGCTCTGAAGTTAGACAACATGTGTTTCTGTGTCCCCTGGACAAGAGAATAAAAGCAAGACCTGTGCAGTGAATGTGTAAGCTGGCTATGATCCATTTTCAGTTGCCCAGGGATCACAGGGAAGGCAGGAAGAACTAACCTGGATAGGAGAGCATCAGATAAAATTGATGTAGTTGAGTTAGACCAAAGGAACCTACCTAGTGTGTGCCCCTTTGTTAAAAGCATCCTGGGAAGAGCAGAGGCAGCTTCAAACAGCAAAAGGCAGAGTGGTGCCTAGGATGTGTGAGTGATGGTTGCCAGTGTCAGGTGGCAAGGGAGGAACTGCAGAAGTACTACAGTGAGATGCTGGAAGCTGGTTATCCATAGTCTGAGAGTCCAGGTGCTGAAGATCTGTATTTGCCTGTCTTCTCAGAGCAGCATTTTAGGGCAAGATTACAGACATGTCTAGAAATGTTGCAGCTGAATGATTCTGTCCAAAATAACTGGTTTGTCAAAACTGACACCTTCACAAAGATATGTCAATTCAGAGAAATTTGTTTTGAAGGGTAATAAGAAAACTTTGAAGAAATTTGGCAATTCTGTTTGACTGTTTCAGCATGAGATGTTTCAGCTTTTCTTTTTAAAAGCAAGTTTGTTTCATTCTTCATTTTTCTGTTGTCTATACAACATGTGCAAGTTAGACTGAAGAAATTTACATCAACAGAATACCTCTGAATGATTAATTCAAAATTTTTGCTGGAGGTGGTGGCCTTTCTTACTCTTCTTCTGTACGTCATTGTATTCCAAAGTGGAAGAACTATTAAAATTTCAGCTGTGGGCAGAGGGGAACACTCAACCAACACAGATTTTTGACAGACTGAGAGAGTTTGAGTTGTTCAGCCTGGAGAAGAGAAGGCTGTGGGGAGACCTTATAGTGGCCTTCCAGAACTTAAAGGGGGCCTATAGGAAAGATGGGCACAAACTCTTAAGCAAGGCCCGTTGTGACAGGACAAGGAATAACGGTTTTAAAAAAGGGAGAGTAGATTTAGACTGGGTATAAGGAAGATTTTTTTTATCAATGAGGATGGTGAAATACTGCAACAAGTTGCCCAGGGAGGCAGTGGAGGCCCCATCCCTGGAAACATTCACGGTCAGGTTGGATAGGGCTCTGAGGCTCTGATGTCATTAAAGACATCCCTGCTCTTGCAGGGGAGTTGGACTAGATGACCTGTAAAGATCCCTTCCAAAGCAAAGCATTCTGTGATTCTATGGTTTCCTCTCCTTTGCTCCACATTGCATGTTTGTCACAGATTTGGCAGATGCCTCTTTCACCTGCATTTTTTTGCCACAAAATATACAGCTTATAAACACTTGAGAAGATGTGGATAAGCAGACTGGTATATTCTGTGTTCTTTGTCTAGCAGTAAATCTTCCAGTCTGAAATAGAAACAGTTTGGAGTCTAAACCCCATTCTGTTATCACAAAATTTATATACAGAATCAATGAATGTGCACCCAGGTACCAAATTATTAACCTGGAGACAGCTAAAATGTCCTGCTAGAGTTGTGATCTTTAATTCCACGAGAAAATAATAGTAATATAATAAAAATGGAAGTGGAATGTAAAGGAAGAGCTGTTAAGAAGTAGACCACTAAAACTGCTCACTGTTTTGCAGAGATGGGTCAAGTAGTGGGAACGTCTTTCTGTCCAGGAGCAGAAGCTGTCAGATCAGTGCATCGTCATATCCTCATTGAATGTAAATCTCCTTGGTGGTATCCTGTGTGTATTTTACAAGTGGAGAAGTGATTCAAGGAATATGTTGACCTCATTGATCCATGGGTATTAAGGTTCAATCCAATTTTAGGGCTCTGCATTCCCAAGGGGTGCAGAAAATTGCATGAACTTTCTACAAAAGCTATCTCAGGAGCTCTGGTAAATAGCCAAAGCCTTTTACTTGGCGTGATGCCACTTTAATTAACAAGAAAAGGCATTGGGCAGAATATCTGTAGAAAATAAAATAGGATGAAAACAGGTAGTGTAACAAGGGGAAAGATGCAGAAATACACATGATGCCTTAAAATTCCCCCTGTTTCTGAAAAACACCTATGCCTGAACTTGGCACAGTGCAGGAATGGATTCTCACATGCGCTGAGCCCATTAGTAAATACTGGCAGGTGGTAACTATGTAGAGAGTGCAAACATCTAGAAAAATGCTGTAGGCTTGCTCCTGTGCTAGCAGGATGCAAAAATGCAAGCATATTATCTGCTTGCTGCCCTCTGCAGAGAGAATCAAACCCCATTAGTTTCCTAAGCAATCTAGTATTATGCCACAGGTGCAGATAGCATGGTACTCTGACCCACCAGCAAGAAACAAAATACTCAGCATCTCTAGCTGTGGGGTGACGGTATATACATGCAGTTTTACCTTGCTCTTGTACCCTGCAGCACTTGCATTAGCCACAGATATGCCACAGGTGTCTTTCCTCTCATTGAACCTCTCAGTGAAACAAACTACTGTTTTGAATGTTTCACAATGGGGCTTGGTTCCTTGCAGGAAAATACACTTTAGCTAGGCTACAAAGTAGGAGGAGTTGTGGGTTACACTAGCTGAAAGTCTAGGCTGTTCATTTTTTAAATTTTAATTAAATAATAAATTTAATAATAATAATTAAATAATAAATTTTTAAATAATAAATGAAATAATGATTAAATAATTAAATAATAAATTAAATAATTTTAATTTTAATTTTAAAAAATGAAATGCTTCAGTATTTTTTTGTGAACAATTTGAAAGTGAACAATATTTTGAATTATATTTTAAATAATATTTGCAAAATATTGCATTTTCTTATTCATATTATCAGATTTTCAACAATAACATTATTGGTATTTATGTTTTCAGTAGTAAAAGCAAATTGTCTTTCTAATTTGCTGGAAGTATCCAAGATAGTTTTGGGTTTATTTTTGAGAAGAGGTTGTTTCCTCTTGAATAAAATACTGAAAGAAAAAACATTCATCCTTTTGGTTCTGACCTCCTGCATTCTATCACCTTTTCTCAGTTACTCGTCTGCCAGTTTTGCCATTCAACTAGACAGGAAGAATAAGAAAGATGCTTTACCAATAACCTCGGTATTTTTGTAGGCCCATCTTTCAATGCTTAGGTTCATTTTTTGAACTTTTACCCATCTCAGGAGGTCATTTTTTTCCTGTGACCAACATGATTCAGGCACTTCCCTTATGCCATGCTGTCAGCGAAGGTCCAGAACACTTGACTTTGTTATTGCTGTGCTTTAAGTTTCTTCTCCAGGCAATTGCAAAAAATGGAAGAAAACAGCAGTGGAAGTTGTACCGACATGTAGAAAGGCCAGGACCATTTATATAACAAACAAAGTATGTCCAATATTTTCAGAACCTCAGTAATAAGTGAAAAATGGAACTGAGTTAGCAAAGGAGGGAATTGAACATGGTGGGAAAACAAGACTAAGGAACGAGCATACAGTTGCACTAACAAGTTTGAAGGTTCCACAGGAGTGAAACAGTGTTTAGTATAATCTTAGTATGGTATTTCTAATAAAATATAACTGGGAATATTAGTAAGGAGCATATTAATACCAAAGGTATTAAAGCAAATGGAGCAAGCCAGCTGAACCAGCTGAGCATCTGATACTGAACATTCAAGAAAACAGACCTCTCAGGAGGCTGGAAAGTGAATAGACTTTGGGAGTAAAACAGAAACTTGAGTTGCGGAATAATGACACCAAACTCAGAGTTAGGTGAGTATGTGCACAGGGTGCAAGGGGGATTTGTCCTCCAAGCTCGCACACCAAGCTTTAAAGCCGATGCATATTTATTGTGCTATATTATACATATGCATCGGATTGACGTACATAATTATGACTTTTCTGAGAAGTGGGTAGAGTTAGTAAGATTAGCCACAGGAATTCATTATAATAGTAAGATTAATTCTGGGAACTCATTATCATATGTCTCCTCCTCTTAGCGTTTGCATGTTTTCTCGTGGTAGTGGTCGATAGGGTCTTTGGGGATGAAGGCAGGCAGTCTTCCACTTTTGAGGAACTTTTCACCCTTCCTCCTTGCACATGCTCTTAGGCTCTCTGGGTCCTCTTCAAGGCCGTATCTTGCCCAGCTGGTCCTTCTTCCTTTTATCGTTGTACCAGTCCTTGTTATCTGGCTTAACCAGATACAGTCACAGCCCCATTAAAATTCCTTATGTTTAAACTTATAATAGGTTAATAACTTACAATAAATGATTTATTCTTTCAAACCAAGCTGTGAGATGAAGAACTCCACAAAACTGTACCATTATAGAGAAACAAGGATTTCCAGCCTCCAACAGTTTTGAGGAAGATTGGGCTTTGTTCAAATGTAGGAATACCAATGGAGTAATAAAATGCTCCAGGTGCTAGCAGTTGTGCTTGCTGTAGTTCTACTCTATTGAGTGTTGCATGCTTTAATTTGTTTTCATTTCTACTAATGAAAATAAATAGAAATGAAAGAACTCCAAGGAGGTTAGAAACAAATGGCATTTACGTTTCAAAGTTCTGCAGTCTGCTCTGTAGCACGCGGTTGCAGTGCCAGGCTATGTTTATGCCTTGTTGAATGAAAAACAAAGAGCGAAAGAAGAAAACAGAGCTGTTTTAACAGAGAGCACAGATTCCATCTCCTGTTCACCACTTTACAGATTCTTTCCAGTCTCTGACCCAAGGCTACATGAACATGCATATCTGAATTCGAAATGCAATAGCTGACGCTTTTCTTTCCACTTGAAAACACTGGAAAAAGCATCACTAAATTCAGACTCAAGTTGAAAGGTATGGAAAGTTCCCTAAGAGTTATAGTCTGATGCCTGTTCAACACAGACAAGCCACAGGCCTGCTTTTCAGTTCCTGTATCTCCGCTAGAGAAAGACAACTTGAGCCTGGTACGTTATTATGGAGGCGCTCAAGTCCTTGGATAGGAGCAATCCAATGCATCCATCTCTTATGCTCTATCAACTCTTCCAATTAGACCCTGAAAAGGCGTCACTGTGAACCCGCCATCTCTGTCCTTGCTGATAAAAATTTCAAAAGGATTGCTGATTAAAAGTCTTTAGGTTAATCAACATTCTGACTACAACTTGGTTTGCAGTCAACAGTCAATCAACAGACTTAAAAGAGGAGGGCAAGCATGCACTGAGCACTGCCTCCCATGCAGCAGCTTAGATGAAACAGAGAGTGCATCACCCTCATGGATGTCACACCAAAGCAGATGCTTAATAATTTATCCCTGAGACAAGCATGTGTAGTCTAGTGGTGGAGTGCTTTCTGAAATAGTGACTCCATTGGATTTACGAACTGAACTGAGTTTATATTTGTCTCCGAAACATCTTTTGAGAATCCAAAATAACGTAGGAAATATCAATGTGGATTAAAACATGAACAGGATTCCTCTACAGTTTTGAACTAGTACAGTGTTTCTGTGTGGAGCTGAGAAGCTATTGGTAGGAGCTGTCTTTCAGGCAAGTTATTAGCTCTTTTTTGAGAAAATCCACACAAAGCTTGTTCAAGGGAGAGATGCACTGCAGCACTTTTGATATACAGATGTCACAGATGTAGTCTAAAATAGAAAGAACAGCAGAAACTGAAGTCTTGTAGGGGTTGACTGCTCTGCTCCCTTACTGTAAGTTACAGCACAACTTGTACAGCTAATGATCTCCACCTTTGCTCTCTATTCAACCTGTGAAACATTCTCTTCTTCAGTGACCCCCCTGGGTTTTGTCTGCCTGCCTCAGTCCATGCAGTCATTCTTTTAATACCTTTTACTTTGATGTGAAGAAGAACGTAAGGATAAGGGAAGCTGGCCTCCATCTTATTATATTTACTTGCATTCCTTCCACATTTGCTTCTTCGTGCTATTTCCTCTTCTCCTTCTCTGCTTGCTTTCCTTCCCACTACTGGCATTAGAGATAAGGTAACTCTTCACCTCCGGAGCAGTCATTTCTTCAAATATCTTAACACTCACCTTTTGCTTTCAGTTATTGCACAGCTCCTGCACTGACATAAATGATGGTGCCCTAGTGCATCTCAGAGCTGCCTCTGGCCACAAGCCTTGATGTGTTCCACTTCTGCTGCCGAATTTCCAAAGATTTAATAACTAATCTGACTCACTAGGTAAACAGTCGTTCTTTATGATAGCCATTAAATCTGTGAAACAGACAGAAAAGTAACTACCTGCCCATAATAGTAGTGTCTCATATCCCACCCTAATCATGGGATTTCACTCACTTTTAATGTTGCACCTGAGACTTTCCTAGCTTACATCTTTCTGTTCGTGTAAATTGAGTGAAACCTCCCACGTGTGGAGAGAGGACCACCTGAGAAATGTCCTTCCAGTGTTTTGGAGCTGTAAGGGGAGTAAGTGAGTCGGTCAGCATTCACACTTTGTGGAGCTGTTACTCTGCCCACTGAGACCTTTCAAAAGAATCAAAAGAACTTTGGACGAGTCCCTGGTTTTCAGACCTGTTGGAGTATCTTGGATCACAGTGGCAAACAACAGGGAGTCAGAAAATCTTTGAGTCTGAAGGCCCAGTAAAATCACACAACTTTCTGCCTCCCTTATACAACAGGAAACTGAAACAGAACCTGAGTACTGTCGCTTCTGTTGTGAAGAATGCACTATTCTGTTCCTTTGGGCAGATAGATATCTTTTTCCTTCTTTTCGTAACATGCTTTCATGCATTATACAACAAATGAAGGCTGTGTTGAACAGGAAACAATGAGAGATAGAAAAATTGAATTTTAATGCTTCCTCTTGTCTCACACAAGTGGTTTCTGTACAAAATCTGAAATCTTAAAGTGACCTACAATCAACTTAAACAAGAAACCATCCCATTGCCACTAATACACAGCTGCAGTAGTGAAGAGCAAAAATGCATGAAGGGAGATTTCACTGGCATAAATGAAGAGTTGTTGGCAGGATAACAGCACTGAGGGACATGCTTTTTCTCTCACTAGGTACATGGGGCTCTGAGATTGGTTCCCTCTGGAGCAGGCTGCAAGGCGTTGCTCTTCCCTCAGGATGTGGGAGCTCCTGGGTTTTGTTGTTATGTTTGTCACGCAGCTGTTTTATGCCAGTTGTGTGTTCAGAGGATAAGATATTAACATGCATTATGAATTGTGTTTTTAGGAGTTTGTAAAATTTTTGTATGCAAGGTAGCTCCTCAGACTCTTCTGGTATTAGAGTTAAAAAGACACAGGCCTTGGTGATCTATGTTGCAAGTTATTTAGGTGAATCTCTCCCTAAAAGTGCCTGTAACTTGCCACTGATTGTACAGGAGTCCAAAGAACCACCTCACACGTGTGTTGCAGATATCCTACAGGTATGGTTATTCTCACCTAGAGCTAAGGCAAAGCATGATTAAATTGTCAAACTCTGGGATAAAGAGGAATTCTTCAAGGATTTAAGAACCTACCATCTAGCGGCCTACTACTTTGGTAATTCATTTTTTCTTTGGAGATAACAATTAGCATCCACTTTAATCAATACAAAGAAGCACAAGGGACTTCCATATTTATTGTTCACCATCAGAGAAAAGCTGACCTATTTGGGGAGCTAAACCCACATCCTCAGTGGAAGAAAGCAGACAGAAAAAGCAGGTGGGCATGAACTTTGCAGCAGTGAAATCTTTTACTTCAAAGCAATGATCCATAGAAAGAGTTTCTGCAAAAATAGGCTTGCTCAGTACCTGCAAGATTAGGATATTTGAAGCACCGTGTACCCGAAGTTTACATTTAATGATACTCCATAGTGACTCCTCTAGACTTCAGGAGCACTTTAGAAGATCAAGTGAATGCAACCTGTATAACCAGTAGAAAATTTGGCATGATTTTTTGAGAAATCAATCTTTTGCAGTGTTTAAACCACTTTAAATGTTACATTGCTGATAAAGTACACAAAACATATTTATATGCATATATGTACGTAAGTATACACATGTACTCATGTATTCATATAGATTCATACAAATCACTATAGCTTTATAAGCTCCTGAAAATGCCGATTTATTCACAGGTGTATTTTCGTTTTGCATTCTGAGATTAAAATTTCTGCAGGTGAAACAATTCATTACACAGAAATTGTTGAATTGCTAATCATTTAATACAAATTTGGAGTTTGAGTCAAATTAGGAAGGAAAAAAGATTCAAGCTAGCTACTTCCCTGTTTTCCTATTTCTTTTACACATATATTTCACTCCACAGGTTTTATGATACGTTTCACTCTGGCAAAGTGTTTACAACATATTTATTAACCCTTCAAACTGAGGGGGAAGGGAGAGGTGATAGCCAGAAAATTAATGCGTGAGCATCACAATTTATAACCCATTATCACATGGTGCCATTTCTTTCCAACACAAAAGATGTAACCCATGATGAGAATAACTTAGAGTGACAAAGAGGATCAGAGTGTAATGCTACAAGATTGTTTTATTTTTTGAAATCTGCAGGAGAATGATCCTAGTGACACATCATGACATGAATGCTGATTATTGTTATGACACAGAAAGCCAGTGATTGGAGAACTGACCTCTAGCAGAAAAACACCTGTCTGGATAAATAATTCTGCTCTACTATAAAGAAAGAAGAAAGTAATGAGGTGCTTTCAATCAATTTTTAATCATACCCACAAAAATGGGTATCTATCATGGTGATGTGAGGGGAAGGACAAAGATCATCCTATCAAGTTTGTTCATTGGAGAAAGAATATGCTTTTAAGCGGTGCTCCATCACTTCTTGCTGAGCCAGCTTACCTTTGGTGGATGACTGACTGCTGTCTTTTGGAGGAGGAGCAATTAATTATGGGCTGGCCTAGCCCCTGCAGAGAGTGCTGGTAAGTTTTTCACAAAGTTATATGGACAACAAGAACCCCTGATTTTTAAATATGTAGCCAATTGCTTAAGTGTGTTTGAAATTATAATTCTGCCTTCTAGTATTCCATTGAATCTCTGTATATCTTTTGTATTGTTTTGTGGGGTTTTTATGTCTTTGGTTACTTACCGTGGTGCAGCTAAATCTCAGCCTTTGCAGTGTGGGTCTTTGCTGAAGTCAGGCACCCTGAACAACCTCGGTAAGCCAAGAAGGGAAACTGGCATTTTTACGCAACAAGTTCTCTGACCAGTTTTAGGCATCTGCATTAGGATGAGATTATTTTCATGTGAGAAGCAGTCATTTCTCTCTACTACACTGACTAAGACTGGAAAGGGTAGTTCAAACATCAACACAGGCGTTAGCAATGCTCTCACTTGGCCAAGTGAGTTCTGCTAGACCTTAAAAACAAACAAAAAAAAATGTACTAGGCTCTTTACTATAGTTTAGGTGTGCCTAGGACACAAGGTTGCTGAGTTCTGCAAAGCAAGACAAGCAAAGGCAGCTTCTGCATTGCTGCTTTCCTTGCCCCATGTAATTATTTCAGTCAGGCAATGGAAGAAGGCAAGCACAGGGAAATGAAGACTGCAAGATGTGTCTGTAGCAGTGTCTTAGCAGCAGCACTCACAGGGACTGCTGGCCCAATCCTTCCACACCCAGTACAAGCTCAATGTGAAATTACCTATCATCCACTTCTCTTAATTTTCTCTGATAGTGGCTATCCTTGAGGCAGCTGGGTTCCTCTCTGTACCCACGTCAAACAGACCCAAGCAGATGATGAGATGCTCTTCTTACAGAGGATGCTTGTGTTTATAAGGAAGTAACTAGTTTCGCCAAAGTTTGAATTACTTTTGTTTTGAAAGTAGATAAAGGAATTTTACTTTGGAAAAAGGGAAGGAATGCTGCTTAGGCTCACTTTTTTAGCAGCTGCAGGTGGCGATGGTCTTGTTCAAACACAGTGTGTTAACCAGGGCATGGAGGAGAAGTAGCTGCAGAGATGGGGTGAACGAATCTTTCTGATACTGCTGAAGGAAATAATCTGGCTTCATACTTTAATGATACAAGAACTTTTCAACATCTTTTGAGTGTGTTTCATAAAGATTTTAGTATTTCTATTTAGTGTTGAGTGCTAAAAGAAATTCATGTGGCTGAGGGCTCTCTCCCTCAATTGATCTCTCCTATTCCTTTTTTTTTTTTTTTTTTTGCTTTGACTGGTTGTGTATTTTTTTTTCTTTAATATTTTAGCCTCCTGGAAATTTAAAATACAAACACTTCCTTCTTTCAGTAAACTGTTGCCGTCGCTCCAAAACTCTTCCCTTTACAAGAGAACATAAAAAGAGCTAATGACACATGATGTTTCTGTGGCATCCAATCTTACCTAAGAAGACCCTTTAAGTAGGGTGACACTTGTCTTTCAAGAGGGCCTGATCCTCTGAAAAACTAACACAACTTGTTCAAATACTTGTTTTTTTCCACCTCTCTGAAAATATTTTATCTCCAATGGGTGTAAGGAATATATAGTCAACTGGCATTTTGTCAGATTTCACACTTAATTTTGACAAAGTTAATAGCACAACCTTTCTAAAGAGTTAACATAAACCCTCCAGAAAAGATAGTTGGTAAAGGATCAGAACACTAATCAAGTTAAACAATAAAAATGTAATGAAGCAGTGGGCTCAGGCATTCTTCATAGGCTTAGCCAGCTGGGCAGAGGTGGGGAGTAGTCTCCAAAGAAAAAGCTGCAGAGCCTATCTGGAAACTTGCGGGGACCTCAGACATTGCTCCTCTGCTTGCTACGTGGTCCAGGGTTCATTTTTCTCCCAACATTTGGTGGTCCCCCTGGACAAGACATGAGAGGTTGGGGATGAGGCAAGATTACAGGCACAGTCCTTCTTGTACCCTATATGCCACCTTGTTCTGTGGACAAGGATAAAATCAACATCCAAAAGGCCAGCTTTTATACCCAGAGACACATAATTTTCCCTCCTTGTTATTTAAAACAAGCAATATTATCTTAACTTTTCACATTGGTGCATATTCTTCTGGGCAGCAAGTGTGCCCCCTCATCTTGCAGAAGTTTCTTCTGAGTTTCATGAACAAATAAGATCAAGAACTAGAAGTCCGGGTCTCTTACTCAAAATGTTTAAGCTATGTTAAAAAGAAAAACTTTGAGATTATTTCTTTCAAGAAGTAGATAAAAAAAAAAACAGAGGATGCTAAAAACTGTTGACATTTTCTACACCACTCAAAGGAGCTGGGGCTGAACTTTGTCGCTTTTTTTTTGTGGGGGTCATGTTCTAGTGCATTTAAATTCACTTTACCTCTTTTATACCTAAGGTCATATTTTTTTCTTCTTAAATATCAAGGAAGTTCCACCATAGCAGGACACTTTACTGCACCTATATGTGTTCCTTGGGAGATGACAGAGAACAAACTGTGCAAATGTTAAGTGTTTTGCTTAATGAGGTGTGGGGGTGGAACACAAAATGTCTGTTGGAAGAACCTGGACAGAATAAAAGAGAAATTAGTGTGTGGTCAAGTGCAGAATCGTGCTGCAGATGCTCTCACGCAGCAAGCTACAACAAGGCTATCATATCAATAACCTGCATATTAATGAGTCAGAAGTCTTCAAATTAAAGCTTTCCCAAACCAGCTGTGAGACAGCAGGCCTTGACAGTTTTATTGCTGTCAAATAGCACAGGTCTCTTATTACTTATTGGTAGTTTTTTTTTCTCTGTCATTTCCACCAAAGGTGTAAGATCTCGGAATGAATCCTTCTACCCCAGAAACAGAAAAACATGTCTTTTATATATTTTTATTGTTATCATAATCTTTGTTGTTATGAGGGTTTTCTATGGGAATGTAAAAAAAAAGGATATGTACAGCTAAATAGACCTAAATCTTAAAGCTAAATACTAAGTTTTGAATTTTATTATAAGCTCAAAATTTGTGGGTTTTTTTCATGCTAGAATGAGCCAAAAACTTCTGGATGTTTTGAAAAAATACCCATGTCAAAATGTGCATTTTCTGTCTGAAAAGGTCAAGTTTTTCATTCTAGTCTTTTTCTCATTAGAAATTACCAGAGAGCCCTTAACTTCACAACTGAAATTTCTGGGTGAGAACGTCCTTGAGGACACAGCATGAAAATATTTAATCTTCAAAACCCACAGCATTCCTTAACAAATACATATTTCATGAGTATACTCCAGTTAGGCTCACAGACTTGTACAAGACACATACATGAATACAATAATCAATGCCCAAAGTAGTCAGAATCTCAACAGTCAACCTGCAGAAAAGATATGTTTATTCCTTACATAGAATGCTGATAACAGAGTCTAGAAAGCAGATGTAGGGATTATTTCAACTAGTGAGTCATTGAAGGTCTTCACTTTAGAGACAGTCTGAGCTAAATTAGAACTACCCTGATGTTTCTGATGCCTGATTATTTTACCCCAAATTTAGGATACTGTAGTGTCAAAATACTGCCTGAGCTAAACTAGAACTACCCTGAAGTTTCTGATGCCTTATTATTTTACCTCAAATTTAGGATACTGTAGTATTAAAATACTGTCCCTGGGTGAACTTGTTTGGATGCCCATCTCTAGAGTGGCATTCACTGTCTGAGAACTCGATATTGGGGGATACACTCGCCCTCACCTACCAGTAATATTCATGAGATCAACCACTTACACTGATAGGTTCTCCTTCCATCCTCTGCTGACTGGCTAGCAAAACAGCTCATTGAAACAACTGACAATTCACAGGTGCTCCAAAACGAGCCTTAGCAGGACAAAGCCACCCGGGGTGGGGGAATAATCCTGCAAGATGACAGAGTGTTTGCCTGGGGGTTAGATATGCTCAGCTGCATAACTGTGAAATCCTTACTGTGGTCACATATGGAACATGTAAGAGTCCTCTCGTTTCTTAAGCACAGTGACTGGATTAGCACATCTCTTTTGTGTCTCTGTATTCAAAGTAATTGAGAAAAGAGCACAGTTAATTATATTTTATGGCTCATTACAATAACAATTCAAATTCTTTTCAGACAAGCAAGACAACGGATGAGTGAAAGCTGAAAATTCTCATTTTGTCTTACTCATGAAACTCTAATTCCTTAGCAACCCTCTATGACCTGTGAACTGCAGTCCTGATACAACAATAGAAATTTAGCTCTGTTCTTTTCTTGTTCTAGAATTTCAAACTTGTGTGTGAGATTTTAACTATATAGCCTCTGATAAAATAAATTGGAGTCATGAAAGTTGTTAGAAATGGAGAAATTAGTAACAACTGGATAACTTGAATACGATGTACTGTCCTGCAGTATTCTACAAATTTCAGTAATCTCCAGCATTTAATGGATTATGTAGCAATTTCTTCCTTCCCTGCAGAAATGTCTTGAAACTGCATAAGATCTCCCACGTCTTAGCTAAACAGCTAAGAAAACTCAGACACAGCTAAGCAAAAAGTGGCAGTTCCCCCGGTGCGATTCTCCATTGGAGGGCAGTTTTGGACCTCTCCTTTCATATCTACCGCTATGGGCACAACAAATCTCTGCTATGCACTGGTTTTAGCTTTGCAAAGAAAGAGCGCTGCCAGATATCGGTACCAGTCATTGTGGGAGATGGAGTGGCTGAAGTTGAGCACTGGGCATCCATCCAAGTTGACTGGTACCAATGCAAGTTTCATGTCATCTAAGACGATGTGATACAGCAGTATATGATTAGATTTGCAAGCCCAGGAGCTTACCCAAATTGGAAGCATCAATATTTCCATGCAGTCTGGAGATGAGGCAAGTTTACATGGAATTGCAAGCGTGGGTATGTACTGAAGGTACAGAATAGCACACCTAGATGTGTCCTGACTTTAGCAGCCAGATCTTCGGCTGGGTTACCCTCACCACTCACCATTTTTCTGGAGAAAGGTAGTAGGAGCTTATTTTTGTCCCTTGAAAAGAAAAAAATTTAAAAAAATACTAACTTGCTTGTTTTTCTGTTTTGAAGTAAAGCAGAATCAGTTTTTTAGCTTCAGCTAAGTCTCGTCTCAATAACTTCATTTTCTGAAAGTTAAATGATGTGGTTTTCAGACAGTATTTCTCTCTAAAAGTGATAACACAGGGCATTGGTATGCAGAAAGGCCATTGCTTAAACTTATTCCTATAGAAACTAAGGTCATCCTAAAGCTGGTGGAATGCTGTAGGTGAAATGGGTGAAAGAGGGTCGTGCCTACAGGGAGGAGCAGATAGAACAGGTGACCCAAAACTGACCAACAAGTATTCCACTCCTTAAAAGTCATACTCAGTATAAAACTAAAGGATTATGAAGGTCACTCTCTCTTCTTCAATGTTGACGTCCAGTGAGGACCTCATCTGTCTTTTTGCCCCCGATTCTTGATCCACGCACTCCTGAATCCTGTTCCTGAGTCCAGCTCCTTCTTGCTGCTAAGTCCAGTCCAGGACTTTTCCCTGTGCCTGCTCTGCAGCATCTGTGGTGACATAATCATTTAATATATTCTATTACTTTTTATTATTAGAATGCTCTTCATTGTTATTATCATTTCATTAAAACTGTTTTAGTTTCTAACCCACAAGTCTTCTTTTCTCTATTACCCTTACCCTGGGCAGGGACTGGGGGAAGTGAATTGGGAGCCAAACTGCTCACATTTTAGCTGCCAAACAAGCTGGGCTGGGGCTGGGGCTGAACCGTGGCACTTATCTATAACATCTTTTCATTTGCCAATTGCTTCTGCTGCAATATTTGCCTGTAAAGACATGCAGGGTAAAGCAAAATGGCTTAAAAGTCTTCAAAGGGAAGCTATTGCCTCCGTCAAAAATAGTGTTAATGCCTTGACCTCCCGAGGACTTCTGCCCCCCAGCCTTTCCAGTTGCTCAGGTTTTGGGTTAGAGACCAGAAAGAGGAGACGAATGGTACTGTCCTTTGAAACAAAACATTCAGACTATTTAATCACTATGGTAGCTGGTTCCTTTATGCATGCCTTTTTACAATGTTGTCAAAGGCATCTAGCAGCAGGGGTAACTGCCTTCTTGTCATGTGGGCTGACAAAGACATAAAGGCATAAAATAGGTTTACCTCGTTCATTTTATGTGATAAAGGTAAATTTCCTTTGCTGAGAGCCCCCCTACCTGATCTGTATTGTTGTTAATTTACTACTTCTATCACAGTAATGCGTCAGCTCTGCAAGAGATTGATGTTCTATACACAAAGTGCTCCTTGTAAATATAACAACAAAGAGACCTTCTGCAAGTACTTAAACATAATAGTAAATGCTTTTTGCTCCACGTGTTACTTGCTACATTTTACTCACATTTATCTACCAGATTTTGGTTGCTAACCTCTCCAGCACTGCAAACGTCTAGGAGTGATTTTCCCTGCAACTCCTCCTCCTCTAAAGCTTAGCTACGAGCTCAGAAGTTTTACTTCTTCTCCAGTATCTACAGGGAAGGGTAAAGGTTCTGTCTGAGGTCTTAATGGTGTGAGAATGCCCAGATTTCTTGTCTCATGCATAGCAGCACCAAAAAGGGCTGCCATCATCTCAACATTTTTTAAAATGACATCCTCTCCAGAAGGCCATAGATGTTAACCGGTGAATTCTGGCACTTAAACAAACCTCCCTCCCCCAGCTTCAGATAATCTAAGTTTGAAAATATTTTTAAAGAGGCTTATGGAGAGAATGATCTGACACGTGGAGACTCCACAAACCTCTTTCAGAAACAACCTTTCTGGAGATCAGCATAACTCAGGTTCCATTTCTCTAAAATAAATTAAGTCATTTTGAGTGCCATGTCACTGCACACACAGGACAACCAGGTGATCAGGTCCACTCAGCATGTGTTTATGAAAGGCAGGTCCTGCCAAACTAACCTGATCACCATCTATGACAAGGTAACCCGCTTGATGGATGAGGGAAAGGCTGTGGATGAAGTGTACCTGGACTTTAGTAAAGCCTTTGACACAGTTTCTCACAGCATCCTACTTGAGAAACTGGCTACCACTGGTCTGGACGGGTGCATCCTCTGCTGGGTTAAAAACTGGGTCAACAGCTGGGCACAATGACTGGTGATAAATGGAGTTAAATCCAGCTGGAGGCCAGTCACAAGTTTAGCAAGACTAAGTGCAGAGTCCTGCACTTGGGACATAACAACCCGAAGCAGTGCTACAGGCTTGGGGAAGAGTGGCTAGAAAGATGCCTGGCAGAAAAAGACCTGGAGGTATTGGTTGACAGTCAACTGAACCTGAGTCAGCAATGTGATTAGGTGGCCAGGAAGGCCAATGGCATCTTGCCTTGTATCAGAAATGGCAAGGCCAGCAGGACCAGGGGAATAATTCTCCCCCTGTACTCAGCATTGATGAGACTGCACCTCGAATACTGTTTTCAGTTTTGGGTGCCTTACTACAAAAAAAGACATTGAGGTCCTGGAGCATGTCTAGAGATGAGCAACAAAGCTGGTGAAGGGGCTGGAGAAGAAGTCTTATGAGGAGTGGCTGAGAGAGCTGGAATTGTTAAGCCTGGAGAAGAGGAGGCTGAGGGGAGACCTTATTGCTCTCTATAAATGCCTGAAAAGAGGTTGCGTAGAGGTGGGTGTTGGTCTCTTCACCCATGTGATAGGTGAATGTGATAGGACAAGAGGGAATGGCCTCAAGCTGCATCAGGGGAAGTTTAGATTGGACATTAGGAAAAATTTAGTTCCAGAAAGTGTTATCAAGCACTGCCACAGGCTGCCCAGAAAGATGGTTGAGTCACCATCCCTGGAGGTGTTTGAAAGGCAGGTAGATGAGGTACCTGGGGGCATGATTTAGAAAGGTATGGTTGTGTCGATGATCTCAGAGATCTTTCCCAACCTGGTCATTCTATGATTCCATGATTTTAAGTCACACTCCTGTTTTCGCTCAGTCCTTCTTTTTGAAGCTCAATTGTGTAGTTTGCCAATCCGAGAATAGACAGAGCTCCTCTTCTCTGTCTGCACAGGTAATCTCTGCTTATGCAGCCTCAGGTCACAGGCTAAGAGCTCAGTAACTCTTCCTGGCTCTTTTATTTCCAATGAGTTAATGAGTCCATACAGATTGCCTCTAACTCCTGACTTTCACTCCTGAGTCATGGGCTGGACGCAGCCTTAATACATGAGCTGTTATTCATAAAGTCATTGCTAAGTCCTTACCACCTCAAGTACACGGCTGCTCTATGGAAAGGGGAGGTATGGAAAATAAGTATGTGCTTTCTACAGCTGCAACATGAATACATAATATGAACAGTTATTATCTTCATTGAGATTTATACAAAACAAACTCAGTGATGGCCTAGTATCCTTAAGGGTGCCTGAAGTAAGGCTTAGGTTGGACAGAGCTGACAGAAGCCAGAACTGAAATTTCAAACCCCTTACTCAAACTGTGGGTTTACAAATGCTAGAAGCAGTATGCACACAGATCTTCAGATTCCTGCGAGTTATAGCTCCGTATGAGTCAGAACAGACCTAGACTTGACAGCATTGTATCTTTTAGCCCTTTGTTTATGCCCAAGCAGAAGACAGCCCAGAATCAAAGTATTGCGGTGTGCCCGGTGGGGGCACTTCTAGCATATGTTCTCTGTATCAGACTTGCTGTGAAACATGGATGCTACCACTGCTTCTTTTCTGCAAAATGGAGAGTAGGAAAAGTGTTGCCATTTCCCAACTCTGTTTTATACAATATTGCACACATTAGACTGATTAACATAGGGAATAGAAGAATGTGTTTCAGGTCTTCCTCGTGTCCTAGGTGGCCCTAGGTGGATGCTGCCCAACTCTAAACTAAGAAGTGTTTTTGTTGGTCTTACTTCTTGAAATCCTAATAGCGCACAATAAAAAAAAGCCTCTGAGGGTGCAGGAGACAAAATGCCATGCAGGAGTCTAGGTCTACCCAAGTGTCACGGGCATGTATCTGTAAAGCAGAAAGGCTAATCTGTGTTCCCAAGACCACATCCAATTATCTGAATTAAAGCATGCTAGTTCTTTGAGTTCCTGTTCTGAGGGCACATTTTAGATGCAGAGGCCTGGACGCGTAATCTCTGCTGATACAGCTGACTTGGGTGTGATGCCATTTGGACACACTGATGTACAAATGTACTTGAGCCATTAAGTTCTGCCTTGCAAGTGACTCAGATTTCACATGCAGGTCCTGAGAACCCTGCCTCAATTGGTTAGAAGGCGGTCAACAATGACAAGGCTGTAGATTTAGTGCCCTGAAAAACCTCTGTTTAGAGGTTGGGAGACTGCTATGGCAAAGTAACCTACATGCCTGGCCTGATTGTATGTTTTTCCTTAGCCATCCACTCACAGCCACTGCTGGAAACAGAATAATGAACTACACCATCCTTTGCAACACCATGCAATGTTGTTCTTGTGCAACTCTTCCCACGTGCTGGTGGGAGGACATCTTCCATGGCCTGGGACTCAAGCCTGAGTTTCAGGCAGTGAAAAGCTACATTTTGCAGCAGCTAAATTTTAATCGTTTATTTGAATTGATCTCTGTTCAGTCATGTCTGTAGGGAGAAGCAGACAAAATGTCCTGTAATACAGTAGAGACAGAGATAGTTGTCAGCCAGTTCCCATTTCAAAAAAAAATCATTATCTCTTGCTCTTAACAGCTCCATCACCTTGCCCACCATCCTCTTGTGTAGTTTATCAAACTACTCTGGCCAAAGTTCTCCACTGAACTTATAATCAGTCAGACTTGGATTGGGACCTATCTAGCTGCAATGTTGTGTCATTATGTTGCAGTATTCAGGTTCTATTTTTTTCACCAGAGGCATTATAATATGAATTTCAGAGAAAAATGCTCAGAGTCATACTAAAACTGAATAAAATATCAGTCTGAAACACTTCCTCTTTGACATTTACACACATACACAGACACCCTTCATTTGTACTGAACTGTGGGATTTTGAGGTCTTCATTGATCCTGAGCCAGAACTGAACTAAGGAAAGAATGAATTTCTAGTTACTGGTTCAGCAAATGGACTAGTTAAAAGCTAGCATTCCTAGCAGGGTGTCTTTGGCTTGGAGACTGCCTGTACTAAGATCTGCAGAGCCGAGTATCATTGCAGTCAGTTCCTCTCCTCACCTGAGTGTTTGCCACAAACCTTTGTCTTTGCACAGGAGCACCCTGTACTGCTCCACAGGAGGGGCTCTGTTCAGCACAGAGCTTCAAATACCTTCATAAATAAAGCTCTGAGACAGAGTTGAGTCTATCTTTTCCTTCTGTTGCCCTACTCTTCCTCTTTAGTTCTCTAAGCAGAGGTGTGATCACTGGAGTACTTCACTACATGGGTAGGTGTTTAAACCTTAATATCTCTGATGCGTGTGAGTCATTTCTGCCACACATACATTGGTTTCTTGCCCCAGCTCTGGCATCCCCTGCATTTTTACTATCTCTGCTCTGTCTTCTTCCTCCCACAGGCCGGACTTAGAGTGATGAATGGTGGAGGTGTGCTGGAATTATGAGATGAGAAACAGAGGCTAAAGCTTTTTGCCTTTCTCTACAGGTTTACTCCCTCATATGATTGAGTCCATTTGTAAATGCTGTATTTCTGAGTTTTGACTGGTTTCTAAACGGTTAGCTTTCAACCAGCTTTAGTTTTATCTCAGCCCATTGTGGCAGTGAGCTGGGAGATGTGGTGGTTTGTTTCCGTGGAAATGCTCTTTTGCTGTTGTCTTCAGGCTTTAATATTATGTGTTACAGCTGTTTAAAAATTTAGTGGTAATTATGCACTCCAGCAGAGATGAGTTCATCAGGATGAGGGTGAAATGCTCCTTTTTTAGCCCAGATCAGGGCAGGGAGATCTGTCCCGCATTGCACCATTTATTTTGGAAATATAGCTGGATTGCAGCCTGGTCAGGCCAGGGTTGTACCTTGCCCTCAGCTCAAGACAACACTGGCCTTCATCAGTAGGGATGAATTGCAGTTCCTTCTCAAGCCCAACTGTAGGTTTGAATTTCAGCATTTCCAATAATAAGTTGAGCAAGAGGACTATGAAATGGCCACAGTGGTCGTTTCTACCATAATTTCTTCAAAACTTCTGTCATATAAGCCCAGAATTGATGAAATTGCAGCACAGATCTAATTTACAACCCTATTATTAACTTCTAAATGCTCTAAAAGAAAGAAGTCCAAATTATCATGAGACAAGAGTTTTTTACTCATTTTATCATGAAAAAGGCCATTAAATGTCATAACAGAAAGACAGTCTTTCCCCTACAGACATACTGACAAGGTAGAAACAAAACGTAATGCCTGTGAAGGAAGCCAGTTCACTACCTAATCCTGGTCTTTAAGCAGCTTGCTGTGATTCATGAATTCACCCTTGCCTGCCAAAAGTCACTTGTTTCTTTTGTCTGAAAGGACCTTTTCCTGTGCCAGCTAACTAACATTGCAGAGAAGCATTAATTTCCTCCTGTTCACATTTGTAAGAAATGTTGCTTTAGTGCAGGCACGAGTATCGTGTTGATGAAACAATCACATTTAGAAATCCAAGTCTTTAGCAAAAAGAGCTCTCAATGACAATAAAATGATATTTTGGATAACTGTTGATACAAACCCCTTTCTATCAAAGTAACACAACCAGTAGTCCTGGCAGCCAGAGTACACCCCATCTGTGCAAGCACTATCCAATTTGAAGCAATCAAGAAGAATGCGTTCTCTGGCTGTCACATTTTCAACATGTTTTCTCAGTTATTCCATCAAATCTCAACCAGTGGTGGTAGATATTGGCAGGCACCAATTAGTTCGTGAATAATAATCAGCATTTTCCCTCACTTACTGAACTTAAACACCCAGATTCAGAGTGTCTGTTACATTGCAGTTCTCATCAGCTGAATGAGTGAGTGAGGAAAATACATACATACTGCTGCTGAAAATCTAATTTATACTGGCACCTCAGTGGATTTGTCAAGCCTTTGTAACATTGCAGAGGCCCAGACACAGTGTCCATTTCGAGGTGATTTCTCAGTGGAGCTCAGATGGACAAGTTCTTCTTCAGTATTCCAAAATGCAATTGTGAGGTAGCCCCAGGCTTTGCAGTATCCAGCCTTGGCATCTGCAAACATAGAGGGTGTTGGCCTGTGTCGTAACAGAGACAGGAGGTGAGGGGAACATTGAGTGAACCCAGTCAGACTCAGTTCCTGCCTTAAGTTGTACTGTTCTGCAGGTCAGCTCTTGTGACTGTTGGCTTTTATGTTTGTCTCAAACTTTGTGTTTGGTGGTACTAGAAGAGCAAATAAGACTCTGAAATGCTATAACAATGGCACAAAGAAGATAGATCTCTAATAAAGTCTGTATAAACGCAGCTGCTTTGCTTGTGGCAGCTTGAGGCACAAAATGATGGGTTGACAGGCTCACAGGCTATGTAATGGAGGCTACATAAACTGTTAGCTCACGGCTTGTGCGTGGTAGTCACATACCAGTGCTCTGACTGGACCTTCTAAAATCAATCTGGGAGAGAATTCCATACCACCCACAGCAGAGACGGTATAATAGGTTGCTGAACCTTCAGCCCTTCTTCAGGATTTGACCACCACCAACACCCCGTGAGACAGATCCAGAGGACCAGACAATGTGAGATAGATGGGACATCACAGAACCATGGTGGTGACTCTCGTTATTCCCTCACACACTCTTCCCACACCCTTTTCTTTTTCTCTCTTTTTGCCCCCCATCTTTCTCTCTCTCTCCTAATAAACAGTTAGGTGGTTATTGACAATATCTGGCCTCATCTGTGCCTTAATCTATCTGTGGGTATTTGAACATACAGTCCTGGCAAGTCAGCATAACTAAGTTACAAATCAGCTACTTCATGAAGTGGAAGTGATCACAAAAGCTATAATAACCTTCAAATCATTTGGTAAAGCTAACTGTGCCCTAAAGTGTCCCAGTGGAGCAGGTATTGTAAAAAAACAGCCTGTGGGACTAGATTGCAGAAGGGATGACCAAAAAGACTATTTAGGAAATGCCTTCTGGACAGTAATGGCAGCATATGTGCCATGTTTGATGCAATAATTATTGCTACTATTTAAAATAATAACAGCAGACCTAGGTTGGAGACAGGCAACTAGAGGCTTCTAGTACATGAGCCTGAACTGGGGCAAGTGATGGAGCCTTTGTTGTTGGCAGAAATGAGTTGAGCACGTTGCACATTCTGGATAGCAACAGCAGCCTTTCCCCTGCACCAAATGGAGGATGTGGGCTTCTCTGTTTGTCATTTTGCTGCCTATCTCTGTCTGAAGTATCAATGAAGATGTGTGGAGACTGAACCTGTCTTTTTGGGTAGGCAGCCAAGGCTTCAGCGGAAACGTCAGGGTGGTAGAGCCCTTCCTCCACTTGTGCTCTCCCTATCACCATCCTGTTTTGCCTCCCTGTGCGGTGAGCTTTTGAATATAATTTTGTTAATAAAAATAATTAGGTAGCTAACTAAAAAGGTATGCAGATCTGAAATAAGCAGTGGGGCTAATAGGAAAGTTGAGGCAGATGAAAGGCAGGTGAGAACCTGCTGGGTTCCTTGCCCCTCCTTGTCTCTGCTTTGGTGTGGCAGAGCTGCCAGCTGAGATACAGCCTAAGTCTGTACCTCCAGACCTCCTGACTGTCCGTGGAGTACTGCAGAGCCATAGCCAGCTGTGATTACAGCACCTCCTTTCAAAAGCATATTTCTCTATTGACTGAAGGTTATTTATATCGGTCATTTTTTATGCTGGGCTTCATGGACATATGAAATATAACACATGCTGTGGACAAGAATGAGTTCTAAATGGAAGGATAAAGCTGTTGGATTACATTTTTTTAAGAAAACAGATCTAATCTTTCTCACTCATACTACAGATTTTTAATGTTTTTACTACTGTGTTCAAATGAAAGATCTAACTTGGTATATTGGCCTATAGCTTCAGTTTTTACTTACCCATGCCTGAAGCCCAGTGAAATGCTATTATCCTGAGTACTTCTGCCTGTGCATGATTTCAAGCTTGAGATGTATTCCTCAACATCTATAAAGTCTTGATAATAACAGTGCAGCCTGCTTTAAAATGCAGTGGCTCTTAATAATGTTGTGAGGACAAAGAAGGAGTTGGAAGTGGGTGAAGCATGCCTTGTTGAACATGGTGGATGCATGTATTCTGCTCTCAGAATAAGACCAAGAAGAGGAAATGTCAGACTGGGAGAAATCATTCAGAAAAAGGAGTCAGCTGACTGAAAATATGGAGTAAAATTCTGAAACTGGTGAAAATGACCACAGCCAGGCCTTACTTCAGAATCCCACATATAAAACTCTTATCTCTGACTGCAGCTTCCACAAGATGTTATTCATAATGACCTCTGTGAATACAGACTTAATAAAAGGTGTGAGTCTCTCACTGCAGACAAGAGCTAAACAAAATGCAGCTTCCTTCACC
The DNA here is from genome assembly GCF_017976375.1 of Cuculus canorus. Taxonomy (NCBI): domain Eukaryota; kingdom Metazoa; phylum Chordata; class Aves; order Cuculiformes; family Cuculidae; genus Cuculus; species Cuculus canorus. The sequence continues at coordinate 90,285,257 of NC_071401.1, forward strand.
TGTTTATAGAAAGAAAAGGTTCATAAGCACAAACAGGAACATTGTGAGTACCATAGATGTTCTGACTAGATCGTATTAAAACAAATTTTCATATGACGAGTGGCATTTTAAACATGCTTCTTCTTCTGAAAAAAGTCAAGTAATGAATAATGGAGCTGAATCAGATGGAGCACAAGCTTTCTTGTAGATGATGAGTGTTCAAAACCACTGACATACTTGAGACCTATATTTTTTCCTTCTTGAAAGCTTCATCTGTGACGAATTTGACCTAGTGAATTGAAGAAACAAGAAGACAGGAAAAGGCAGCAAATAGATTATGAGCCATCCACTGAAAAAAAAAAAAGAATTGTTAACATAAAACTTTTATTTAACCACTATGAATAATGAATTTGCTGGTGTTTACACTGAACGATGTCTTAAGCTCAGTTTTCCTTTTCCCTGCTGGTGAAAACAACTTCCATTTTTACAAGAACACAAGGGAACCGTTTTGGAGAGAGGTCCTGACACAGGCTCCCTCTCCACCTCCAGTCTGACATTGCCTTCTGGTTAGTAAAGAGAATAAGGATTTGAGCTGGTTTCTTTTCCCAGTACAATGATTGAACCTGGAAAAAGTTCTAAAACAGGACCCCAAGGCCCAATGTCTGTCCCCATGACATAATACTGAGGCCATAGACTGAGGGTTTTAGTTGTTTGCTTACTTTCTGCCCCACTAAGTACTTTGTTCTTGTGTTATAAGAACTTTGTTCTTGTATCATAAGAAGGGAAAGGGATTCTGCCCCTCCATTCCTCTCTTGTGAGACCTCATCTGGAATACTGTGTCCGGTTCTGGAATCCTCAATGTAAGAAGGATATGGAGCTGTTGGAATGGGTCCAGAGGAAGTCTACAAAGATGATCGGAGGGCTGGAGCACTTTCCCTAAGAGGACAGGCTGAGAGAGTTGGACTTGTTCAGCCTGGAAAAGAGAAGGCTCAGAGGAGATCTGAGTATAAAGCTTTAGACTGGACATTAGGAAGAATTTCTCCACCATGAGAGCGATGAGGCACTGGCAGAGCTTGCCCAGGGAAGCTGTGGCTGCCCCATCCCTGGAGGTGTTCAAGGCCAGGTTGGATGGGGCCTTGGGCAGCCTGATCTAGCTGGATGTTCCTGCCCATGGCAGAGGGGTTGGAACTGGATGATCTTTAAGGTCCCTTCCTACCCTAACAATTCTATGATTCTATAATTCTAATAACTTCAGCAGGAAGGTCTTGGTGCTTCAAGGAGTCAGAGTTTGTGGCCGTTGCTGCTTCAATGGAGCTGCTGCCTGTTATTGCTGATGGTTCCACTCTGTTTTGAAGGAGCAAGTGGGAGAGAGCCTGGGCTCAGCAAAGGCAAGTGTTTCTGCACTACAGTGGCTTAGATCTTCCTGAGGAAGATGTAGGATTAAATTTTCTAGGGCTGAAGACAGAAATCTGCCTCTTTCTCCACAGCAATCAGATTCATACACGAGAGAAGAAACCATCTTGCCCAACGAATTTGCTTAAAGAAAACATTTCCTCCCTGCTTGCTCAAGAACCCAGCCCTAAAAAAGGACTCGCTGAAACATCCACTGTCCCTAATGCACAGCCTATCCAGAAAGCCGAGGTCCCTGAGAAAGGTGGGAGTGGGGGCCACATCCTTGTAGGCGTAGCTTCCTCTTGCTTTATTACAAGAAGCTACTTTCTCTGGGAAGCAGAAAAAAAGGGAGCAGGTCTAGACTGTGTTTTGCAGTTTACTTGCCTCTGTGGCTGTAGAGCCTGTATGGCATACCATTTTCCCTCCAAATCACCCTAAATGAGAAGTAGAAAGGTAGCCTCTCTTTACAAGAGGCATTCTTAGAAATGTCACAGTATCTCCTTGCTGAGCATCTCTTCATTTTTTTCATTTTCATAGAACTTCATTCAATCTTTCTTCTGTGTAAAGGCATAAAAAATTACCAGAGTGATTATATACTGACTCTGCATCAGGTTATTGTTACCAGTCCTCCAGTTGCCCAAGCTTTGGTGGCTTTCCGACACTGCACTAGAAGAAACTTTTGTCTGTTGATTTCAGGGCAAGATGATTTAAATATGCCCTAAAAGGCCAGATATTATGGAGAGCAGTTTTGAGTTTGAGTCAATTAGAATTCAAATTTACTTATTTCATTATGATACATTAGTGAACTCAGAGACCTATTGGACTGCTGGTTCTGAGAAGATCAGAATGATAGGATTTTTAAGCAATTTTGATGGAAAACTTAAGATAATACTCTTGTTTTAGATTTAGTCAAATCTCCAGTTAAAAGACCCCTAGAGCCATAACAGATGTTTTGGAGGATCATTTGGGTTCCTTTTAAGTCCTATGGGAGAATGGGGCTCATTTAGTTGATTGAGTTAGCTCATTTAATCAGTTAGCTTAATTTTGATGAGGCTGTGTTTCAGAAGCATTGTAACACCATGAAAAAGAAATTTCCTCTGTAATTTCACATATTAAATCACACTGTCCCCAAACAATGAGAGTTGTTGCAATAAAATAACAGTAAATTTTGAATATTTGTCAGCAGGATGAGGATTTTTCACTGATGAATCCATCTACAAGTATCTTTAAAAACTATTTTGTTTTAGAGCTACAGACCAACTTGTCTGTTTACATTCCAGTGTGAAAGGTTAACGCTAGGGTCAGCATCAAAGGAGCTTTTCCTTAGAAGTCACTACAAAGAAAGATTACAAGACAAATCTTGACCCAAAGTACTTTGTCATGATCATAAGATTGTATATGCAGCTTAACTAATGCTGACATATTTTAATTTTAAACTGTCAGCATTTAGTGAGAAGATATTCTACATACACAGCCTGAAGGCCGGAGCTATAGAAGCATAGAAAGGGTTATAATACAGTCTCTCACAGTGATGGGTTCCCAGGAGTAGAAAGCAGGTCCCAGAGTCATATGTCTGGGATTCTAATGGAGTGAGGCAGAGAAGCTGGCCCTGAGGCACAGGTTACACTGACGCTGTGTCTGAGAGACACCTGTGCACCCTGGATGAACACCAAGTAGGGGTGCAAGGTGTAAATGCTTGGGGAAATAAAGGGGACTAGGAGACCAGCATTCGCTCACAGGCTGAAGGGAGAGAAACCCAACGTCAAATCCCTTCAAGTGTTTCAAGGGGATATAACACTATCTCCTAGGAGGTTGTAGGGTATTTCATGTGAGGCTGTTTCAATCTCTCCTTTCCAAGTTATGTCTCATTGCCTAAAATAATTAAACAAGCTCCGAGACAGGGATAAAAAGGGATAATGACTCCATAACCAGCAGCAAAAACTTTAGCAATGAAATTTAAAACCCTGTTAAGGCAGTCCAAGAAAAAATAATAGAAAAGGTTGTGAGAAGCAATTTGCTAAAGGCGTGAAACTTCATAACAACAAAAACTTCAAAAGCATCAGAAGTAGGACATCTACCGCAGTTGGTGATGTTCAGAAGTGAACAGGATATAACAGAATCACACAGGGAAGGCAAGGTCATTGCAAGAGAGCTGAATGAGTACTGGAGGCGATGAAGTCCTACATAAACAGGTATCTGCACAGCTAGTACCACATCTTCTGGTACATGAAGGCATGATATAGCAGCAGCTGCTTCTGGTGGGCAGCATATCCTTTGCTCCTCCTGGGAAAGTTAGTAATTGGATTTCTTTGTCTTTGTTTTCTCAGCAGAGAGGTGAAGGAGAGACCTAGGACTTTGCTGTTCTTTAGGGGATGCCTATCAAGGTAACATCTGATTTAGTTGGAAAAAACAGTCGACTGGGGTATGGAACAAATCAATAAAAAAAACATTTCAAAGAACTGTAAAGGAGTTAAAGGCTTTGGTTTATTCTGAGAATAAGCAAAGTTGAGGCTCTAGATATCAGAAAATGAAAGGCAACAAGTGTAACACATTTCTTGTGAAAGAAAAAAACAAACAAAAGAACCCCAAAAGTGCAAGAGAGATGTGGGCAAATAAAGGTTGTTACAACTGGCTTTTGTACCAAGCAAACTCATAGCAACGTATGTAAATAATAGCCTTACTAGGCATGGGGGAAAAAGTGTAATTTACCAACACAGCTTTCACCAAGGCAAGTCATGACTCACAAATCTGTGAGTGCTCTGTGGAGGTGTAAGGAACTGTATCAATAAAACTGATTCAGTTGATGTAGTGTTTGAGGGTTTCCGGAAAACTTTCAGCAAGGTCCATCTCCAAAAGTTTTTAGAGGGATGAAGCTGTCATTTGAAAAGGCCTCACATGGATTAATTACTGGTTAAGGGATTGGAAACAAGGAAGAAAAAATGACGATTTATTTTTATTGCTGATGTTAACTATTTCAATGTTAACTGAGCTGGGGAGTCACCACATTGTCAGAATAAAGGCTAGGTGGCAAAGTTTGGTGGTAATACAAAATTACTCAGTACAGCCAAATCTAAAGGTGACTGTGAATGATTGCAGAGGATTGTGTTATATGCTAATGTAGACCCAGCACTGATATGTACAATATAATATATCTGAGAAAAAAAATATTTCTAACCAGAAATATACTGTGCTTGGCTCTAAATTAGCTGTTGCCAGTCAAGAAGTAAATCTTGGAGTTGTTTCTGGAAGTTCATTGCTCAGCAGTGGTCAAAAGGGCAAACAGGATGTTAGGAATTATTAGAGAGATTAATTGAAAGCCAGACAGATGACACTTGTAACTATCTGTATAAGTGCCTGATGCAGACATATCCCGAAGACTGTACATAGGGTTAGTTCATACCTGATTTCATAAAAAGCAGAGTAGAAGGAAGTACCAAGAAGTTTGATCAGAGAACAGTCTGCACAGTAGGAGAGACTGGCTTCAGAACAAGGCAAAAGGGAAAGGTGTACACTAAAACAGAATGAAGTTATTGCAGGGTTAGAGAAAGGGCATGAGGAAGGACCCTTCTCTGATTGTGATCACACAAGAATGGATGGGACTTCAATACCAAAGCATCAAGCAGCAATTTTAAAGCAAACTCAAGAAGGGGTTTTTTTTGCACAGTTCATAACTAAAGGCAGCATTCATTGCTGAGAGAAGCTGCAAAGGCAAAAATGCAAATAGATTCAGGAAGGGATTAGCTAAATTAAGAAAGGTCCATTGGCACTCTTTAAACAGGTTGGTCTTTGTATGACCTTCAGCTCAGGTGTTCTCTAAGGGACTGACTTCCAAAAGAGGTACTTGGCCAGAAATCTATTTATACTTATTATGAACTTCCCCTGTGTATCTCCTACTGGGTAGCTTGGGAAACAGGATTTGGCACTAACTGGGCCTGAACCAGGTTAGTCATTATTATAAACTCATGTTAATGCACTAAGCAATTAGTGCATTTGCTGTGCTACTGTGGGAGCAGCCTCTGCTCCACTGAAATGAATGTGCCCTTGATTCAGCAATTCATGTATATTGTTCCCGGGTATTTCTAACGTGCTTCCTACGAGTGAACCAAGTGAAGGCAAAGGGAACTACTCATGTTGTTGATGTTATATATGCAACTACAGTCTCACTGTCTGATATCAAGGGAAAGATGTTTATAGTATAGCAGTATAAATGCAAAATTTGTTTTCTACAATGTGAATTTCTGTGTTCACTAAGTGAGAGGCAAGTATACAGACATGGGGCTGGATTATAGTGCATACAGCCATACCAGCTGCTTTTACATTTTCCTATTTTAAAATGTATTAGTGGACTGAGAATGTTTCTGAAAATTTACCTCTTCTCAACAGGAAGCAATTATCATTTGAAATTTAACGTAAAATCGGTATTTGTACAGTACGTCATACTACTCTGTGATGTATACTTATATTATGCCAATATGTTCCAGAAGCAAGGTATAGGAGCAGGTTCTCCCTGGTAGCTGTTCTTCAGGCAAAATTCTGGTGATGTTACATGGTGGAGGAAATCCCTGAATAGATGAGCTACATGATAGATCATTGATCATACCAAGAGTTATTTGTAGCATTTAGCAATAGAATACAACATTTTCAGCATTATGTAAACCAGAGTCTGATTTAACGTGCAGTAATATAGCTCTGTGTGTGTGTGTGTTTATGCATGCAGACATTCCTTGGGGAGACGGGGGAGGGGATGTGCTAAGCAGTGTTTACATCTGCCAAGAGCATCTAATTCTTCTGGGAAAAAATCAGGCAGAATGAAGAACTTCTTTGTATAACAGGACAGGGATAAGCAGTTATAGGTGCAAGTAAGTGTCAGCATAAGAAGGCAAGAAGGAGAAAAGTGGGAGTGCTGAGATGGGTCCAGGACACTTCACTGGCAGACATGCATGAAGTGCTGATGTTTTGGATAGCTTGTTCAACCTCCCTCTGTTTTCTCCGAAAAGAAGAGCTCCCCTGAGGGCATCAGGGCTGAGGTTTGGCTGAGGGTAAGTCTTAGCTGGGGAGTTTTTGTGAACTTTCACATATCTTCACATGGAAAAGTACCTCCCTCCACCTACTCCACAGTCCTTTAGTACTGTATATGGTCCTTACACTTTCTTGTGCAGCACTGTGCCCTTGACTCATAGATGATAATAATGCAATAGGAGAATTTGGTAACAGATAAACACATCATTTATCACTGCAAGCAGAAAATGAGAAGGGGAATTGTTATTTCTTCACGCGTTTAGTTATTTTATTTACAGAACCCAAGTGCTTTGAAGATCATGTCCATAGCATTATATATATGTATTATACATATGTATCATACATACATCATATATTGGTAGAAGTCAATGAAGGGAATAGAGAAGTCATTTGCTCAAAGTCGCCCAAAGCATGAGGTTTTTAAATCACAGGCCATTGCAGGGAAGACTGCTTCTCATTTACTGTATGCATTATTCATAAGAGAGTTACTGTTGTTCTATATAGGAAACGTGATGTCAAATATATAGCATTTTTTTCAGTACTGAAGGATGAAAATGAAAAGAACGGTGAATGAAATATGAGCTTGGTGTGTTTTTCTTAAGGCAACGTCAATAGCATGACAATTAAAAAGGTGACAACATAAAGAAATGTTTTCTTTCCATCATAACAATAAAGAAATCTGTTACACAGATAGTATGCACAGTTAATTGATGTTAGAATTTAACCAAATAAGTTTCTATAACAGGTCAGTGTGCTTTTTGTACTATGGTCTTCAGACTCTTCTGTGTCCATGGACTGCTTCTAAATGACCCATGAAATGGCATCACAAAGTCAACACCAATGCTAGACTACCTAGCGAGTTTGCACTACTGTTTGGAAAAGTTTGCAGGTCTGCAAACTGAACAAGGTAGAAAATGCCTTAAACAGAAAATGTATTTAGATTGCATCCAGTGTGATAAACTTTTATTGCTTTTCTAGAATGTGTATCTTTGATCTCATCACAAATATTAATCCATTGCAGTCTTTGCAGTTGCATGTGCTTTTTATTTTTCTTGCTTTTACTTGTCATTCTTCAATTCTAAGTCAGTGTTCATGTCAGTCTTATCTCTGAGATTGATTTTTGGTTAAAGATGTCCCATTTGTTTTTCTATTTCTAAGGAACCACTACTATTTCTGCCTAAGAGACTCCCATGGAAGCAACAACCTTGTGAGCTCTTCAAAGAAAGCTAGTAGCTGGGGATGAAATTTGTCATTGACAAAGAAAGACCTTTGCAGCACACTGTGTGATTTTTCTTTTAAAGGTAATCTTCAATGAAATTTGGGGTTTGATAGGAATTAAACCTATGACTCCTTTTGTTGAATTTAGTAGATGTTTTTGACCCAAAGGTAATTATGAGATTTTAGTGGAACCCCAAACAGTTATTTCCGATGATCCGATGAAATATTTCTGAAACAGCAAAGTATATTGTTATTTCAGTTTCAAAACAGAAGTCTTTCACTTTTCCTTTTCAAATTGTCTTCAAGTTTTTTTGTACTTTATCCTAGCCTTGAATTAAGTACATATGAGTTTTAGCCACATCCAGTGGAAGAAAAACATTTTGTTTCAGAAAAACTGCAAGACATTTCAAAATAAGATAATTTCAAAGACACAAAGCTCTTGAAGACTGTCTATTAATTTGGGGTGATTCCCGCTCAGCCATTGCGTCATTTAAGTTACTGTGGCATAGCTTAAAAGAGCCTAAAGATAACAGAAATCTTATACTGGCCTTCACACATCTTGAATGATTCATTCAGATTTGACCCAATTAACTTAAGACTGGCTGCTTCCTCAGGCTGACAGTGCAAAGTGGGGGGAAAAAGACTCCATAGAAGGTACAGGGATTTCCCATGACTGTCTTTAACACTTGTAAGCATGGATTGGCATTTTGGTTATAGCTGTATCTTGCTGAGACAAGTATGTTTGTCGTTTAAATTACCAAAGACTCATTCTGTTTCTATGGTACAGCCTTACAGGTATAGTTCATATCACCATTACCAACACCAAAACTAGTAATAGGACAAGACTCAATAGACCATTAATGTTGGAAAGGGTAACACCTTCCACCCAGGACTTCAGAAACTTCATCCATTAGCAGGCAAACGTTGCAATTTACAGTGATTCCAAGCAATTCAGCCTAACACTAATGACTTGTTACTGAGATGAAAACCACAGAAACTTTGTCTTAGTAAAAGTGAAATTAGAAATTTCAGCAGACAAAGCCAAACAGACCACAACATCAAAGGTCTTTTGAATATTAATACATTGACTAAATTACCAGAGATTCATTTGGAAGCAAATGACACAGACATTCATTATATCTGCAACTATTTTTAATTTATCAGATTATGGTTTTCATTTGCGGCATTCTCTAGTTCTTAACTTATGGCTGTAAATGATAGGATTTTTTTTCTTTCTTTTCTATTTTTTAGGATAGACTTTTGGGGGTAATGGTCTAGACACCTTTAGAAGAAATCTCCTAAATCTCAAATGACTCATTTGGAAAATATCCTGCTAGTGAGAGCTATGTTTGCTAAGACATGGATAGGGAAAGCTAGTGAGAACTCTTGCAGCTGTGTTATATAAAAGGAAGAGACAATTTAATGGAAAATTTCATACTTTGCAGAAATTTGATTGCCTATTTTCTCTATGTAGATATCTTATTAGAGCAGCTACAGCTGCTGCACTGACGGTATATTTTCACTGATGATGATCAGGATGGGAGTGCCATAGCAGTATATGGAATTTAACATTTTATTCTGATGCAGAATTACAGCAAACATTTACAAATCTCTCAGCTGTTATTTTTCTTTTATTAGATGAGAGTGAGAATTTGTGCCTTATGGCTGCTTTTTTTTGTCCAAGGGGCACAGAGTATTCGTTGGTACCAGGACCTTACTGGGTTGTGTGTAATGGCAAAGAAACCATCGGTTAAGTGTGTCTGCCTCACCTGCTGGTTTTACTGAATGCAGGATAAACTGGTTCCTTTAGCACCATAAGTGCAGACTGTCCCACATCATTCTTCCCTTAACATCTCCACTAATTAAAAAAAAAAAAAAAAATAGATCCTTCTAAAATTACATTGTGAATACTACAGCCTGCCCCTTCATAGATCTCTTTGTTTATAATTAGAGTTGGAGGTGAATATGCCATGAACTCTACACCACAAAATCTCTTATCTTCATAGCTATGATAGATGTTTTTCTTCACTGAGGCCAAAATAATCCCAGAACTGCTGTCAAGCACTTTCCATTCTGCAGTTTTGAGTTTATTAGTGCTAACAGGGCAATGTTATATACCATTTGTGTCATGCAAAGTACTGCAGGCTAAACATTCTTGGGGTAAAATGGTTCAATAGCCAAAATATTTTTAAAATCCTGGTTTTATATTCTTCATGGAATATTGTTTGATTTTCACAAAACCAAAAACATTACTAAAGTCTTAGCAACCTCGAGACAATTAGCTACAAAGGCCACTTCAACCTCATCTAGAAATATATCATGAAGTATTACACCAAACTCTTCAGAACTGCAGCCTATCCAGCCAAACAGTGGGTTGAAATACCTTCTTCAGTAAAATAAACATCAGTGACAGACATTGGCTTAAGTGTTGCAAGAATCTCAGCAAATATTGCATTACTAAAACTCTTTTTGTTCTGAGTTACCATCACATATAATGGTGTCATTCTAGATGCCTCTTAGCACCCACAGAAAGATAGGAATCGGCACATAAGTGAGTGCAGAAACATTTCCCCAAACACTGTGGTAGGTATGCTTAAAACTTATTCTCCCTGTACATAACTCACAGTTGAAATCACTGTAGTTGAAAATTCCAGCTCCTGCTGAGTCCAGAGATGGCTTTATCATCAGATAAACTTCCAGCCAAAAGATGAGTTGCAGTTTTAGCAATGGACTACACAGTCCCATTTCTAGTATGTTATTTTTTATAAAAAGAAGTTGACTGTCCTGCAAGTAATTCAAGGCAATCTTCTTAAGAGAAGATGGCCTTCAACCTGTTCTGCCACTGAGACTATATTGCAGCATGTTTGGAATTGCAGATGATATCTCGGACTACTACTGTGAAAGCGCTGTCAGCAACATGGCCAAAGAGCTGGTTTAAAGCTATTCTACTGGTAAGACCTGAGCTCTGCTCACCCTTTTAGCAAGCAAATGTATGGTGGTATGGAGAACAATGTGACAAGCAGATGAGAAGGAATAAAAAAACAACGCCACAAAACATTTCTGCCTCCTGAATGAGTTTCCACTTGGAAATTCACAGGGTTTAGCAAAATAACAAGAGGAAAGAAAAAGAAAGTAACATTGTCTATAATTACTTGGATTTTACTGTGTGAAGGTATCATTATAAACTGCACAGCCATGCCTCCATAAAACCATCTCAAACCTATTTTTTAATCTCTGTACATCCAGCCTCCTTGAATTCATCTCCTTAAGTTGGGATCACCTTGAACAAAAAAAAATGTCTTGAACTGATGATGGCAGATAGTCATCTTCAAGGGAAAAATTATAAGGAAGACAAGGTCCTAGCTTCCTCTTCTAACAGGAACAGAGGTTGAAAATGACAAAAAAGTTCATCCAGAACAAAAGCCTGCTAACTCTACACCTGCCTTTCCATTCATTTTGATGTCTTGGAGTAAGAGATTTGTTGATGAGGAAAAGTCTTTAGTTTCTGCTACTGATAGTAGCTTCCAGGGTCAGAAGGGTATGAATTTCATCCCCATACAGTGGATTAGCACATGGCCATTTTATCAGTTGAGAGCAGATCTAGTCCTATTTGCAGCTCCATGAGTTGGGTGGGTTTGAAGTGATACATACAATTTGCATTGCTCCCTGCACTGGGGTGAATTTCACCCTCAGGGAATCATTAGTAATGAACAGCTTATTGGACGAATTTTACCTTTCCTGTTTGTTCAGGAACAAGACAGAATAACAAGTGATTTGTAGTGGATCTGGATACTGAGGTTTACTGAAGAACCAGAAAGACCGGAGCTCTTACCTTACCTGATAATTTAACACACTCAGTCACTCCTCTCCCTGCAACATCCTCATGAGGTCTCAACTTCCATCTCCAGCTGGTCTCTGCTGGTCTGGGAAGGTTGGACGAAAGTCATGTCAATTCATGCTGGCTGCTGGTCACAGTTAAATAACCTTGGACATCACTATCCAAGGTTCCTGAACCTCCCACTGCATATGTCTTCACTCTGGTCTGATCACCAAGAACTTCCCCCTGATTCCACAATCTTTTGTCCATCGGAGTTCTTCTTTACCTTCTTCGTTCTATAATAGGTATTCGTCTTCTCTCCAATGCAAGTTCGACTTTTTGGAGAGCCCTTGGTTTTGGTCATCTTGTCTTTCCATAGCCCCAAGTCTCTGATTTTTCTAGTCTAAATAGTCTAAGTACCAGAGCACAACACATGGTCAGCCTCCTAATTAGTGCTTCTGTCTTATATGTCTTCATTAATGAGAGAATTCAGGACATTTAAGGTTTGTTCAGTCAAGGTGCTATCAAAATTCAGAACCAGCCTGTCATGCTTGCTGCTAGCAGGCAGCAGGGTTCTGCTTGAGAGTTCAAAATTTAAATTTTGGATATGCATCCCCTCACACACGCATACACCCAATTACCTGCCACTTGTTAGCATTTACAATTTAAGCAGGTTTTTATCCTACAACAGTTTGTTCATCAGAAATTTAAGTATCTGAGCAAAATTCACCCTAAACATTGAAAAAGGCCAAATCCAAACACAGGGATGCCAAGTTCTATGAGGAATCCACAGTCAGCCACTTGTCCCTGTGGGATTCACTTAGGATTAGTAATGCAAGTAAATACAAAACATTCTGGAAACACAGTTCAATATCACCCTCTTGAATATGCAAATTGGTATTTGCTGAAATGTTTGCAGCACTATACTGGATCCAAAGAGGCAGGATTTCACTTAACTCCAGTGATTCTGGATCTGAAATCAGTAGCTGAAACAAAATCCCAGAGACAAGTAAATCTCCTAGCCACGACAAACATTTTGATTGCCAGCTAGTGTTAAGAAAACTGAGTTACTGCAAGATTACTGGCATCATGCAAGTTCCACCAGCTCTTCTTCTTAACAAATTAACTAAATTATTATAGTTGATCTCGTTCCTCTTTCTGCTTTCCTAAAGAAGGCATGTATCATGGTCCAAATTAAATTAACAGTTAACTTCTTTTGACTCAAGCTGTACATGATCAGAGCCCAAATGAGCTTTAATTTATACAAAAACTTGAAAACACAAGTGGAAGTGGTTGCAGATTTCAATGATAGAGCAGTGAGCTGCAGAGTTAGACCAGGGACAAGTACAAGCCTACATGATTCAGAAAAGTCTCTTCTGAACAGAGAGGTTAATTAAAGAATTCTAAGCAAATTAAGATGGTTTTTGATGCACGACGCTTGCTCAGAGCTTTCTTTGTATGTCTTGTAGATCCCACCTTCACTGAAACAGAGTTGAAAATAATTCTGTCTAAACCTGCTTATCTCAAAGATAAATCACTTGAATTTGCATCCTGTGACTCAAGCTCAGCACCGTATTTTGAAACAAAAGTTTTTAAATAGATGGGGTTTCTCAGCATAGCTGAAGACCCATAATGGACAACAGATTTAGGATGTTCGTTACTGGACTTAGGTATGTTCAGGTGAGTCCTTGGAAACACTTGTTGCACAGATAATCTTGTGACAGACCTACATTCACAAAGCTCTGTCTGTGAGGTCTATAGCTGCTGACATCCAGTGAATTCAAAGTTACCTTTTGTAAAGGCAAGGGATAGAAAGAAAGAAAATAAAATAGGAAAGGGAAAAGCTCTCCCAGGGTTGTTCGTGGATGCCCAGATAAGCATTTTCCTGAGACTGATCTCTCCAGTACAGGAAATTAATGCAACAATGAGGATTATTCTCCCCTAGAATCCCACCTTTCCCTCACATCTTTCCTCCAGTCAGTCAGAAAAGCATAGTACTATATGTTTTTTTCTGGGACCTGCTCAAAGTCTCTATTGTTTTTCCCCACTTCTGATGCTCTCATGTTGTTTGGAGCACACTTTGATCAAGTACGAGTGTTGCAGGCTGATGGGTGGCTAAGCTTTGTGCATTTAGTATTACTGGGTAATGCTTATCAGATAATACTTTAATACTTACTATGTTATCAGCTGAGACTTGTTTTTAATCTGTTATAAACCAAAGGGTACAAAATGTGAGTCAGGGGAGGATTCCCATGTTGTTGGAATTTGTATGTGCACATCCATGAAAATGACAGCATGAGAACAGCAAGGGGAAATGCTGTGCTAGCAGCTACTAGGAAAAGGTAGGCTGCAGAATTGCAGAAGGGAAGCTTTCAGCGTGACGCAGGCGGAGGTACTTTAGGCACTGCAATAATACCTTGCTGCAGAAAGGAACATTCCTGACAGTACTAGTACACCTGCAAAATATTGAGTGATGCCCTTCACCTTATTCTGTTTTCCTTCCTATCCTTATGGCTGACTCATTCCCAGCATTTTTAAGCTGACTGGGTAGGAAATATCTCCTGGCAGATGTTTGTGTTGGTAAGTCCTTCAGGGCTGTCATCTCCTTTGGGAATTCAAGGTATTGTGCCAATGCATGTGTTCTAAGTGACACCTCTCTCTCACTTGTCCCTGACAGGTATAGCAGTGTCTCACGCTAACACCCAGAAAGGTAAGTTGAGAGCCAGACGCTCCAACTAATACTTACTGAGAGCAACAGGGCATGGAGTGAGTTACAGCCTACAGTCAAGATCCTTCCTGCAGCTTAGCAGATAATTGCTCTCGGCAACTCATGGCTGGCATGGGGCGTGCAGCACTCCAAGCTAGCCTTCATGCACTTGAAAAAAGGTTGCGCAGAGTGGTTGTAACTGCATACAACGTCCAGCTGTTGTTACATTTCCTCATAGATGGAGGACTAGAAGTAGGACTAGTAGTGATTAACACAGCACTAGAGCAGGATACTCAAATAGAAATATAGGTCAAAATGGTTTCAAATATCCTGTATTAAAGACCTGACTTATTGCTGTAAGCAAAGGTTAATCTTTTTCTAGGGTCACTTGTAAGCAATTACAGAGTTGTTTTATGCTGATTTTGCAGCCTCCTTTGGGACTACAGGCCCTACACCAGAAAATTGGAAATCAAGTCGGGTGCTGACTGCTTTGCCTCCAACTATTTTAAGTATGAAGAAGTTTGCCTCACAGCTTTTACCTCCTCATCCCTTTTACTCTTCGCAAGTCTGCAGAGAAGTCAATCTTAAGTCTACAAGCCACTCCATGCAGTCTGCCCAGCGGGCTGCCACAAGAGAGGCAGATGGGACAGGAGACAATCTGGTAGTTTTTTGCCAGTAACTTGCACAGCAGGCAAGGTTTGACGTCCAAGTGCGCTGAACCAACCGCAATAGGTTCCCACAGTCTGCAGTATTTCATTCTGATGACTCAACATTTCTCATTGGGAATGGGCTCCACTGGAAGATTTCTGGCCAGATTTAATCAGGGATGTTTGAAAGCCATCCAAAACACAGGCCAGGAGAGGAAATAACTATAAAATATACCATCTTTTTCACATTTTCTGAATTGTTCAGTAATTACATTTGTTGAATATATAATTCATGCATGATTGTTTAGATTTGTCCTTGCAACATTTATCAGCTTATGCACAATTATCTGTCTTTCCTTCCAGAATCAGCCTGCAATCAGTTCTATAAACCCTTTGAGATATTTGTTTGAAGACAATGTTTTTTGTAGGGAATAAAGATGGGAAAGAAAAGTGTTTTCAAAGCTACATCCAAAGAGAAAGCCAGTAATCAGAAAAATAAAAGGGGAATGCAGATTTTTATGACCTAGTGAAAATGAATTCATGAGGAGTTAATTCTTTTTCCTATTCTGATTTTCTTCTTAAATGCTAGATTTTACTTCTCTTGCTAAACAGTGCAGGATTCCAGTGTAATGCCATAGATCCAACTTTTTTCTAAAAATGAAAAGCAATATTGGTTTAACTCCATGACCGTATATAAACGCTGTACTACATCAGTACAGTTCAAGTGGTATAACATTTTTAATTTGATTGCAGCTGCACCAGTAGATGAAGGAAGTCTGGGAAATAAATAAGCAAGGTAGCTGTAGCTCTTATGCCAAGATGGCTATGCCCACATTCAGGGTTTATTTGTGTGAATCAGTCGGTAGGAAACATTTCCTCCCTGGCACAGTGACAGCGGTTAAACCCAAGAAAACGTTGTCTGTGTACCAGGCCATAAGGATGAAATGTTGTTGAAAGTCTCTGGCTGCTTTGTGCTCCTATAGCAGTATATAGTATCTATAAATCCAGTTTAACAGCCTAATTAATCAGAACTACCGCAATTTGCATCACTGGGGCTGTTCAGGCAGAGCACACAGTAAATTCACCTCCTGGAGCTGGCTGCTGCCCTCATTTGTGCTGTCTCTATCCTCATGTGACTCCACTGACACAACCCAGCTTTATTCTCAACTTGTTGTGCTGTGAGAAGAGCCATCACATTTCTTTGCTCCTCAGACTTCAGCACTTGTCTTCCTTTCTCCATAGTATCATAGTAGTATCATAGTAGTATCATAGTATAGTTAGGGTTGGGAGGGACCTTAAAGATCATGTAGTTCCAACCCCCCCTGCCATGGGCAGGGACATCCCACTAAATCAGGCTGCCCAAGGCCCCATCCAGCCTGGCTTTGAACAACTCCACGGATGGGGTGTCCACAACCTCCCTGGGCAACCTGTGCCAGTGCCTCACCACTCTCATGGTGAAGAAATTCTTCCTTATGTCTAGTCTAAATCTGCCCCTCTCCAATTTATATCCATTCCCCCTGGTCCTATCCCCACAAGCCTTTATGAATAGCCCCTCTCCAGCTTTCCTGTAGGCCCTCTTCAGGTACTGGAAGGCTGCTATCAGCCCTCTTCCAACCACTTGTGAGCATTATCACATTCAAGATGGTTTTCCTGGACTGATTCAAGACATCACTGGAAGCTGGGGCTTGGTTTGTTCTTCTGGTATCACTCCATTGGATTCATGCCTCACCAGTGGCATGTTCCTCACCGCCCCCGACCCTCACCCAGGAAGCTGCTACCTTTATAAGCTGCTGGGAAAGCTTGAGTGCAAAGAGCTGGGTTTGGCTGGAGGGGTTTGTTTTGGTTTTGACAGATCATTAGCACTCATGATCCTCCTTGAGTAGTCCTGGGCTGCTGAGTTGGTTGTCAGCCTTCCTCCTGATGTCATTAAATCTGGTCATACCTTGCAATGCTCAAACCCACTAATGTGCTTTTCTGTGATGAGTAAGATGCTGCTTGCTGTGGATAATCTTGTGACTCGGTGATGAATGGATGCATCGTCTTCTGTGAGATCAGGTGAACAAGGACAGAAACACAGCTGTTTTCAGAGCGCTTCAGCAAAGCTTGCTTTATGTGCTTGTCCTGCAGATACCAGCCCTCCTGGAGGATGTGGGTATTTAATCTAGATATAGTAATCTAGATCTATTTCTTCAGAAATGAAACTGCACAGAAGGCTTACTTACAGATCTCTAAGGAACAATGTCAATAGATTGGCTATCTAGGTAGCAATGCGAATAGAATGTAAGCTGAAAGCGTCTGGATGGCTTGGAGTCAGAAGTTCTAAGCATCAAGAATGTGGCAATTCAAGGTTTTGAAGGTGGTTTCTGATTAATGGAAGCGCCATGGCAGTTCTGGATACTGAGCATTCACAACACTTTTGTATATCCAAGCCTGTGTTTGATTAGAGCCAGCCAATATGGTTAGAGGTACTTCTTCCTCACTGCAAGAGTTTATAACAGGATATTCAGCTATTGGTTCTCAGATTCAGTATCTATATAGTACCAGTAAAACGTGAAGCACTTCCCTGAAAAATATTCTTGGTGTTCTCTCCAGGGACACAACAGTCTGGTCCTATAAAAAAGTAGATGTTTTACTTAGTGGAGCAATCCTTTCTTGTTAGGTTTCAGTGAATTACTTGCACAAGGCCTACAAGTTGAGTAGAGATTTGTAGACTCAAGCTAGACCAAAACTAGACAAAATAAGACGAGCACATATGTTACAGGATTAATGAGAATGAAAGATAGCAATTACAGTAATATAGTCAGAAAGTCACGCTCAATGTATTATCACAGCAGCACTGGTCTTCCTATTTTTAGGTTCAGTCCTCCATGAGTGAAGATTAGCTTGTTTTCAAAGGGTGTTTTAAGAGAATGAGCAGAAGAGTAGTGACACAATTATGAAAGCAGGTCCAGGCATTAGGCATGGATGATAAAAACTCCATCAACTAGAGAGCTAGAGAAGTGGATGAAGGAAGTATCCAGTAGAAAAGTTTGGATAAAACAACTCCAGTCTTGCAAAAACAAACCAAAAGAGTTGTTCACAATAAATATATAATTTGGCTGTGCTTCTGGACATAAGGTCAAAACAAACAAAAAGAAGTATTTCATGAGTAGGGCCTTGAGGAAGATTCCAGTCTGAAAGTTGTAACACCAGTTCCATTACTATCGCTGTTTTTTCCCAGCTTCTTGGTCATACATAGGAAGACTTATTGTTGCTTTTTCTTCTTCTCCTCCAACAAAAAAGTGAAATCAATGTGTATCTGAGGAGAAAACAGCAGGGCAGGGCAGGCCACTTATTGTTTTCTTGATGAAGAATCAAAGTCTTTTGGGTAAATAAAAAAATTCCCATGTGTAAATTCTGGGTTTTGTGAAAAGGGTATTTTATAGAATCATAGAAGAATAGAACCGCAGAATGGTTTGGCTTGGAAGAGAGCTTAAAGATCTTCTAGTTCCAATCCCCTTGCCACGGGCAGGGACATCTCCCACTAGATCAGGCCGTCTAAGACCCCATCTCACCTGACCTTGAACACCTCTGGGGATGGGGCATCCACAACTTCCATGGGCAACCTGTGCCAGTGTTTCACCACCCTCATCATGAAGAGTTTCTTCTTAATGTCTACTCTAAATCTTCCCCCCTTCCATTTATAGCCATTACGCTTCATCCTGGCACCTCAAGCCCGTTTAAAAAATCCTTCCCCGTCTTTCCTGTAGCCCCTTCAGGTACTGGAAGGTCACTATAAGGTCTCCTTGGAGCCTTCTCTTCTCCAGGCTGAACAACCCCAACTCTCTCAGCCTGTCCTCATAGCAGAAGTGCTCCAGCTCTCTGACCCTCTTTATAGCCCTCGTCTGGACACGTTCCAACGGTACCATATCCTTCTTGTGTTGAGGATTCCAGAACTGGACACAATACTTCATGTAGGTTCTCATGAGAGCAAGGTAGAAGGGCAGAATGACCTCCCTTGACCTGCTGGCTAAGATTCTTTTAATGGAGCCCAAGATACTGTTGGCCTTCTGGGCTGTGAGTGGATATTGTTAGCTCGTATCAAGCTTCTCATCAATCAGCACTCCCTAGTCCGTCTACACAGGGCTGCTCTCAGTCACATTATCCCCCAAGCTGTACTGTATCAAAAGTATTTTAGGTTTTGGAATCTTTCTGAAGGGTTGTATGACTTCTCTTTTGAGATCTCTGACTTGTGGGGTCCATCATCTTATTTTATATCAGTAAACCCTCATGGGTATGAGTAGTCACTGATAAACCTTTTCTTCTTACTAGTTCTGAAATGAGGTCTTCTAGCTCCTGTGGAGAAATCTTTAATATTTAATAGAAAAGGTTCCAATAAGACCTTATAACAGCCTTCCAGGAGGTTGGGGTTCACAGTAAAGGTGGGGAGAGGCTCTTCATCAAGGTGTGCAGCAATAGAACGAGGAGTAGGGTAGTGGTTTTAATCTGAAAGAGGGTATAGTCTGATTAGATATTAGGAAGAAATATTTTACTGTGAGGATAGTGAGGCACTGAAACAGATTGCCCAGAGAAGTCACGGATGTCCCATCCCTGGAGGTGTTCAAGACCAGTTTGGATGAGGCTTTGAGCGACCTGATCTAGTGGAAGGTGTCCATGCCCATGTCAGGGGAGGTGGAACAATAGATGGCCTTTAAATGTCCCTTCCAACCTAAATGATTTTATGATTCTATTATTCTAGGAACATTCCAAATACATGCTGAGAAAGGAGTTTACTTTGTAAGCCTGTTTTGCAGATTTCCTCCATTGTGTGGTAGTGATTATCTTGTTAGCCATCTTGTTTGAAATCACTCTTTACTCAAAAGATTTTAAAGCAAATTGAGCATTGAACTTAGTTTCAGTATCCAAAATAGATGGACAGTGCCATTGCCTATATTCGTAAAACATACATCAAGACAGGAAATATACTTACACCAAATTAAATTTTGAATGACTCTCTCTTCCTCTGTCTCACTGACTTGTTATAGTCCTTTTATGATACATATCTTGTGAGGCACTCTGTCTTCCTTTGTACCTTACATTCCATTCATTGCAGGGAAACCCTTCTTAGTGGAGCATGCCAGTTTCATAACTGATTTCTTTGAAGCCTACAGAAAGATTTGGACAGAATTAATCTTCCATCTCCTCTCTAAATCTATGACTTCTCCCATGAAATACATTTAACTTGAATTTATGCAGGGGGTGACTATACCTCACTACAAATACTGTAGAGCAGATGCAAGGGAATGGGTCCACAGTGAGGAGGGAGCTGAGCTCAGGAGCTGGATTCAGGAATGTACAGATCAGGAATCAGAAACAAATAGACAGATTATGACCTCACTGGGCGCTGGCCATCACAGAAAAGAGCAAGACCCTTGTGATCTCCCAGTTTTATGCCTGGTGGAATACTCTGTTGGTCAGTTTAGAGTCACCTGCCCCATTCACCCTTCCTCGCACATGCAGAACTTTTTCAGGTAGCTCAAGAAAGGCCTTGGTTACTACGGGGATAAGTATGAGCACCGGTCTTTTTGCATACCAATGCCCTGCGTTATCACTTTGTGGGAAGAATATGCTCTTAAAAGCATGCAGTTAGCTTTCAGAGAGTGAAGTTACTTAGAACAGCTGAGTCAGTCACAGAAACTGACTCTAATTTAGCTCAAGCCACAACAATTGCATATGTCACCTTGTAATAAGAAGACATCTGGCTGTTTAATAATTCCTTCACTTAAAGTAAAATGTATCCCTTTACAGCCTTTGATGACTCAATATGCTTTTCAACATGAACTATGACTGCCTACAAAATATGTATTTATGTTGAACTGTACATTAACAAACATGTTAAGTGTAACAAAGACAGGTAGCTCATTACCAGCTCTTGAATGAAACACGTTATTTTCCTTTCTTCAGGATAATGCGCGTGAAAGCCCAGTCACTCATTCTTGGAGTAAACTCTCCAGAGAGATGGGATGGATCTGGAGGGTGACTGGCCTTAAGAAGTGCTGCAGAGCTTGCTTGCTTTGAGGAAGCCCTTCCACAACAGGATAGCGTTTAACAGCTCTGGCATCCTCTTCCATGGGGTAAACTACAGATCACTGAAAACTTAAAGATAGTAATACAGTCTGAAAATCATTATTTAAGTCCAGCTCAAAAAAGTTAGGTAAATTTCCAGAGATGTGATAGGATGGCACACTGATATTGTCCCCAGTGGTTCTCTGGCTAGAGCCTTCCCAATGTTTTCCTCCAGTTCAGGCATGCACCACAAATGCCAAGAGCCATTTTGGGAAGGATAGGAAGCTCACTGGTGGCTACTGTTAGAGACAAAAACATCTTGGATAGTGTATGTGGTAAAATTAATTTTGCTAGGAGATAAGGGAAATACCATAAAAGAGCTAACAGGCTGCTTGAGGAAGAGAGCGAGAAAGCACTCCCCACTCTTCCAAAGCTCATGCTGGCTGTGCCAGGAGGAGGTTGAGTGATACTGCAGGGCACATTTTTATCAGGACCTTGGTGGCTGTCAGCCCACCTTCTGGACCTGCAGAAGCCTGTACATTTTATAGAGTACTTCTAGGAAATGATACAGCCCAAAGCCAGCCAGGGACTCCTTTTTGTGATCATTTGTCGGTTTGTTGTGGTTTGGCACAGCATCTTCCTGCTGTGAATGCCCTTCTAGGTTTGGACACATCTGTAACCGAGCCACTGTGGGCACCATGCATATCCCTGAGCTAGCTTTGGTTTAGCTCACTTTGGTGCTACTGGCAAGGAAGCTGCAGTAGCCCAAGGCTTGACATAAAAATAGACTGCCAAGGGTTGCTTAACTGGTTGTTTCGGCCATTTCTGTAGCTCAAAGGGGACTTAAAACCCCAGTTTCTTATCTGCGCGCTCTTCATCACTAATGTCAGTAATGGTGATTCTGCCCATGGGGAGCTGTGCAGGACTCATCAGACACTGCTGGTTTTGAACAGGAGGACAATGTCTGCAGCTGCCCTTGCAACCTGTACCACACTTGGAGCCAGGCCATGGAGCAAAATGGCATTCCATTAATACGTGGCCTTCTGGCCAGCCCAAGTGAGTTCTGTGAGCCCCTTGTCCTGTCTCAGAATAGCAGCTGGTGCTACACTTATTGATGAGGATAAGACACATTTCGCTTGCAATATGTACTCCAAGCAAGCCAGGTCTCTGCAGGCAAAAGTCTGGTGCATCAACTCACTCCTCCAGGCTCTTGTCTTTCTCCTGGGTGACAGCATCGTATGTCTGCAGCTGGTCCTGGCTAGATGCATCCCTTGGGGCATAGGGCAGCAAGGGGCTGTGACAGCTCTCCAGAACTCAGGCAGTGTGTTTTGCCCACCTCATCTCAGAGGCATCTGTCAAACTGACCAAGCACAGAAATAATAGCTGTGGATGAGGGAAAGAGTGAAAAGACAGAAGGAGAGTTAGTTCTCTTCCCTATGTCTTTTGTAGTGTCCTAAATGTTATTGTGATATTTCATGGCACAGCATTCTAACATATAAAAAGGTCACAGTCTCAGCCTTTACCATGAGTCCTGTGACATCTCCAGGCACCTTTAACCAATGTGGAAGGCAGAGGTGTGACTAAACACAAACCCAGATACAGCTCATTATTCACAGTAGCAGGTTAAATGCTGCAGAATTTGTCCTTGTCACTGTGAGTGGCTCTTTTTTTTTTTAAATAAATCTCCCCCAAAAGACTCTGAGGTCAAACTTTACCTGTGAGGAAAGAGAGAGAAGGGAGAATGTCCTGGATATGTCCACGAATCCATACCAGCTCTCTAAACAATAAACATTTCAAAAATAGCCAAAGATTAAAAACTGCCATAAACCCTGATCAAGGTCAGCATTTACCTCAACATAAATATCTTCTTAATAGAGTCAGAGTTTTTTCGGTTGTGAAAAGCTTAAATGATTTTTTTCCATGCAAATACCATTTGCAAACAGAACAGCATCTGGAAAACCCCTCAACCAATCCAGGTTTAAAATCATGTGTCAGAGGCTCTTACAACTCCTTAAGATAAGAATTTCATCTAGGCCTAGTGACATGCACATTGCATATGATGCTTTAAAATGCAGAGTGAGAAAAGTTATCCTGACTTCAGCACATATATCATGTTTGTGAACATTGGGTGCTTTGTTTTCATTACACTCTCCTTTGTTGTCAGGACCTCAGCTAAAATAAAGCAATCCCTAGGCAACTTTCACAAACTCACAGTGGGAAGAACGTGTATTCATTATGTGGGGCCAAATTCAACATTGGCCAAATACATTTACTTTAATTGAAAGTGACTCATGCAATATACACAGTAGGAAGTGCGTATTTGGTTCCATATGTAGGGCTTTGGGAACTTTTGTGAATTAGCTGCAATTATTTGCCCAGCACTGTTGGCATCAAACACCTGAATGAAGAAATATTTTTTTTTCATAGCAATTCCAATGATTTATAAAAGAAAACACACTAAAAACCTTATTCCATTCCCCACTCACTCTCCCCATCAACAATATAAGTCTTAAATATGCAGCAATGTCCATATAGCCCTATGCCTAACCTAAAAATCAAGACTTATTCTTGCTTTTGGCAAGTTAGTAATTCAGAAGTTTGCACTACCTAAGTAAATGCAAAACAAAGGATCCTCAAAAAAGACTGAGAGTTTATTTCAGATCCTGTCTGTAAGTACTTGCTACTTTATTTCTGGTGGTTGCTTGCTGCCGATTATGACTTTGGAGAAGTTCCCCATATGTAAAATATTGCCTAGTTCCCGGTTTCTAAGTTGCCTTTACATTTGCAAAAGTCCAAGGAAGATGAAAACAAACAAAAAGTCAAGCTGATGGTCTCTGGAAGGGCAACCTTTTCTCCTAGCCAATAAATAGATCCTTGAAATCCTTTTCTGACAGCCTTGGAATTGGGCACCTAGCACTAACACCAAAGCTGTACTTTAAAGCTATAGAGTACAATTCTCCCCTTGGTTACAATGATGCAAATCTCCAATTTCAAGGAAGGCATCAGACTGACTTCAGGAGAGCTTTGCTGGCTTGGCTGTGGAGTGCATGAGATCTCAATCTTGTCCCACAGTCCTTTGAAGTCTTAGTATTATTCCTTAAATCACAACATTGCATTTTCACAATTATAATTACATTTTTATCATACAAGATTTTGCTCATCTGTGAAGAACACCACCACCACCCTCTCAAATGCTTTCGACTCAACATGGAAGTCTAGAAGCTCAAATCAGCAAAAACCAGTGTTGAGTTTTCGTCCACAATGTGGCATGCATTTAGAAATGGTGTGGTTATTTTCAGTTATAATTGACACTTTTTTCCCTCATGGTTCTCCCAGAGAAGGTATTCATCCTGCTGGAAAGGTGATGTTGCTGGCAACAGAGTCACAATGGCAGCTCAGTGGAAGAAGCTGTAAACAGGCCCTTCGGGATCTCCAAAATGCAGCTGTGTGTTGGACTGCGAAGTTTAAAACCAGGGGGCTTGATTTTCTGAGCCCTTCTGAGGGTCTTTGAGTAAGAAAGAAAGGAGAAGGAGCTGCTTCTCTGCCTGTACTGCAGCCCTCAGGGCTGGGCATTACAGGGAGCCCTCTTCTTGGTAGACATATCTGTGCTGGGAATGAAGCACTGCTCTTAACCTCCTGGGCCCAAATCTGCAGGCTGGGACATTTCACTGGCACACAGCAAGGCAAGACTCAGTGATGCACCCAGCTCCATGCCCATATTTCCCTGAGGAGGAAACATAGGTTCAAACATATGTTTGAACTCCTGAAACTTTGCCCAAGCTTTCCAATTGGCATTTCTATTTGCTGTTGCCATATGCTATACACGACTCCCTCTGTCCTTGTCCTCCCTTACTCTTCAACTTGCATCAGTCCTTGCTAAGTCAGCAAATGTGGTTCAGAGCCAAAAGCACATGGGCAGAAAGAAAATACACTAAGTAAGTGCAGAAAACACACAGTTAAATTAGGAAGTCACATCAGTTCAGCAGAGTGCAGCTCTTTCCTGTGGATGCAAATATCAGCATGGCAAAGCACTTTTCAAATCAGACAAGCTATTAATAAACACTTTTTGGGGTTATTTTTTGGTTTGTTTTTTGTTTATTTTTTTAAGAGCTTTGAAAAGAAACTTGAGGACCGGGAAAATTTGCAGCATTGAGCAACCAGCTCTTGTAAAGCCTTCTGTCCTGGGTTGCTCCCTGAGCACAAGCCCTTTCCCTCACTTTTGCAGTGTCCACTGAACCAGCCTCTTTAGAGGTGATTATTAGTGCCAGCTACAGCAGAAGCAGCACCACATTTCTCTTTTTCTCTGAAAACAAACATTTAAACCCCTCTGGCAGGACAATCATGCAACAAGGGGAAAAATGTCCTTGGTCATCGGATCTGTCAAGATTAAGTGACTATCTGTACCGGGAGGTCCCCAGCAGGCAACTTAATAGACATGCATTGTCTCTTGGCATTATTTTGTTAATGTGACCTCTATGAGATACAAAGATCTTTTGGAAACTTCAGCTGTCTTGACCTAGGAGATGCTCTCACCTGGGTTCCTCTAGAAGAGCCAGAGGATGCTGAGGGTTGGGAAAACCCAAACAGGACAACAATGTCAAAGCCTAGCAATAAGTCTCAGCACCATCAGGCCTTGTGAGGTCTCCTCAGCAGCTGAAGAGAGCACTGATTGCTTTTATAGGGACCCAATTTAGGAGGAGCTGTGCCAGCTGATGGGTTATTCCAGTGGCTTTTTAAAACAAGAAGCTCTGATTTCATACTGTTGAGTGTAACCATTGTAATAGTGAAGCAAAATGCTCCCTGGGCAGTACAAAGGGTATAGCAACTGAAGCTGCAGAAGTCCACACAGCAGCAATGAGATAAATGTAATAGATGGTGAAGCAGAATTGGGGTCAGATATGTAGCTTTTGGGCATGATATCTTGTAATTTCAGAAACCCATACACTGGAGCTGAAATATAAGTAACTGGTAGCCACTACTGAAACAGAAAAAAAAAGGTTTCAACTAGTATGGGACAAAGCCAGGAGTTCTGTGCAAGGAATAAAAATTATCCCTTGCACAAAAAAGAGAAGAGTGTTCCTTCATGGAGAAATCAGTTTTGAGGTTATACTTATTTTAGCACTACCCAAGGGAAAAGTAAACAAACAGAATACGTGGCATCATAGAGATACCAAGCCAGAAGGTAAGGCTGGGCAGAGTGTTCCAAAAAAAACAAATGCAGCACATCAAAAGCAGACAGTCAAATAGAATTTGACACACAGCCTGGTTAAGGCACAGTTCTCCTTCACAGGTAATAAGGGGGCTACCTTTTTACTAAGTTACAGGCAAACTTGTAAGCCAACCCAGAAAAATAACCCGAGATGGAAATCCAGTTCTGGGGAGAAACATGGACTGGGGAAGACTTTTACTCAATTATGAAAACACAGAAAATATACACCTGAAAATGCACAGGCAGGAAATACGAGCATCCAGCGGAATAAAGAGCATTCAAGCTATCCAAACCAACCAAATATATCAGATTATGCTAGAAATCTGTTTTTTCTTTCAAGCTGTTGAACATTTTGTTGTTTGTGCATACAGATCTAGCTGGAACCAGGGATCAGTAGGGGCAGGAGCACGGGGAGGAAGAAGGGAGGAAAAATGCGCCAGTGTATATAAAACTAGCTCAGCTGAATCTCCCCAAATATCCAGCTTGTATCAGATTCAGATAAAATTCCAGGTTAGTCTTCAGTCCTATTTGGTTCTGTTTACGCACCACACATCACAGAAGCACATGTATTTTTATTGATTACCTCTATTCACACCTCTATATTCTGTTCTTTTGCTGCATTGTTGCATTGATTTCTTCTACCCAAATCACTCTATTGGTTTTCCCTGTTCCTGTTACATGTTCCCTAGGCTTTCCTCAGCCAGCTACTTGATATAACAGGGAAAGTGTAAGCTTAAACACTCTTCTTACAAACACTCATGAATATGAAGAATTAACATACAAGGAGAAATCCAAGGCCACAGCCCTGTTGCAGTGTCTATGTGTAAAATTATATGTGTGATTTTTTATAAAGTACAAGGATTGTATCCAATCCTTTGCTCTTGTTATTCATCAAGGCAATGGCAAACAGTTCAAGGCTAACACTGAGCTTTCAGCTGTTCTGACAAAATTGTATGGAAGGGCAGTTTTAGTTAAAGTTATTAACACACTGATGAAGGTAAACTTTTTCTGCCAAGAATGGACTGGGTTTCCAACCAAGGTCAGGACTTGCAGTTGCAGCCAGATTTTAAGGAAAAGACAGCACCTGATATGCCCTGCATTGAGCCTCTGGATTTTTTCAGATACTCTGCAGTGGAGATGTTGGGAAGTAATCTGACTGTGGATGCAACGCTTTTGGAAATTCTACTTAAAAATACAATCCATGTATCAGATGCAGATCTTTCACATCTAGTCAGAAACTTTCTATCTACACTTCTGTGGGTAACTATATATTTTTTTTTTCCCTTACCTTGAAATGTATAACTTTAGTTGTAAGCCCAACAGTTCTTAGTGAAAACCAGAAATCCTACATGTATAAGCAGTGTTGGGGTTTTTTTTTCAGATTTTTAGGTGATAAGTTGACATAATCACAGAAGAAAGAGTATGTGTGTTTTTCAGAGTTCCTATAATATTTAATAAAATCACAGGTAAAGTAATTGTGTATGTGTCATTCTAAACAGAGAAATTTTAATATCAAGAACTGAGTAATTCTGTAACACCTAAAAAATGATAGTTTGACTAGTTTATTGAAATACATTACTGATATGTAGGAAGTATGCTCTATGTTTTTATATGATTTGGTATTACAAATTGTACATTACAAGATGTTTAGTACCCAGCAATTATTTTGTAAGTAGAAATTATTTCCTTTGAATTATAAACTGTCACTCTGCCTCCCTGAACTCTTGAGAAGATGAGGAGGAGTTCCTTGGAAATTTCTTTGTCAAACAAAATAAGAACCTCTTGCACAACACTGTTTCTTTCAGTCACTCCTGTTTTGAAGTGAGGGAAAAGGCACATACAAAAGCAAGAATGGACAATGTGAATTCATGGGGAAAACAGTGCTGTCTGATCATTATTACTGTGAGGTTTCACAGGTCCCTTGGATGTTATTTGCTATCGACATTAGAGGTCTTTCATGCAAAATCCAATAATTTATAACAAAATATTGTAGCCACGAAGGAGAGATTTTCCTTTTTTGTATAAAAGTCTCACACTTATGCTATGAAAATGGTACCACTTAACAATCTTTATGTGATGCTAAATATTTGACAGACATGTCTGTGACCACTTTACAGAGGATTTACTAGCCTGGGGACTTAAAGGTAGAAGCTCAGCATCACCTTACACTGAAAGACTCTTGCAAACTAGTCACAAAACAAGGTGCTAAAAAATATTGGCTCAGAGCTCTTAACTGAGAAAATCAGGAACAATTTTGTCCTAAGGAGAAAGAGGAGAAGGTGAGAAATCTGTTAGCTCCTTGATTGCAGCATAACTCATTAGCTGTGCATAGCAACTACCTACAACACAATCACAAATATGTGTTAGCAAGGAACTAGATTCTTGGTGGGACTGCAAGTTCTGCATAACTCCTAATGCCAGATTAGTTCTTCCCAGGTTTCGGAGGAGCTAGACTTTTGCAGTCAGAGGATCTTTCTGCTCATATGGAAGTTATATTGGCTAAAGTAAAGAAAAAAATCACATAGGCACTTGGAAAAATATGCAGGCAGATTACTTCTCTTTCGTGGGTGTTCCCTGCAACTCACCTGGCCCATGTAGCAGTCTACAGCTGGTGCTTCTCCCCTCAATGTGTCCCATAATATGTTGCTCCAGTACCATGACCAAGTGCCCCAACTCAGGGCAGGGACAAGAGGAGAAGGCCTTTGCTCCTGGGCAGGAAGTGGTGTTTTGGAGTCTCTTTTCACTACCCAGGGACAGCAGGGTGGTCAGCAGGCTTCCCTGGAGTGAAAATAAATGTTGGAATCATGCAAATGGTCGTAGAATCCCACAGGTCCTCCTTTGGGACTACTGCTGAAAAGCACAACAGATCACAAGGTATGGACAAAATTAATCTAAAAATGCCTTTTCTGGGTTGCTTTTGTCTCAAGATTTTCATGGTGTTTTCCTTAAGTTCCCATGTTTGCTTAAGGTTGGATTCATGGTCCTGAGCTCATGTTCATTACCACAGAGCTATAGCTGGCTATGAACATTCAAGCAGTTTCTTAGAAGTCTGGTGTACAAGAAATGTGTAAAGCAAATTGTATTTTAAGCTGTTCTTTGAAAATGGTCTGAAGATGGCTTATTTGTTTCTCTGTCCTAACATCTCTTTGTTTGTAATACCCCTCCAAAGGCAGAGACCTGGTTCAGTAGCTAAGGCAGTTTTATTCCCTGTTGTAGCTGCATCAGCAAATAAGCTGCACTGATGGAGAATATCGACTGTCTACTTCACATCTGTGTGAGCAAACCATGGCCATTTATTATTCAGCTATGTTCAATCCCCGAATTTTTTAGCCAGCAAATGATCTCAAACCACTCCTTTCTATCTTTTAAAATCAATTGGTAAATACCATTTGTTTATCTCCAAGGAATCAATGTACAATTACTTTGAACTGTTTCAAGAAAATTGGATTTTTGAGATACTATATCCTCCCTTTACTTTCTTCAACAAGTTTGAGTTAAAAAGCAAAAAGAAGGAAGCATGAGTAGCAAAGCATACTTACAGAAATGTGAATGTTCTACAGTCGAATTATTTTGTGAAAATGCAATCCTTATTGTTAATCTCAGGTGTATCTTTCCTTTGATCCTAGGCTCTGTTCTCCACAGGAGAAAGTGGAAGCTCCAGGCTTTAGAATCATAGAATCATAGAATGGTTTCAGTTGGAAGGGACCTTAAAGATCATCCAGTTCCAACCCCCTGTCATGGGCAAGGATACCTCCCACTAGTTCAGGCTGCCCAAGGCCACATCCAACCTGGCCTTGAACACCTCCCGGGATGGGGTATCCACAACTTCCCTGTGCAACCTGTTGCCTCACCAGTTGACTCACCATCCTCATAATGAAGAATTTCTTCCTAATGTCTAATCTAAATCTTTCCCTCTCTAATTTATAGTTGTTCCCCCTAGTTCTATTACTGCATGCCCTTGTGAATTGTCCCTCCCTAGATTTCTTGTACGCCCCCATCAGGTACTGGAAGGCAGCTATAAGGTTTCCGTGGAGCCTTCTCTTCACCAGGTTAAACAACCCCAACTCTCTCAGCCTGTCCTTGTAAGAGATGCTCCTGCCCTCGGATCATCTTTGTAGCCCTCCTCTGTTCCAACTGTTCCATATCATTCTTGTGTTAAGGATTCCAGAACTGGACACAGTACTCCAGATCAGGTCTCACAAGAGAGGAATAGAGGGGCAGAATCACCTCCCTTGACCTGCTGACCACGCTTCTTTTGATGTAGCCCAAGGTGCAGTTGGCCTCTGAGCCGCAAGCACACATTGTCAGCTCACATCAAGCTTCTCATCAATCAGTACCCCCAAGTCCTTCTCCATAGGGATGCTCTCAATCACATCATCCCCCATTCTGTATTGAAACTGCGGATTGCCCCAATCCAGGTGTAGGTCCTTACACTTGACCTTGTTGAACCTCATGAGGTTCTCACAGGCCCACTTCTCCAGTCTGTCCAGGTCCCTCTAGATGACATCCCATCCTTCTGGTGTTACAACTGCACCACTCAGCTTGGTGTCATCTGCAGACTTGCTAAGGTACACTCAATTTCACTGTCTATATCATTGCTAATGATATTAAACAGCACTGGCCTCAGTATGGACCCCTGAAGGACACCACTCATCACAAATCTCCATCTGGACATTGAGCTGTTGACCACTACTCTCTGAATGTGACCATCCAACTAATTTCTTGTCCACTGAACAGTCCACCCATCAAATCCGTATCTCTTCAATTTAGAGTGTGGGTTTTTTTAGGATGTGTTTTAAACATTGGGGGATTATCTTGGGATACTATGGTACTTACTGCGAATTACCTGGGAAGAAATTCAGAAGAAGAAATTAATCAAAGCAAGAAATATTTCATTTCATGTATACAAAGTTTTGGGCTTAGAGTGACTGTTGTAATTGGTGAATTTACTTGCATCCAGTATGTCTGACAAAATCTCTTGAGCCATCTAAGTTGTTCTACAAACAGGAACAAAGATCTGCAATACAGTGTCCACCGGCCCACTAGTATGAAACTCTACAGCTGTGTGTTAAATGGCTGTAGAAGTCACTAGTAAACATTATGCTAACAGGATAGTTTTGAAAGTTGTTTCTCAAGCTTCTAGCAAAGGTGGGACTACAATGTACCCTTTTATTACAAATACAAAATCTGGAATTTAATGCCTAATTAATATCATTGTAGTTATAATTAATTTTCTTCTCCTGTATGTTTACCAAGAAGTCCAATGCATATAATGCAACTGCATTTGGGTGATGGTCCCAGTGTAACTTGAATTAAATTAATTCCACAAGAAAAACCATGTAAGTAGACCCATGTTCAACTTAAAAACACTTTAGATATGATAGAGTAGAAAGACATAACATACTTAAGGAAAATACACATTTCTTTTTTCCTTCAGATAGTTTTACATTTAAGCTATTGTGAGATTACTCGACATTGATAGAACAGTGTTTACCAGAGAGGTGATATCATGTGTAATTGCAGCACATCTTCCTCTTTGCAAATCTGACTCAAAGGATGCACAAAAATTGACTGAGCTGCTATATTGAAAGGGTTTCTGTCTAGAACAGAGGAGCTTTCCAGGGACTTCTTTTAAAAACCTGTCTTTGAATGTTTCAAAGGAAAGACTGAATAAAAATGTAACAAATTAAAAGGTAAGTTCTGCTTAAGGAGAAACTCCTTTAAATTGTTGGTTTTAGCTCAGGACTCTGTCTAGAATCACAGCCCTTTTTCAATACATGACCTAAACTCTTAACTATTTTTTTTTCTAATTGCCATGTGAAACAGCTGTTAACCCAACAATTCAGTGTAGTATAGTGATGGTAAAACCTAGATAAATGGTAGACATGAAAGGCAAGAACCTAAATGTAGAAGACTTTTAACTGCAGAGAATTAGGAAGTTATTAAACGAGAGGATATGCAGAACAAAAGGAAATGGGGGGGGGGGGTGTGGAGGGGGCGTGATTATGCTTTCGTTAGGCCTGGGAGTTAAATGAAAGCGAAACCTAAGAGAAAAGTCAAAACAATTGAATTAGAAGGGTCCCTTCTATAAGATTAACTGAGATGGAAATGCCCCAAGGGATAATACCATATGTGCTTTCAGGAGACACCCAGACTTGCAAACAACTTCAGGACTCTCTGTCCTCATGTAACCAGGACACAGATTGCTAAAATTCCAGAGAGCCTGCCCTTGCAGTTTTACCCCTGCTAGTAGGAGTGATAGGGTCAGGTATTGTGCTTCTGACTGTGATTCTTTCCAAGGAGTTTGTAAGTAAGGAAGGAATGCAAGGACAGGCTAAAGCAAAACGGACCAGAAGTACACAAAAGTCACTCCCAGACTGGAGAAACTGTCTTGAGACAAAGACTCATAGAGGTAACAATTTATCTTGGTCAGGGCAGATAATACAGGTGAAGCAGCAAGTTTCCCTGAACATTACTGGGTTGAGGTGCTGAAACAAAAGTGTTCAGACTGGTAGAAAAGATGCTACAGCAGAGGAATATAAATAATACTCCAGGCTGTGGGTCTGGGCCCTCGCCTTAGGTCAGTTTGGGGATATTTTCCCTCTATTTAATACTATGAGATTAAAAATAAAGAAAACAAAAGAAAAAAAAACACCTGAAAAAGGCAATGAGTTGCTCAGAAAACTGGACACATAAGGAAGCAGTCAGCCAAGGACATGGAAAAGCTGTCCCTCCTCATTGGCACTTCCTGCAGTCCAACTTCCCCTGTGCTCCTACAACCTCATTCCACATGGTCTATGTGACAGGCAGGGAACAACGCTTCCAGCTTCACCTGGTAAGTCTTTCCCGCACTGTTGTGTAAGGAGCATCTTAATTCCTCAGAAAAGGAAGGGAAGTGAAACAATCCTTCCAAGAATTGAAATGTACTGAGTTTGCATGTGCCATTGAGGCCTCAAGAGATGGAAGTAAATGAATAAAGGAACTTCAAATTATTTATGGTAAGATTTGCTGGGATTATTCTGAAAGCAGCAGAGGAGGAAGATAAAGACGAAGTTGATAAAGAAGAATGTTAAATTCATAAATGTTACGTGGCTGAGAAAATCAAGATAAAGAAAAAGCAATTCTTTAAAAACACGAGAAACTGCCAGCAACTACTGGGTCTTTGAGGGCTTGACAATGGAAAAGTACAGATGAAGCTGATATTATTCAGAAAGCTTTTTGTTTCGTTTTTTGCAAAAGAAGCTGAAGGTCATTTTCCAGTGATTGAGATAAATTTTCCTTGGGGAGAAAGAAAAATATTAAAAGGATTATACTAGAACAACTAATTAGACAATAAGAAGCCATACAGGTTGACAAGGCACCAAGCACAGAAGATTTCTCTGAAACAGAGACAACAGTGGGTGGGCTGGAGCAGAGTAGAGGATTTGGTTATGGTCTATATTCAATTACAATACAGTGGGGACTCAGCTCTGTTGCCAAAGCATTTATACCCAAAACACCTGCAGAGGGTCTCCAGGAGACATGTGGCTTCCATATCAGTAGCAGAAGCCAAATGGATGCCTTAAGGTACTTGATATAGTACTAGGTCCTGATTTTTCTCAATCATAGATTTGTTTAAGTTGGAAAATACCTTGAAGACCATCGAGTCCAACCCATAACCTAGCACTGCAAAGTCCACCACTAAACCATGCCCAAAGCACCATATCTACATGTATTTTAAATACTTCCAGGATAGTGACTCAACTACTTCCCTGGGCAGCCTGTTCCAATGCTTGGCACCACTTCCAGTGAAAAACTGTTTCATAATACCCAATCTATACCTCTTCTGGTGCAACTTGAGGCCACTTCCTCTCATCTTATTTCTTGTTACCTGGGCAAGGAGACTGACACCCACACTGCTTCAACCTCATTTCAAGTAGTTGTAGAGAGCTATAAAGCCTCCCCTCAGCCTCCTTTTATCTAGACTAAATAACCCCAGTTCCCGCAGCCACTCCTCGTGAGACTTGTTCTCTAGCCCCTTCACCAGCTTTGTTGCTCTTCTCTGGACACGCCCCAGCAGCTCAATATTTTTTTTGTAGTAAGAGGCCCCCAAACTGAACATTCAAGCCATGGTCTTATCAAGTGCTGAGTACAGGGAGCGAATCACTTCCATGGTCCTGATGGCCACACCATTTCTGATAAAAGCCAAGATGCTATTGGCCGCCTTGGCCACCTGGGCACACTGCTGGCTCATGTTCAGTTGACTATCAACCAACACCCACCAGGCAGCTCTCTAGCCATTTGTCCTCAAGCCTGTAGTGCTGCTTGGGGTTGTTGTGTCCCAAGTGCAGGACTCTGCACTTGGCCTTGTTAAACCTCATCCCATTAGCCTCAGGCCTTCTTCAGCCATTTGTCCGCAAGCCTGTAGTGTTGAACGAGGTTGTTGTGGACCCATATGAAGAACTCGACAATTAGCCTTGTTGAACCTCACACAAATGACCTCAGCCCATTGATCCATTCTATCTAGATCCCTCTGTAGAGCCTCAGGCAGATCAAGACCCCAGCTCAACTTGGTGTCAGCTTCAAACTTATTGAGGATGCACTAGATCCCCTTGTCGAGATCGTTGATAAAGATATTAAAAACAAATGGCCCCAACACTGAGCCCTGGGGAACACCACTTGTGACTGGCTACCAAATGCATTTAACTCCAATCACCACAACTCTTTGGGACCATTTTTTACCCAGCAAAGAATATACCTGTCCAAGCCATGAGCAGCCACATTCTCAAGGAGAATGCTATGAGAAACAGTGTCAAAGGCTTTACTAAAGTCTAGGTAGACAACAACCAAAGCTTCTCCCTCATCCACTAGGTGGGTCACCTGGTCATAGAAGGAGATCAGATTGCTCAAGCAGGACCTGCCTTTCATAAACCCATGCTGACTGGGCGTGATCCTCTCGTTGTCCTGTACATGCCACATGATGACACTATAGATGGTCTGCTCCATAACCTTCCCAGGCACTGAGGTCAGACTGACAAGCCTGTAGTTCCCTGAATCATCCTTCCAGCCCTTCTTGTAGATGGGCATCATATTTACTTATTTCCAGTCAACTGGGACCTCCCTGCTTGGCCAAGACTTCTGATAAATGTTGGAAAGTGGCTTGGTGAGCATTTCTGCCTGCTCCCTCAGTACCTTTGAGTGGATCCCATAGACTTGTGGGTGTTTAGGTGGCGTAGCACCTCACTAACAATTTCCTCTTGGATTATGGGGTCTCCACTCTGCTCCCTGTCCCTGTCTTCCAGCTCAGGGGGCTGGGTAATCTAAGGGCAGCTGGTCATACTGTTAAAGACTGAGGCAAAGCCTTCTCCTCATCCTTTGTCACTAGGTTTCCCCACACATCTAATAAAGGACGGAGAGTCTTCTTAGCCCTCCTTTTGCTGCTAATGTATTTATAGAAACATTTTTTACTGTTATTTACAACAGTAACCAGATTAACCTAGTTGGGCTTTGGCCCTTCTCATTTTCTCCCTGCATAATCAACAACATCCTTATAGTCCTACTCAGCTATGTGCCCCTTCTTTCAAAGGTCATAAATTCTGGTTTTCTCCTGAGTTCCAGCCAAAGTTCTCTGTTCAGCCAGGCTGGTCTTCTTCAATGTTGGCTTGTCTTTCAGCATATGAGGATGGCCTGCTCCTGTGCCTTTAAGATTTCTTTCTTGAAGAATATCCTTCCTACCTGGACTTCCCTTGTCCTTTAGGATTGCCTCCCAAGGGTCTCTGTCAACCAAGCTCCTAAACAGGCCAAAGTCTGCTCTCCAGAAGTCCAAGGTGGCAGTTCTGCTGACATCTTTCCTCACTTCTCCAAGAATAAAAAATTCTATCATTTCATGCTTGCTATGCCCAAGGTGGCCTCAAACCATCGCATCACCCACGAGTCCTTCTGAAGCCCTGAGTCTTTTATTCACAAGGTAGCTTGTCACTGAGACAACACACAGCATCAGCAGAGGACAATAGCGTAAATCAGCTCCAGAGGGCACAGGTAGATGTCAAAATTTAAGTATAGAGTCCTTTAGTGTAAGTCAGCATTAGGCTATGTAGGTAAGGCTTAATTTCTTTTTATTTCCTTTCAAAATACTAGCTAATCATCTAGTATGTTAGTCTTTAAATATTCCAGTAACAGGAATATTCATTAATTATTGACTCATCCATTGGCAAGAAAGACAGACTGTAATGTCAAAATGACCAACTTGGAGGAAGTATTTATGAGTTCAATTCTGAATCCAATATTTCTCCTTAAGTGGGTTAAGGCAAGCTATTTGCCCTCTGAAAGAACTCTTAATTCCTGATACAGGAGAATTCCTTCCTTTTCTGATACAGCTGTAACTCTAGCAGTATATCTTTAACTGCACTCATATTAGTTCATCTAGTCTAGTCAGGTTGCTAGTTCTACTACACATCAAATTGAATTTCTCCTCAGTAATGTTAACAGCCATTTCTCTTGTCCTTTTCTTGGACAGATTTAACACATCGCTCCCAGGACTAACTTGATGTCAATGGGCAGAGCCCAACCGATGGCCTCTGTGGAAGTTAGGAAAAGCATAAAAGCATATACATGAAGATGCAGTTATTCCTTATGACCTATTCCTGAGCCTATTCTTAAAGACGTCAGGAAGCCCTGCTGTCCTCCAGAATTTTTCTGTCAAGGCAGGATCAGCTTCATGTCCTGTTTAATCTTAAATGAATTATAGCAGGCTATTTTAAAACAACTTATACTGTAAGGCTTCCTCTTTTACTTCCACCTTCAAACTCATAAAAGGCTATCTTTTTGTGTCCTGGGTTTCTGGGAGCATCTACAAGGAAATCACAGTTTCTGAAGGATAGCATTCATTCTTGTGAACATTATTGGTCATGTTGAATGGATATTTAACATCACTGAATAGCTGTCACAGGGGTTTTGTTCAACAGGTGAAAAATCACAGGCTTCATTGGAGCTATACCAGTTTATAGCCCAGTGGATCGAAATTAGTTGCCTCTGTAGTTTCTTTCTCAGCATGCGCCAGGGCAGGACAGATGAACGGGATATTCTGCTCTGATGGTGATAATTTCCTTAAGTCCTTATGTCACGAGAAGCCTGCCTCTGAAAACCATGGTTTGTGAAAATTCAGATCAAATTATAGTTTTAGTATTTCTCTCGGGGTCCTAAACGTTGCATGTAGGCTCATCTGAAGGTTTTTTTGTCCCAGCAGTCTCATTGTCTTATCAAGCACTTTTCTCCAGATATGGATACCTGAGCATGGTACCCAGATTTCACAAGTGAAAATCTCTCTCCATTTGTGTTATCTTTATGGGTGCTCAGCAAAAAACAGGCCAATTTCCTGGAGCCTGATTAACATTTACAGGAAAGTGTGGACCATGTGGCTATAAAACATTGCCACAAGTGGCCACTTGATCTAAACAACTGCGAAACAACAAATAAGTCACCAGTTAAATCTGCTGTAACAAAGATCTTCCAAAGAGAGCACTGTAACTGCTGCACAGCTGCAATGCATGTGGTCTTACCTGTCACTTATTGACACAGTGGAGGAGGTACAAAGGAGGAGATGAGGGAATGGCTTCTTCTATGGAGCCTACAAGGAATCAGTTTGAGCAAGTTAACTGCATTATGCAGAGGCTCAATTTAGAGGCTGCTGATCAGTTAGATTTCAAACACTGCTGGTATTTTGGGTCTGACTGGTACCTCTTCAACATATAGTATCATGATTAACACAAACTAAAAAAATACCTGGAGGCACATAATGGAGCAGCTTGACCCATAGTCAAACTTTTATAAATATTGAAGGCACTTTAATAAAGTTTAAGTAGCAACAAAGAACTGATTCATGCTGATTTCTTAGGCCAAAAATATCAGATAAGGCTAGTTAAAAGCCCACATTTTTCATATAAGAATAATTGTCCTTTCTGGAGGAAAGCAGACATACTTTACACACTGGGTGGGAAAACCAAGTCAAGTCAAGCTTGTCCTATACTCTTATGTCCATTGCATTGAGACAGTACCTTTTAATGAGTCTATAGCTCAACCTGTAACAACGGATGTCTAAATTATTTTATCTTGACATGACAGACCTGGCATAGTAGTATGTGGTAATTAGTTACACTTCACTGGGCCTTAGGAAGTTTGCAGTGAAAAACAGATTCAGATGTGTCACTGCCATTTCCTGTTATTCCTTAGGCAAAATGGCTGGTGGACAAAGCATTATAGTACTAAATCACCTATTGCAAAAGGCTGAATCATCAGCCTCTGAATACTTTTCAGAACTGCTAAATTACAGAACAGCACCATTACAGCATGTGTTGTTACTGGCTGGTATTTTGTTAAACAAAAATCCAAAAGCAAAAATGTTTGCATAAGTTGAAACTACTGTCAGATTCAAGAGCATTTGCCAATATATAAAGATAAAGAAGAATTTTACTCTATCTGATTTATTTTATCTAACAGGTATCCAATAGATAAAGAAAAACAAAAGCCTGGTAAGAGCTGAGATATTTATAGCAACCACCACTCCATGAAAATGGTGCTGGAAGTTTTTATTGCATGGTCACAAACAGCAGCAGTACTGGAGGAGGTGGATTCGTATTCATGGGCAACCATCCCAAAAGGAAAAGAAGAGCATTGCTGGAACCCAAGAAGGAGATAAGTAAAGGGTTTGGGGCAGCTCTTCCAACCCTTTTGTTATGTGATGGGAGTTGCTGCAAGAGGAGCTGTCTGGTCCCCAGTTCACCGCTCGCCCAGAATTATTAGTCTTATCACTATGAGTGGATGACAGTTCTGGTATACTTAGTGTACAGCCCACAAGAGATCTTCCAGGCTCTTGTGTCTGTGTATGGGCCTTGGGCTTTTCTCATCCCTACAGTAGGGAGGAAGTAGGCATGTGCACTGGTCACCCCTTCCCAAGGATTTGTCCCCACGGGAACAGTACATAGACTAAAAGGAAAAACACACTCTACCAGGTACCCAGTCTGGATGATGGGGGATCCAGGGCACCCTGTGACACTCACTTACCACTAGTGTAGACATAGCCAGTAAAGACCATCCCTTTCACTTTGCGGCACAAGGCATCCAGGGGCTGTTGAAACTCAGAGCAAGTTTTATTCAGTACACTCATGGAGGAGATCTGAAATCATGTGTTGCTTTTATTTACTTAAATCATCACGTAGCTTAACTAGGAGGGAAAGTGATGGAAACATTGCTGTTATGAAATCCCACTTGGAAGCAGTTTTTGTGAAGTGCAAAGACTTGCAGGAGTCCAAGGCATCCCAAGCACTGATCAGAATGTGCCTCCGTCCCTTGCCTCTGAGTGACTCCTGAACATAAGGCATGGACACCTCGGCCAGGGACATAGCAAGTGCTGTGGCTCTTGCTAGGACAGACAGCCTTGCATCCTCTAACAAGGAAGGACAAGTCAACGAGCACAGGACAGAGCAGCGGGTGGAGGTGCAATGCCTTCATGCTCAGCAGCAACGCCATAACACTGACTCTGCACAGGGTGCTGGCAAAGCTGAAAAACAAGGTGCAGAAACGGAGAAACATGCTTTCTGTTTACTTTATCCTCTTGGCAATAAGTGCTACCTGTCAAAATAGTAGGTAAAGCCATTTCAGGCAGAAATGTAATTTACAGTTTGAAGGTGTTCCTCTGATTCTGTAAACTCCTTGGAGCAGGGATTATGGTTTTGATCTGACATACTAACCAGGTGTAAAGCATGGAGCTTTACAATCCAGAACCTCCTAAAAGATAAAGAATAATGCTAATAACCTGACCTGCCTGCCCCAATCTCTGGAATATGTATCTTGCTATTACAAAGCTCTCTGCTTGCAAGAAGAAAGCTATTTATAGGTTGAAACAGATTTGCAATCATATGTGGTAGAGAAGGAGACTGAGAAGAAATATGCAAACCAAAAAAAGCAATGGCAAAATTTGCATAGTTCTTTAAAGTTTTCTTCAAAAGCTCCTGCAAAATACAACCATCTGTTTTTTTAAGAATATCCTATGAGGTTAGCATGGACTGCTTTCTCTTCTTTTTCCTCTTTTTTTTTTTTTTTTGCTTGTTTGAAACAAGCTCTACTTGCAGAACAGTCTCTCTCTTTCGTAGGGAAATGTGTGTAATCATAAACTATTAGAGACAGACATCTGCATAGTAACCTGTACTGCTGTATTCAATTACTCTGTAAGTATTTTAAAGCAGTTAGTATGTGCCAATTTACTTCATGATGAAAATGTTTGTCAGAATAATATGCTTTATTCCAAGCACTTGCTATTTAATATTTGAGAGAGCTGGAAATGTAATGAGAAAAGAGGAAAATATATGCTTGCAGCTCCAACAAGAGCTGTAGAGGCAATTCTGGAGTGAAAAGATGTACAGCTGAATGGAGACTAGACCATTTTTTCCTCCATTTGTAAATTAGGCAGAGAATGACAGGCTAATTCCCAGCAGTCAAGTGCTACAGGTATGGCCGTTACTGAGGCTAGTTAATCTTTCAATCTGTGTCTCTGATGAAGAAAATGGTGCAAAACCAAAGCCTATTTGTTCCTGCATGACTCAGCTCTGTGGCTGGCACATTTTCAGAGGGCGCAGGGAGTCCAGAGGTCACCCATCCCCCCAGGGACCCTTGGCCTAGGGCTGAGCAAGGATGGGAGGCTGAAATACTGCCTGAGGAGATACCATGGGCATCCATCATGTGATATCGCTGCAGAAATTCTCCTTATCATCAAATGTACTTCTGAAAGCACAATGTCCTCTCCCATTCCTATGTCAAGCTGGTCAATCAAGCAGCCAGGCAGGCAATTCGCAAGCTTAGGTCAGGTTGTGCCTGTGTATATGTATTGATATGCTGAGTGAGCATGGAAAGGATAGATTGAAAGTATACAAACACCTAAGATGGTCTTTAAAACAAGACTTTAATATTTGAGTACCTAAAACCCATCCTGAAACACATAAACAAATAATTTTATTTACAGAAGGTCTGAGCAGGCAAATGTTCCCAAAGTCAGACTGTTAATTTAGGCTCTTGCTTTTGCATTTGGGAGCTAATGCTAGGTGTTGTTTTTTTCATCCTTCTCTGTAGGATCCACATAAAGGCTCTGGTGGATTTGCAAACTCACACTTCCAGCTATTGCCTGCCTGGAACAAATCATAATCTTCAGCCAGCCCTTCTGCCAGCAAACTGATGGAAAATTGTACTGTTTCACAGGCTGAACGCCCCACGCAAATGCAGAAGGGATGCAGTAGGACAGCCTGCCAAATAAAGGCAGTTGGCAGACTCCTGACTTAACACAGAGAATCCAGCTGCTCAAAATGCATAGGATGTATCCTGCAGGATGGCACACTGGATGCCTACAGTGACAAGATAATGTGACATACAGCACTGTCAATGACCAGATAATGGTGAATGCTAATAGGGCCTGCTCCTATTTCCTGTTGAAGTAATTCATAGTTTTACTGTGAACTTTAGAAGTAGTGAGATTATGGAAGCTGACACCACAAGAAGGATGGTGTGGGTGGTGCAGTTACCCAGGGACAGCACTGTTTCTTCAGGTTGCACTGGAATCCCAGTCAGCTGGAAAAACATAGTGTTCAGGGACAGGACCTGAGCTGTAAACTGCATGGTAGCTTCACCTTGGTTCTGCTATCTCCAGCAGGAGCTCAAGCCCAGCTTAGTGCCTCTTCTGGGTGTATTCAAGGTGAACATTTCTTCAAGTCACAGCAGGGAAAATACAGAGCAATCAGCTTTACACCTGCTCACAGAGAGGAGCTTTCCGGCTAGGAGCTGGCTATCCTCTTCTCCACCTCAAGCCAAGGAAGAGCATGACACCCCAGCTCTCCCTAAGCTAGCTCCTTCCTCCCAGCTAAAGCAGCTGCCCTTGAAAACAGGTCTACATACTTCTCACTGGAGCTCGTGTCCACACTGGTCCTCCCCTCCTGCCTCCAGAACAAGGACAGTGTCAGCCTTCTCTCTCTCTAGCTGCAACTAAGCAAGTACAGGTCTTTTCCAAACAAAATTTCATACATCCTCCTTGAGCTCCCTCATTCAGCCAGCATCCATAGCGCATCACAGGTTGGGGACACTATACCCGAGGAAGGAGTTTCTCTCAGCTACACTGATCAGCACTCTGAGTGCAAAGCCAGGCACAGACCACGGGCCAGGTCACTGAGAGAGGAAGTCTTTCTCTCTCTGACTGCTTCCTTGCCCTCTAGGGAGAGAAAATGATGGCACTGAGGCAAGGAGCTCCTGTGGGACATGAGGGAGCTCCTCGGTCTGTGCTCTGCTGACATCACCAGTGGGTAGTTCATATGCGTTAGGTCTTGAGCAGCTGGCGGATGAAGTATGTTGGGAGGGATTCCTCCAACTTTTTCTGCTTGGAAAATGCATTTGAGATCTAAAGCCCTCTTGCTTTCACCACCCCCTGCCCAATAGAATAATCCCCAAGAATATTAAAAAAAACTCCCACATCTCCTTTTTCTATTTTCCTCTATTATTTTTTCCCTCTAATTTTTCACGTATATTTTGCCCAGTCTAGCTGACAGATTTCCCTCAGCACACTTTTAAAGACTGCCA
Organism: Cuculus canorus; assembly: GCF_017976375.1. Taxonomy (NCBI): domain Eukaryota; kingdom Metazoa; phylum Chordata; class Aves; order Cuculiformes; family Cuculidae; genus Cuculus; species Cuculus canorus. The sequence goes on from NC_071401.1 coordinate 90,327,880, forward strand.
AGAATATACGTAGCAGTAGGCAGATACTGTTCTACTATATATTATTGACATCTGGAAATTTGGAAATAAGGTGTTGGAATAACAGGAGAAAGAGTTGAATCAGCTAAGGTTTTAAAAATTTATTTTGCCCACAGTAGCCTTTCCCTAACAGCTTTCCCAGTTTATAGGACTATGGAGCACAAAGGGAAGCTGTCCAATACTCCATTTAAATCAGTTCACTCTTCGGCTGAAAGGCCACTGTTGACCAAGCAATGCAGTTACATTTATATTAAGGAAAAGGACTTCACACAAATAAGACAGGACAAAAGCAGCATAAATCCTCATGGATCAACACTAAAGATTGTTGCACAAATTAGCTACTTTCTTAGTAAGATAAAAATTGCCCATTATTATAAAAGTAAATGATTCGATATGTTAGTCTGTCAGTAATCTAATTTCTATCCATGACAATAGATACTATTGATAGATGATCAGGCTCTTTAAATGGCAATAACTACATCAAACCATGAAATAACATTCCAACAGCATCCCTGGCAGCGTCTCTAACCATTAAATTTCATAAAAATTAGTAGGGCAATTGGCCTTATCCAAGTGATTGAGTTTCCTAGTGTTTCCCGTATATTCTGAAGCTTGATAATGGAGCTTCTCAAACATAACCGTCAGAGTGAGGCCTGAAAGACCAGCTTCAAAGTTTAGTTTTCGTCCACATTTGTTTTTTAACCCCTGTGTAGCTGGGTATATTTTTTTCCACTATATTTTTTCCTCTCTTATTTACTCTCTTTCCTGTTTGTCATCCTAGCCTCTGTTTTTTCTTCTTTCTTCTGTACATTTTTGGTCCTCTACCCTTTTTTCCCATGTGACATTTGTTGCTACAGCACAAGGGCAACTCTGTCAAACAAGCAGGCTTCACCTTCCAGCTGAAGTTTGTAAGATTTGTGTCCTCTGAGCTCCTTGGTAATGAGCCTGGACCACACATCCCAGCTGCCAAGACAGGCTTACTCCCTGAGTTCAGTCTCACCTCATCCTTGGGACCAACAGCTTCACAGGCCTTCTTTACAGGGAGAAAGAAGTCCTGTAGGAGCCAGGACAGTCTGAAGTTGACCTTGTGTGATATAGAGGGACACTATGGAGCATGAACAACTGTTTTTCATGAGGAGTGGCATTGCTTCCTGAATTGCTGGCAATGAACTGAAGCTAAAATATGTTTGTCATGATGAAAGATTGGCAAACGGATTCTCTGTGGTCCAAACCACCTCAGAGCTGGGAAGGTGAGGTACTCTTGCCTTTGCAAAAAGCCTGCTCAGTTTGAAGGAGTCATACCATGAGGGCTTTGGAGAGGTAAGTATTAGAAGAGGGATGCAGTATTCTGCCCAATCTTGCCAGGCAGCCGATGAAGGCCAGCCCCCACAGGTGCAGAGTCCCAGCAGCTCTCCCTGATGCCCACAGCCCAGCACTACCAGCAAGTTGGCCTTGGTGCACCCTGCTTGCCCAGGGGTGCCCAGGGACCGAAGCAGTCAGCAACCGCGATGGTGGCTCACAGAGGCAGCCAGTCTGTGGAAGCATTCTGTGTGATAGAGGGAGCTTGAGGAGCAGGTTTTGAAGCAGGCGATGAGGGCTGGGGGTGTGGTTGCTCTCCCACTGCTAGGAAGCTGCTGTTGAGAGCCTGCTGACCTGACCTACATTGTTAATACCAATTGCCAGCAAGCGAGTTAGGATGGCTGCTCATACACAAATCTGATTAGGTGGAAGCTATTTTTGATCCTTGCTCCAAGCCTAGGAAATTTCCCTGTTAAGGAAAGTTGCCTGTCTGGGGGAGGACAAGGCATTAGGGCTTCTTGCTTGTGCTCTGCCCTGCTCAGCCATGTCAGCACTGCAGCCCTGAAAGATCTGCACTGGGTCCCAGCCCCACTCTGCAGAGCCCACAGGGTTTCTCACTAGAGCACAGCTGCTCCAGGCAGTTCTTCCCAAGCTACTCCTGGGCAGAATGAGTGCAAGAAGCAGTGGAGAGATAGGCAAGCATAGGTCGGGTTGTGCCTGGGTATGTGTATGGGACCTTCTACAAGGAGATCAAGGCGACATCCCTCCTCTCTCCCTACCTGCTGTGGCATCAAGCTGGCAAGGGTAGGATGAATACCCTGACCTGAGCTTTGCTCAGCTGGTCCATGAGAGGCAAGGGCAGATGTTTGACCAGAGGAAAGCTGTGTGCTTCCCTGCCTAATTGAATGGTAATTGAGGTAGTAGCAGTGTCACCCCTCCACCCATCTCAACAGCAGATGAGACATTAGTGGCCACCCATGCATTTGCAGCTGGTCATAGAAGTGCTGAGGATGCAGACAGCTGCTTCAGGGATGTGAAAGGATGATTTCTGACAGCAGCTGACTGCTGTGGTGCCTGGGGAAAATGTGGTGTTGTCACTGCGTAGGCAGCCAACAAGGAAAGGGAAATTTTCCTCCATTTTCTACATCTCCTCACCCACCCACCCCCTTTTTTTATGTCACCAGAAATATTTCAACTGCTATTAAAAAGGCATTATTAGCATTTAATTGGCTTGGAGTCCTCCCTGTGATGTTGAGTCCTCATGCTGATGTCATCCTGGTTGCCATGGATACAGGTGAACAAGCTGCTTGAAGTGCAACATCAGTGCCAGGCTGGAGGGGGATAGGAGAGGGAAGGGGGGTGAGAGGTGGGTAGGCATGGACCTGGGGAGAAACCTGAGGCTGCAAATAGGTAAGCAGAAGCAGCTGCTGTCACCAGGTGAGTGTGACTGGAACAGATGGAGAGAAGCAGTAGAGAGCACTTAAGAAAGGTATTGAGGTTATGGCATTGCATTCATGCTCTTCAGTGCAAGGTGGGAGGGCAGGCAGCTCCATGCCATTAAATGTGACACGAAAAGGCCCCAGCTAACAATTAAGAGAACAGCCTAGGCTGATGCACCTCCACGTGCACAGTAATTAGAAAGATAATTAGTGTCTTCCTTTTGGTTCAACCTGTCTGATAGGTAAGGTGGGAATAGCAGAAGGGAAAGCATGAGGAAAAACCCAAAAAGTTATGTATATTCGTATACGGGTTTCTGTATGGAAAAGACCAGCTCTATTTGTGTGGAGGAGAGAAAGGGTGACTGTGGGACTAGGGACATATGGATGTACATCCATATGAGATCCTCTAAAGAACTTTCAGAGTAACAACAATAATAATAATACTAAAAATAATAAAGGAATCCCACCTACATTAGTTGCAGAAGGGGTTGCTTTGGCTATTCCCATTTCCCTTCTCTCTATCTTCTTCTCTCGCTGAGAAAGAAATTAAAATATATTTTTCATACAGTATCTCTAGCACTCTTTTATGTAATAATCCGCTTTGTGTGAAAGAGGCAGGTCAGCAATAGCTGCGGGCTCCTGCACAATCAGTGCTCATCTCAAAAATCTCCAGCTTTCCCTGGGATTTTCCAGCCACAACCTATTAAGCATTTGTCTGTGACAAGAAACCAGCCTGTGGGGGAGGGGCCCTTTCACATGATGCTCAGGCAAATTTCTACTTATTTACAGAGTGATTGCATGCATTTTTTGTAATGGAGAAATTAGACTTTTAAAAATTATATGTTGGATTTGAATTAATCTTAGTAGACAGTTATGGCTTAGTGTGCTTTCTAGCTTTTAGTCTAAATCTATTATTCTAAAATACGAGTTTAGTTTTAAATTGGAGAAGACATGGAGCATGCTTTCCTTATCTTACTCCCCTCCTTTAATGCCTGACAAAAGGTGTGATTTGCCAAGATACTAAGGAAGGTCAAACACTGGTCTTTAATGTACAAATACAAGAAAAATGACTTACAGCTAAACTTTACACTATGGCTGACTGCAAATTTGGTGATTTAATATTTCCTGTCAGAAAATTGCTGTTCTCTTAAATCTAAATTATGGGCTAAATACAAATATTTGCTCAGAACAGTGATACAGAACTTTTGAAACTGTGAAAATGCTTTTTTTTCTTGTAATTACGTAACCATGACTTTATTTTCTGAGATTCAAAATGTCTTTGTATTGCAGTTTAGGCTTACTAGAACACATACACATGTACAAAGATATGGTTGCAAACAAAATTTAAAGCCTTGATTACCCTCCCTCTTTACATTTTTATTTTTCAGGTTTTTTAGGAAATGTTAGTTTTTTTCCCCAATTCAGAAAAGACATTTTTTTCACATTATTTCTGGCTGAGCCTGCTGCAATTTATATAACCGCAAGCGTAGCAAACAAGCTGTTGACGAGATTTTTTTTTTTTCCTGGTGTGCCATCTTGAAGCTTCCTCATTGTGGCCACCACCACCAAACTCCAGATGCGGACAACCTTTTCAGCAGCCTCTACAGAGATCTCTTTGATTTCCAACCACATCATTTGCAGCCTCTTCCTCGGTGTGACCATGCCTGACGCTGGCAGGGCTGTGCTGGCAGGCTGCAGGGCCATCCCAGTGCCCTGTCTGTGAGAGGAGAAAAGGCAGCTGACTATCAAAACCCACCCTGCCCGGGAGCCCAGGCCTGGGGGTCCTGCAGCCACCCTGGAAAGCCACCAGCCTGGGCTCAGAAATTGTGTCCCAAACTCCCTGCTTCTCAACTCCCAGGTGCAAGTGTCTATAATTTTTTTCTGTAAAACTCAAAGGGACAGGTGCCTGGCTGAGGCACAACTGAGGCTGCTGAGCATCCTCTCCATATCTCATACCTACTTCAGTTTGAAACAGCATTCTTTTTTAGAACCATTTCTCTAAATTTGGCCACAGACTGAGTTATAGTCCTCCCTCCAACCTCGTAAAAGCAATAAGCATGCAGGAATTTGAAGGATGGAAAGGAGACCAATAATGGTGGGGTTTTCTTCGTCTGCCTTTCATCCAACACATGGAGCACAACAAACTGTGAATAAGTCTGTCCCAACCCATACATTAAAAATACATTGACAATTTAAGTCACAGATGTGCCTGAAAATGTTTTATACTCTGTTGTCACAAACAACACCTACGCTTTTCTAGAAATTAATGGGATAAAAGGAGGCAAAACACATCTCTCTAGATGAGTGAGCATTTGACGGACAGCTCGGGTGGGATTTATCACATATCACTTAAGATGTCCATAGCTGAGCTAGTCACCACGGGCTCACTGTAGTCGAAAGACAGAAATAGGTGCATTTAGGGGTCAGCTTATGAGCTTTCTCTGTTTGAGCATCTGCATTAGAATGAAATGAATACAGAGGGTGTACTGGCCAGGTTCCACTGACTGCAGGTGGTGTCCAGGGGTTAGGTTGAGGCCTGGGCTGTATGTCTGGATGTCTGAGCTGGATCCACATTCTTCATATGCAGTTTCACTGTTTTGCCCACCTGGGCAGTTTTGCAGTCTTTTTCTGTTCTTATAAGATCATGCAACAAATCCTTATGTAAGAGAAAATCTAATACTGAAACAAGAAGATGTTAATACTGTAAACATCATTGGGGAAGCACAGTGGCAACAGATTTTAATGCACTGAAAACAGCTAACATTGAAATTGTCATCATTCCTTTGTATCTATGATGTCAAATGTCCTAAACTTTGTTTTTTTTTTAGCTTATTAAATGTCATGGGAATGTCCACAGACGTCCATGATATGCATGTAATCCATGGTCTCTCCTTCTGTCTTCCCCCTTCTTTATTTTATTTTAATGTTTTTAATAAATGTAAATAAGGAAAGCCAATATAACAGAACAAATTCAACTTCTGACTAATTTGGTGTATACATCTACATATTCAGACATGTATTCTTAATTAGTAAAATCCTGACTTAGGACTCTGGGGAGTCATTGTGTTAGGCAGTTGGGGAACTCCGTTTCAGATACTGCAATCAGCAGCCAGCCTCTGGTGAAGTCAGCAAAGTTGTTCCCATTTGAATTTACTGCATTTAGCTACAGCAGTTTACTTCATTTCTAGCCCTCCCTCCATTCCCCATCTTGTGTGAAATGATATAAGTAATTTTCAAGTTAGCTTCTCACCAACAGAGATCTGCTTCACAAAATCATCACACACAACTCAGCTTAACTGGAAGAGCAAGAAGCCTGATAGCTAAGCCTCTACTGCAGAGACACTCAAGAAAGGCTTTATATATGGCTTCTCAAAGGCATCCCTTCTACAGTGAAGGGTGCTTATGGGTCAGTGCTAAAATAACCGTCTGGGCAGCATAATGGCGGAAACTTCTGCTTTCGTATCTTTTGCCCCCGCTGTTACTTTCTCTCCCTTAATCTAAGCAAAAAATCCACCCCCACGAACAACCACAAAACAAAACAAAACCAAAAGAAAAAAGCAAACAAAGAAAAAACACATAAAATCAACAAAAAGTATTTCACTCCCAAATGACAGTGAAGCCTATAGGTTAAATATATCTCTCGTTCATTTTTTTACCAGCAGTTGTCACAGCAGGAAATGGCCACTGTAGGTTTATAATTACTTGGTTTCAAATCAGGAAATCTTTTACTTTCACCTCCTTTCTCTATCTTTAAATTACTAGTTGGAGTGTTAGCCTTTGTTGCTGCACTCCTTATTGGCACTGCAGGAGACAGTGATTGCCCTGTATCTGAAAAGTACAGTGAAATTAAACTTTAATTGGTTGTTTAAATGGGGTATGATATAGACCTTGAAGGACTTAAAGATACCTACTCTAAATTGGTTTCAGGTTTACTGTGAAGGTCTGATTGTATACACCTTGGAAGGTTAAAGAAAAATACACAAAATTCTCTTCCAGGAAAAGGCCTGATCATTTAGTATGATGTCACCACTGAAATTACAGGAGGAAAACTAGAGAACTTTTTCCATGCATGGTCTCCCATTTCCTCTCTCTGGGATGCAGGTTGTAGCTTATTTATGCATGACATTCTCTCCGAAGTAGCGTAAAACCAAACAGCCAAAATGAAGTGATGAAAAGTGGCAACGTAAGCATTTAGTCATTTTTTGTAAGGTCTCTTAGGGAAAAAAAAAAATACCAAATGTTTCCAAAATGTTGATAAGAAAGGGCAGGAGGAAGAGTTAGAAACACATGGGTGTCCATGGCACAAAGGAGGTTTAGCAGGCTCCACAGTAAGCAAACACCTGACCCACGAGGCATAAAACATTTCAGCTGACTTTCCAGGGAGTGCTTAGGAGCACGCACACTCCTGGCTGAATGTGACCCTGAGTTGTTGAAGGAGCTTCCAACCCAAACAGCTGTCATGTTTCATATTTTCCATAAAAGCAGTTTTCAGCTGAAACCCTGCAGTTGTCTTGGCCAGTGGGAACCTGTCCAATGACTCACAGAGGGGATCCATTCCTTCGGTACTTTCCACTTTCTTGGAAAGAAGTTCTGCAGCAATAACGCACAGAGTATTAAAATGTTAGTACACCCTCAAATGGCTGAGTTGTGCTCAAATTTGCCTTCAGATGCTAAATAGCTGGGGAGTACCACTGCTGTCCGAAATAAAAAACACACAAAGCACAGGGCACACAGCTTCCCACTCCACTGCAATGGCTATGGGGGCACTGGTGTTTAAGGTTTGGAGGGACTTCAGTGGTGCAAGTTAGACCCGGGGTGGGTGTGGACCCCAGGCAGCTGCTCACACCAAGAGTTTTTCAAGTGTGCTCTTCTGGACTTATAATATATAGGGCTGTGACATGAGAGGGACTAAGAGAGATGGAAGAAGGAAAAAGGAGTAATCTGTTACTGCAAAATCTGTTCTTTGTGAAACTGATCCCAAGGTTATTTTGAATCATAGCCTTCCCTGTGGCAGGTCAATCCAGCAGTAAAAGGACTGTGAAGAAGACTTTTGGAGACCTCTCTGCTTTTACTACATCTGATCCAATCCCCTGCTCGAGCAGGACAACCTAGAACATCTGCCCAGGAGGACCTTGTTCAGGTGGCTTTTGATGGCCTCAAGGATGGAAACTCCACACCACCTCTTGGCAACCTGTACCAGTGCTCAGTCATCTTCACAGTAGAGTGCTATTTCCTGGTGTTCAGATGGATCCTACTGTATTTCATTTTGTGCCCATTGCCTCTGGTCTTGTCACTGGACATCACAGAGAAGAGATCAGCTCCATTTTCTTTGCACTCTCCCTTCAGTTATTTGTACTCATTGATGAGAAAATTTTAAGCCTTCTGTTCCCTGGGCTGAGCAGCCCCAGCCCTCTCATTCTTCCCTCACAGAAGAGATGCTTCACCTCCTTCATCATCTCTGGGGTCCTTTGCTGAACTCTCTCTAGTATCTCCGTGTCTCTCTTGTACTGGGGAGCCCAGAACTGGACCCAGAACTCCAAGTGTGGCCTCACTGGTGCTGAGTAGAGGGGACAAACCACCTCTTTCCACTTGCTGACATCACTCCTCCTTATGCAGCCTAGGGTACCATTAACCTTGTTTGCCAAAAAGGCACGTTGCTGTCTCAGCTTCATCCCTGGCAGCACAACCTTCTGGCATATCAGCCACTCCTCCTTGTTTAGTGTCATCAAAAAACTTGCTGTGGGCACACTGTGCCCCATCATCCAGATCATTAATGAAGATGTTAAACAGGACTGAACCTGATATTGACCCCTGGAGTGCAATGCAAGTTACTGGCTTCCATCTAGACTTTGTTCCACTGCCTTGCATAATTTCTTTCTATTACTTCTGTAAGGGGAATATTGTGTAAATTATAAAATAAAAGCATAAAACCATGTTCATTTTTCCTGTACAGTGATAGCAAATTAAAAAAAAAACAAACAAACCAACAAACCAACAACACAAAATGTAGTGTAAAAGAAATAGAAAGAAAAATCATTCAGAGGGGAATTTCAAGGTCTCATCTGTGAAGGACAGGGGAACCAGATGAAATTTAAGCTTTTCCTGCAGTGACTTTAATGAAGAAATGCTCATTAACTGTTTTCTTGAGTCCCTTACCTAACTGTCACTTGGGCATATAGAACTGTAATTTTAGAACACGGAGAAATACTAGATAAAAGCAATTATTTTACTTGCAGCTACATATCCTCTCTTGGTACCAGCAGAGAATAAAATCAGTGAAAAAATTTAGAAGAGGAAAGGAAAAACAAGGTGAATTCTAAGTATAATGGTGCTAAAAACATAAAGAATGTTATTGTAGCTACCAGACATCCTGTATTTTGTATATTTTTCTTTTCTGGGCTACACAAAAGGCAGACTCAAATGCTGCTTTAAAATATTTTCCATGTCTACACAAGTAACCATGACTCTTTGCCCTTCAAATAAGAGCACTCAAATCATCTGTGGTACATCCAAATGTCCTGTTAATGGCTAGCCTTTGGAAGTGTTATAGCCTTAACACTAGTGTCTACCTTGGTTGGTGCACAAGCAGTTTCTTCTTTAGGGAAAAAAAAAAAAGAAAAAGTCCCACAACCTCTGCTCAAACCCCACTTTATTACTATCGGAAAGCCTGGAGAAAACAAGTGCTAGCCAGCATTCGGATAGACAACTTTTCATTAGCAAAGATGTTATGGAAAACCTTGTGGATTAAAACTTATGTTAGAAGGGTTTCTGTGATTCAGTAAAGCATATTTTGTAAAAGGCTTTTTTCTACAGTCACAAAATGTCTTCAAAAGGTGTATTGGTGAAGGAAAGGCATTTTTACTCTGCATTACAATGACATTTGATAAGAACAGGGGACTGTCTCTTCTCTCCCAGCCTCCTCTGGGCTCCTTCTCCTGGCCGGTCTCGCTGCCACAGACACATATACCTCTGGCTGGGGCTTTCAGCAGGTTCAGAATCTTTCAGCCCAACAGGGCCCAAGCAGGAGGAGCGGGCTGCAGAAATTGAGATCAATGTTAGACCTTCAGAGACATGATCTGAATGTAAATATTGTTTGCCTATTGCAATGATTTAATGATTCCTGAAGTGTTAACACCTTTATAAATTCAGACTGTAATAGCTTGATATTAGCAAGAAATAAGACAATCTTAGACCCCATGTGACATGCATCATTTAATAGCAAGAGGTAACTAAGAGACGCAGTAGGGATGCAACTACAGAATTCCCTGAAACGAACCATGAAGGAAAAAACAGTATTAAATACCTGGCTCTTTCCATCCGTACTCTGGATGTGGACCCTGCAACATGGTCCTCAGCCCTTGGGGTGGCCTTTAAGTGCATCTTTTGGCACACCTTCCCTCCTCCCTGGCAGCACCCACACTTTACTCAGTGGACTGTGGCATTGCAGTACTGCCCGTGCCAAAACACCGTCACATCACACCTTTGTACTGCCCAGCCACACATGCAGTGAAAAACCCTCTTAAAGTTGTGCTACATGAGGGCCGTGGATGTCTCTCAGAAGAGATCTAGCCCACCTGCTCCCTGCTCCCCACTGCATATCCAGGTCACAGAGAACCCCTTGTAGACTCCCCTTACAGAAGTGTTACTCCTGTGGCTGCAGCAAGAGCTGAAGCCTGCTTTGATTTTAGTGAGTACCACACAAGCTGCACCTCCCTGTCAACAGCTCCTAAATGGGATCATGGCCTTTGAGGGAAAGCAGACCCTTGTCCTCAGGCTCAGTGCCAGGATCATCAGCTGAGTTGTGAGCAGAGGGTTGCCAAAGCTGCCCAGGACCCTCTTGAGATTAGGGCATGCCTTTATAGCCTGAAAGAGCTCCTGGCCACGCTGTGCTTCTTGGCAGCTCTCGTGACCGCTGCTGGGAACCACTCAGAGTACTTTCCTGCATTTTTTCAGATCAGTCAGCAGCATCCAGCATGGTCAGGTAGATATTTCTGAGCAGGCAACAAGGCTGTCAGTAGGAAAGACACACAAACACAGGGCTAGAAGAAAGAAGACATTTTGTCACTGATAGTGCAGCCTCAGCACTGAAACTTGGGGATCCAGCATGGGTCTGTAAGCACTTATCAGCAGCACACGCCACAGAGCCTGGGATGGGGGTGTGCCTGTACCTCTGCTTCACACAGGGTAGCCCCAGCTCCAGCTGTGCCTGAGGGGCTGCAGTTGAGGATGTGGATGGAAAGCTCCCATGTGGGGCTGCCTCACTGGGTCAATGCTCACAAGATATCAAATGAAACCCCACAGACATACTGGGATGACTGGTAATTGCATGACATTTTTTTTTTTTTTTTTTTTACAGCCTACTTCCCTAAGTTTTTCGCAAGAAGGTAATTTTTTTAAACCCTTCATTGATCCATCTATTTTCCTGCGATTCTTGATTTCTCACCAAGAAAAGATCTACTTTGAATAGGGCAAATGTCTGCTTCCTACAAAGTCAAAATCAAGTCCACTTTGCAAAGTGCTGAATGGTCAGTAATATGAAAATTTAACTTGCAGGCAGAGCAACAAGGACTGGTGCTAGAGTGGTAAAGATGATACATCTGGAAAAATTGTATGGAAAAAGCTATTCCCTGTAGTACATTTGCCACATGCTTTGGAAGTATGAGACAGAGATGATGTTCAAGTGTCATATTTGTTTTGGTGCTGGCACCAAGCAATCCATGTATCTGCAGCATGAAGGTCCCAAACCTTGACAGAGCAGAGGAACGCCATTCTTCCTTGTTGGATACTTCTTGCATGAAGCAGTAGAGGCAAGCAGTAATGAACTCTTGTCAGGAACTGTCTTTGAGGCACCAGCCAGGACACCAAGACGTGTTAGATTTTGTTTCACTTGAAGCTAACCATTGTACTCAGGACTATACCACCTGTTTTGTACTTGGGTAGTAAATCACAGCATTGTGCAAGCATGGAACTCATTCCCAAGGAGAATGCAATCAAACTAATTAATCAAACTTAGAGTCCTCCGAAACAACCCTTTGACCATACTCTGATTTGCCTAAATGTAGTTCTACATTTGCACTAGGCCATCCTGTGAATATTTCGAAAACTATATTCACTCTAATTCTGAGAATAAAAGTAAGCATATGTGCTTTTAAAAAGAGGCATAGTGGTCCTAGGACTGTCCATATTATAATACTTCATCTAGAAATACTTCTGCCACTGACCAAACGTGATCTGGCCTTTATGTAGGGCAGCTCCTGCAATAGATGAGAATAAATTGCTTATATGCTTCATTTGTTCTTGTCTGTAGCACTACTAAATGCCATACCCCTCTTAAAAACCTCATTTATAGAACTCCAATCCCAGGATCATACTGTTTGCAGTAACTCTATTGAAGAACTAATTTTCCAGGTAATGGCAAAATGCGAAACTGCAGCCCTTTACAGGGACAGATTGAATCACATGTAGATTACTGTAGTCAGAGGGCTCAACTGGCACAGCAAGGGCTTTGGGAAGAAACAGATTTCCTCAAACTCTCTTGGAGGTGGAGGTTGCTCATGGGGAGGTGACACATTTGTGCTTTAGTCTTCCAGTCCCTCCATCCGTGCAACCAAAGCCACTTGCTGCCCACAGCCATAGTGTCCTCTGCAGCCCAAAGGCACATAGGCAAGGTGTCCTGCCCCACTGAGGGACCCTGTGGCACACTGAAGATACTGTAAGTGGCAGTGGTCAATAAATAGCATTGCTCACAAACCCTCCCCTGGCCTTTGTCTGCAGTCTGCAAGCAGTTCTTGGTCTTTGGAAAAAAAAAAAGCATTGGTCTTATCTTTCTAAAACTACATATTTTGGGGGGTTTTCCTCCTTTTTTTGAGAGAAAAAGGTGGGGATGCAGGAGAGGATGAGTGCTAGACACAAGAGTAGTTTGGTCTCTCCTTCGATCTCTGTAGAAAGGGGCCACCTGGCTTAGAAAGGCCTGAGATACACTGCAGATCTACAAAGGGGAGACGACACCCTCCCTGAGTTCCTGAATGTTCTCTGGTTGAAGCAGGCTGTGTTCTTATCTTTCACCCTTTCCTCTGAGTAGGTTTAAGAGCTCTGTTGTATGCCCGGCACACACTCTCTCATGCATCCTTTTCTTGCAATAGGATGATGAGACTGAATTGGAGCCCTCTCAAACACAGAGAGATGTCTCAGTGGTATCTCATTTCAGTCATTTCCTGGTCCACAGCCTTACGCTATCTGTGAAATATCACAACTGTTCTTTCCTGATGACTTGAATGCATCACATTCAATGAGGCTACACTATGTAGAGCTTTTGAAGAACAGTAATAACGAAACCTCTTCGGTGCTTTTTATCCAGTGTGTAAAACTCAAACTTGTGGTGATTTTATCATCTCTTCTCTACCTGGGCATGAAATACCAACATACAAAACAGTTAAGTGCTCTATTCCTCAAAGCTGTCTTCAGTCAACAAACCTCTGCCACCTGTAAGGGATTAAATTTTTTTTTTTTTTTTTTATTGTGACAGACAAAGCCATAGCTAGAAATTGGCTGTAATGCACTCAGAACAGCTTCTGTAGCTTCTGAGGCTAAAGAAGGTTCATGTGTGCGTATGGGTTTGTTAAACGTGAGATGGCCCTTGCGCTTCATAACCTGTGAGCTTCCAGATGCTTTTATCTGGGATCTCCATGTAACTGATGTACTACAAAGTAAAGGACTTCAGGCTACTGTGGCTGGCAGGGGTTTGCAGTTTCTGCTCTTCTTGGATGACTATTTGCACGGCTACTGCCATTGTTAAATGATTTAAGAAGCAAAGATTCACACTCCATTTCTGATATTTGCCTTCCAATGCATACGCACAATTACTCTGCTTATAACAGTATCTGCAAGGAAAAAAAATCCTTTAGAAGTGCAACATTTTTTCCATCATCAAAGAAACCAATTTCACTTAGAGCCTTATTAACAGTGGAAGTGGAACTGTAACAGCAAAAACCCAGCAGGCGTAATATGCTTGTTTTTCTTTTTTTATTTCTCGTTTCTTATTAATGCTAATCCTACATTGCTTATTGCTTTTTTTCGAAATAGTCTGATTTAACAAAAAGAGCTGATATTAGCATTAATTGAGAGAAGTTATTTTCACAATGCAGACAGCTAAATGACCAGCCCAGAACAATGCAAAATTAATGAAAACCAGATCTTTGCTACCATTTTCAGATGAAGGTATTATAGACTGTTAATTCTGCATTATGTATTATTAACCGTGTATCTATTTTTCTTCTGTCAACAAAACAGGATTATTTCAGAATAATTCTTTTCTTTCATTCTTCCTTCTTTATCACCAAATAGTGATGGATGACAGTTGAACATCTAGAAACTTCCTATCCAGTTTCTGGATCTGCATCTGGCAACAAGTATGTAGATTCAGCACTGATCCCAGTGACGTCAGTCTCTATTGAATTTACTGAGATTAGACCACAGCCTTTCATATCCAGCTCTCTGCTGAGGAATGTGCTGAACTGACTGACCAAAAGATATGCTCATTTTTAACTTCACCCAGATATTATAAAAGATAAAACCAAACTAAACCTGCAAGAATGATAGCCCATGGAATTATCAGAGCAAACAAACAGGACTCTTATTTCAAATCGCTGCAAAGCCTGCAGAAAATAATAGACTTTGAATTATATATCTCTCTCTCCATTTGTATATATCTCTCTTTCCATTTGCATCTGCCTCTATAGAACAACAACATCGAAGAACCATTGCAAGATCCAGGTTCTACAGCCCTCCTGCTTGGAGCATAAACCACTTCTGCCTTTTGTACGCTCCCCGAAGTGAGACAAGACACCTCTGGCTGCTCTCCCTTTAGGCATCTGTTGGGAGCAGAAAACTCGGGGTCCGTAAGGATTCACGTCAGACAGGACCCTAAAAGATGTGCTTCTCTAGTCTTTCTTCTTCAGAGCTTCTTTACTGTGAAACCATGCGCTCCCTCACTTGGTTGATAAGACAAGAGGGTCAAATCCTAGAATATTAAAAAAATTAACAATGCATAAAATCATCAGTCATGTGCATAAAACTTAGTAAACAATACATCTCACAAAAGAATTCTGTCTTACACTGATAGACTCTTTCTTAGATAATAATGGAAGAGAGATCTCGGAAGAGGTGAACAAAGAAATCTCACTATTTAAATTTTTTTTTATCTGTATTGTGCTTTGGTTTTGTCACTTTTGGGTTTTTCTGGACTAATGCATCACAGAGTTTGGGCAATTCGGCACAGAATAAAAGGAACACAATTAAACCATAAAATGCCATAAATCTCATCTTCCCTATTTGTTTGCACCACTAAAACTTGAAGTATTCATTTTAATTCCCAGTTTCTGATGGAGACATTTGTTTTACACACAGCTAAGCACGGAAATTATTTGTGCTTATTTTTATTGGATTACTTTTGCCTCTTCAGATTAATTCTTCAGAATGGGGCCTTAACATTTTTCTTTGCTGTCCTTTTGAACTTTGAAATTATAGTTCATGAAGAACTTTGTGATAAAACCCTAACATTTCCACTGCGCTTTTCCACAAACTTTTAAAGAAGCCCTAACTGCTTCTGTATCATCCCTCTGTTATTGCAGGGCTCATGACTTCCTACTTCCATCTTGGCCCTTTTGCTAAGGAAAACTTTCTGAAAGAAAGAATGTTTTTACCTGGGCAGTGTGGGACGTTTGCGCAGACAGATGGCTCTGAGGATCAAAATCAGATTGTAGCCTACTGACTTAGGCTGAGGTGGAGATAGGGGCAGTCACATCTGTCTGTACGCATCTGGCACATCTCCCATTGCTGGCCCACAGAAACCATGCCAAGTGCAGTTTTTCCCTGTGGAAAGGAAAATTCATGCTGAAGAACTAACACTATGTGCACTTTTCAGAGAACTTTCTGATGACTGTTAGCAAGTTTTGAATCCATTTCCTTTTTCATCCTACCTGTTTGCTGGGCCTTCTTTTATGAGGAGACTCAAGACATAAGAAAGGGCAATTTCATCTGCTCCTTGGTGTTTGCTGGCCTGAAGAAGATACACTAATTCGACAAAAAGCCCTTAATGCCATGAAACGAGTTGGTATTAAATACTGTGTTTAGGGGGAGACAGGTAAAATACAGAATATGCATTCCAACATCCACTGGGCAGTTCCTGGTACAAATGTCACTTCAGCTTCTCAAGGTTCGGGCTTCTCCTCTCCTTCTATAAAAAATCATGAGCAGTCTTGGTGAAGCAAAGAAATAAATAGAAATGGATAGACTCTGAAGGAGAGCCCTTATCTTTTTTCTGAGCCCTTTCATGACTACGTGCTGCCCTGAGAAATGAAGGCAAGTTAAAACCAAAGAATTGCCTTGTAATTCAGGTCTGTCAGAAAACATGGGTGTATTTCCGAAAACCAAAGCGCTCTGAGACCTGGAGAGCTTATGGTTTGGGCCATGCTGTGTTCGCCTATAGTATTGTTCATACAGCTCCTGTCCATCAACCATGTACTGCTTCTGCCTTCCTTACAGCTGAGCAACCACTGCCCCCAAGTGCCCATTTAAAGGCTATTTTTCAAGTGGAGGGTTATCAAGGTTTTGCATGTGTGTTATGCTGGGAGCTGGCAGTGAGGCCACCTCACAGTCCACAGCCTGGCTAGCTCCAGCAGCCGCTCACATGGCCAAATTACTTCCTTTAGCATCCCTCAACCCATTTTTTCCTGTGGAACACTTATGACCCCTCAGAAACCATGGTTTTTTTAAGTCTTTATTTCCCATGGTATTGCCTTTATACCTTGCACAGTGAAAAGCTTTGTTATCAAGATCAGTGCCAGACTAGCATGGAGTAGTCATCCATATACCAAAAAACTAGGTTTCCTTATGTTTCCAATGAAAGTAACAGCTCTATGTCACCCAGCATCATTATACCTTCTCTTTACTTTTCAAATCAAATCAAAGGCACTCTACTTACTTGAGCAATATAATTCTCCAGCCTTCATTTTCCCAGGAAA
This sequence comes from Cuculus canorus, assembly GCF_017976375.1. Classification (NCBI taxonomy): domain Eukaryota; kingdom Metazoa; phylum Chordata; class Aves; order Cuculiformes; family Cuculidae; genus Cuculus; species Cuculus canorus. The sequence goes on from NC_071401.1 coordinate 90,344,657, forward strand.
AAAAAAGAGATTTCTCCTACAAAGCTCAGGTCCTTTCTTACCTGAGCAATTATCTTCTTCAAGATTTCTTGTTGCCGTGTCAATAGCAACGCTTTTCAAGACTCTAGCTTTCCCAGCCTTTCTTTACCCTTTCTTTCTTATCTGGGTGCCCTCTCCAACTTCCCATCCTCATGCACCTTGAATTTATGAAGTTTCTTTCCATGCTTACATGCATTCTCCTGCTCCTCTTCCCCTGCAGAAGCTTCTTTCTCTTTTGCCCTCCTCCTTTTAGTCTCCTCCGTAACATATGTTCATACTGCAAGGGTCTTCCCTCCTCTCTGACCCTTTCCTGCCCCTGTTTGACTCCCTCTGGCAGGACTGGTCCTGATCATCACGATGGTTCCCATGATGGTTGCCCTATTGTCAGGATCACCCACTTCATATAGCAGCAGCTCCAAGGTGGCTCTCCACCACTGTAAGTCCATCCAGTGCCACCAGCTCGTCTGTGTGTTCTTAGCTGATAACTACTTTGTTATCTCCTGTGTGTCTCTCTGTGGCTCTCTTCATCAGTTTTTGGACTAGGGTGTTGAATTGCTCCTGACAAATACTTTCAGATGTCCCACCTAGCAGTGATAAGCCCCTCCAAGCTTTAGCCTCCTCCAGCCCCCCAGACTGGGAACCACTGAATTTGTGGGGATTGACCTCTTCCTCAGCTGTGGATACATTACACAGTCAGGGGTCTAACTGCTGCTCTTCAGGCTTCAAAGCTGGCTTCATTATCACCAACCAGTTAAGCTGGCATCCATCAGGGCAATATCGGTGCTGCCACACATATAATGAGGTCTGATTTGGCGTGGTCAGAAAGAACTTTGAAGAGGCTTCCTAGTTCTAAATGGGGGCAAACGAAGTATTGGTGAAGTTATTCCAAAGTTTACAGTGCCCATTTTTGCTCATTATTGTCTCTAATTACACTTGAAATTCATAGGGATCCATGACAACCAGCGTACTTGTAAGTGATGGCTGAGCTTTCCCAGTGGTTAGAAGTTATGGCCACAGTGGTGGTGCTCCTTTGCATGACCTCAACTATGTCAGGATGAGTGAGAAATTCATTGCCTGTCGTGTGGTACTGCTTTATTCAAATGTATTGAAGGTAGTTATATACATTTATTTTCTGTGCATAATGGTTTCTTTGTATCAAGGATAACTATATATGAGTGGATTAATGGCATCTGAATCTCAGGCCTCTGCTATTACAGTAAAATAAAACAGATCATGAATACACACTACAATAATATTTATTTGAAATGAAGGATGGAAAGAAAAGACCACAAATATTTTCAAGCCCTTGCAGATTTGTGATTTGTGCTAACTTGGTTGTAATAAACTTCTATATCTAGGTTGATGTGTCCATCAAAAATGTTGGCATGAAAAACAAGGAAAAAATTAGACATCAGTAAGCTAAAAGCCAATTTTTTTTCTGTGACAGAGTCAGCCTAACTCTGATCTCTTTATCACTACTAGAAATTCAGAGTAACTGCTTTAAGAGTTCAGTTTTTAATGTGTACACACACATTAGGAAAAACATATGGAAACACTTCCTCTATTCAGGCCAGTGAGTAATGCAGTAGTGTCTGGATTCCTCTCCCACACACAGAGTGATCAAGCAGAAATCCTGCTGATACGCTGAGCAAGGGAAAAAAAAGTCCTATTTTCTTAATGTGATACTTTGCAATCAGGTCAGCAACACTTCTGAGGCTGTTCTGCTGATGATTCTCCGGTGGTAGCACGGCTTTACAAAGCCTATGTGGGAGCATCAAATAATTACTAGTAGACAAAAGACAATTTTAAAAAAAAGGAAAAAAAAACAGGAGAGAGAACATGAACTCAGGTACCTACTTGTTTTGCCTAAGAGGGATGTGAAAGCCCTGCAGCCTATGGTGCTCAGGGAGGATAAATTCGGGGGAAACCTCCAGGGCAAAGTTCTTAGGAGTGTTGCTAAGTGCTACTGAGCAGGTCTGGTCTCACTCACAAACTGCCCACTTTCATTCCACCTCTTGCTTCATCTTACCTTTTGACTGCTTTCAGTTTGTACTTCTTAATGTTTAAGTAGGCAGAATAAACCCATCGATCTCAAGTGTCATTTTTATGGAAGCCAAATCACCAGTAGAAAGCAAGCCTTGCAAGAAGACCAGACCCAGATACGCGCTTACACACAGACTAGAGAAATGCACAACCATAATGCCTTTATTTTAATTCTTGAAGTCTCTCCTTCCTAAGCCAGTGGTCGTTTTATTCTGGAAGCTTCTCTAACATGTACAGAAAAGACATGTATGAATTCAAGATAGTGCTTCATCCTATATAGAGAATGTGCTGTAGAAACAGGAAATTAATCTTTCTTCAGGTTTCGTAGTTTGCATTTTGACTTTCCACCATCTCAGAGTTTCTTGCCATTTCCAAGCTAAATAGAGTCAATAAGTGACTGAGTTATGTTCAGGCTGAGCATTTGAGAAAAGGCGCATGTGATGCACTTGAGCCAGGGCACAGCCATAAGACAGGAGGAGGAATGGGACTGTTGCGAAGTACTTTTCTCATGGAGGGCTCTTTCACTGGGTTTGGTGAAACAGTGAAAAGCATCTCGCTTGTTAGTGCAGTCAGGGCATATTATGTTGCATAAGTGAGCCTGACTGCCTTTCCTTGGTTAAAGCAGGGCTCTACCGTAGAGCTGTCAGGAGGTGTTATTTCCGGAACTGTGAGCCTGTTGGTTATCCATTTGTGTTTCACACATACCCTGCCTTCCTAAACAGACAAGCCTATTTCCAAGCAGACTCATTAACTACATAATCTGCAAAAGAAATATGCATTCATAATTCATGCATGCTGAAAAAGCAATTGTAAATTCTTCAACATTCAGTATTACAATTTGGCTTTGGTTGTGTTACATGATAGTATGAGCTTTAGAACAAATGCAACTGCAATGCTCCTTTGTCTTGCAGTATCTTAGCATTCGATAGCATTAGAGATCTTTCCCCCTTCCTAGATCACATCTGACTTTCTGATGTATTTACTGTCAAAATGAAGATCGAACTGTGTGAAGCACATTACTTCTTCCATGTCTATAGTACACTGCCTTGTTTGCAGGCCACATTTAGCAAGAATACCACACGAGCTTTTCAGACAAATAATAGATTACAAAACATGTTAGCCAAAATTTTTCTCAAGTCTTGTAACGACACTGTAAACAAGATCACATTCTTCAGTGTACCTTAATTATTTTAGACTCTCCTTCTACTAAGTAGCAGCTCATTTACTCAGAGCCGATAGCTAACATATCTAGATTTAAAAAAGCCTTTATGTTCACTTTCTTATTGGTGTCTTGTTTCTCATTCAAAAATGTTGATGGACCCTTCTCCTTCCCCACTGGCCTGGTTCCCTCTGTGCTCTTGGCAGTTTAATAGCCAGGTTCCCTGCTGCCTTCCAGGTCTGGGTCATACACAAATAGTTGTGAAACTTTTATCAAAAACCTCAGATGTGCCTGTCTGAGTTCAGCTTCTGTTCAAAATGAGCTGCAGATCACAGGGATGTTGTGCGTGTTTCATTAACTTTTCATCAAACCTAGACACTAGGTTTCTCCACCAGAATTTTTCTTAATGAACAACCTGACTATTTACTACCAGCCAGACATTTTCTACTCTGAACTCCTGTTCTGTGGAAACTATCCTGTGAGGCAAAATGCATAGTAGCTTGTGATAGGAACAGTAGCCTTTGTTCCCTTCCTCTCTGACAAAAGACAAAGGCATGCAAATGTGTACAGCATAAAAACTGGAGTTGTTGCTCTGGGACATGACCTGAGGAAAATTAGATTAATTCAAACCTGTGTCTAATATAAATGGAAGGAACTGCAGCTTATCGACATAGACAAAGATAGCAGAAAGAAAGAGGGGCTGGTTATGAACCTGAATTTGTCTACCACATTCAGATTTTGGGCCTTGCTTAAACTTCTGGATTTAAAAGACGTTCAAGGTTTCTATTTAGTAGTGTGAGGTTTTCCCTCTCCTGCACTGTGGACCTTGAGAGCAGTCTTATGAGGAGAGTCAGTAACTTCAACCTGCAGATGGCACACACAGAGCTCTGAGCAGAGTGGGAAACACACCGTGGCACACACATGCACAGAGACCCCAGGACCAGCAATAATAATTTCCTAAACTGGCTGCTGATTCAATGCAGCCTTCACATCTCACACACAGCACTATAGCAGCCCTCAGCTGACTTGAAAGACCTGCCCACAAACACGTTTGCCATCAGTGATATGCCTAGGGTGAAAAAGAAAGAAAAAAAAAAGAAGGAAGGAAAACTATTGGAGGTATGTGTCTAAAACAGGAATATCCTTCTTCAGATAAGACTCACGTATAATCATCATAGCTAATAAAAATAATGCATGGAAAGAAAAGTTATTTTCCACTGGAGAGCAAATACATGCAAAAGGAGTTCAGCCACTTCGAATCTGGCATACACAGCATTTAGACAGTTGTTACTGCCCAGCCTGCAACAACAAATATGAGTCTGTCTTATTTTAGTTCATCATTACACTAATGGCATAACAGAATATAGCTGATGGTAAGTCTAATTTAGGGACTGAAAGTAATTTTATATGGCATTTAACATCTTCTTAAGATGCAAGCCATGAACTCTGAAAAGAAATCTGTACCAAGATAACTTCACAGTGCCACAGCATCAGGTTCGTAGGACATCAAGGGCCAGTTACCAGAGAGGGAGGATGAGCTGTTCTGGGTATTGGGAAAGACACTGAGAACTGTTGGGTGTTCCATCTCCCATCTTGGGTCATCTCTTCTTCTGGCCTTTTAGTTTCCAAAATATGAGAGTCTTGGCAGTGATGAAGATGCTTGGGTATAGACAGATAGATATTGGTGTAACAAGGCCCTTAAGGATGTTCTATTCACACTCTGAAACTCTTGTCATTCACCAGGGTGAGAAATAGAGAAGTTCATCTCACTGGGCTGTTCTAAGTTTAGCGTTTTAAGATAACATTGTACTCTACAGAAGGTTAGAAGAAGAAGAAGAAGAAGAAGAAGAAGAAGAAGAAGAAGAAGAAGAAGAAGAAGAAGAAGAAGAAGAAGAAGAAGAAGAACAGAACAACACCTTTTATTTGCTCAGGAGAGGGAGTTAATATATAGACAGAGGCATTTTTACATTATGTCAATATTAGCTGTTTCTGAGAACAAAAGTCCTGGCAGCAATTTCAATGAAAAACCTTTAATCAAAGTAAGTGGCATAAAACAATTGACAGCGCTGCTGTAAGCAGCATTTTGTTTGGCATGACCATAATTCCACTCTTTTCATTGTTGTGGTCACCAAAACAAAAAGTTTCACAGTGCATTAAGATTTTTTTATTAAGCCATTTCACTGATGCCACTGTATTTTTTGTGTCTAATATAGATCAACATAACAAGGTATTGACTGAGCCTGAAGTTCACTGTCAAGAGTAGAGAAAAACAGAGAAAATGTCACAACAAATAAACCAGTACACTGTTAATGGTGGCATTATTTGCAGGAAGAGGGGAAAACTGTCAGACTGTAATTATTGCATTTCACTGACTGATCTGTAACATTAAATATTGAGAACATGGAAATTTTCTGGATCTGTTTCCAAAAATACATTTGGTAGCAAATGGCAGCCTTGGTCCTCCTAGGGAATGGGAGTGGATCCCCCTCACAAACCTCTGGAAGTCACCACAGTCACTTTTGGCATACAGATGCATAAAACTGTACTGGAACCTATGTAATGATACTTGTGTAGTGAGGATCCAGGACATATGCCCTGTGTTTCCCACCTGCATGTGCAAAACTAATCTTTGAGCAGAGGAAGGAGCAAAGGGAATGGAGCTGGGTTAGGGAGGGGATGGGAAAGAGCGGAAGTCCACTCCGAGTAATCTTCCTTTCTTGTGAGGCTTTGGGTGAACCTCACTTTCTCGGTGTCAAAGGTTTACTGTCCACAGTTTTTAGATAGGCCCAAAATGTGTGGGGTTCACAGATGTAAAGCCTGATCCTCTCCTCTTCTCTGTCTCTTTCCCAGTGTTTTGCATCTTTGTGGGCCCATCTTTCAAAATACATGCTCCAATTCTTTCAATTCAGGGAGGGTTTTTTTCCTTTCTCCTTGTGTTTTCTACTTACAGCTTGCACAGCTATTTCATTTATTTTCACTTTCCTTTATTTCTACATACTATCACTTCTTTACCTTAATCCGTGCTGATATGCCCTTTTATATGGCATCCCCTATTGAGGAAGTAAATATCCAGGACCCTTAAAAAACAAAATTCAGCTCAAGTGTGAAAAATGTAGAAGACTCTACCTTGGCAAGAGAGTTACAGCTGGAAAACAAAGGCTACATCAGCAGGAACTGAAGATTTCTCTTCACCCATTGCCTCTCCAATTATAAATGTGAATGGCTGGGGAAGTGATTCATCAGACCTCAAATAACAAAACAAGTGAGGCTAGCACTCCTCGGGTTTGTGTTTTCTTTTCTCTTCCCCCTTGCTATTTATTCGCTTGCATCTTGCTTGTCATCCAGCGCCTTCATGCACGTCCAGCCCTCTTTCTTAATGTGCCATCTCCTTTAATAACGTAGTCTGTGCGAATTTCAGCCTGGCAAACTGCAGACTCATCAGGGTGGCAGAGGCACACCACCAGTAGGTCCTTTTCCTTTGTAATCCTTTACTGTCAAAGAAGTCAATAACTACAAAATCTTCATTTGCTTTGAGACACCCTATGGCAAAGCAGATCAAGCTGCTCTTTTCCTTCATTACAACTGTGTCTTCTCTCTGCAAGATTAACAAGCATTACCGTGGATTTGCGGTATCTGTACTGTCAGGGATTGCTTACAGCCATCGCTAGCCAAAGTGCAGCAGCACAGCAATAGCTGTTACACTGCTCATCAAAACCAGCTATCTGTGCTTCTTCCTCATCACTAAAATGAACAGTGCTGCACCCTGAATCGGCCATGTCAGTGCCTGTCACCCAATTCAACCATGATGTGGAAGAATGCACTTCTAGGAAACCAGTCCTTTTCTTCAGGGCAGAGAGAGTGACGTGAGATAAAAGGAAACCTTACTAGACAGCACTCATGTAATGATGTAAATAAACCACAGCTACTAGTCCAATTACATAAAAGCTAGTTATCCTACCAGCCCTCATACCAGAAGAGTGCAGAATAATTTCAGCTTCTTTACCTTACTCAGTTCTCCACATAGAGAATGAAACGCCTGAGTTTATCTTTTTTGTAATGGCTCTGATATGGTTTAATTCTGATTTATGAAGGGCTTTCCGGCCAGCAAAGGAAATATTTTGCTCTCTCCTTTAAAAGGGCTGAAATTGCTCTCAGCTTGCAGTTACTTGTAAGTTGAAAGGTGAGAACGTAAGGTGGTTTTCTCAGGTTTTTGTACTTAGAAATTCAGAAAGGAAGTAGTACTTCAGCTGTCTCAGAAGTGTTACGTTTTGGTTTGGTGTGGTTTTGAGCAGTTGTTTGGGAAGACACCCAGCTCACTGGGTACCACTACAATGGTGCAGAGCAGAGTGTAGGGGAGCCAGTTAGTTTTGTGCCATCATGTCATGGCAAGGCACTGAACAAACAGGACAGCATCACCATAACAATCACTACATTGCTAGCTGTAGAGGCACCAAACAGAATCTCAGCCACTGCTTCACAGGCATAGACTTACACACGTCATGTTCCCATCCATGTCAACACTTCATCTCACAACTAACCCCACAGCCCTGCTCTCATAATGACATTTCGGTGCTCCCAGAGCACTGAGCCTCTGCTAGCATGGCCCGCGGTGAGGCAGCAATGCAGGGTGTACTCACAGAACCGTGCTGTGCCCTCCCAGTGCTGTCTCATGGCTTCGAAGATATGCTTTTAACTAACTGTTTAAAACCAACATCAAGTTCAGGGCAAAAGAGGAGAGGGCATCCCATCTTCTATTTACCTTCTAGCTGGCATTTAGCTTGATTTTCTGTAGTTACACTTCACCACTTAATCCTGTCCCTTGATCCTCGCATTAGGGTCTAAACAACAGTGGCAGCTCCAAATTACCATGCTGGAAGTGACAGAAACCCATGTTTTGAAATACATAGTCCTGCTAGGCAAGAAATAGACAAGCCATTTTAAATGTATATAAAATGCTAGTTCAGAACTATTCTAATTATCTTATTATAAAGCATATTTGAAAAAAATAACAGTCCTTGACATGAGTCTTTCAGGCCAAGTTTCATCTCAAAATGAACTCTCATGGCACTTAATATCACTGTGAGGTTGTTAATTATATCTTGGCAGAAATGGGAACCCTATAATTTGGCTCATGTTCTTGACAGACTATTTCTCACAAAAAAAGCTCACCAGAAATGCATCTTGATTGACCTAATAACCTTTCCATTTCAATACCTCTGTGCAAACATGAAAGATACATTTTGTCTCTGGTGGGCTTGATATGATTTGGAAGGATGTACTGAGTAGTTTAAAGCTAATTTGTTAGTGGAATGAACCAAGAGGTGTTGAAAGCATTTTAGATCTTGAGCTGAGAAGGCAGTTGGCCATGTCGCTTCTCCTTTGCATTTTTTTTTTCCAAAGAGACCCCCAGCTACCTCTTTAACAGCAGTGGTGTTAGCTGTGAGACCCCTAGCCATGATATCAAAAATATAATTTCCAACATGTCAATCACCTCCAGGTGATAAGACCTTAAATGAGAGGAAGGACCACTAGAGGTCATCTCCATACCTCCATGCATGCTCTGTCTCACATGCCAATACTTCCTGACAGCATACCCTGCACTCTAGGCAGGTGGAGAAGCCAGAGCTAAGGCCACCAAAAACCACAGCCTATGGAAGGGTCACATATTTTGGTAACCCAAAACCTACCACAGCATCCTTTCTGCCTGTCTATCAGCATTCCCCAGCAGGAAGGGCCCTTCACAAACTGTAAGAGTAGGAATCTGGGAGGGGGACAGAGAAGGCAGGGAAAGGGTGTTGATTTTCATAGAATCATAGAATGGTTTCAGCTGGAAGGGACCTTAATGATCATATAATTCCAACCCTTTTTCCATGGGCAGGGACACTTCCCACTAGACCAGGCTGCTCAAGTTTCCACCCAACCTGGCTTTGAGGTTGCCTTCCAGGGACAGGGATGCACAACCACCTTGGACAACCTGTGCCAATGCCTCATTGTGAAGAATTTCTTCCTAATATCTAATCTAAATCTTCACCCCTCCAATTTAAAGCCTTTCCTCTTTATCCTAAAACCACGAGCCCTTGTAAAAAGTTCCTCCCCAGCTTTCTTGTAGTACCCCTTCAGGTATTGGAAGGCCAGTATATCCTTGGAACCTTCTTTTCTCCAGGCTGAGCCACCCCAACTCTCTCACCCTGCCCTCGTAGCAGAGGTGCTCCAGCCCTCTGGTCGTCTTTGTAGTCCCCCTCTAGATCCATTCCAACAGTTCCATATCCTTCTTATGTTGAGGATGCCAGAACCGAACAAAATACTCCAGGTGAGGTCTCACAAGAGAGGAATAGAGGGGCAGAATCACCACCCTCGACCTGCTGGCCACGCTTCTTTTGGTGCAGCCCAGGATACAGTTGGCCTTCTGGGCTGTGAGTGCACATCGTGGGCTCATGTCAAGCTTCTTATCAAACAGCACCCCCAAGTCCTTCTCTGCAGGACTGCTCTCAATCACATCCTCACGTCATCACAAAACAGCAGATTGCCATCACCCAGGTGGAACAGGTTGTCCAGGGAAGCTGTGGATGCCCCATCCCTGGAGGTGTTTGAGGCCAGGTTGGATGGGACCTTGGGCAGCCTGATCTAGTGGGACGTGTCCCCACTCATGGCAGGGGTGTTGGAACTAGACGATGTTTAAGGTCCCTTCCAATGCAAACTATTCTATGATTCTATCATTCTGTGATTCTATGATTCTATGATTCTATGATTCTAGGTAAAGGACCTTGCACTTAGAATCATAGAATCATGGAAAAGTTTGCATTGGAAGGGACCTTAAACATCATCTAGTTCCAACACCACTGCCATGAGTGGGGACACGTCCCACTAGATCAGGCTGCCCAGTGGTCCGTGTCCTTGTTGAACTTCATAAGATTCACACATGCCCACTTCTCCAGCCTGTCCAGGTCCCTCTGGATGACATCCGATCCTTCTGGTGTTACAACTACACCACTCAGCTTGGTGTCATCTGCAAACTTGCTAAGGGTGCACTCGATCTCTCTGTCTGTATCATTGCTAAAGATATTAAACAGCACTGGTCTCAGTGTGGACCCCTGAGGGACACCACTTGTGATGGACCTCCATCTGGACATTGAGCTGTTGACCACTACTCTCTGAATGAGACTATCCAACCTATTCCTTATCCACTGAATAGTCCACCCATCTAATCTGTATGTCTTCAATTTAGTAAGAAGTATGTTGTCGGGGACAGAGTCAAAAACTTTTGTAAAATTGCATTTAGAAAACTGAAAATAAAAGACACAATTGGATGAAACCACAAATATTCACAAAGGGTTCGAGTACCCTAGTGTGCCTTTGCTTTCAGAGTGCAAGGACAGGCAAATAGCCCTCGGACTCAGGATTTAATTTCACTGCCTTGCAAAAGTTACTTAACAGAAGATCACAGTCCATAAGCTTTTAAAGAAGTGAGCTGGTAAACATGGGGTGGCTGACCCACTTTGCTCTCAGCAACTGATTGGAGCTTGCTCTTTATGTGCCAAAATTAAAGCAATGTGCCTTGGCTTAAATTCTGCTCAGTGACGTTTAAGCCAAGAGGTGCTATTTAACGGCAGGGAGAAGATAAGGGCCTGCACAAGGATATTAATAGGACTGAACTGAAGGAAGCTGGCACAAGGAATGCAGTCATATGCCTGGATTTGGTCAAGAATATTCTTGTCTCGCACCCTGTGTCCAGCAGAGTTGTCTGCAGCAGAGCACCCTGTTGTGAACCAACCCTGACCCCTCTGCAGCATGAAGACTGTCTCTCTTTGGGATGAAGGGCTATTTGCTGAATTGATTGATGGTTTCAGAGATTTTGTTTTCTTAATGCAAGGTTTAGTTTACATTATTAATTTTATTTGTATATTTATTTATATATTTATTACATTATTATTAGTTTACATATTTACATTTATTATATTATAGTAGCATTTGTGAGAGAAGATATTTCTATTGGAAAGACCTGTCTGTCTTTGTTTTCTCTAAGATTTTGTCCATTCTATCCCTATCACTGCAGAAAGGCATGCTTTTAAAGAAAACCACTTAAAATGGAAAGTTAAAATGTTGAAGTGCAGGAAATGCCCTAGAATCATGTTCCAAGGACAATACTCCTGTTTAGTGCAAAATTACTAATGCCTTCAAAAGCTGTTACTATTATAACTAGAGCTGTCTTAACAACACCACAGGTTGAAATGATTTTTGAGATTCAAAGCCAATTTTTCTCATTCCATTTGATTTGTCAAGTAAATGTGATAAATAGTTTGGCAAATGGCTGCTGAAAGTTAAACCTCACATGGAGCAGGCTGTGCCTTTTTGACTAAAAGGAAAAAAGAAAGACAGTTGGACTGCACATAGACTGGGAGAGAAAGTCTGGGCCATAGCACCTACAGAAAAGCAGAAGAATGGTTCTGTGAATGAGGACAGTGGCGTGTTTTTTTCAAGTGTTATATTCCCATAAATGCTATCACTGATAAAAGTTTATGTTGATGCAATGTCTAGTCATTTCATAGAATCATAGAATCATAGAATCACCAGCTTAGAAAGGACCCACCGGATCATCAAGTCCAACCATTTGTAACACTCCCTAAACCATGCCCCCAAGCACTTTATCCACCCGTTCCTTAAACATCTCCAGGGAAGCTGACTCGACCACCTCCATGGGCAGCCTGTTCCAGTGCCCAATGACTCTTTCCATGAAAAATTTTTTTCTGATATCCAGCCTGAACCTCCCCTGGCAGAGTTTGAGGCCATTCCCCCTTGTCCTGTCCTCTGTCACTTGCGAAAAGAGGCCAGCTCCCTCCTCTCCACATTTCAACCTGGTGAGGATCCCTACAAGGCTCCACTGTGGTAACTGCTCTATAAACTGATGATAGTCTATGTTTTCCTTTATCCTGGAATACTTGGTATATGTTTATTACACTGGAAACACTGACATGAATGATCTGTTTCTGGCTGCATTTATGTCCAAGTCGTCTTGTTTCCACGGAGTTGAACATTAAGATGTTTGCTAAGTGGGATGAATTTCTTTATACCTCATTGATGTTCAGAATAAGCTTTTTGGATAATTCCTGCAGTTTTTCTTCCAATTGACATGTATTCCCTAAACCCTGTGAAACTGTGGGCTAATTTATTTCAAACTCATTTCCTCCAGAAACCTTTCTGCTTCTCAACAGTATTTTTACTGGCATACCTACACTAGTGATCTTCACTTGAACACTCACTTGAGAGTGAAGTGTTGTTATCTTCAGCTTTCCAAGCAAACAGAATAATGCAAAAGAAGAATTCATCTCGCTTAACTTCAGCCATGTAAAAGTTAAGGATCTAGTCTAAGCTTGTTTTACTCAGTAGGCTTCTTCTATAGTCCTCATGGATATCCTCTACGATACTTTTCTTAAGAGTGGGACAGTTTGTCCTCCAGAGGTTCCTCAGCTTGGGAATATAAGAAAGATGTGAAAAAAACAGGATCTAGGTTGCCTGAATTCTTAGTTTAGCACCTCTGCCTCCCTTACAAATACATAAACATATAAGAGCATAAATTGTCTATCCCAACACCGTAGGTTTTCTACAATGAAATTTTGTGATTTTATACGTGGATTATTTGATTTCATGCATGTTTATTTTTATGTGTAGGAATGTAATTTTATTGTATCCAGTTTTATAGAGTGGCAACAGTACTCAGAAGACTCCACTGCAATGTTTTCTGGGAGTGTCCAAGATTGTAGTGTGTTGAAAACTGAGTATTCTTGCTAGAACAACTGTTTGTTCAAAGTTTGCTCTGTGGCTTTCGGATCAATTCTTATTTTGTTCTTTGCACATGCATATTATAGTTTGTACAGATATAAAGCCTTGGTAAAGATATGATACAGCATTTGTCTCAATATGCCAAGACTTTGTGCACACTTACTTGCAGAGTAATGTATGCACAATGACTATAGACCTCTTGATTACCATCAGTCTCTGGATGCTGGGAGTATTTCTTATTCTTTTATGTTTGCAATTCTGTACCTTCAATGTACAGAACAATTGCATGCTAGCATCTCTTTCACTAACTATCTGTTGACAGTCAAACAAAAAAGGTAATCTTAAAGTGATTGTATCCCTAAACTTCCTTCTTTCCTGAAGAAGAAAACAGTACAAAAAGCAGACATATTTTTGATGCATTTATTTGGTGGACTTAAAAGAGGTGAAAGACGCTTAAGGTTTGGGAAAAGACTTAAAAAACAACATGCTACCACTACTCTTCCACTGTCTTGTAGATGTCCAGCTCTCTGGAGCTGATAAGTAAATACATTCTTTTTCTCCTTAGGGTAGAGAGTTCAAAGTAATGAAATCAGAATTTGACATAGTTCATAAACATAGACATCATCACGACTCCCTGTTAATGCTGGTGTTTGAACTTTCCATCCATATTTCTGTTTGTATATTACGGAAGCAGTGATTTGCAGAGTCCAGAGGAGCCAACTTGCAAACAGGGAGGAAAGAAGATCCTTCACAGTTTCTGATCTGAGCAGGGTGACTTCCCAAAGATGGAATAGCCTATGAAAAAATCTCACTGAACAGTGATCAACAAGCTGGGTCCAGACAGTGAGCCCACCCCTCCTAGCTTCAGCCTTGAACACTGCAGAATGCATGGTTGTGCACCTTCAGGTTAGAAGAAAAGCTTAAATCATAAATCACAACCTCAGCTATGCAAAGCAATCAGTGGGAAAACTCTTCTCCTCCATTCACACTGAGTGTCTCCTTGCTGAAAGGAGTGAGACTACTTGGGGACAAAGGTAATTGGTCTAAGTGAGCAACTGCTATAATTTTCCAGCCCTTTCTGCACTGCAAAAGCAGGCCTGACTGTTACAGTTATATAAATGGATTGCTAGGGGTAAAGGGATTTGTCAGCAAGGATCTGGTTCTACAGTAGGAAGCTGGAGGACCTAAAGATATATGTGCATGCACTTCTCAGCACCAGTTACATTTAAGTAAAATGAGTCCCATGAGTAGGGGCTGTACTTTAACAAATGGCCTCAATTCTCTACCTCAGGTCCCACCCTGTGAATAATGGGAGAGTTATGGTGGATACACCAAAAGCAGGCTCGCAAAACGTGTTTGCTTTCAAAGCACTGTTCCCCATGGATAAGGCAAGGGCCTACTTTGCAGCTGCATGAGGAAGTTTGCACTGATTGTGAACTGACTAAACAAAATAATTTAGGGCAAAATGTATGCAAGGCACCACCTTTTCTCAGTGCTTATTCAAATTTAAAGGAGAACTGGGCCAATTCCAGGTAAGCTGCGACCACGGCCAGTTGTGAGTGATTTCTGTTATTTTAAGAAGGGCAGGTTTATGAAAGTAGAGCTTGCAGGGCTGAAAAGGAAACAGATTGTCACTGTGCTTTAGAGATAATTAAATGTTGCTAGAATTCAATGGGAGAAGACTGATATTGCACCTATAACTGTCTTGTGCAGAGAAAAGAGAACCATGGCTGTAAACACTGCACACACATCTATACAGCGGTGGAAAGCAAAGGGCCCTTTGTGGGAAGCCAACGTAATTTCACTCTGAGCAACTGAAAAGCAAGAAAGGGGATTCATTATCTTTTTTTGCAGCTTGAAGGGAATCTCAGCTGTAAGGAGGACTTCCTACAATGAACTGAATTCGGAGATCAAGTCTAGCACATGTTAATTTACAAATAATCACTAGGATGCTTAAGCCATTGGAGTGTTTGGTTTAAGAATAAGAGAACTGTAGAACATATATCTGCTTGTGTCTCTATAGTAACAACATGGGCTTCCTTTGATTTTTATACAAGATTTTTCTACTCTGTAACTCACGCTTTAGAACTCTCAGAGCTGAAGACAGTCAGAGAAACTCTTTCTGAGAGCATTCACGGAAATATTTGTCTGCAAAAGTACATTATTTTTAATAAGCAGCAGCTAAGTGGATCTACAGTCAAAGAATCATAGATTCATTTAGGTTGGAAAAGACCTTTAAGTTCAACTGTAAACTTAATACTGTCAAGTCCACCACTAAAACTACGTACCTAAGAACCACATCTACATGTCTTTTAAATACCTCTAGGGACAGTGACTCAATCGCTTCCTTGGGCAGGCTATTCCAACGCCTGACAGCTCTTTCGGAGAAGAAATTTTTCCTGCCAAAACAAGGGCTGTGGGTGTGTGTATGTCCTGCAGAAACAGAGGGATAAATCATGCTTCAAGTTGAATTCCACACAAAAAAAAAGTGTCAGACAATATTTAGGTTCTGGCTTCAGAAAAGGGAAGTGTAGGTTAAGTCCAAGCTCTGACAGATTCAAAGGAGACTCTTTCATTGCTGGGCAATCCAAGTCATACGAAGTAAAATTTAAGCACTCAACTGAGACCAAGTATTATCTCACCGCACTCTCTGACAGAAATTCTAGAAATGCAAATCTGAAAATTATTTTATTGCTGGTAGTGTTAAAATTGGCTATAGTCTACATTTAAAATGCAACTATGCGTGTGCAGCTGCCCGATGCCTGGTTCTCCCCATGGGAAGTACGGCTTCTGTGCTGAACTGCTTCTCACAATGAGTCAGAGGAGTTTGCATTCGTAAGGTCACCAAAGATACTCCAGCCCACAAAGAAAGGCAGGAGGAGGCCCACAGGACCTGTATCAGGACTGCAAAGACAAGATGCCTTTGGTTTCAATCTGTAAAAAATGTGATACTTTAACGTCCAGAATAATTTTTATTATTCTTTTTGGCAGAAAATGAAAACACAGAGAAACAGCCTGCGGTGGAGTTCTTCCTTAGGATTGGCTCGTCTACATTTCTGGGGAACAAAAGAGGTTGAGGGTGAACTCATCAGTGACACATATCCAACAGGGGAGAAAGAGGCAGAGTAACACACACAAGAGAGGAGACTAAATGTGGAAGCAGAGGCCCAGATGTTCAATAAAACCCACCATTAGAGAAGTTACAGAGTGCAGGACATGAAGGCTGCATTGCTGATTAAAGCACCAGTGCTGACAAAGGAGACCAAATGACCGTCAGAAGAAGAAATCAGAATGGGAACAGCAGGTGACAAAAAAACACTTCAGGAGGCTCTAGACCTTGGTCGAAGGAAAAGATCTAGTGCTGCAAATCAACACCAAAAGAGCCAAAGACGCATAGAGTCAGGATGCAGAGACTGCTGGGGAAATTTAGAATAGATATTAGGAAGAAATTTTTTACTATGAGGGTAGTGAGGGATAGGATCAGAGAGGCTGTGGACGCATCATCCCTGGAGATGGCCAAGGCCAAGTTGGATGAGGCTTCAAGCAACCTGATCTAGTAGAAAGTGTTCCTGCCTATGGCAGGGAGGTTGGAATTGGATGATCTTTCAGATCCCATGCAGACCAAGCCATTCTATGAGTCTGCGATTCTGTGAATCAGGCTGAGAAGGTGGAGAAGAAATGAATGATAACAAAGAGAAAGACAAGATGAAGTGCAGGTCAAATTAAAAAGAGTTGACAAATGAAGAGCAGGATACTCTCAGCACAGCACTGAACTGGTTTACTGGAGTATTGCAAACAAAGGAAGTTGCTTCAAGTCAAGGCTTGTGTCAGGTGTTGCTGTACTTCAGGTGAGTCAATAAACCTAACTTCTGGCCAGGTGCTGCCAGGCACAACATCAGAGTACAAAGCAACAGGCTGGATTCATGTTATTGAAATCAAATAAAATTTTTAAAAACCTGCTACAGTCAAAATTCTTTGGCAATTTCTTGGTGTTTTATTAGGCACAAAAACTGGAGACTAAATAAACATGTCAGAGCCAGACAGGAAAGGAAGGTTTCACCAGCACAGGCTCAAAATGGCTGCATGGGCTGGAGAAATAGGTGGATCCACCTGCATCTAGGTGGGTCATGTAGGTTGTCCCACATGAGCACTAAAAGTAGCACATTCCATTTTAAAAGCATTGGTAAAAAAAGCAATTAAATTACATGTATACTGCCTTTCTTTATCATCAGTTCTATATCTCACCTTTCTCTGGACTAAGACTTTAGAAAGAAAGAAAAACAATAATTATTTCATTTTAGAAACCCCTGTAACTGACTTTCTTTATTTTTCTCCACGAGTGCATTAGATTTTTAATGGTAGGAGACTCTGGACAGCTAGGGAGATATTGAACTGAAAATCTAACTTTTTAAAAGTGCTATCAGTACCAGGCCCAATGATTGTGTGATTTCATTAGAATATATTCACATGGATGGAAAATGAACAGAAAATTTTCTTATTAGGGAGTTGAAATGTGAGGTATAATACTACAGCAGATTAAAATTGGAGGTAACAAAGATATTTCAAATTATCAAATATGTCTGTAGTTAATCACAGGGGTGCTACCATCATGAACGCAATATAAAATGGTGTAATTTCACTGGGAAATTTTTGAGACATTTTAAGCTGTACTGAAATAGTTTTGCTTTCTGTTAAATCCTACTCTCCAAAAGTGAAGCCAAATCTGAACTAATTCCATGGCTTTTCTTAGGGGACTGTGATCTCTACATCAACGTGAGAATAACTGACTGTTCACAACAACCATGTGCTAATGATGGCAGCAAAGCTACTGTTTCATAACAAGTATCACAAAAATGACATACACCTCCAAGGACAAAAAAAAAAAAGGGAGTGAGGAGCTATGCCAAAAGGTTTTGGATGGAGTATTTACATTCTGAGTGCATTTACTGCATAGCAGCTTTCCTTCACTGCTAGCTTTCATATTCTGATGAAATAGCACTTCATCCTTATTATCTGTGAGATTAGTTTTGTGAGCTGTTCATAGGCTGAGGTCTGCAGACCAAATAATTCAAGATTCTCTATGGACTTGATTCTGCACCAGGAAAGTTGATGTGAATTTTACTGCCGTTTGGTCAGGGCATCTGATGCTTTTATCTTAAAAAATGTTCGTGCGAAACAAAGTTTAAAGTATTTTTTATATTACATTTTATTATTCCAGTATGCTAATAGAAATTAAATGAGCCAGTGCTGATATAGACTTAGATGATGCAGACTGTTTAAAATTGAAGGGTCTAAAGAACAGCCTGCAAGTAGCAGGCAACCGTAGCAACAAGTAGCAAGCAAATCTAATCTTTAAAAATACATTAATTTTTATTGAACACAATTTTGCTGCTGGCACACTAGACAGTTTTAGAACATGGGAGGCAAGCTGATGAAGTGATCCCTGTAATGTATAAAATGCAAAAGGTCTGACCAACCTCATCCCTCCCTCCTTCCCTGCTCAAGAAAAAGTAATAAATAACCCTGAGAGTTTCTATACTTTCCTGGTCAGAATATAGTTTTCAGTTGACACTTTAACACAATACACAAATTTTAAAGAGAAAGTGTTCATTTTTTAATGTAGATTGAATAGTAACTGTAAAACAGGATGTTTCCTATGATTTCAGGTGTGCTATTCTGTTTTGTCATCAGATTCTCTTCTGTCAAGTTCTGGGGAAATGGGCTGAGAAGTCTTTCACAGCACTATGCAAAGTGAATCAGTAATTTGGTTTGCTTTCACAGATCTTTATTTTCATTTCTCTCACTAAGGTATGTTATGTTATGTTACTTTACATTACGTTACCTTACGTTACGTCACGTCACGTCACGTCACGTCATGTCATTTATTACATTCCGGGTTCTCATGCTGTATCTCTGAGAGCTTTATGGGTAAGCAGAACAAGCACCTGTTTACTGCTGCCAGTGTTCGTGACAATTATTGAAGCCACAAATCTCTGCTTTGTACTAACTTGCATTTCAAGAGTTCCTACTGTGTACAAAAAAAAAAAAAGAGACTTGTCATGGTGACACAGTGCCATAGACCAGAATTTTTAATAGGTCCTTGCTACTGCACAGACTGTGAGAAGGACTGAGGAGTGGGCTCGGCATCAGCTCTGGTCCCCCACAGGCATTGTCTGCCTGACAGTGCTTGAGCAGAGAGTTTGTGTTCTGCACAGCTCTAGCAGCCCCAGCCTTCCCAGCACCCAGAAACTGTGGAAGAAAAGCTTAGTGTCAGCCTTTGTCTGGCTCTTGTCACTATTAAAAAGTCCCTCTGGAGGCCATGGAGGTGTGTTTTATCGGCTATGCGTGTCCATTGGTCACACATTGGGAACCCTCTTCCAAGCCTTGATAAATATAGAATAGTAACACTACAGAAATCTAGCAGCATGTATTGAGACCGACTGTGTTCCAATGTAGAAAAGTAAATGTTCAGAGATATTTATTCATTACATGGAGATCTTTGGTTTGAATTAGGTGTCCATGAGACATTCATTTCACACCCCGAGGTTTCCCAAACCAAATGTTCAGTCTTCTAGTGAAGGCAGTGCACAATTTTGGGTTTCTCAAAAACATGGATACAAATAACACTCTTTAGGACACATACACTTACTGAGATGTGGTCTGAAAAGTAATCAGATCCTTACATAGCTAAAGGTTTTAAGCATGAAAAACCTAACCTGAGTTTACATGATCCATAGATACCTGTAATGTGCTGGAAAATTAAGTCCATGGATATAGCTATAATGGCTTCCAAAATAGATGCCATCAAAATCCCTGACAGGTTTCACTCAAAATGTTTGATTTTACTCATATAAAAGTATACCACTCCAGGAGCTCGTGCCATTTTTTTTTATGGACACACATAGAGATCAAACCCAGCGTGTTTTAAGTGAGCTCTGCTGCAGTGTCAAGGAATCAGAGTTCCAGCAACACCATTCAATAGTGTTTCAGATAAAAAATCCTATTGCAATTGAAAAGAATGAGATTAAGCAGTAAAATATTTGTAAATTCAGCACATTGTCCATGTAGGGAACTGTAGCGGCAGTGGCAGTGGTATTTTAGTCTGCAAAGGTAATTTGGGCAGTATCAATAATGCTCCGTGCTAGTGTAAGCAAACTCCAGTTAACAAAACAGGACCGAATTCACACACATCAGAAGCAAGTGCCACTCCCTTGACTGCAGGCTCAGTGACTGCAGGCAAACCTACACGCGGGTCAGTTCATCTCTCATTAGAAGACTGAGTGTTGCTGACAGATCCTTTTATGCCCCTCTCTTTGTACACGAAGATGATCCCCTCTTTCCATATGCAGGAACACCCCTATCAAAATCAGCAGAAACTGCCCAAAATCTCTGGATAGTTTGACTCAATTTCCCTGACTTACAGTATAGCACCAGGTTTAACCCTTCAGTCTGCTGAAACCCGTAGTCACACAGTAGGCTCAGTATCAGTCCAAACCTTCCCAAAAGGCATTTGTTGGAGGATTACTTCCTACTGTGTCTCCCTACTACCATCAGCTCTCTAAGGCAGGTGTTTCCAGCTTAGTGTTTGTGATCTGTGGAGAGGTTAAAGCAAGCTAATGCAATCTGGTTCCAGTTCAGTAGAGCTTGTAAGCACATAGCTTAATTTGATTGGAGTCCCTGGGACTATTATGTTGTGTGTTATTAACTATGTACTTACATGCTTTGCTAGCCTGGGAAAGGATTTCCCAGTTTTGTAGATCTCTAATAGACTGTAGGACTGCCTAGACAATGCCTCAAACAACCTTTGTTTTTCACTAGTTGTTTGGTAGGAGTCTTTCTTCCTCCATGCATTTTGCAATGAGGCTTTACTTGAAGGTTGCAGTGAGGCGCAGAGCCCAGGGTCTGAACACACAGGATTTATGCAAGTTACATCAATGGACCCTAAAGTCTGACCCTAAAGATCTGCCATCTACCATCTAAGGGACATTTTAGAGGAGGCTAATTTTATAGCTATTTCAACCAGCCAGTTGTATTGTGTCCCCTCTTTCCTGCTTGACATTGCGTGGTGCAACTGAAGTAAGCTACCATCAGTCTGTGAGAAAAATTGTTTGCCTACATGTTTTTATCATGTGGGTCAACTGCTTACTTCTCGCAGTCACATAACGTCAAGACTGAAGATGGCCAGTCTTCTACTCCACAGACTTGATCTGCTCAAGAAATGGTATGGTTTTTTACCTACTTTCAGTCTTCAACTATTTATTGCATGCATAAAAGTTCACTGGGGATTGGGAGATTGTGGTAATGGAGGAGTAGTTCACGTACCCTTACAGGATATTTCTTTGTACTGAGTCCTGATGGGCCTCACTATATAATTGCTGGGTGCTTTGCATCAAGGATGTATCAACGGCACCATGAACATCTCTTCATGAATGCCCCTTCTTGAATGCCTGTGATGAGACAGGCAGGTGCTACTACCACATAGGTATCTCCAATGAACATCTAAATTAACGAAGCATAAAAACAGCTACAGTTCCTTAAACTCAATGACAGATTATAATGATATGAAACCCTAATGCTGGAGCCTTTACTTGGAAAATGAAATTTCTTCCAAGAGAACAGATATCTACATTATAAATTAAAACATATCAAAGTCATAAATCTCTGTCAAAAAAATGATTGACCTTAGATCATAGAGCTGCTATGCTAGAACACTCTCCCATAAACCGTATGAGAGGGGTATAGCATTTAAAGGTAACAGCTATAAAATTTCAAAAAAAGCAGTGAATTTTTCTCTTCTACATATCAGAACTGTAACATTACATTGTTCATTCCCTGCTCGCTTGTGCCGTTTTAAGAGAGCAATTGCAATTAAAGGAACATATGTCCTTGGAGACTCATGTAGTCCTCCGATGTAGTACAGCTGGGTGCAGCAAGCAAAATCTTTTAAGTCATTTATGTAAAGAGAATGGTGCCATACCAAACCAAAGAAAACTTTCTCTAGCCATGTGTGCCAGTGCTGGACACAGGGATCATGTGAGAATATCAGATGACCCATAATATAACTCATGGGGTTCAGAACAAAAACGGAAACTGTAATAAAATTATGTGGATATATTTGGATGTAGTTTCCTATTAAGGGTTTTGCCTGGCACTGACCTGTCTAGATTTTTGATGAACATATTACTGATTTCTCATAGATACAAAAGACTATGAAGCTTAGTTCTAAAGTCAATGCATCATTTCCATCCCAAAAGATGCAAAGCAGAGCATGTAAAATTTTTCTGGGGTGTGTGTATGGATTTGTGTGTGTACAGAGTGCACCACAGATTGCCAAGTTCTTCTTTGCAGTAGGATCACACAGTTCAATAACTGAACTAGTTGGTCAAGCTCTCTTTTGTGTCTGATTTGGGCTGGATGAAACCAGAAGAAAAAGGAAGAAAGCAATGTAAATGTTTTAGAATATATGAATTATAGAAATATAGAAATTCAGGCAGCTGAAATAAAATTACATATCTCTGAATTGATGTAAAAGGGCTGTACTTCCAAAGGGTGTTCTGGGAATGCTATAAGCTTAAGGGAATAGAAGAACTGGCACAGTCATCAGGAAAAAAAAAAAAAAAAAGATCCCTATGTCAGGCTCTCAGCATATAGATTCAGGCAACCCCTTTGCAAGAGAAAGGGAGGGCTTCTACTATCAATACAAAACAAACTCTGAAGCAGCGGTGTCCCAGACTTGAGTCAGCCATACCAAGCTGTTGTCCTAACATACAGAACAACCATAAGTAATGAAAATGATCCATGGGATTTTGTCTTTAGTTTGCCCTTCTAAATCAGGAGAAAAATACCTAAATCAGAAGAAAAATTGCCTTTTGTTGAGTGGGGTTTTATATGGAATAAGCTGTGACTGGAGCCCTTTCCTTGTAAAGACAGAACCATCAAGGGGTAGATGTCTGTTGAAAAGCAAATGGTTCTCATTGTCTTTCCTGAAGGAATACCAAAATGGGGATTAGTTCCATTTCTATATCCTTGCCACAGGAGAGGAGTAAAACAAAAAAAAATGAAACCAACAGCAGGGCTTCTTGAAAGAGAAAGCTACAGAGGAAACATCATTTGACTTTCTCACATTTTATGGCAAATTTTGCGTGTCTGCACTTGCAATTAGCTCTCTGCAGCTGGATGGAACTAACACAACATGCCTGCTGGGGGATGCCAGCTCTGAGCACACCCTGCTGTAAACCGAAGAATCCAAAGGATGTGCAAAACAGAGGATGTCGGAGGCCCTTTGCACCGCCGAGGCGGAGCGGAGCATCCTCCCGTCGGTCTCCGTCGGCAGGAGCAGAGGTTGCCATGGCAGCACGGATGCTTTCCATTGCAACGCCATAGAATCCGTGCTCCAGCGTTCTGCCCTTACAACAGCGAGAGCATTTCCTCTGCCAATGCGGGTTACTTGACAGACCTGGGGAGTTCTCCATGTTTGTTGACACGAGAGTGGGCGATTCAGCCCTGAAATTATTTTCTGCTCAGCTGGATTTATTTTTCGGAGGGCGGGGTGGGAAGGAAGCGAGTAGAGGGGCGCAGTGTCCTTTTTTTTTTTTTGCGTTTGCATGAGAAGGGCTGTGTGAACAGCCTGCACTCAGTGCCGGGGAGGGATGCACAGGGATGCAGGGGGTGGGATGCGCGGAGCCGCCGAGGGCAGCCCAGCCCTGGCCCAGGTCGCGGTCCTGGGTGCGGAGCTGCACGCTGCGGAGCTCCCGGCTGCTTTCCCGAGCCGATGTCGCCCTCTCGCGGGCCCTCGGACCGGCAGGCGCTGCTGGGGAGCTCAAGGAAGCCTTATTCCTTTCTTCCTCTTCCAGAATGGCAATTAAAAAATAAATCCGAGCTACCCCCTGCTCTTAGGGCAAATACCGAGCTTTTCAAACGCAGGGAGCACGCGTGTAGACTTAGCAGAAGCAGTAGTGGGGATTTCGCTCCCTCTTTTTTTTCCCCGTTATACATTGATTCGTGCATCTACGGATCTATTTGTATGCATCTCTGACCACTGGGATATGTGGGTGTCATAACTCCTGTCAGAGGCAGCCAGCACAAGCGAACAAATTGAGGGTCTGCTGTAGCGTTTAATTAGAGGTCTGCTGAAGCACACAAGCTGTCCTTTCAAAACTAACACTCACCAGCCACTGGTTTGCCCAGGCAGCTTGCCAGAAAAAAATGCCATATATAACAGCTTTTCCATAACAGTACATGGTCACTGGTTTCAGACACCAACAAACCCCACAAAAGCTGTCCTGCAGACCCAACTTGCATGTGTTGTTCAGTGGTTCTCATGATAAAGAAATACTCCCTTTGGTAGCAAAGTTCCAAGAAGAAAGGCAATCTGTAGGCTGTCTGAAATTTCAGGCAATTGTTAATTTGTGTTACCTCATCTGATCAGAGCTACAAAGGCCAATGGTATCCCTGCCCTGCAAAAGACTTTTCCTGTTGCCTTAGTCCAGGTCCATGTTACCGGGACTTGACCTGGGTGCCCAGACAACTCTGAAATGCTGATCTGGGGCTTCAGGTTCTCATCTGGAAAACAAGTAAGTCTGCTGCGCTTGCATGTACAGCAAAGAGTGAGAGCTAGCATGAGACAGCTAGTGTGAGACAGGACCTGCGACGAAACATTGGTCATCAGAGACTCAAGTGTCTCCAGAAGAACATGCAACCCCTACCTGAGCCCTAGCCTCACAGTGTCACCCTCTCAGGAACAAAACCACATGAGTTTGCACTAGAAAGATGAGCCTACACTTTTTTGACTCACCTGGGCAAAGATGATCCATTCCCATTATCTGATAATCTAGGTTAATTGTAAACAGAGATTATTTGTAGTTCAATGTGCGTGTTGCAACACCTATAACCTTGGATGGTCTGAGATTGTTTTAAGGCTATTGTGCTCTGTAGGCTTTTCTTGGTTGGCAGCAGGCTTCAGGGTTACAGCAACAAGAAAGGCTGAAAACAAACAGCAATATAGAAATCCACACTTGTACCTCAGACTGCAGGGGACTAAGAATCATGGAGCAGCTAGGGGAGTGGATAACATGTTTTCCACTAAATTAATCTTTCAACAGAAATGGCGCGTGTCTGAAGAGCAAATCCTATTTATTTGCTGTGTTACTTACAGTCCCCTTGGATCAGTAGTGGCCAGCTTTCCGGCTCCCATTCAATCTGTGTGCCTACACATTGGATTTTAAGAGCAGTTTGGGCACCACAAGGAAAGAGCATTGCAGAGTTGCTGGTCTTAGAAGGATGACTGCAAAAGAAAATGAGAATTAACGCAAAAGACCTGGAGGGTATAGCCAAGGCACTAGACGGACATGTAAGCATTTTACCCTGAGTTATTTTTTTCCCCAAATGTAGAGGGTAAGAAGACGTAAGAAGACTACAGAAACAGTTCCAGTACAAATGCTCACTTGCCAGACTTGAAAATCCTCCACAAGTGAGGAAGCTCTTCCCAAAGACTTTATTGCTTATCGCAGGTAATAACAATTTGTTTCAGTGTCTTCACTGTTAGATATAATAGCCAAACAGAGGTATGAAAGACCCAAGCTGACACTCTTGCTGAAATCTATTGCTCTGCCTAGCCATTGTATAACCAGCCACGGCTAACAAATCACCAATGTGGCTATAAATTGTCTATTTGCATAAATAAATAAACAGGCAGTCTCGTGCATTCATCTTCCCCATTGCATAATGTGATTTTTCTAGTAGACTTCTGGGGGCTTCTGAGCATTGCTTCTCAAGCTCCCAAATCTTTAGTGTCATCAGGAATGTCAGTTTTCACCAGCTTGAAAAGTACCAACATTTTGTTTTGCTGAGTCAGAGAACACTTGGGTGTATTTGGGCTGCGTGCCTTTTAGATAAAGGGATCCAAAACATACAGAAAAGGAAAGACAGAAGAGATGTCCTGGACATTTGTAGTCATGACATAATCAGTTACCCTCGTTTACAAAGACAGAAGGGGACCCACTACCCTCTTCTGGGCACTGCCCAATCCTGCCTTTGAACCAAAACCCCCTCTGCAACTTTATTGTTGTGCATGGTTAAAAAGCTCCTGCTTTTCAGCCCATTGTGGATGTAATTATTGCTATGTATTCTCATTCGTATGCACCCTTTAGTGTCTTTGGGAAACAAAAGACAGTAAATGCAATATGCAAATAACAAAATTTCAATGTGGGTGCCTAGCTGGGCAAGCAAGTCTCTAACTGCCTCCCCTTGGATCATGGGAGCCTCATTCTGCTCCTCTACTCCTGGGTTTGTATACAGAAGGAACAAAGTCCCTTACTAGTAAAGACTGAGGCAAAGACGGCATTAAGTACCTCAGCCTTGTCCTCATCCCCTGTTCTTCCTTCTGCATCCAATAGGGACTGAATATTCTCCGTAGTCCTCCTTTTCTTGTTAATGTATTTGTAGAAAGATTTTTTTTATTATCTTTCACAGACTTAGCCAGTTTGATTTCCAGCTGGGCCTTAGCCCTCCTGATTTTTTCCTGCACTATCTCACTTCCTCCCTGTAGTCTACCCAAGACGCCTGTCCCTTCTTCCAAAGCTCATAGACATTCCTCTTCTTTTTGATGCCTCTCAAGATCTCCCTACCCAACCAAGCTGTTTTTCTCCCCGTTGGCTCCTTTTCCGGAACATGGGGATGGCTTGCTCCTGAGCTGCTAGGATTTCATTTTTGAAGAGCACCCAGCACTCGTGCGCTCCCTTGCTCTTAAGGACTGTCTTCCATGGGATTTTGCTAACCAGCCTTCTGAACAGTCCAAAGTCTGCCCTCTGGAAGTTTAATGTGACTGTTTTGCTAACGCCCTTCTTCATCTCACCTAGAACTCAAAACCCTATCATCTCATGATCGCTTTGTCCCGGGTGTCCTCCAACCGTCACATCCCCCACAAGGCCTTCTCTGTTCACAAACAGCAGGTCCAGGAGGACACCCTCCCTTGTCGGCTCACTCAACAGTTGTGTGAGGAAGTTGTCTTCCACACACTCCAGGAACCTCCTAGACTGCTTCCTTTCTGCTGTATTGTACTTCCAGCAGATATCCAGAAGTTTGAAGCCTCCCACGAGGACAAGAGGTAGTGATCTAGAGACTATCCCCAGCTGTTTATAGAACAGCTCATCAGCTGCTTCTTCTTGGCTGGGTGGTCTGTAGCAGATCACCCAGTCCTGTGATTTGTGCCTGTTGTTTCAGCTGCTCCAGTGCCCAGGGGCCCTGAGAGCTGCCAGCCACAAGAGCCCTGCAGAGCTTCAAATCCAAGGTTACAGCAACTGACTGAGGAGAATCATGGTATTGCCTGATCCATGCTAAAGATACATTTGTGTGCTGAGCCCCAGAGGTACTGAAGAAAATGTCATTCTTTTATCCAGCCGAAGATCTCAGTAATATATCTATCAACAAGCTGTTACCTCTAAGATTCTCTAAATAATTTACCTTGAGCAAATTTTTCTGGACACTTCTGGGCAGACAGTGTCTGGGCCTGTGTGACATCCATAGCAAAATCCCAGAAAATAGTAATGGTTGTCTGTCTCCTCTGTTAGATAGAGGTGTGAGCTCCTATCCTCCTATCCTTCTGAACACAGGGGACATCAATAGTATACATTGCGCTCCTGCAGAGGTTGCAGTAACTAAAATAGGAAAACAATAATTTGACTAATCATTGGCAAAAGCCAAAAGAAAGCTTCATGTCAGCTTCTCAGCTTCATCACATCGTGCCTTCCTGATCAACGTCTCTGAGGTCAGCCATTTGCTTTACAGATTGTTTTAGGACTCTTTGCTAGTACACCATATGGCTCTGGAGAGACACTAGCTGATCGCATTTTAACCGCTTAGCATGTCTTCTACTAACACAGATAGAACGTCTCTCCCTGTTCCTTCTTATTTTAGAAAAGGACTGCACTAGCAACCTTGTCAGCCCACGATTTCTCTTGATCTGGTTGGTTTTTCCTCCTTCCATTCATGTACCCACCAGATGTAGTCAGATCCTCATTGAAGGAAGACAGCCTTCCTGTCATAGCCCAGCTTATTAATACCAACATAAAAATTCAGAAAGCAATACCAAACAAATACCGCATAGGCTAACTCCCTTTCTAGAGCTCCTGCCACACTAACTCATCTTAACTTCATCCCTCACAGCTCCTTTCAATAAAAGCCAATCATCAACAAGACTTTAGTCCATGTCCTTACAGGAGGAGACCATTTGCAATGAACATACTGGTGTTTGTCTGGCTAACACAAAGCACATCTACACTTATTGATGCTGGTCATTACATTGCACTCAATCCATTAAACAAGGAATCTTGGTTGTTATTAGTTCTGCTGGTATCTTGAGTCCCAGCTTGGCTACAGCCCCTAACTGAAAATATCTGCATGAGACATGCCCTACTGAAACAGAGCATTTGTTATAAATAAGAAGAACAAAACCATCACACAATAGAAAGCTCATAGCATATTTATCAATCTGAAAGAAACCAAAGCCTGAGTGATAAATCTGATTCTTCTTCGTAAAGTGGCAATCCTGAAACAACTTCTTCAGAAGCATAGTTTCCAACCTTGGGAGCAGACTGCAATAAAAGTTACTCACATTCTTGCTCTATCAGGAGCTTACAGGTTTGAGGCTGTATTCCCAGCTGGTATCACCGAGCATCACTTGTGTACAGCCAGGCCCAGGAAATAGCACCTCGATCTGGTCCATTAGCTCTTCTTAGATGGGTGCTTAATTTCTTCCCACTAATTCTCTATACCTCTAAAAGCCTACACAGCTTTCTTCTTACTAGTATATGAGAAGGGGCAACGTGGGTTCTTCATCTCAGATGTTCTTCACATTCTTTTTGGTATCCATTAGATATTCCTACCAGACAGTCCTGACAGGTAGGCTCAAATAAGATGAACCAAAGTGAAAGCTGTTATCAAAAGTGGAATATTTTATTATCTCTGCATGAATTTACCACATAGAGATTTGGGCTTTCCATAAAGTCCGTCAGAGGTTTTGGGTTTTTCCACATTACTCCCTTTTCTTGGTAATTGAGGTGGCGCATGAAAACCAGGGATTAGCAGTGTAATTTCCTGTCTAATGAAGCTTGAAATTATTGGTGGTGTCCACTGATGAATTAATAGTAGACATTGATCCAAATCATGGAGTTCAAGCCTTTTTAGTTCAGCAATTCATTAGCAACAATTAGCATACAGCATGTGGGACATCAGGCATTCTTCACTACAGTTAATTTTCGGGGCAGGCTGCCAAACAAGTCATCTCAGCTTTGAGCTCCAGCAGCAGAAGTAGGGACTGGTCTGTGCATGAGCACAAACCGGAAAGAGCTGAGGAGGAGCAAGCATGCACAAGAACCTGACCCTGCATTAATGAGAGCATTGCTACACAACTGTCACTTTTCTCATTGATGAGGACTATATCTAATCCAGGTCATCCTGAGCATGTCTTTCCTTGTCCTGTTCTTTACCTTGGGCTCTCATGAGCTAGTAATTAACCTCACAGACATCCTGAAGTTTAGTCTGTAAGACTGAAGTCTGTAAGCAGATGCCCAGCTGTGCTTTGATCTCCAGCACACAGGTCTGTACAGCCCAGTTTTCATGCCCAGTGCCAAAGCTAAGAAGATGAGAGGACTTGGCTTTTCTTCAGTTCAACACATATGAGAGCCACTATTTGCCTAACTGTTTCAATAATGCTGAAGCATTTGAGATGTGCACATCAGCTAATGGTACAGAGCTTTTTCTCAACTCTTCCTCAGCCAGCTTCTTTTCTTTAACCAAGCTCTATGCATTAACAACTTGCTCTGTTGGAAATGTAGAACTGATTTTTGTTTCACAGCACACTTCTCAGTTAGCTAGTAGCTTGAAATAGCATAGCCTAGCACACTTAGCTGGCCACTCTGTAGCAGTGTACAGGTTATACCAGGAAGTATATATTAGAAAAATGCCCATTTTAAACACTTATGCTTGATAATCTCAAACAGAACTCTTTGCACAAAATAAACATTACCAAGAACCTTAAAATATGAGATTAGACCATGTAGGAAATAAAGAAATTTAGAGGTGAAGAGTGGTTCTTTCTTCCCTCCCTAAGGATGCCACCAATTTCTCTCAGCACTGAAAGCTAAACAGGCAGAAATGACCAGCCAGATTCCATGCCTCACCCCAACTCCAGATCCCTCTTCTTCCCTTTGTCTATCTCCAGTGCTGCAGCAGACAGACCTTGGCCATGCCTGGTCTCCCTGTCCAGACCCACATGTTTTGCCCAGCAAGCAGAAGTGCTGCAGTTCAGGGGCAGAGCCCAGCTCCAGCTGAACCCAGATAATTGCTTCTTGTCTACAGCATCATGGTCCTGGAGAGTCAGTTAGTGGGAGTGAACAAATGTCACAGCATCATTCTAAAATATCCGCAGACAATTTCTAATAACATTAAACCTGCTGCATGGGGTTTTTTTTTAGATCACATCAAAGTGGTAAAATAATATCCAATACCTAAGCATTTTTTTTATCTACAGGAATTAATTACTCAATTAAGATAGGTAGGGGCTGGGTCAGTAATATTTGAGGCTGATCAGGCTCAACCTTTGAGATAATATTCTGTTTCAGGGTGCTGCAGGCCATGGTCTATGTCAGACACAGGATTAAGAAATGCTACTAGAATATCTTTTGCTGTGTCTATAGAGGGTTGTCCAATAGGAGCCTTGAAAAAGGTTTCCAGAGGCGGTCCACAGGAAGAAAGATTATCAGATCTTTCAAAAGACAAAAAAAATTTAAAGGTTCCTATGGCATCAGAAGTTAGGACAGCTTTGGAAAAAGATGATAAAATTTTTTGTTTCATTATTTTTTATCTGATTTGGTTCTGTACAAGAGCTCAGCTGGGAAAGGGGTTTGACTATGTTAACAGTATAACTAACAAAAAACAAGTAGCAAAGAAAAAACATCATGCCTGTTAACATCTAAAATCTTAATTTGAGTTTAAATTATAGGAGTGTTGTTAAAGATCTGCTCTGGAGTTTTGCTTTTCTGGCAGGCAGCCAAGTGTGAAAGAAGATACCACTTTATCTCCTGAAAACTTCAAATACAAGACGTTGGGTAGCAAAGAGTATTGTGGTGACATAGTGTGGCAGGCTTTTTAAAAGCCTCATCATAAAGGCCCATTCCTTGTCCACCAGCCAAGAAGCTACATGTTTCTATGCTGGAGCATGTCTTTCACAGCTGAGAAGTGACCCATCAGGAAAGCAAATACCTTGGCTTTTCCAGCCAGCTCATCAGAAGCAGTATGGGGCCTGGCAGCAGCCTGCTCAGCAGCTAAGTACTGCAGGAAATGGCTTTCCCTGGACTGAAAGCAATTCAGTTGCTTTCCTGGAAGAGGCATTGCCAGGGGGGTGGTCTAATCCATTCTTGGGGATGGCTTAATTCATCCTTGATCCAGTTTGTGAAGACACACACTACCAAAAGCCACCAGTCAGAAAAGGTCCCCCAAATTGATCTCACCAAACATGGGTAAAGAGGGGAGGGGAAGAGCAAAGGGATGATATCCAAAGATGCTTGTACCAGAGGAGTCACTGGGATTATGTTGCAGGTCCTCTGGTAAGACCAAGTGCCAGGGCAGGAAGGGAGGTTGCTGAGGTGCAAGTGCAGTGGTTGCCCCTGCCGAAGGGATGTTAGTCTGCTTCAAATGGCAGGCAGGCTATGTAAGCTAGAAAGAAGCTCTGGTAAACAGGAAGATAGGTCAGAGAAGACCTAAGGCTAGGAAAATAATCTAAAACATTGATTCTCTGTCTTGTACCCCAGAGCCCTCCCCGAGAGAGTGAATTACTCAGGCAAAATTCGTTTGCCATCAAAGAACTTGATCCTTTGCTTTAGAAGAATGCATAATTTCTTTTCACTTTTCTGCTTTTAAAAAGAACTGACCTGAATCTGAAAAACAGGGAATATTTTTTGCTTTTCCAGGGATATCCAGTTTTAACAGAGCTCACACCTGTTTTGGAGGCCTGCCCTCATATAAGCAGGGCAATCCCAGGATGTGACTTATTACCCACAAAGGTGGCAAGTCACACAGTCCAGGCTGATGTCAAGTCCCAGGATCTGGAAGGAAGAGGTGATGGAGTGGCAGCCTATAACTGCGTAACACTGCACAACAGTGACTTATTGTCAATGTGTTGGCTTAGATATCTTCTTGAATATTAATTAATGGCTAGGGTTTATCATTGAGACTTTTATCTATGTTCTGGGAGCAGGAGAAGTGATTCAACGTTGGACCACAGAAATGTTTGTTTTCTTAGCCTGTGAAATATCTGTAATCCACTATTCATGGTCTGTTACAAGGAGCATCTATGGCCGCTGATATTAATTCTTTAGGTTAAGCTTAGCCAGCTTATAGTTTCATCTCTGAACATCTACATACAAGCCACTAGCGCCTCGGCTGGAATAGTGCCTGTCACACAAGCACATACTCTGTTGTCTTTCTCTGGATACAACTCAAGCTCTAAATTCCCTTGAGAAACATCATGATGCTGGCTAAATCTTTGTAGAGGCAACATTTTCCAGTATGTTTAAGAATATGAAGTCTGTCACATCGCTGCTCATTGCCATGTTTCCAAAATGTCTCAGTTAAACGGCACTGAAGCGAAGGAGGTGAACATCACTATTTCAGTTCACAAGTTACGTGAAAGACCTGCAAGGCACTCTGCCACTGGTGAAATCAGTAGCCTCAGAAAGCTTGTTTCACTTCTGTGGCTTTTAGTATTTGCTGAATTTAAATCAAACAGATGTCAAACTCCACATCTGTCTCACTTTCCACAGCAAAACTTCTATGCCTGAGCCACCACCAAGCAAGGAACCCTGGTGGCTGTGAGACTTTCTTCCTTGAGTCTACACAGGGCTTGTGAGACTTGAGGAGTCCCATGGCAGAGGGGATCCAGCCCATGATGACAACACTTCGGAGGATAATATCAGCATAGGTGAGCACGTCCTCAACCCTGGCCCAGTGGCCTCTGAACAGGAATTTGTCGTGTTTTGGCATCCGTCCTGGTGTCATGGGAGAGGAGTGTGGGACCTGGCAGGGGTGTCACAGGCAGGCTCCCAACCACTCAGCGATAGACAAGGAGCAGATAAGGGGCAAAGAAATAAGTGAACACAGAGATGTATCCAATGTGCAGGTAACCTGGGAGCCTGCTCTTGCTATGGTCCCTGGGAGATAACATGCCATTTGTTGTGCCAGCTGTGTCTGCCCCTGCCTGCAAAGTGGCACCTGGTTTATAACTGTCTTGTAGTGCCAACACTGTACGTTAAGTGTATTTTGCATAACGTACTTGAAAATACTGTATAAATATTACCAGTGTCATTCAGCCTGTGTTTTGGTCTGGAAGGATGGAAAGAAAGCAAGTATGTATTACAGCTGAGTACTAGTACAAGTGCAGTACATAAGTGTGGAAAGAGGCAACGCATTTCTAATTGTCATAAAACGTCTCTAGAAGCTTGCTCCTGAGGTTGCCTTACATTTTTTATAGAAACAATTATGCTTGGACAGAAATCATAACTGCAATACTGGAAGTGCTGTATTTTTGTATCAGCTGCATTGGGCCTGACTGTAGAGAAACAGGAATAAAGAAAACAACCCTTGAAATCTCAGGATTTCTCTTCTAAGAACCTTGCCAAAAATTTGGGATGTTTTCTCAGTTATTACAACTGTTGGATTCTCCATACAATTGAAACACAAAGCAAGTACTGCCAGTTCTTCTGACTCCACCAAATATTTTGTGGTTATGAAACTTTGTCTTTAAAGATCTGGATTCCAGGTTCTAATGAGTATTTTAAAATCTTGGACTGCGCTGCTTCTAAAGAAGCCAGCTTTGACCGTCTGTAGCTGCAGAAAAGCTGCAGCTATAACTTTGGTATAAGCTAACAGTGCAAAACAATTAGCAGAAATACCTCTCTTCTTTCTGAATTTTTCCTTTTTTTCTAAATCTCAACAGTTTTGAGCCCATTTTATGACTTAGCAGGGCCTGTCTGATGGTGCTTGGACATATGTCACCCACAATCCTGGAAACTTTGTGAGAATAAGACTATTTGTATCCCATGATCTTCGGGCAACCACTGCCCATGTGGTTCCTTTCTCTCACCTGCCTACATCTCTGGTCATCAGGCTTCATACATCAAAAGATTACTTCAGCTTCACCTTCACGGCTAACTGGAGAGTGATTGCTTAGCCAAGGAGAGGTCATTTCTCACAGCTTACCAACTGGCTAGAGTAGTTGGGCAAGAAGAATGTCAAATCCACGCACTGTTTGGTTTCAGAAATGCTCCCAACAACACTTCCAGAGCATGACAAGAAAGAGGTATGAGAGGATTCAGAGTCTCTTTGAGGAGTGAAGTCTTTCAGATGGTCAACCCCCCTCCGATTTCCCAGCACCCACTGAGACCAAATCCATTGTTTGGAGCTGCTCAGCCTCTGGAAGGAAAAGCAGATGCTAGCTCCTGTGAGAAGAACCATCTTTGTCGTATCTCAGCTTTTGTATCCTTTCTTAATCAGATGGAGCATAGCCAGAGATGCATAAAAATACAAAATAATCCAGAAGAGCTAAGGTCTTCATCACTCTCAGAAATTGAAATCACCATAAAGTTTTGCTTTGTGGAAGTTTGAATGGATTGCTCAGCAGTGTTTCACCCACTCGTGCATGTGAGCTGCACAACTGCTTCTGCAACAGGCACTGAGAGCATGGTGGCATGCAATTAACTGCAGTGGCCACAGGCTGCCTCCAAGTCAGGCCTGTTCTTCTGAAAAGACATAAAAGCCTATGCCATGAACCGTGTGTGCCAAATTGCACAGAAAAAGTGCTGCCTTATGACACTGCATCATTGGAATTACAACTTTGCATCACCAATTTGATGATTAGATTTTTGCCCTGGCTACGCTTATGCAATCTTTAGAAAACAGGAAGGGTTAAGCAAAATATTTTTTTCTTGTTTCCCTGCTTTTACAGTAGATGTTGCAGGAACCTACCCGCTATTCATGGAAATGAGAGAAAAGTTCAGCTAAGTACATTATCTCTACTGAAAGTATTTCCGTTCCTGCTAATAAAAATTCAGAAATTAATTAGCAGCTACTCCAAGAATTTTATGTTTCCTACATTCATGCTACCACAGCCGCAACCCTAGACATCCTTACTCCTTTTGTGTTGTTTTTTTCTTTTGTTTTATAAATGCTTAAAAATTTCTACTGCCTTCTGCAATAGATTTCTGCTAGATAGTCAGAAAACACATTTAACTACCTAAATATTCTGTTTGTTAATGCATCAGTGTCTTTATAATAGGCTTTTCATTTTCTGAATGGGCATTTTCATTTTTAAAGGCTTTGTTAGCTTCTGGTGTAATGGACTGTGGAAGTAATCTTAGCATGTGGACTTTGTTTATTCTAAATACCTTCAGACTAGTGCCAAGAAGAGGCTAATGTGTGCTTGAACTTTGAGGATTTTGTACACTTGTGTGTGTGCACATGTACGTACGAATAAAAAATTTTGTACACACAGAGTTCCTCTGTTACAAGTATCTGTGAGCAAGAATGAGAATATGGCTACAGTCATCATCGGCAAGTGTTTGCTAGACATACTCTTGTCTGACAGGTTCTGTATTGCTATATTAGCAGGTTATATTAGCAGGCTGGCAACTATCAGAATGCCTTTAAAACTTGAAGCAGGAAAGCTGGATAGTTACCTGAGCTGTCAAAATATAATACCTTTAACTGAAAACCAGTCTGTCTATTTAGACAAACTTGGTGATGCGGTCATTAAGAAATTTCCCAAGGGAAACATAATAGAGTGAACACACCTGCCTTTTGGATGACAGAACAGGAATTTTTTTTCCCTTGAGATCTCAGCACTTCCCTTTCCAGTCTCAGTCATGCCAAAGAAGCACCGAAGTGTGTAAAGATAGATGTAGGAATCCTAATCCTGTTTCTTGAGCTTGTGCATATCATCACTTTACATGTACAAAGTGACAGTGAACCTGGAGGCAGCATTCCTACATGCTGTGCAGGGTCTTGTCTAGTCCCTGTCATTTTCTTTCCATTTCTAGTTGATGCTGAAAGGAAAGTTTTTATTTTTCTAAAGGATATTTATTTTCTTTGCAAGAATGTAATTATATTGGCTACAATTGTCACCCATTCACCTGCAAATACAATTTAAGTAGGATAAATTGTGCCTATGAAATAAACCCCTCTCTCTATGAATTGTTTGGACAACCCAGATGTTTTCTTGTTAGAAGAAATCAGGAGAGGTGGATTGTACTCAGAGTCACTCCCTCCTTATTTCGCCTGATAAAAAGGGAGTTTTTTGGTTATGGATGTCCTAGAAATAAAACAGTAATGTCTTTTCACATATGGGAAGCTTGAAACTGCATAGGCCAATTGGATGCTTAAGCAGAAGCCATGCACGAAAGAGATCCAACTTCTTCTCCAGGCTTGGGAAGGAGAAACCTGGCAGCCAGCACACCTTGCAGGATGGTAGCCTGTCTGTTATTCAATAACAGCTCCATCACACCTGCCTGCAACCTCCTTGCCATTGGCTATTAGGCTGTGGCTTTTTTCTGGTTGGAGGGAAAGCTCCATGCTAGGCATGGGCTGGATGCCTCGAACCTCCCTGCGGGCAGTTTACATGATGCTAGAGGTGCTAGAGACATGGGCAACTAGATTGTCACTCCCACACTGCAGCAGCTTCGTTGGTTCTAGCCCTGAATAAGTCCAAGCCTGCAGAGATTTGACTAGGAGCAAGGGGCTCAACTGCCTAGCCATACAGCTAGGAGATCCAGAAACAAAATACTCTTTCCAGAGCAATGCATGGGGGCCAATGCAACAAGGAAGAATACATCAATCCTTGCTCCTGAAAGTTGCTTCTCCGCCGAAGTTTCCTAATGCAGCCTGCCCCTGTGCAGCCATTCTGGAGAGACAGAATGCCCCCTCCTGTTCCCTGGACATGGATGATCCCTGTAACATGTTTCCCAAATCACCAGGTCAGGGCTACTCCACCCAAGTGGCCATTTATTCTCAGACATTATTAACTTGTCAGCTCCGCGTGTGCACCAGGCACTGCTGACTGCAGCAGGCAGGACAATCAAAGCTTTTGCATCAAAGAAGGATTTTCTGCTTTACTGCATAACACTGAACAACATATACATGAAAACCTCACATGCAGATAATCAATATGTTTTAGTCCATGGTGTAATACATGAACAGATATTTTTCTTCTGTCGAAAATAAGATAAAAAGACCTAGCATAGTCCTGATGGAAGAATATTTAACAAATGGGATTATTTCCAATCAGATTAGCCACCAAGGGATCTGAATGTGATCAGCACACCTCAGACAAACAAGAAATCTGCCGAGATGGCCAGCATGAACTAGAAAAGAGTAGCTATTGAAATGAAAACAAGCATACCCCTTTTACAAGGTTGTTGTTCAAAAAGGTACAAAAAATATATAACAAAGTTTTCTGGGAGGGCCTCACACTAATACCCATGTCCTAGCCCACAGATACACAGGAACTGTAGACTTTAATCATAATTTAATAATAATAGTTGACATTTAATAATACTTTATTATAATTTTGTTTATTCCTTCTCTTTGCAGGAATTGCCTGTTGATAGTCATTCACTCATCATGTAAGTGTTTTAACAAGAAAAGATTTATGACTGGGTGTTATCTCCTTAGAAATACATTTGAAAGCCAGTCAAATTGCAGGGGAGGTAAAATTCTCCTTTCAAAAGACTCAGTGATTCACCACTGTGTAACCTTCAACACCTGCAAACACAAAACGTTCTGCAGGCAAAAGGTTCATGCAGATATAAAACTTCACATACAGGAAGTTCCCACAGTTCAGAAGGTGTACTTTCACACTAAAGAGCAAACACACCAAATCGTTGATTGCTGCAGGGTCCTTTTAATACCTGCACGACATTGAAGATAGTGGGAAAAAAAAAAAACAAAAAACAAATCTGCCAGAAGTCAAAATCCAAAGAGCACCAAATAAGATATATGCTTACTTAAGCACTGTACAGTTTACACACAGAAATATGTGAGTCTTTGCATTAGGCAAGACAAGCAGGTCCAGTGTGTGCACCCCAAATTACTAGAGGCTGGCGAAGCTGCAGGAACTGGTTTCAGGTGTCTCTGTCATGTAGAAAAGAGAAAAAGTCCACAAAGAGAACTGAGGGTACAAAAAAATATGAATTGAAATCCATAGGCAAGACTGCTTGCCCATAGTTCTCACACCGTCTGACTTGACTAGGCACCTCAGCTGGGCTGTCACCCTCAGATTCTGTAACTTGTGCAGAAGTGACAACCTTTCTCAGAAGGGGCAGAGGTCAGTCTTTGGAGGCATCGTCTTTCTTCCAGTGCCTTCTTAACATATTGCAAATGCACAAGCAAAGGTGTTGTGAATCACTACTCCTGGCCAGATACCTCCACCTCCAAACCTTGATGTAGGTGTTGTGTCACCCCAGAGTGATGGTGCAGCCTCCTGTCCCTGCTGCCTCCCCTGGCACTGGTTACCAAGACTGATGGGCAGAGGGTTTCCTTGTTGGAAATAACCCTGGTGGACACTGTTGATGGAGCCATATCCATGTCTGTCCAGACTAGTATACAGTGACTTTTTTCCCCCATGCTGTGAGTAAAAAGTAAACATACACTCCCATGTGTAGTTTTCCCTCAATCGTTTTTCCACAGATGTCAGATGAGGGTTGAACTCATAATGATGCCTGTATCTCATAAACCTGCTCACAAAAATGAAACCCACTTTTACAGTTCCTTAAGAAATATCAAGAAATATTTAGAAAATTGCACTGATTGCCCTATCTATTACATGACTCATCCAGAAGAGAGACAATGGCAATGCCTTTTGCTAATGACTCAGGAGCACAAGCTACCTGCAAAGCTGCCTACTGCTGTGGCGCTCATTTCCAACTCTATGGATGGACACACAGCTCCATGGTCTGGTCATATGGTGATGGCAAGGAGTTTGCCACCCTGACAAAGCACCTGCACTGGCACTACAAATGCTGCACTTTACCTGTA
The DNA here is from genome assembly GCF_017976375.1 of Cuculus canorus. Classification (NCBI taxonomy): domain Eukaryota; kingdom Metazoa; phylum Chordata; class Aves; order Cuculiformes; family Cuculidae; genus Cuculus; species Cuculus canorus. The sequence continues at coordinate 90,383,733 of NC_071401.1, forward strand.
GCGTGTGCAAAAGGCATAAGCAGAATATAAATACAGCTACCTCCTGCTGCTGTAAATTCTGCTTACATCTGTGCTTGGCATTTCAGCTCTAGGTAAATCAGCACCACTGAGGCAAGCAGCAAGCAACTCACATTAGAGAACAGTTTTCTTGTCCTTCCTCTTTGTTGCCCTGACATTACAAATTGAACTTTGATTGCTCTGCTCTGCCTGTATCATACATAACCCTTTGAGGCTCTGCAGAATGACATTGCTTGCTGTGTACAGTTGAATACAGCAGGGCTGCATACCTATTTGTTAATCAAGAAGGTATGCACAGCTAGGCACTTTCACCTGCCTCCAGGAACTATCGTTTCTAAGTTTGCAGCGACTACTGCTAAACAGACCTGTGAAAAACTATGCACGGTGGTGTTGATGGATATCATCAAAGGGTACAGGTTTTTTTCTTTTACTGGAAGCACATTGCCTTGATAAAAGATGAATTTCAGGTTGGTTTTTTTTAAAAAAAAAACAAACCTAGAGCCAGATTAAGACATATTTTCTCTGAAGCAGTCAAAAAGTTTAATATGTTACTAAGTTGCACGAAGCAGAAGCAATAGATAGTATTCTAGAGCATGTTTTGATATCACCAGGTAAGCGATAGTGACTATCATAAACAGTACTGAGATCATATAGTTAGGCCAGAGGTCAGTAAAAAATATAACACTTCCCATGATTTTAAACTTTAACAAATTTATTCACACTTCCTACCTACAAAATCTGCTAATTCATTGTTTTGGCCAATTACTAATAATTTATTACCTGAATTTGAGTAATTGTACAAGGGAAAAGCATCTCTAAGTCAGTCTTAGGAACAAGCATGATGTTATTTCTAGAGTTTGTTTTAACACCCAAAATCATGGCTTAGGAGCTTAAAACTGTTTTAGGATCTGAGATTGTCTATTTGGATTTCCAAAAAGGAAATCATACAACTAATGTTATTTACTTAATATAAAAATGTGATTCCTAGACTAGAAAGTGCGCTAAATCTACACGGGTAACTTTAAGTTAAAAACTTTAAGGACAAAAGATGGCATATTGGAAATGAGCTTTTCTGTTCATCTCAGTTCAGTCGCCTGACGGACATGGGGAAAGGTGTGTGCGTGTGACTGATTTCTGCCTGGAGGTACTTAGCGCTGCGTCCAATAGCAAAGTGCCTCGGTCACTGCACAGGGAGAGGAGTGATGGCAGTAAGGGCTGTTAAGCTCCCAAACCTCTGTGGAATATTTGCTTCTTGGAAGGGGTGCTGAGAGGTTTAGGTATTCAGTGAAAAAGTCATTAATATAGAAGAGAGAGGAAGCTGTCCACATGGCTTCATCTGACTGCATCCCACGCAGGATTTGCAGAGGAGAACAGCCTTTATTACTGTTTGGATGCTTTCTATAGGTTTCCAACTCTGTTTTACGTGATAGACAGCGAAAGCACATGAGAAAGTTCTCTGACCTACTTTTAGCAAAGTTTTTTTCATGTTTTTTTGCTGTTGTATCAAAGCTGGAGTTCAATGGCTCTAACTGGATTCTTTATTCCGGATGGCGTTTCCACGAGGCTCTTTCTTACTCTCAGATCAAATCTTATCCTTCAGTATTTAACTGCCCACTCATGATCTCCACTGATCTTCCTGTATTCCTCTAATGACTGCTCTGCTTCTAAAATCCTGTTCAAACTGCAGCCAGAGTTTGTGATCTATAATCAATTCTTGTTATCCAAACATACTATCATGTTCACTTTTTATTATCTCTTACACAAGCTTTGATCTAATCTCCGACTATACCAGCAATCCATGAGCTATATACAAACCACTTTTCTATGGAGCTGGATAATAATAGGAACACTTCGTTATTAGCATCAAAAGTGCCTTGTAAAACTTGATGCATAAAAATTAACTGATGGTGGTGAAGGACACATAGAAAACTTGATAGCAGCAATGACACTGCACAGTATAAAGCTGTTTCACGTGCTTTAAAAAACGTGACCAAAGTTCAGCTCCACAAGCTGAAGCATATGTTGTGCAATACCAACAGTTTCCCCTCCAAAGGTCAGAAGGCATTTGTGCTCATGGTATCTGAAGCCTGAAAACTGAGCCTCGACAAAACAGCATGAGCTGGCAAACTAAGAATGGAATTAAGTCAATGTAATATGCCTCAGAAACACAGTAGTGTAAGTCTAGTACACAGTGATGGAGTTGGACACCTGAAATGTACACATTGAATGTTAAACCCACACTTACTGAGCAGTTGAGTCTGGGAAGGAAGATTCAGAAAATTCTCCTTGTATCTGGAAGCAAAGGCTGCTCTGCCACAGCTACTCCTTGCTGACACCTACGCACCTGCTTGGGATATTTCAATATCATTTGACCAAAACTCTAACAGAAATCTCCCACTGGCAGCTATTTGGGCAAACGTGACCCCATGCATGACTTTGCGTCCAGCTTACTCCTTCTGTTGTGCAATGAAAGCACCACAAGCTGCCTCATGAAGATGGGAGGAAGTTGCTCCAGCAGTCTGAGCCATACCTGGAGCTCTTCTTCTAGACCTTCCATGCAGTCTTTCTCACCTACTGACTTCATAGTGGAGCTTATATTGGAGCTGAAAGTGTTGGTAGAACTAAGCATCCAGAAGGATTTATTTAATTTAAGCTTTTTGAAATAAAGACTTCTTTTATATGAAAGCAAGCACAGACATATACATATTTTTGGAACTCTTGTTACTACAGTCAGTGAATATATTTTACCTCATAATTATTAAAAAAACTTCCCTTTACAGGCAAATGAGTCACGAAGATAAATTAGAAATAAAGGGAAAGACCTCGTGTCTATCTTAACACTGACAGTTGAACTAATGCACAAAATCAAAGGCAAAGACTAGTGAGCTAAAGAGATTAAAAATGAGTTACCAGCATAATGTTTTTAGTCACACAAACTAACTTTAACTTGAATTGCCTCTATTTGTTTTGTTAGCATGAGTCATATATCTGAAACTGTTGCTCTCACATTTTATGTGAAATGCCTAGGCATGTTGCATTATAAAACTAAATAAAGAGTTCAAAGTATTTTACAAAATTAAATTACTGTTGGTATCCTAGCACAGAAAGAAAATAATTACCTAACTCTTTGGTGGCTAAAAATACTTAAAATTTTATACCACTTTTCTGCGAAGTCAAAATATCTTCAGTGCCCTGAGGTCATGAGACTTTATCTAGTCCATACGCAACAGGTTTCTCTGTGGCAACAGAAAACATTATTGTATGCAGCTGAGAGCTTTCCCCTTGGGACATAACTGTCAGTTTGTATTTTTTTTTCTGTTCCCAGGTCATGGAGCACTTTGCAGTTTGGATGAATGTTTTAAATATATTGGAGTAGATTTACCTAGGGCTATTAACATCTTAGTAGTTGACTTTTTCAGTGTGGCTTTAAGATAACTTCTTATATGCTGCTGCCTATTTTCCTCATCCTCACTCAAAGTCTTCAGCCCCTCTAAATGCAGGGTAAACATATGAATGATGTCTTCTGCATCTGCCACTATGGAGGGGACCGAGGTCACTGGAGCAGTACAGTGGATGGAAAGCAAATAAGTATGTGTTGCATCAATCAGTAGCTGAAGAGCAGAAACTCTTCCAGTGATGGGGACTGGCTTGGAGCACCCAACTCCTCATGTGCCCCTCTGTGTTCCTCAGCCACTATTTTGCACTTGGAATGGACACTACACCAAAAGGTCTGCTGGATGCTCAGTAATTGAGGGCGTGGGAAACATGGGTCAAGGAGAGTGTGAACACTGACTTTTTATTGCCTGTCTTTATATTTCAGAAGATTCCCAGTTGTGATTATAAGGAAAATGAACTAATCAAATGTTAATAGCCGTAAGAGATGATAATTTGCTTCAAGGTGCTTATTCACTGATTAGAGTTTAGCATGGTGCCTGAAATAGAACTAGCCAGGAAGCATGAAGTTGCAATAGTCGTTGAAAACTTACCAGTAAAAATGAACAGTGATAAACATGTCACAGCCATCTTTGTGTCCAAAAGCATTTTTTATTCTGGAGAAAACGGTTTTACAATATCAGACTGGTGATCATTTTCTGACGGTTTAGAATACTCACCTAAGTAAAAAAAGTGGATTTGGAAAGCTAAGAATATACATACTAGTCAATAAAAATGTCCATTAATACTCTACAACACAATTCACAGCTTACCATTTTGTTTCTCACCAATATTAATCAATCTATAACACAATCTCTTTATGAATCCCCTACTGGGACCATTCCAGTTGGTCTAAATAACTACCTATTTGATGAACCAGTAAGAGACAGAGAGATTGTATGAACATCCTCTAGGATGGATCTTCTGGATCCGCTTTGGGCAGGAGGCTGGACGGTCCCTTCCTTTCTATTTGGGAATATGTGTTTTATCTCTTTCCAGTTTCATAAAACCCTTGGAGAGACTTTGATTCCGGGTTGTTTTCTTGGATTTTTTTTGTTTGTTTGTTTCAGAGGAAAGATCTTTAAAGCTTGCAACATTTTATAGAATAATATTTTCTCTCTTTTTTCTACTCATGGTGTACAACATTGTAGTTTTATATGTGATACATTGCCTTTTATCATTTCTCTTACAAAAAAAATCCTTGGAAAATAAAATCAACAACTCTGTAAACATGATTAGCTCTGTAAATTAACTGATGACCCCAAATTTAGCATAAGGTAGTCTAAGATACTCTTGCAAAATAGAAAACCATCCTTAGGAAATGAAATATCACCTACCACTGAGCCTTGAAGTTACTCCATACCATGTATTCTATTGCCCAACTAATGGGCTCCCAACTGAACTACTGAATCTGATGTCTGGGAAAGTTTAGACTATTTTTTGCAGATTTTCACTATTTAGCTTGATGTACCCCAAAGTACTAACCACACAATTGCCAGAATTAAAATGATTGTGAATGTAAATTTATGTGAATCAACTTTTGCAAAAGGCTCTAATACTCTCTGGAAAGCTCATATTTGTGCCTGCAGAGTGCTAATGTTTTTTTATTTTCCAAATGCTAGACATCAGCAAATCTATATAAGTTGAGGTAGAATTACTCTGAGGTCTCTCATTTATGTCATAGAGATACTAAGGGCTTAGTCAGTCATACAGTCACACGGTTCTGACAGCCATTGCTACACCTGGAGGCTACTAGTGCCTGAGACAATCTGTGAGAGACCCTTAGATATTTTTTGGTCGTTACTCCAAGTGTTGAGGCAACCACAGTAGGTACAAGTCCCATTTGGACGTCATATCATTAAAGCTGCTCCAGCCAAAACCACTTCAATCTTCATTGCTCTTTAACAAGCCTGTTGCAGATCCTTTTTAGCACATGAGAATTTTTGGCAAGGTCATCTAGCAGCAAGTTATCCAGAAACACGTAAGTTTCCTGTTGTTATCACAAAGGATGTTTTTCTTTGTTTTCCTCCAAACTTGGCTCCTGGATTATGAGGGAGGTGCTGCTTCGTGAAGCTTTTTATTGGTCACGTTCCCTGTGACCTGCTCAAAAAGGCCAGCAGAGCTGTAAGAGTGGGTATCCTTATCACCCTCAAGAAACAAAGACTTCTTTGCCCAATAAGCACAAACAGATGCTGGTACATGGCACTTTCAGAATCAGAATACATATCCATCTCACAGTCTTGGACTGTCCCTGTTTTGCTCACTTTAGCATGCAAGCATCAGCAGCCTTGCCTGCAGCTAGTACAACACACTTAATTATCACTGCATACGTACTTTACTTTTTAAAGTACTGGGTTTTATGTTGGAAGAAGATCCATTATTCTGCCTCTCCTACTGTTTATCCATATAGATCTTGATCATTTCATAGTTGTTTCTGCTTTCAGTCACTGTTGTCATAGAACCATAGAATGCATCCGGTTGGAAGAGATCTTTAAAAGCCATCTTAATGACTCGACTACTGGATGGGGGAAAGGCTGTGGATGTAGTCTTCTTGGACTTCAGTAAAGCCTTTGACACAGTTTCTCACAGCATTCTGCTTCAGAAACTGTCAGCCTCTGGCCTGGACAGGCGTACACTCTCCTGGGTTGAAAACTGGTTGGATGGCCGGGCCCAGAGAGTGGTGGTAAATGGAGTTAACTCCAGCTGGAGGCCAGTCACAAGTGGGGTTCCTCAGGGCTCGGTACTGGGTCCAACCCTGTTCAATGTCTTTATCAATGACCTGGATGAAGGCATTGAGTGCACTCTCAGCAAGTTTGCGGATGACACTAAGCTGGGTGGAAGCATGGATCTGCTGGAGGGTAGGGAGGATCTGCAAAGGGATCTGAACAAGCTGGACCGCTGGGCTGACGCCAATGGCATGAGGTTCAACAAGGCCAAATGCCGGGTCCAGCATTTCGGGCACAACAACCCTATGCAGTGCTACAGACTGGGAGAAGAGTGGCTGGAGAGCTGCACAGAGGAGAAGGACCTGGGGGTAATGGATGACAGCCGACTGAACATGAGCCAGCAGTGTGCCCAGGTGGCCAAGAAGGCCAATGGCATCTTGGCTTGTATCAGAAACGGTGTGACCAGCAGGTCCAGGGAGGTTATTCTGCCTCTGTACTCAGCACTGGTGAGACCGCACCTTGAGTACTGTGTTCAGTTCTGGGCCCCTCACCACAAGAAGGATGTTGAGGCTCTGGAGCGTGTCCAGAGAAGAGCAACGAAGCTGGTGAGGGGGCTGGAGAATAAGCCTTACGAGGAGCAGCTGAGAGAGCTGGGGTTGTTTAGCCTGGAGAAGAGGAGGCTGAGGGGAGACCTTATTACTCTCTACAACTACCTGAAAGGAGGTTGTGGAGAGGAGGGAGCTGGCCTCTTCTCCCAAGTGACAGAGGACAGGACAAGGGGGAATGGCCTGAAGCTCCGCCAGGGGAGGTTCAGGCTGGAGGTCAGAAAAAAATTCTTCACAGAAAGAGTCATCAGGCACTGGCAGAGGCTGCCCAGGGAGGTGGTTGAGTCACCTTCCCTGGAGGTGTTTAAGGAATGGGTTGATGAAGTGCTTAGGGACATGGTTTAAGGGAGTGTTAGGAATGGTTGGACTCGATGATCCAGTGGGTCCTTTCCAATCTGGTGATTCTATGATTCTATGATCTAGTCCCACTCCCCTGTAGGAGCTGGGGAATCTTCCACTGGATCAGATGGCTGAGTCCCACTCAGCTTAACCTTGAATGATTCCAGGGATGGGGCATCTACTGCCTCTTTGGGCAACCCTTACCAGTGTTTCATGACTGTCACTGGAAAATTTTTTTCCTTATATCCAATCTAAACAAACCCTCTTTTAGTTTAAAACCATTATGCTTTGTCCTGTTGCTACAGGTCCTATTAAAAAGCCTGTCTCCGACTTTCTTATAAACCACCTTTACATACTGAAAGTCTGCAATAAAGTCTCCCTGAAGCCTTCTCTTCTTCAGGCTGAACAACTCCAACTGTCTCAGCCTGTACTCACAGGAGAGGTGCTCCAGCCCTCTGATCGCTTTCATGGCCCTCCTCTGGACCCACTCCCACATGTCGACGCCTCGTTCATTTGGCACAAGTCCCACAACCTAGAAGTACTATTTTTTCCCAATGTAAGAAAGCCAAGGAATTTCTGACAACACCGGCTGTGCGGTATTGCGTTCACATTCAACTTTTTTGTAACACTCAAGTATGGCATCTTATTGCAGAACCAAGCGACTCTCAGAATTTATATCAATATTTAACATGAAGCGGCATTAGAATTCTCTGTAATTGTGTGAATTGTAAAGGTCTTCTGTGCTTACTTGGAAGGGGATGGACAGGATCTCTATTTTTTTCTCCTTAGCTTCACAGAGATGACATTTACACTTTGGCAATAAAAACTGTACAAGCTGTAAAATGCACGAAAAAATCACAACCATCATGTATTTCAGAGCCGTAATAGCAGAAGTACAAACAAAATTGGTATTTTGGCAAACAGTTATTATTTCAGGCATAGTCTCTGGGAAGGCAATTTTGTGCAGAGGTTAACCTTTCATTCCCTGGTTTGGGGGCCAAATGTTTTTTAATCTTGGTACATCAAGAGGCTTGTATGCTTCTGTAAGCTGTGACACCGTAGGTCCATGGAGCCCCTCCTTTCCCACACTCACCGCTAGCAGACTTTCTAAATTTCATTAAATAAAAAGGGATTAGTGAGTGGAGGCTGCTAAAGCTGTCGCATCCTGCAGTAGGCACCCCATCACCTATCTGCCTCCTTCTTGGTTTCACAGTATGAGATGTCTATCAAACAAGCATTGATGCTTATAGGTTGATCTTCTTCAGATGGGGTCACTTGTTTCTTTTTATCCTTGTACCAATAAAGTGAAAGACCTCGAAGAACAACACACAATTGCTTCCAATGCCAAATGCTCCCTCCAACTCATTTTCCCTTGTCTGTAACAAGCTGATGAAAATGGATCCATCCTTCCTTGGAGGCATCACCAAAGACCTCTGAAGAAGAATCTTTTGGGGAACCAGAATCTTCTGAACATTTCTGGCTGTCTGTGACCTTAATCCCCTTTAAACTAGATACATGCTTAACGAATGATTTTCCCTGTTCTCTGTAGCCATCCAGTCCTTCATCACAGCACTTTAATCTCTCAGGTTTTGCAGCAGGCTGGCTATCCAGGACACTGGGTTAGACGGATTCATGATCATGTGAAAGCTGTCGCTGAATTAGAGGGGCTGGAGATGTAGGATTGGGAGGAACAGTTGTTACAGCTGGAGTTCCTGCTGCACCCAGAACACGCTGGTGAGAAACCAAGACGGTACCAAGCCGGTCCAGAGCCAGACGTGCCCTGGGAGGCAGCGTCGCCCATCGTTCCGGCATCGCTTTGCCCTGAGCATCCCCCATCCCTCTCCCGCCCCGTCGAGGCTCTGCGAGGGGCAGGGGCGTGGCTAGATGAGACCACGCCCCCTTTTCTGACTCCCATTGGCTACGAAGACCAGCCGGGGGTGGGACTGGGTGATGGAGGCGTGGTTATTGAAGACCACGCCCATTCGCCGCTCCCTTGGCGCTGGAGTCCAGAAGGGGGCGGGGCCGGGGTCGGGGCCGGGGCGGGAGGGACCGCTCGGTGCGATAGGCGGAGGGGCGTGGCTATCTTAGACTACGCCCCCTCGTCGGTCCCGTTGGCGGCGGGGCGGGTGGGATAGCGCGGCGCTGTTTGCCTGCCGAAGCCCGGCCGGAGCCGCCGCCGAGGGAGGAAGGGATGGAAGCAGCGCAGGCGAAGAGGGGCAGCGCCGCAGTCGAGAAATATGACGTGGTTGTGGTCGGAGGAGGCATCTCAGGTGGGTCCGCGGGTGCGGGCTCTCCCGAGCATTCCCCTGGGAACGGTCCCAGGGTACCGGTGCTCCCGGCTGGTCAGCGCAGCGCCCCGGAGCCGCGGGTGCCGCGTTCCCACGGCTGGCCTGGAGGTTTGGGTGATGGATAACGAGGGTGTCCGGGCTTTAGGAGCTTCAGATACACCGGGAGGAGAAATATCCAGGTCGATATTTTAGGATCTGTTCACTTCTTCTTGCATCGATTTGTACTTTGTGCGCGTGAGAAGAGCATCCGTAGGAAGAGTGAGTTTGTGATGTCCACAGGTGCAGGAGAATGCAGGGCTGCAGGCTGGCATTTTGGCATCGCGACTAATATGGTCTCTTTAAGTCGTAGTTGCAGTGCTGATGCTTGTGTTCCTTTGGTAGGTACTGCAGAAAGTCATCTGGGAACATCTGTAAAAACATGTTTGGTTTCGTTACTGTGAGAAGAGCTGTACTCTGTAGACAGCCAACTTATCCGATGTGATGGTCTTGGAAAAGTACTTCTGAAAATACTTCTCATGTTCAGATCTACTTTAACATTAGCAAGTGCATTGTGGCCCCTGATCCTCATGCCTAAAAATCAAGTAATTATTCCCGCGGCACCTGATGTTACCTAAGATGAGAATGTTGATATGTTAGGGAAAATCTGTATTTGGTTGGTCAAACAGATGGATACAGGGCTAGCAGCTTTGGCCAGGTTTTGGTTTTCAGGCAGTCTTCACTAATGATTCAGAAAAGATGAGTTATGTGACTGAGTGGCTTCAGTGATACCACAACCGTTATTGTTGTAGGTAACGTTGATTTTTTATTAAAACTGAGAAAGAGTCAGAGGCTTTCCTTTCTTTAATCTGCATTGACTTGATGCACAAAACAGGAAATTGGTTACTTAATAACACTATTTCATTTGCTAAAACAACAGTTATTGTTTAAATAAATATTTGTGACAAGGTAATTATGTAAGTAATCTGTAATATCACCAAACAAAAGAGAGAGTTTGGACCTAGTTTTGATTGCTTCTTAGTTTTACCAGATTCCTGGGTATTTTCCAGCTAGCACAAATCATTTGGTCTTCATCGTTAAGGTTCCTGTAATGCACAGAGTCCCCTAAGGGAATTACCACCCATACTGTGTGCAGCTGATGGTGATGTGATCTTATTATGGTTTTTAAGGCTCTGAGAAGCTTCCCTTCCCTTTAGGGTACCTTGTTCCACAGGCTTTCCAATCCCTAGCAGTGTTTTAGAAAATGCTTCGTACATTTCTGAGTGGTGCCTTGCCTCACTAAAGCAAGAATCAGTAAGTTACTTCAGAACACTTATGCCTTGGACTAAAGCCTGTTGTGGAGTCTGAAATGGAGCCAAGCAGGAAATTTCAAGGCGTTGCAGTCCCTGAAAATTTGTCAGTGACATTAGGAAGACAACAAAAACATGTCACAACACTCTTAGAGTACAGGAACATTTTTCTTGCCAAGCGAAGTTCTTATAGCACACCAGTGGCACAGAAATTGGTGCTTGCCTGTTACAAATTAGAACAGGCATCATTTTAAGTAAGCAGCCTTAGAAAAATGAACAAGAAATGCTTTATTTCATAATTAATCCATCTTTGTAATGCCTGTCAGCTCTTGGTTTGTTTTCCCTTTCACACAGCTTCTCTTTTACTAATGTTCCTGTACCAGTATACCCACACCTCAGTTCTGTAAGAGATTAAACAGTGCTGCTTTCTTTTCTTAAAAAAAAAAAAGAAGTAATCTCTATGTAGAATTTTGGTTCTGGTGACAGAAATAGTAAAACATGTTCCAGTATGGACGGGGTTCTGCCCTCTGCAGCTCTCTTGACTCCAATTTTGACTTGCTGCTGTTTATTTCTCTGAAGATACATTTGCAATTGCCTGATCTGATAAGATTACTGTCTCTGTCCTTCTACTATATCTTAAATACTCATTACCTGCAAGAAAGGATAAGGAAACTTTGGGATAAACTAGTTCTTTACTAGAAATAGATGAGCCATATATCACATCTAAGCAAGCTGCTTTTTATATTAAATGTGAGCCTCCCAGGGGTGAGATCGTGGCTTTTTGAAATATTTGGGCAATTTTGCAAACTGAAGCACAAATCCTGAGGGGCACCTCTGAAGATATCTATTCCTCAACATGAAGCGCGGTCTTGAAAGCCAGTGTCTGTACAACCTAAACCACACTTCTCATCCATGTTCCTGGCCTCTGTAAGCAGGTATCTGTAGGTGGTCATTCACAGGGAGACAAAATCCACTCTTCCTGTAGGAAGCTGCAGTCTAGGGACGGAGGGAGTTTCTGCAAAAAGTATTTCACAGTGGGGAAGCTCTTGGAAGGCGAACTTGGCTCTCATGGCCTCTGCGCTTTGTCTGCTGTACCCTATGGAATCATATTTGAACTGTCCAGGTGGTATCAGCAAGTATGTTTGGACCTCTACAGAGAGGAAGCTGCAGAGCTTAGGCTAGATTTCTCTTTTTGCATGGGCGTGCATTTTAAAAATGTGGATAGTAGCCAGGAAAGGCCCCAGACACGTTTCCATCATTCTTAATGGACAGTTCTCCCCATAAAACAGTTAATATTAATTATAATATTTTATACTCAAGCATATTAAATAAAGTGATGGCTAAAGTTCAAGACTTACGCCATATCAACAGGGAGTTCTTATTTATATGCCTTGAACATTGCCTTCATTTCCTGTTTATAGGGGGTTTCTGCTGAACCAGAGAGAGCGTTCTGGTCTGGACTGATTTTGACCTTTCTATTGTGCATTTTAGTTCAGGCTGTGTAATTCTGTCACTTGTTAAATGCAGGGGGCTAGCAGGATGCCATGGATGTGTGTCTCATTAATCATCAGGATTGTAACCCTGACATCCCATCACATGATCTTCTGACACCTGGGTTTAGGGACTACACTAGATTGAGGATTAGGAGTTTGTCATCTGCTATGTGGAATAGCTACTGTATTGACAGCTTCTAGGTGGTGTTCCTCTTCTGGAGCAAGTCACTGCCATAATTTTCTTCACACATCATCCCCTTTCCAGCTCCATTACCACTGCCCAATCTAAGGCCATAATTACAAGGAAATTCAGATTTTGGCTTCATAGCCCTAGAATGGAGCATACCCATGTGCTCTGAGGTATAACGTGGGTTGTAAGGTCCAGGGTGCTCAATCACTCTTTGGGAACTGCTCATTAAAAACTGGACAGCATTAGGTGCTTTTGAAGTTTTGCCAGAAACCTCAGCTATTTCAGCTTTTGAGATCTAGGGAGTGACTGCCGCCTACATATGACCTTTAATTCCTCAAAACTTTATAACTGACCTTATTGGGGCATATTTTCACATGGATAACAAAATGTGCTATGTTGACTCAAAGGCTACCTCCCTGCCAAATTTCAAGTTGCTGCTAGAGCTTCCAAAATAGGAAAGGGGTAATAAAAAAAACCCAGACTATCAGTTCTCAAAATCAGGGAAGAATGTTTGTTTCCTGTAGGTTTAGAAATAGCCAGCCAGCTTTGACCAAGAGTTTTCAACAAAAAAGAGTAGTCCTGAAAAACACACTCTGAAAATTCAAGTTTAAATAGTCCAAAATTTGGCAAAACAAGGATGTAAGCAAAACACCCCAACTTTTTCATCAGGAACCTTGGGGTACTTTTCTATGCCAGCCTCACTTTACTTTGGACTTTTGGACACTGTAAATCAAATTTGTCAAAAGGAGACCTGGAAAACGTAGGATGTTTGTTTATGCAGAGATGCGTCGGATGTGGAGAAGAAGTATGTCCAGCAGCAGGCGAGTCCAAGAGAACTTGTATGCAAATATCTTTTCAAAAAAATTTCAGCATAAAGTGTTACAAGCACAAAGCACAAGGGAAACACAGCCGTAATTGAAACTTGCACTGAAAATTATCATTCTTTTACATGGATTCTTCTTATTTCCAAATAAAACCACATTTGTTCTTAGCTTGAAAGAAGGAGATCTCGTGGCTCAACAAAACAGATGCTTAGATTTGCAAGCCATGTGCATGTAACAGCAGTATTTTCTGTTGCACTTGTGGAGGGGTCCAAGGGGCACAAATTGTAGAAGGTGGACTGTAAAAATAATAGTAATTAGTCTTTATATTGAAATAAAACATATGAGATGCCATTAAGGCTTTCCCCCCTACCCTTCTCCATGGAAGAGCATTATGCATTGGCACCTCCTGCTCCACAATATGTTATTGACAACCTTACGACTTGAGTTATCTACGCGTTGGCTGTAGACTCCGAGTGACATACTTAATAACGAAGAAATACTTATTTTCTTTGCTTGCTATAACGGCAGTACAGCTTATGTTGTATACTACTCTGTTTGTTTTGACAGCATGCCAAGCTGCTGGTGGGTGGCAGTGTCAGATAAACTGTCAAATACCCAGTTGCTTGTAGAAGATATAATCAGTCCCACCTGTTCAAATCTGGAGTAGTTTTCAGTAGATTTTTTTTTTTTCACCTTTACTTCTAAATTCACACATAATTTGATTTATAGGAATGCGATAGCTGGTTCCTAAAATGTATCTTGTGTTTATCTCTTCACATTTGTCCTGTGCTGGGTTCCAGCTACCTGGTTCCTTCTTGCTTTCCTTCTGGATCTAACAGGAAAGCTGCTATTTGTACTGTGATCGCTTGGTACCAGAAATTCCTATAAGCCATTTTTCGGGGATGCAAAACCAAATGGCAATGTTTCACAGAGCTCTTAGCTCCCCATATGCTGATACCAAGCTGACTGCCATTATGAGAACAATTTACAGCAGGAACAATGCAGATGAGGAACAATGAGACCCCCTGTATGAAGTGCAATGCATATTATGTACTATGCTTACAAATAAGCACAAATACCAGTTTCCATTTGCCGTCTTCCTCATAACGTGTTCTAATGTTTTACTACTAAAGTTGGAATACCTTGTGGTGTGGGGCATGGTTTTGGTTAAGAAACTCTTTTCTGTTATGCTCAGTGCTAGATATTTAGTTTTGGCCAAAAGATCACTGTGTGAAGTGTCCATAATATTAACCAGATTCAGAAATGTTGTTATTCTCTTCCTCTTTTGTCATACACTTCATGTGGATTTCTATGGTAAATGCATCATTTATAACCATTGTCTAACCAAGGGAGTAACCTGAAGAGTCATAGCTGTTTCTGCTGCTGAATGAAGAATGCGTCAGGTTGGTTTCTGGCAAAATAAAAGTGTTCTCTTACATGATTCATAGGTTAACAAATTCAGAACCCCTAAGAAGGCACTGTAAACCTGTGTTTTGTCCTAGAGGAACAGATTTTTGACCATTTGTCAGGCTTAGGTGAAAGTTGTTGAAAGGTAGGAAAGAGTATTCTTGTTAGCTGGATAGATCTGAAGTCTTAAGAGTGTTATTTACTTCCAGCAAGCAGAAGAAATAGCCAGGTAGTTAGGACAGATCTCTAAATATGGTAGCATAACAAGAACAGGCAAGGGACAGGCAGTATGTCTTTCCCAGGAAAACCAGCGCTGATATTCTTGATATTTGTGGTAATTACGTTGATCATAGTTTTGCAGCAACATTTTTTTTCACATATGTATTTAGCTGAAGATCACTGATGAACTGACGGGGATTTATTTTGCATACTGACTAAACCAATTACCAATAATTAGAAAATGTGCATAATTACTTTAGACTTTTCCATAAACTAGATGGAATCAAGCCATCATCAATTTAACTGGTGCTACTCATTTTAATAGGTAAGAGTAGGGTGGGTGCTCCATTTCTAACTCCACGCTTATACTAGTTAACTTTTTTCTGTCTTTGTTTTGGGAGGAGGAAGAGAGAGTAATTCCGGGGAAGAGTTGTTTGCTGCAATAGGCTTTCGACTTGAAAATCACAGTGGGTGTGTATGGAGGAGTGGATTCAGCCTAAGGATACAATTCCCTCTTCCTGCTCACTGTGTTTCTGTTAACATTGTCTGTGAGAAACTGTCTTTGTACACTTCCGAACAAGGCTTGCATTTGTTGAAAGCATTTAGACAGTAACGCCATTGAAGCCATTTCAAGTGGCTTGGACAATGTACTCTGTAATAGAAAATATTTATTCTCTTTTGATTTAAATCTTTGCTGAATCAACTGGATTATTTTTGCTAGAGGGGGGAAAAAAAGAATTGAAAACAAAGAAATTTACCTGAAATTAATGAAATATACAGACTCAACCTCACTCCCGGTATCCAATATTCTTCAGCAAGGATTGTGGAAGAATGTATGCGAAGATAAAACACAGTTTCTGACAAGCAGAAAGTTAGTGATGTAATGGTATTAGGCAGCATTGAAGAAGAAATGAATGTAGACTTGTGATCCTCACTGTGTATTATTTCTGTTTTGTGCAAATTTAAGGGGCTGTTATTTAATTAATACATTTGGTTTGAGTTTTGTTTGTTTGTTTGTTTTCCATTTTCAGTGGCAATTTTAAAAATTTAAATCCCTATTCTATGAAGGAAAACAGATTTTCCATTCTCAGCCTTCTATATGTTGTTGCCTGTTAGTGGTTTCTCTCATCAGTCTGATGTAACTAAATACATTTTAACTATATTTTAAAAATTATTTAAGTACTATGATGTGCACAAAAGTTCCAATTAAAAAGAAAAAAAAGGCGGGGTAGGGAAGAGAAGAAGAAAGAGGTGAGAGAGACTTTATCCTACAGTCATGGTAGAAATGTTTTGTGTCTCTTATTGACAGGCTTGTGTTTCCTTGGCAAAGAGGCTTCTAGTTGAATAACATGAGCTGATTCTGTGGAGACTACTGCCAGATTTTATTACTCATTTGTGTCTGGAAAAAGTTAGGATTTCCTTTGGGGAGACAGTAAAAATAATTACAACCTTAGCATGCTGTTACAGTGTAACTCTAATGCGAATGTATTAACAATTGTCTCACTTTACTGATGTATTAGGAGGGAAAAAAATTTAAAAAGTATTTCTTTAAGATCAGAAAAATGTAGATATTTTCCAGAAAGACCTGTTTTTCCCTTATGTTATTCAGTTAAAGCCTGCTAGAACACTGCAGTAACGGGTTAGCAGTCTTTCACACAATGTGATTATTCCACTCCATGTACAGTAAAGTGGATTAACAAGGTCTTTACAAAGGAATGTTGTATGACACTGGGTTTGGTAAACTTTCAGCCTGATAGTGGATGCCTAAAAGACTAATGCACTTTGTCAAAGAAAGCAGCAAATGACCAAACAACGTATCTAGGAAACCAGCAGACAGTTACCTTTTCAATAGTAACAGGTAATTTTCTCTGCCTTTGTTTTGGTTTGCTCCTGGAACATACATAGTGGTCTCAGTTTGAAGGGTTACAGTTTAATTGCGTCAGACTGTCTTCACTCCACTGAACTTCATTACCCTGTGTGGATACTGCCTTGCATGTTTTGGAGATGCTCAGCATATATCACATAAGAAGTGCTATGTCTGGGAAAGATGCTGGTGACTTTTACTTCTGGTTGTGGTGTATCTGTGAATCTGTTTGATGTACTGGGTTTAGAGAGCCCATATTTTGGAAAGCAGAATCACTGTATTATTACTGTAGAATTACTGTCACATTTCTAATAAAGTAACTTGTGTAAAAACTTGTGCCTCGGGACTCATATCTGCTCATGTACTCCAGGTCAATCTCAGTATTGATGCACTTTGGATTTGCTCTCATAAATGCCATCCTTATAAATGCTTCCCTACAAAACAGGGAAACATTTCCTGCATTGTGGGGCTTGGTTGGGGAAGCTCAGGTCTCTTAAGATTCAATGTTGTGCACTGCCTGTAGAGTTGAACCCTTCTGCCCTGTGGGGCAGAGACATGCTTTGGGGTATCTTTCATCAGGCTACATACAATACTGAGTATTGTTCAGCATCAATATATTTCAGTCATGATGTATGTCTGATAGTCTGCAGATTGACATAAATTCATATTAGTTTCTATTTTATTTTTTAAAAAACTGTATATCCAGTGTTTTGATGCACTTGAAACTACTTTGCCTGATAGGATTATGACAATTTTCTGAAATGGAAGCAGCAGCAGTAAGATCTGTGGCAGCAGCAGTTCTGAGTCCTTAATAGCACTGCAAAATCAATAGGAATAGAGCTTTTCGACATGGTGTCTTCAGACAGGGGGAGCTTGATGTGAGATTGCCATAGAAACCCTTGTGGAGGATGTATAAGTCATCCTGCCTTGCGTGTTCTCATCTAATAACAAGTGAATTTCTACAGTCAGACACTTCAAATAAGGCATGGTTTTGGCAGGCTCATTTAATCTTTCTGAGGCAAGCAGTGTATTTGTGATTTATAGAATTAGGGTGATAACTGGAAGGAATGCAACCCGTAATTTGGGGTGGTTTGCAGTTTTAGCTCTAGGCTACCTTTGGAGGAGCTGGGGGAGGCAATGGGACACAACAGCAACTCTGGGTGTGACAGGCACGTCTGTGCTGCAGTCATGTAGACATACACAAGTGTGCTTTAAAATACCTCGTGTGAGTCTTGGCTGTGGCCTGAGAGGTCACAGCCCAGGTGGTTTGTGCACTGATGGCGGTGGGCCATGGGTCTAAAGCAGTGCTCACATTGTGGGAGGCCCTTGTGGTATGAAGATCCTGCCCTTCCCCTTGGCAGCTCTGTGAAGGTGCATGTTGTCCTCTGAGGAGGGAGCAGGGATGTTGGAGAGGAGGTGAGGAGCTAGCTGTGTGCAGCCTGTGGGGTATTGAGCAGGCAGAGATGGACAAGGAGCTGGAAAGGAGGTCTTGTCTCTTCCTTTATCTCATTCATACCCTATCAGTCAAACAAAAATACTCTCTGGTGTCCAGTCCTTTAGGGGAACAACAGCATTGAAATTTCAAGTTATGGTGAAGATAAAGGGAAAATACGCAGTCTATGTAGAGGTTAATTGTGTATCAAAAGCACATAGGCTTCATGACCTGTGGGATGCTTAAGACATACCTGTGGAAGCACATGTATCTGGTGCACTTCAGTCAGACCAAAATGGGGCTAAAGTTGAGGTCAGGGCATCTCTTTGTAGCTGTCTGTGGAACTGTGTGTGGGTGGCTGTTGTTTTTAGTACTCAATTTTAAAAGAAAATTGTTTCTGTATTTTAAAGAAATAGATTTGCAGTAACAACCTTCAATCAACATATTTTGTATTGGTTTTTTTTTTGAGTCAGGCTCTCTCCCAGTTGCCAGTAAGCCATTGCTGTCCCAGTGTATCACTTACCCTTCCCCAGCCTGTGCAGCTCTGGAGCCCTGTTTTGGGGACGTGGATCAGTGTCTGTGATGACACTCGTATTAACAATAATGAAAGTAAAATGCGGTAACACTGGAGTGCAATAAGTGCAATTTAACAAGCAGACAGGTTAGAGAACCTCAGTCACATTACCATATGTTCTTCATCCTTTAGCAGTCATTCCGTATTTGAATAAATCATATCCATGAAATAAGTTTAACTGCCAACCTAGTCCAGCCCATCTATTATTCTTCCTAAAGAGCTGTGTTGTAAGTGTAACTATCACGTACAGCATGAAATGATGGTCTAAGAATATGCATACAATTTTTTTTCATACCTAGGCCAGATTTTTTTTTTTTGCTGCTTTATGCTCCATAGGGTAATGCATGAATGCACTGTGCAGTTTTTCAAGACTTCTATATCTACTGTAAGCATTCTTACGAAAGTGTTACCCACTCATGCCCAAGTATCCAGTGGTATTTTGCTGAATAGATAAATTCAACCTTTTATTTGGTATGTGTAGGAAATCCACTTTTTTTGTGACAAAACCCATTGTATCTTTTGGAAAATAATTTTTCCTCGTATAAATATATAAATATTTCTAAGAAAATACTGCATTTTGTTTCCAACATTATAGACTTGTGTCTTCTATGTTTATGTTGAGGAAGAGGAGAATGCCATCATCAAAAGGATTAAGAATTACCAATAAAAAAATTGTAAAAAGTTGTCTATAGACATTTGTCCAAGAAAACATAATTTTAAACTACTGAAATAAATTAGATCAATTTATAAAATGTTCAGTTCAGTAACAAGTGGCTTGCATTTTTAAAAATTAGTATATTGAATTGATGGAAAAATTAAATAAATTTCTTCTCTAGCAGCAATCTAAAGAATATGGTGCAAGAATGTAAAGTCACTTTTAGATGAGTGTGGAAGTTGTAGATATAATTTTGTCAATGTAAGACATTTGAACTTCCTCAATTCTTATTGTCACTGAATGGGGTTCGACTTCCCCATTAAAAGATTATGTGCACAGAAGCTTATGAGCTATTCTGTATTGTTCTCAGAATAAATGAGTACACTTAAGCCTGCCCAGAACAATTCCTCTCCTCCAGTCTTTTCAGACATGCATTCTTTGTAGTCTCATGGAACAGTTGCTTTTAATCACATTTTGAGGTAGTGCAATAAACATGGATGTAATATTATTATTCCTTACTGCAGGGTATTTTGGGAGTTCTGATCATTAGGGCTGGATTTTTTATACTTAAGAAGGGGAAACAACTCCATAGAAGCAATGCCTCAATGCCAAACTGGGCTGCAGGGCAATGGGATAATCTGATTTCACAAACCTCTGATTGGTTTTTACAATTTCAGCTCGCATTTGTCAGGAGCAAAGAGGACTCCTGTCCTATTGAATTTTCAGTTGTCTCTAGTACCTCCATCACAAAGTCCCATAATTAGATAATTTTGCTGAGACCATAATTCCTTTTATAAAGTATCTACATACAGCCTGTTTGATTGCCATGGTCAAACTCCATTGCTTAAAATGAATCTTGACAGTGAAGCAGACTGATTTTCTGCATGTGAATGAGGATGATGGATAACAATAGAGTTGATGAGCGAGAGAAGTTGGAAGCCTATCCTTGCTGGAACATGCCTATTTAGTATATTATTATTTTTATCATTTTAATACTATAAGCCTCACCACCAGGGTTCTGCCTTTTTATGCACTGTGCAAATGAAGAAAGAGATGCATGTCCATTAACAGTTGAGATTTTACTGTTTTTAAAATGCAAAAATGCTAACCTGAAGGAGGAAACTTCAGTCTGTGAATGCTACTTGTGGAGGTAATTATGCAACTCAGCAGCAGCCAGATGATTTCTGTAGAAAGACACCATGAAAAGTTTCCGACTCCCTCAGGAATTTTTGAAATCAGTATTGAAATCTCTGACCTTGATACTATGGTTTAGTTTTTGACCATTGATGTGGTTGATTGCTGCCACTTGCTTTAAAGCACTTTTTCTTTCTCTGGTAGGTTTGTCAGCTGCCAAGTTGCTGTCTGAGTCTGGAATCAATGTGGTGGTTCTTGAGGCCCGGAACAGAGTCGGAGGAAGGACATTCACTATTAAGGTAAGTGCTTCTTGATAATCTGCACTGTCACTTTTGCTGGTCTACCACATGGCAAAGGGAACTGCGCGCTGGTCAGTCTCAATCCCTGGGAGGTTATAGAGCAACTAATCCTGCACACTATTCCAGGTACATGAAGGACAAAAAAAGTCATCAGTCATCATTAAATCAGGAATTAATGATTTAAAACAGGAAGTCATGCTTGACCAACCTGATTACCTTCTATGATGAAATGACTGTTTTGGTAGATGAGGGAAGAACAGTGGACATTGTCTAGATGTCAATCATTCAACACTGTCTCCTGTAAGATCCTCATAGACTCCAAGATGATGAAGTGTGGACTAATTGATCAGACAGTGAAATGAACTGAAAGCTATCTGAACAGCGTGGCCCAGAGGATGGTGTCTTGGTATGAATTCTAGTCAGAGACCAGTAACTTGTGGTGTATCCTAGGCGTCAATACTGGGTCCGATCCTGTTTGACATCTTCATTAATGATCTGGATGATGAAGAGACTGGACCATCCCTCCTATGAGTAAAGGCTGAGAGATCTCGGACTGTTTAGCCTGGAGAAGAGAAGTTGGAGGGAGAATCTCATCTGTGTGTAGAAGGGAGGGAAGTAAGGTTGCAAAGAGGATAGAGGCAGGCCAGACGGCAGAACGAGAGGCAATGGGCAAAAATAGAAACACAGGAGGCTAAAACCATCTGAACATTAGGAAACACTTTTTTTTTTTTTTACTGTGAGGGTGACTGAGCACTGGCACAGGTTACCCAGAGAGGTTGTGGTGTCTCCCTCCTTGGAGATATTCAAAAGCTGTCTGGACATGGTCCTGGGCAGCTGTTTCTGAGTGACCTCAGTAAAGCAGGAGGGATTGGACCAGATGACCTCTAGAGGTCCCTTCTGACTTCAGCCATGCTGTGATTCTATTTAGTTTGACATCATTAGCCACGGGTGAAGATAGCGAGTAGTGTTCCTAAGGAAGACATGGTATCTCAAGTTGCCATCACTTTTAGAGTAATAGAGCTCTGTTTGGACAGGTTGCATTGCAATATATAGCAGTGGGCTTCTCTTGACAGGCAGTGCTTTAAAACTAGTCTGGAAGCAACTCTGAGAGCCTTGAAATGGGACTTGGGTGCCTGATCAGAGTGTATAGTGCCATTTTAGCTGCCCTAAGATACCTTGCTTGGCCTCCAGCTGCAGATCTTCTGTGGGTCACAAGTCAAAATTGTCAACCTTGCACAGAAGTCGTTGATACCTTGGGCTATCTGAGATGGTATTTAACATCTATATTAAGGTAACTGAATTCCATCCATGTAGTCCATACCCTTTGTCCATAGCAGAATCTTCTCTGCCTGTAACAGTAGAGAGGGAAACTGTCATCTGAGACCATGAGTGTCAAAGCATTTCTCCTCTCATTCTCATCACACTTTGCATAATGTAACAGGCGTGATAACTAAGAGCCCTATAAGAAGCAGTCTGAGCAGGGCTAAACATCATTACAGCTCAGACATACATTTTAGCTTGGCTTAAAATTATCTGAAATAACACTCTTGCTTCTAAAAACAGACCATGGCTTGTTTGCCATTAAAAAGAAGATGAGAGAAATAACAAGTCACCTGTGATGCAGGGTAATTAATGCAGACATCGCGTCTGCTTCCCCCTCAGGGAAAAGGGGAGGTTTAAATTATGTCAAATGCCATTGCTGTGAAACCAGAGATAAACAGTGGTGTTTCAGCAGAAACCATTGCACGTGAAACACAAAGCATAAACACCATCCTTCTGTGACACTGAGAATGCCTAGCTTACAGTGCTCATTATAAACAGTGTTAAAAAGAGTTACTAGCTTGGGAAACCAGCCTGCTTATAGTAGTATGCATCCCTGAAACTTTTTGTTTTCTTTCTGCTTCCCAAGTGAACACAATGCTAGTCTGAGGGCTGTGTGGAACACCTTTAGTGGCAAGCATGGCTAGTTATTGCTAGCCAGAGCACACCAGGCTAGAGCCAAGGTGTGCCATGCTGGAAAGGAGATTACCGTCCTTGAGTACTGCGGTGCAGTGCTCAGCATCTACAGCATTAAGTCTAAGCGGATATCTGTAGAGAAAAAGCAGTCCGTGGTGCTGGAGATGGTTTCAGCTTGAGAAATATTTTGCAATAACAAGAAAAGTAACATGAATTCTAAAAAAGCTGGGTTAGATCTAACCAAAGTATTGATTTTGTTGGATATTTCTTTATATTCTCATGTCTTTTGTGAGACTAAAAAGCCAATACTGAACACTATAGTGAAATTTAAACGAGGTAGACTCAATTGCACATATGTGCCTGATGGAGTGCAGGCACTGTAATCATTGTGTGTCTGTCATTACAGAGGTCAGTACTGCCTGCTTTTAAGTCAGTACATGTTTTCTCCTGTGCATACAGTTGTAGTGCTAGTCAGCATGGAATAATTCTTTCTGCTTCTGGATGTTTATATTGAGGAGCTTCCTGCACAATCTAATTCCTGTATTCTTTCTTTTGACAGAATGATCAAGTTAATTATGTAGATGTTGGTGGAGCATATGTGGGACCTACCCAAAACCGGATTCTCCGACTGACAAAAGAGCTGGGTATTGAGACCTATAAAGTAAATGTCGAGGGTCATATGATCCATTATAAGGGGGTAGGTATTGCATCTTTCATGCTGAAATACCTGATTTGAAAATTACTAAGAGTCATTAAAGAGGTTTCATTTAAAGCTCTTTTTTAGTAATCCAGTAAGCAACTGCTTGAAATGTTGTTATTCTATTTTAACTTATTGGCAGTGGGATCAATGGGTCTTGTTTTCTTTTGAAAGATGTCCTGAAAATGGGACTGACAGCACTTAAAAAATTCGGGATACATTCAATACCTGATTTTCTTTGAACATATTCTCTAAAGAATTTTTGCCTGAAATTCAGAAAATGTTTGTTCTGAAATAAAAGCCAAATTTAAATAAGAAAAAAATATTATACTGTTGGATACTATTGAATGAAAATACTAGACAGCAGTATTATGGGATTAGTCTGGGAGTAGTATAACATATTTGCCCCACATCTGCAACTGGATTCACATGAGATCCCTCCCAGTCCCATAGCATGGGATTCATCTTACTTACAGATGGGTGTCTGGAAGCTGGGTGTCTAATCTGAAACTTGTTGAGATTCCCTCTCTAACTAATGATAAGAAATCTCTCAAGGCTTGCTGTAGGCTTCATGTCTGAGACACGGAGCAGCTGGGGTTCAGATGGTGACCCTTGAGTAGGTAGTGGTGTTGCTAAAGTGATCTGGAATGACACCTGTCTTCAGAGAAGTCCTTCTCTTAGTTCTTTAGCTCAGCAATCAGGACCTACTGCCTAAACCAGTGCAAAGGGAGAGCTGTGGGGAGAGGGACAAAGAGAGGCCTAAGATCCATATGTATGAGGTAGAAGTATCTATCTCCATAACTCACGAACTACTTTCTGAAGACCATCACTTTTTAATTTTTTAAGATCCTTCAGTTTTGGTAGTTCCCAGATTCTGGCAGAACAAATTTTGAAGACTATATGAATCAGAGTTGACATACTTGATAGAGGAAGCACTGTGATTGGACCCTTAACTGATTTCATTTCTAGTATCTTCTCATGTTTTCCTCCTAGGATTAGAGCAATGTATTCATACTGTGAAGTTTTATGATCTGGTTCTGTACCTTCTCCTTATTGGGCAGGTTTGTGCCACGCTTATAGAACAGCCACATCTTAAATAATTGCGTGGCCACTCCATAATACTAAAAAAAAATTATTTTACATCCAATGATGTAAAATTGGTGTAATTCTACAGCAAATGGGCTGGGCTGTTTTGTACCAGCTGAATGTTTGGCCCAGCTCAGACATGGATCTCTTAGTGTTCTAAAAGGCACTTATTTCTGTATATTGAATAAAAGGCTCTGATGAGTTACATGAATTTGAGACCTTAATCCCTTTTGACACTGAAGCTGCAGCTTTTTTTTTTTTGTCTCGTGTTACATTATGCATGTTCTTGCTAATGACCGTGTAATTTCATAAGTTTTCTTTGAAGTGGAAGCATGTTCCAAAGGAAGAGACAGAATTATGAGCAATTCAGCTGGATCACAGGCTGTAGATCAATTCTAGATTTGGCATCCTTGTCCTGCCAAGCTAACCAGGGTCTCCAAGGAGGTGTAGTTGTGGGAACAGGGTGACAGGTTCTTTTCTCTTTTCTCTTTTCTCTTTTCTCTTTTCTCTTTTCTCTTTTCTCTTTTCTCTTTTCTCTTTTCTCTTTTCTCTTTTCTCTTTTCTCTTTTCTCTTTTCTCTTTTCTCTTTTCTCTTTTCTCTTTTCTCTTTTCTCTTTTCTCTTTTCTCTTTTCTCTTTTCTCTTTTCTCTTTTCTCTTTCCTCTTTCCTCTTTCCTCTCCCCTTCGCCCCTTCCCCCCTTCTCCCCTTCTCTTTCCTTGAGACCTCATGTAGTCACCGTGACCTTTCTTTAGGGATCTGTTGTTGAACTTTCTCTTACATCCCAATTCTACAAGAAACCTATTGAAAACAAACTGTGCAGTCTGGGCTATTGCTGTGTTGGTGAGTGCTCAGAGATGTCAGATCTTATACATTTTACCTACCTGCTACACGCTGTTGTCATGCTGTGATGGTAAACAGATGAGGTAGGGATTTGTGCTCTCTTGACTCTAGATGCACCCCTCATATTCATTATAGATGCTTCAGGAACCTGAGCATCTGTGGCATTCCCTAGATGATAGAAAATGCATTAGCAAAGTGACGATTTGATATTAAAGGATCGTTGCCCCAGAAATTAAATGCTAATCTGAAAGACGGATGTGTTCAGCTTCTTGGGCTAATATTGCTGTCAGCTGTGGGCCAGCAGCTGCCTTTCAGGTTTGAAAAGTATGACTCAAACTTTCCTCCTTGCATCTTATCTGCTATTCTGTCAGCTGATGACTGTTGGAGAGCGTGTAGGCAGGGCTAGACAAGAGGTATCTTCTCAAGGGTTCTCTCCAAAGTCTGTGCAGTTTTGTCAGAGCTAAGAGGGAAACTGGTTTGAAGAATGACTCAACGTGGCTTTAGATTTTATTGTGACAGTCACTCAACTGTACATAGTCTCCAGCATCCCTCAGATTAAAAGATTTCTTGTCTTTTGTTTACCATACTAATTGATTCAGTTGGCTCTGTCTGAAGATTTCCAGGATGCTGCTTGGATTGAGTTAGGGGAAGGTAAGGAAATGGTTAATCCTAGCAGTGGAAGTGGACAAGGGAAAGTGGAAATCCCTGGGGGGATTTCACAAGCTTCTTTGCTTTGAAAGGAATTTTTCCCATATGTGTGTGGAAAAATCCGTATATTGCATTAAAAACCATGTCACTTCATGTGGACAGGTTTCCTTTCAGTTACAGTTTATTTGAAAAAATCCAAATAAGTAACTGTTGCTTATCTTTTGTTTGTTTGTTTGTTTGTTCATTCCCATCAGTTAGCACGGTAATGTGCACAGTTTTCTTATCAATCAGGAGTCTGTTAGTCTCCTGTAAATCTGTAACTTCAAACTGTAGATTTTGCTACAAACCCCAGACTTTTTTTTCCAGCCAGATTTCTCTGTAGCTACTGTCCTGTAATGCGTTAAGAATGCTTTAGGACTCAGAAAAGGCTGATACGCTGGAGTTCTCCCTTCCCGGAAGAGGCAGATAGCTTTGTATTTTTACAGAGGTCTTTGAAGGTCATGCTATGCTCCATTTTCACTTTCTCATTAGTAGAAGGCCCTATAAAAGAAAAGACATTAGGGCTGTGGTGTGGTATTAACCTTCCCAGATGGTTGCAGTCCTCTAGTATTTGGCAGCAGCACTTGCCACGAGTATATGTAACCTTAGTAAATAAGGACTGATTTTGCTATTTGTTTGCTTATGATTTTCAGAGCAAGGAAGTACATTATGGAAGGTGAATGTTTCTATGCAGTGCCTCACATTGGCCATCTAGTCTTTTCTTTCCTCCATCTAGCCTTAAGATTAAGAGATTAGCACGCAGAACGTAATTCTGGCAGTAGTTCTGTGCAGATTGCGTAAATCTGCAGTTTGGACACAGGAATCACAGACAGTCTAAGGCATTGCAATGCTCACAAGGCTAGAACTGCTGAAGGTACCGAGCCGGGAAGGATGCCCACCTGAAGACTCACACCATAGGGAGCCGCTGTTCAGGCTGTATACACTAAGCCCAGCCCAAGGGCAACAGGAATCCCTGCCCTAAGTTGTGAGGGATACTCATCCTGTGCTAAAGGACACATAGCTTGTCCTCCCTCTTGTGCTAACTGACACTTTTAGCTTGTCCTCGGCACACTGGGCAGGATCCAGACTTGCCTTTCTCAAGACTTGCAAAATTGTCTGCTCCTTTTGTGCAAACTGAAACTTGGAGTGGTGTCACAGATGGGTCTGCTTGGGCTTAATTCCTGTAGTTTTGGCTACAAACCACAGTGTAGCCTTGAGCAGGGGAAGGGCAGACCTCTCTCTGCTGCCTTCTTTCTAATCACTGAACTACAGCGTTTAGGGATATTGTTTCCTTTGGATTAGTGTGGGGTAACTAATCCAGGCAGGTAGGAGAACTCAAATCCCAGGTCTGTAAGAAAGCATATGACACTTCAGAAAAAAAAAAAAAAGTTAGATAAACTCTGTGAGTCAGTCCATCAGCCTTGTGTTAGCATGGGAACAAAGCCAGTAGGTTGTTTGCCTTTCAGTTAAGAAAACGTTAGTTCTCAAAATAATACACCCAGAACACTATAAACTTGTTTTAAAATGGAGTATTGCAAGATCCTGCCTGCTTGGTAGTGAGCTCCTGTGTGAAATGTGCAGATGGAGCTCCCCTGCCCAGTGAGGAAACGATATTAAATTAGTAATTTACCAGCCCCAGATCATCTGGGCTAGATTTATTCCCTGCTGTGGAGATACTTATGCAAGAGAGAGGGTTGAAAGACTAATGTGGGTAAGTTTGTGCTCACTCTCTGGTGGACAATGGGATTTTTTTTTTTTCTCCTGGACTTTGTTGGGCTTTTCTCTGATCAGCTCCCACATCTTTTAGGTCCAACCTCACTGCACAGGGAGTTAGTGTGCCTGTGAACTATTTCAGCCTCGTGAATTCAGTCTTAGCCTCTTCCAAGTCTCTTAGTTGCATTTTTCCAGCTTTTCCTGTCCTTGGTCCCTCTCCAGTCTTACTGAAGTTATGGGGGTTTTTTTGCATGCAAAAGAAAGCAGCAAGTAATGCAACTTTAGGCTGTGTTAATTATCAGTTGACATTTCATAGTTCTCTAGGGATAAAATATGTTTTCCCATTGATCTGCCTGGGCTAAACCACTGACCAAAGATGCGGGAATAATAATATTTTCAGATGAGTAGTGAAAGGGTAGTTTTATTTTCAAGTAGCAGGTAAGTGAATATCCAGTGTGATAAGTGTCATAGCAGTAGCTGAGACTGTAAGATTTCTTGGTCAGTCCTCAGCAGTTTGTGGTCATGATCATCAAAAACTTGTATAAACGTGGAAAATTTGGAGGAAAATATTAGGCATCTGCAGCAATCAGAACAGTTTGGGAGTTCCTGAACCTGTAGCTGTTGTATATAATAAAATTGATAATAGGTGCTGGAAAAGCTGTTTTGTCACAGACCTCATCACAGAGGTACTGAGCAAAACTTTTCTTGGGCTGTTGTTTCCAGCAGTATAAGCAATATGTTTGGCTGAAAAGAAGAGGAGGAGGAGAGCCTTAGAAAAATTTACTTTTTTTTACTTTCTTTTTAAATGTGTTTCTTTTTTTGTGCTAAGTAAGCAAGGTCTTTGCAAGTTACAGCACTCAGTACAAGCACAATCAGTTACTGAAAAGCTGTATGAAAAGAGGTCTTGCTGAATGGTGAAAAACTTTGGGAAGTTTTCCCTGCTTCTCCTGAACAGCAGTCTTACCTTTTCCCTTTGTCCACTTGCAATATCAATGTGAGAGAGCTTCAGTAATAATTTATTTTCACCTGTTGTTGGCACCTCAAGAAAGACACATTCCTGGCACCTGCATTCCTGACCAGAATAAAAAGTTGGGCAATAAATGAATGTTGAAGGAACAGTACTTCATGATCTTTTTTGAAAAACAAAATCTTGTGCAATAAGAAGAAAATCATTAGCAATTTATCACTGCTTTGTATCAGGATTTCCTTATTTCATACAGCATAGGTTTATGACAGTAAAAGCTATAGCATGCAGTGTATCACTTTGCAGGTGGTTTTGGTCTTCTTTTCTGTAGCTGAATACACAGTGCTCCAAACTGGCAGTGAGAAATTGTGCTCAAGGAATGGTCTTTGCATAAAAATGTTCTGAAGAGTATCAGAAGGGAAAATCTATGTATATTTACATACAAACACACAATTATCAATGGGGAAGACCATCAATTCTCTCTTGCTGACTGTGGGAAGGGAGCATTCAGCTCCTGCTTTGTGTCCCCCTGTCCGTGAATCACCATCTCATGCATTTGCAGTGCTGCAGCCTCTTGCTTGCTCTGTGACTCTGGGCCACGTGCAATGGGCTAGTATGGGATACATTGCACTGAAAAGTGTATTGCACACAGAGTGGCATTACAGTTTGTACTTGTCATGGGTCCAGCATGTTCACTGCAACCTGCCACGTGACCTCATGCAAACTTCTAACACACCTGGAAGAGCAAACGTTTAAGAGGTCTATTGTGAAATATGCTGTTGACTTACATGGGGGAAGGTTCAAAGCAATTTAATAAGATAAAATGTTGCCTGCTCATCCAGTCATCTTTCAGGTTAAAGTTATCAGGAAGAACCAATTGCTGTTAGATTGTTTCACTTATCACTATATCACAGGATTATCTGAAACAGTCCATTTTCCTGTTCAGCTATGCGTTGTACTCATTGTAAGTACTGATACCACCTTTTGCAAGTATATGAGATTTTATTTCCTGCTGCCAAAAGCTGTCTTTTGGACATTTATTTTCTTTTAGGCTAGGTTTCTCCCAAGGTACTTGGTGTAATAGAAAGGGTATATTTGCTTTTTATGGGTGAGGTGTAAAGGTGCTTAGAGAGTTTAAAATGCATGCAATTTTAGACCCATGCAAATTTTAGGATGCACGCTTCAGCAGGCAGGCAAACATCAGATTCATTGATATGTAATAATGAAGGAACAAAGCATGTTACCTCTTTGGCCGTTGCTTGGGTCTCTTTAGCTTGAAATTTGACAACCTGCTCAGAACAAATGTACCACCTCCTCTTCCCCTACAAATAATAATAATAATAAAAAGGTTATTGTGCTTTTTTTTTAATATCAGCCCAACTATTTCTTCCCTTTGTACTTAAATTCATGTATTACATTGCTTACATGCATATGCATTAAAAATAAGGGCTGGGGGGAACCTAAGTCTTTTGAGACTAACAGTCAACTGTGTGATGGCTGAGAATTTTGTGTTCTTGAGTTATGAAGATATACTCTGTGGTGTTTCAGTTGCTTATGTTTTTATGTGTATTTTAGGGAAAGTCACGCCATTTGACAGGTATTTCCCCTTCAACATGGAATCCCATAGTTTATCTGGATTACAATAACTTCTGGAGGACCGTGGACAAGCTGGGAAAAGAGGTAAGCTGTGTAAATTTCATCTGTTTCCTACAATGCTCATGTCACGATGAGTATATCTGTTTGGTTTTGTTTTGTTTCTGGCAAACTTTTTTATTGCTTCTTTAATAGTCAAAGAAAAAAACATCCATCAGGAAAGATATCTGTTTTGCCCAGGAACTATCGGGAATAGCAATGCTTCCTCTCTGAGGGGTGGTTGGACTAGATCATAGAATCATAGAACCATAGAACAGCTTGAATTGGAAGGGACATTAAAGATCATCTAATTCCAACCCCCCTACGATGGGCAGGGACACCTCCCACTAGATCAGGCTGCCCAAGGCCCCATCCAACCTGGCCTTGAACACCTCCAGGGATGGGGCATCCATAGTTATGCTGGACAACCTGTGACCTTTAAAGGTCCCTTCCAACCCAAATCATTCTGTGATTCTATGAGACGACTAAAAATGATCTGGAGGTATCTAAGATACCTGAAAAAAATGAGGTTGAATCTCAGTGTATGTACTTTCCCATGCTGGGAAAACAATTTCACAAGCTAGGAGATGAGAAGGGTTTTCCTCCCTCCCCCGTGGCAAACTTTTTGAGTAAAGATGATTCTTTTTTTTTTGTAGCTACCTAAAATGAGCTTCGGTTTGGCTTAATAGTAATTTGATTTCTAAAATTTTATTTCTAAAAAAAATTTCTAAAAGGCTTGTAATGGTAGGACTAGGGGCAATGGGTATAAACTGGAGAGGGGCAGATTTAGACTAGACATGAGGTAGAATTTCTTCACGATGAGAGCGATGGGGCACTGGCACATGCTGCCCAAGGAAGTTGTGGCTGCCCCATCTCTGGAGGTGTTTGAGGCCAGGTTGGACGGGGCCTTGGGCAGCCTGATCTAGTGGGAGGTGTCCTTGCCCATGGCAGGGGGGTTGGAACTGGGTGATCTTTAAGGTCCTTCCCAATCCAAACTATTCTATGATTTTATGATTATTAAGAATTTAACTGTCTAAAAATAATTCAATGGTAGATATTTGCTCCATCTGTAGAGTGACATAGGGGCTTTCATTTCCCATATTGGAATTGACAGAGTCTCTGACTGGTGAAAGAATTTTTCCCTCAGCTGTTAGAGGACACCAAGACAGCTAAATTAGAATAGGCACCTCACTTCTGGACAACTGAAGGCCAGATAAGTCCCAACATAAGGATATAGGATATTGGTCAGACAAAGCTGGATTTAGCGGTCATGGTATAGTTCATGCACAAAGATGTGAATGGAAACGATCGCATTTATTGAATTTATTCCAAATTTACAGCCATGTGCAGGGTGCAAAAGCAACTCCTGGCCAACATATCAATCAAATTTGTGCTATGACCAGACAATGGTATAGTGCTGAATAATTTATTTAATATTTTTCCTCTGTCTGCAGATTCCTCCTGAAGCACCATGGGATGCTCCACATGCTGAAGAATGGGATAAAATGACCATGAGAGAGTTTATAAATAAGATTTGCTGGACCAAGTATGTAACTCTTCATTCACTTTGAAATCCAGCTACAGAAGCATAGTGGCTCCCTGGGAAATTCTGGGGTACAACTGAGTACAGCTGGGGTACCAGCAGTGAGAGAGCAGGAAGTGTTTGAGATTGGTCTTTGTGATGGGCTGTTGTTACTCTGTAAATCAGGGCCTGTGAAAGATAAGGTGATATGGCAGAACTTGGGTTGGCTGCCAGGTGGGATTAAAGGTGCTGGGGTAATCTGGGGTTTGCCTCAGCAGGCCCATGCACACAGCAGTGACAGCGTGAGCTCTTCTCAGCATGCTTTCTCTTCTCTCAGTTGGAGAGTGTGTGCTTTTGTCTTTAGGAAAAGCAATGTGTAAATAAAACTCTGATTGTAGGCATAAGTAAAGGTCACTTGCAGGCACAGAAATGAAGGCAGAAGGAGGTGAGGGTACTTCCCTAGCCCCAAGGCAGGCTAGGAGCAGAGAGGTCCTTTGACTCTTGGCTATGTCCTTTCCTGCGCAGTTTTCATGTGTCTGCTTTCATTGCATGAGCTGCATTGTGTGTACCATAGAGTAGACAGGTGCAGCTGGCACATTGGAGACCAGCATGCCATGCCAGAGGTTGGCTGCTTTCCAGTGGTCTCTTAGTGGATGGGGCATTGTGAGACCTGAGGAGCAAGGAGTGAGCAGCTGTTGGCTCTGGAAAGTGGAGAAGTTCCAGTGTTGTTCCTTCTTTCATCAGTACTTCCAATACCCTTGGAGGAAAGCAAGGCAGCCGAAGCAATATTTCTTGTTGCCTTTCACCTCCCTGGCTAGTTTCTGCCTGAGGTTGGTCTGTATTGATCCCAGCAAGCCTGTTGCTGTGCTTGCTCAACTCTTCTCATTGCAATGCTCCATCCCTCTGTTCCTAGGAAGCTGTCCTTAAATGCCAGCCAGCTCTCCTGGGCCTCTTTGCCCTACAGGGTAATGTATCGTGAGATGCTGCCAAGCAGTTCCTGGAGGGGATAAAATCTAGTCTTCCAAATTCCAGGGTTTCTGTTCTGCTGTCTATCTTACTCCTCTCAGGATCATAAACTCCGCAGTCCCATGGCCACTGCAGCCAAGGCTACCATTCATTCACCTTTGCGGTATCCAACAGATCCTCCTTGTTTCTGAGCAGCAGGTACAACAGACCAGCAACTGTAGTTGGTAGGAAAAGGGCCAAATATAGTATATTGCCTGGATAATGGCAAGTGAATTTTATCTGGAAAATGGCAAGTGCGTTTTATATGTCTATGAGGGACCACTCTGTATGAAAAGAAAAGGCACATGTTCAGTATAGGGTTACCACAACTCGAAATACTGTTTTCTTCCTTTCCTTTTTCATTTAATTCTCTTTATAAAGCAATGAGAAGTGTGCTCGTATGAGCACTTGTATCCCCACATGCTGTGATAGCCCCATGAGTATTCTGTAATGCTCTTCTCGCTTGCATTCAGTGTCTTTTACTTGAGTTACTGTTCTCTGTTTGCCCTTTCATTCTGTGGTTTAGCCCTGTGCCCTCAGCTTCCTGACCAAAACTTTCAATTTGGAATTATTTGGCTGGCTTAAATCTTGCTCCAGCTCCATGTGATGCAAGGTACAGCCATTTGGACTTCTCTTGCTCTCTGTGGCATTGTAGTTTTCTTTACAATTAGTTTTATGAGCCATTTGCCTGCAGACTCGGTCACTTTTAACTACCCTTTATGTTGCAAATAACTGGCTCTTTTTGTTCTATTTTTTAAGTTCCCCTTAGTCGGGGCCGGTGGAGTATAAGCAGGATGGAATTTATAGTGATCTCTTCTGTAACACGATTCTCTGCAGCACTGCTTCTGCTGTCAATGGGTTTGTGGAACACCAGTTTTAATGGATGTGCTCTGCTGAAACACATTCAAATACACCATAAAAAGACGTTGTCAATCTTCAAACCAAATCAGATTTTTCTACATGCAGTTAAAAAACATAGTTCCCAAAACAGAAAAGCCTGTCCTCAGCATTTCCTGTACAACTCCGGTCAAGATTATAAAAGATTTGTCATGTGTCACAGATCAGCATCTTCTGATCCCGGAGACTCTCTTCACATTTCTCAGGCCTGAACCTGCTACAATTGCTTAGTCTCTTGGTGCCTTCAGGATTGTTGCAGAGGTTTCTTGCATGCAGGATGTTTTCATATCCTGGCTAATGAAATAGAGGTGTCTGGACTTCATACCCAAGGAAACGAGGCTATAAAAATTTATAAGTGACATATTTTAGCCTAGATAACTTGTGAAGTTTCTTCTTCAGCAGATGATTATAAATTCAATTCATGTTGTTTTAGAAAACTTTGTCCGAGTCAAAGACCTTTCACCTTCTTTGCAAAATGATCTCAATTCTCTTAGCAATCTGTAGCCACAAATGAAAGAAATGTGAATAGCCAGTTCCGCATTTCCTGCTGCTGTAACTCTCTTTACATTCAGAGGACTTACTTTGGTAGAGGGCTGACCCTCTTCTTATATTTATGGCAGTGATTGCCAATTCAGTTTCTCTGGGTTATTTTCTGTATCTTATTCTTGGTTCCACAGAAGGTCTGTGCAGCAGCGTTA
The DNA here is from genome assembly GCF_017976375.1 of Cuculus canorus. Lineage (NCBI taxonomy): Eukaryota > Metazoa > Chordata > Aves > Cuculiformes > Cuculidae > Cuculus > Cuculus canorus. The sequence goes on from NC_071401.1 coordinate 90,418,155, forward strand.
CATGGGAGATTGGGTATGTCTTGGTGGTTTGGCTAGTTGAGCCCCTTGGGACCCATCAGAACTTGGATAATATGTATCTGATGAGCTCCCCATGGAGAAGAAATGCAGAAGAGTTTCACGGGCTGGTTACCAAATGTGTTCTCTTGTTAAGAAAAATATTTGTTCTGATGAAACAAATAGCTTCTGGGAAACTAAAGAAATAACTAAGGTGAAATCAGTGGGATTTCGAACTGAATGGGAAAATGCTTTGGTAGAGAGAGTGGTGCTGGTATAAATGCATTGAAACAGTCTCACTGCAGACAAAAAAGTGAGACAGATATAAATCATCTTGGCTTTTCTAACATTGGGGAAGCAGTCCTTATCAAGAATAACAAATAAAATCCTGAAAGCAGTCAGGAAGTCACATTTACTGACTGTATCTGTTCCTGTGTCTTATGCAGAGCTGTTAAAGACTTTGCCACCTTGTTTGTGAATGTCAACGTCACATCTGAGCCTCATGAAGTCTCCGCTCTCTGGTTCCTGTGGTACGTGAGGCAGTGTGGGGGCACAGACAGGATTTTCTCTATCAGCAACGGGGGCCAGGTACTAAATGTCTCATATTCTTCCTCCTCTCTTGAAAGCATAAGGAACAAGCAGAGTGTTGTACCCATCAAAGCCCTGCAATTAATGAAAAGAGGGTGAAACACCAAGTGCATGTGGCACTGGAGACAATCGTGTTTTCATGGGATGGAACAGTCCTCTTGACTAACACTGTACAATGAGGAATTGTATTACCTAGGCTTGGGACAATTTAAACAATTGTTTTTTCCCCGCATTCACTTCACTGCAGTCCTTTTGTTGCTGTTTTGCTGCTTTCTTGCCAATTTGTTTTCTATGGATTACTTAGCACATTTGAATGTTTTCGAGAGTTCAAAGCAAGTGTAATTCAGAGTGAAATATGTTTATTTTTACATTGAAGCTTCTAATGACAAGAGTTGGAAGCAGATAGCAAAAGGCCCTTCTTTCTTGGGACAGCTCACGTGGCCGCATGTTTTATGAGCTGCTTCAGACTGTTTCTCACCTTGGTCATGGCAGGTGCCTGGTTGCCTGCAGAACAGAATGGTTTTTATGTGATTGTTCTGGATGATGTTCAGAATAGGGGAGGCGAGGCTGTCAAAGTAATTTCGATGTGTATAATGTCAGCACCCTTACTAGCATCCTACCTCAGTTAACACAGCCTCAGAAAGCATATGCAGCATTTCAGACTTCAGCTACCAGTGGTAAAAGTAGAGATAGTACGATACCATTCCCAGTGTTCCAGGCTGGAGACGCATTAAGAGATGTTGCCTGGAGAAATGTGAAGTCTTCAACAACAGCTGTCCATTGGGGTAAGAATAGACAATCGTGTGACAGGAAGGATGTAAACAGAGCTAATGCTGCTCTGAGGTAAGAGCTTTCTTCCTCAGGAGCCCCTCACAGCAAGAATTAAAAATAAAACTAATCCCAAGGTACTCGAAGGTAAATAAGGCATGGAGAGGGTAAGGAGGAACACTTCCTTTGTGTTTCTGCATGGGGCAAGCTGTTTTGGTTTTTACCATCCTCAGCTCTGCTCTCACCCTGATCAAATTCAGTTGAGCAAAACCACTAACAGTTTCTGACTTAGAAGCCATGAGGAGTCTTATAATAAAACTTCTTCAGGCAGCCATTTAAGTCTTTCAGCACATGACTTTGTTGATCCTTTCCTACCTGCCAGGACCAGCATCTTATATGTAAAAGAGAGCTGCTTGGTGTAATACTGTAACTAGTAGAAAAAAAGAGGGTTAGTACTTCCCCTGAGCCTCTGCACAGACATCATAAGGAAATACATGTCAGAGGTTGTGCTTTTTTTTCCAGACAGCAATGTTTTTGTGTTATCCCAGGGACAGATAAAGCTCATTGCTTGCTGCGCTCAAGACTAGCCATGTTAAAGATCTCCCTTGCTTCTGAGCTCACCCAGGTTTTTGCTGTACAGATGCATGTTGGTGTCTTTGTCACACGTAAGGGTTTTAGTACCACAGTGATGGGTGAAATACCATAAATCTCTATTTAATGAAGTAATATGTTTATAGTAGCTGAAATACTTGCACTATATGTGTTTTTTCTCTTAGGCTTCAGGAGTCTTTGAGCCAGCTAATTGAGGAAACCGTTGCAAAAGTTTGCTTAGGCAGCAATCCCCACTGAGGCTCAGATGTATGACTTTCCCTTCTGAAAGTCTGGGCATCTTTATGCACCCTTAGGACTAGCAGATTTGGTCCGGAGTTTCTTGATTGTGAGCAAAAAGTATATGCAATGTCATTGTGATTAATGCTGGTAATTTTTTATTTGTGTTTCCTTTCTATTTGTTTTTTTTTAGGAGAGGAAATTTAAAGGAGGTGCTGGTCAGATATCAGAGAAAATAAAGGAACGCCTCAAAGGCAGAGTTAAACTGGAGAAACCTGTGGTCTGTATTGATCAGACAGGTGATAATGTCATTGTGGAGACTCTGAACCATGAGTTATATGAGGTAATCTTATCAGAATGAAAGTAGAGTATGCATTTAGTGGGTCAATATATCTGCTGTAGCTCTTAGCCAGATGTAATCAGAAAGTACCCATTTGCGTGTGTCTATTTCTTGGATTATGCTGGTGCTCTGTGAAACCTGCTTTACGGATTTATTTATGACTGGGTCTCACCTTGGTTTTGCTAGTTAGTTTCTGTCATTACTCTGCCTTTTCTGCTTTAAGTTTTTCTGTGATTATGTATTTTTATATTTTAGTTCTGCATTGAGACCATTTCGAAGAATGAAAAAGTAACATTCCTTTTCATATCTAAGTTTGTGGTTTGCAGAACAGAAAAAAAGACATTTCAAATGCCTTTAGTAAGATTTTCCCTCTGTGCAGTGACATTGTGAAATGCTACACCAGTACATAATTACCTGCAGTGGCACCCATGGGGCAGCAGCTCCCTTCTGCACACAGTGCCCAGCCTGCTACGAGTGCAGGACTATCACTGGCTGCAAGACTCTCTTCTCCCTCGTGGCAGTGTTTGAAAGATATATAGAGAAAGCTTGCAGAAAGGGAAGGGGCCGTTTGGTAGAGAAGCAGGTCTAAGGATGTCCTGGAGGAGAGACTCTCCCTCCTCACGGGATTTTTAAACTCTGGAGTTAAACCACTATCCTCTCTCTCCATGCTGGCTGAGCAACAACCACATTGGAGGAGACAGGCTTCCTGCATTCAGCAGCCCCACCAGCCTGAGTGTGCCCGAGAGCAGCATTGTCTGCTGTGATATAGTGTCCTCATGGGCCCCGAAGCAGAGCGTCCTTCATCCCTCCAGTCAGACACGGGACCTGCAAGAAGGATGGAGCATGTTTGGGAAAACTGAAATCACCATCGGTCTTGCCTGTCCTGAAGTAGTATCCTGTGAACATACACAAAAATGTTTGGATGGGTTTTTTTTTTAACAGCTTCTAATTTGGGCAAATATGCATCGTGTTTTCTCAGGGATGATGCAAGGCAGTTTTACCTATGCCATAAGATCCATCTTGTCCTATTTCCCAGCCTGTCTCCAGCCAAGTTTCAGCTCTGGTCCTGTAGTGTCCGGAGAGCTGTCAAGAATCACTTAACCACAAAACACCATGTTTTTCCCAACTTCTTGTTCTGAAATTACAGAATTATTTTGGTCACTTGGAAGTATCTGTGTGGGAATACCAAATAGCAATGTCAAGCATGGGAAAGCTGCTAAGAAGTCAGAAGAGCATCTTTCAAACATGTCCTGCAGGGTGAATTTTCCTGTAACGACTGTGGTTTGCATTTCAGGGCAAGTATGTGATCAGTGCTATCCCTCCGATCCTGACAACAAAGATTCATTACAAACCAGAACTGCCATCAAAGAGGAACCGGTTAATTCAGAGCTTGCCTATGGGGTGTGTCATAAAATGCATGGTGTACTACAAGGAAGCCTTCTGGGACAGAAAGGGTATGTGGGGAAAGTAAAGGACTTGGGAGTCCCATACTACACAAATTTTGAAGCTCTGCCGTCTGTCAGGGAATAAATACAAGGCACAGTTAAATGTGCAAAACCCCCAAACCAAACATACAGAGAAGTGAAAGGTAAATCTCCTTAGAAAGGAGAGCTCTTCCTCCAAGCTTGAGGCTGTGCCTTGCCCCAAAGATGAGTTCAGACCCAAACAGGATCCTGAATCTCATTGTTGGTAGCTGAGGAGGGAAGACTGAAGACTTCCTTGGGAAGCATTGCTGAAACCTGCAATGCATAGAAGCAGTGACCCTGCCGCAGCAGGTCCCTGCTCCTCCCTTCCAAAGACACAGGGCAGCCAAAAAGCGTTTACAGCAGATGACAAGGAGAGTTTAAGGTGTAAGCAAGACCTTTCCTTGTTTTTAATCCTCTGTTCTACAGACTTGATATCTCTGAGGACTGGAAAAAAGTAAGTTAGCTTTTTGTTTACCTCAAGATATTTTTGCCATGTGCTGCAGAATCGTGTGTTTCTCAACTTTGACTGATACACTTGGGGTTGTTCAGCCTGGAGAAGAGAGGCTCTGAGGAGACCTTATAGCGACCTTCCAACACCTGAAGGGGGTCTACACGAAAGCTGAGGAGGGACTGTTCACAAAGGCTTGTAGTGATAAGACTAGGAGGAATGGGTATAAATTGGAGAGGGGCAGATTTAGACTAGGCAAAAGGAGGAATTTCTTCACTATGAGAGTGGTGAGGCACTGGAACAGGTTGCCCAGGAAAGTTGTGGATACCCCATCCCTGGAGGTGTTCAAGGCCAGGTTGGATGGGTCCCTGCGCAGTCTGATCTGGTGGGAGGTGTCCCTGCCTATCACAGAGGAGTTGGAACCTAGATAATCTTTAAGGTCCCTTCCAACCCAAACTATTCTATGATTCTATAATCATCAGCAAGTTTCTCTGACAATCGTTTTGCTTTCTTTTCCCTTCTTAGGTTATTGTGGTTGCTTCATCATTGAGGATGAAGAGTCTCCAATTGGAATAACCATAGATGACACAAAACCTGATGGATCTTTCCCCGCCATTATGGGGTTAGGAGCTTTTAGCCCATACTTAGAGATGTGTATTTCTTTTTGTTTGAAGGAGGAGGACGAGGAGGGCAAATGGCCAGGTTACATCAGCAGTGCCCACTCCCACAGTCTTTGTAGATGGAGGAGAGCACTTCTGACAAGCCTTTTGTGCCTATGTAGTCCATAGAAGCTTTTAGGTGAAGCCTAATACAGAGGAGATGGTTATGAAGAAACTGCTGAATTCAGCTGTAGTTCCTTTTAAGGTTTTGAGTTTTTTTTCTGTGGAGTAGATTTAGAAATAAATCCCTTTCTTACCTAGCTTTGTGAAACTGTATTCTGCTCATGATGGGCCTTGTATTTAGTGCCTCTCCCAAAATGAAAATGTAGTTGTTCAAGAAATACTCATTTGCCTCCTTTCCTCATTGAGCTGAGACAGGACAACAAACATCGGCTGATAGTTGAGCAGGACTGCAGCTGTCCAGTGAAGAAATCAGGGTTTTGAAGACACTGCCAAGTAAAAAAGCTGAAGTTTGGATAAATACAGGAAAATACATAACCGCATTGGCTGGCTTTTAAAATAGGTTTAGCCAATATGAACAAACAATCTTCAGAAATATTTCCACTGTAATCTGAGGGGAGCCTGCAAAAAAATCCCAATATAAGTGTTAGGCAACTACTTCTTACATATCTGGCTAGGAAAGCTTACCACTTCCACTGAACTGTACATGTTTATGCGCATGTTCAAGGCTTAAAATATTCCGTGACTTCAGAGCAATAACCCTGTTCCAAACCCCACAGGACAAACAGTTTCCTGCTTTCTCCTTGTGGATTTATGCATCTTTCTAAAAGCGTAGCGGATCATAGTTCGTCTCCTGGGTATCTCCACTAATGTCAGATGAAATAACCACCAAATCTATTTCCTTCAAGCTGAATAAATATTAATACTAGTTCTTACAGGGCTGGTCCATGACTCTGTGTAGTGCTTGTCAGAGCAGCAGGCTTCCATCAATTACTAACACCAAATGCCATGGGCAGTGGCATGACCAGCTGTCTGAAAGCCTTCAAAAGCTCAAACAAACTCAGGGTCTCAGTCCTTTTGGTTGAGATCTAGATATAAGGGGGAGGTGTGCAGGCTAGTTTGCTGAACACTGTTGTCTCTGTGCCCACTCTGCATATAACTTTGCTGTGCTGAGCCAGTGGGGATGGAGTTATTCCCACAGAGCAAAATGAGGGTAGTGCTGGCAGTTCTGAAAACACTTGCAATCTGCAACTTTCTCATCTGGTAGCTGCCAGGCAGTCCTCTGCCCCTGCCCCCTGGGAATGCATGCTCTCCCTCTCAATTAACTCCTCAGGATACTCTGCAGAGGCCTTTTCACCTGTTTGGCCTGTAATTATTAAGTGATGAAGTATGATGAAAAAATGTCAGGGCCATTATGTACTGGTAAAGTGCTTTGCCCATCTTTTTCAGCGTTATTTCAAGCAAGAGCTTGCGAATCAGCTGGGGCAATAACACTGTGTGATGTTTATGTGCTGTATTTTATTTTTCAGTTTCATCCTTGCCAGAAAGGCTGTTAAACTGGCCCATCTCAGTAAGGAAGAAAGGTGAGAATTCAGAAATCTTAAATATTTCAGAAATAAGTCAGTTCTCAGGGATGCTTCCCTATGGGACTATGTGTGTGCATACGCATGTATAAAAAATATAGCTTTAGCAAGACACTAATGCTCAGTGCAACTCTCAATACTGGATATTGGTATAAAAATATAGTTTTTAGCAAGACATTAATGTTAATATCCATCCAATTATGGATATTTCTAAGTTTCCTAGTCCTGCTCATTCTTCCATGTTAGGAATTATCAGCTCTGTGTTGCTACGTGAACTATGAAGTTTTTCTGAAGACATTCCCAGGCTGCATCCCCAACAAAAGATGCTTCACCTCAGGGATACAGGGAGTACTGCCATGTGTAGTTCTGGGTGTTTTTCACATTCAGACTGGGTGATAAAATTTTTAAACTTGTGTGTTTATGACAGTATGTTTTCTCCATTAGTATGTGAAATGAACAAACAGTGCTTTATAAAGGTGATTTTTTTGGTATACATGGAAATGAAAGAGGAGTTCTGCTTAGGAATGTGAGTAGCACTCTTGAGTAGGTATTTTGTTCTCAGCTCTAGTTAATCTGCAGGGATTTCACTGATTTATATTGCTTCTTTTCTGGTCTTACACTGGTGAACTTGAGAATTAATTGGCTCTGTGGTCTAAAATAACTTCACAAAGATTTTTTTTTTTCAGAGCTCATTGCCAAAATCAACCTTCATTTACCATTACCTGGGTCCATTTTGGATGTCACATTTAGGCATTAGCATTTGAAATACATAAGATAAGAACTTGAAATCAGACTTAAAAACAAAACCTAACCCATCTTCCATTACAATGGATAGCAATAAATGTGATTTTTTTTTTTAATTGGAAGAGGAACAGCTGAGAGGTTCTTTTCCACCATTTTTTTTTTCTGACTGATTTTATTTTTGTATAGAAAGAAGAAGATCTGTGAGGCATTTGCGAAGGCAATGGGGATGAAAGAGGCTTTACACGTAAGGAATGAATACCTGTTTTCACCTTTATTGTACAGTAATGTTGGTCCTTTGTACTGGAAGATGAAGCAAAATTTCCCCATCCCTAAAATGTGTACATAAAATTGTATGTTGTGCCATACAATCTGTACTCCCAAGGGGAGGGCAGCAGCATCTGGTACAGAAAGAAAAGAGCTGCCGGTCTCACTCTTTTCAACAAATGGGAAGGCAGCGTGTGGTTTTATTTGTCCTGTCATTTCCTCGTGGGAGCCTAGTGCTTCTGTAAAAGTGCAAAGATTTGGTTTGGGCAGATGGATAGCATTAGCCAAGTGACATGGCACTCTTTGACAGGTATCCTTAGCTTGTTTTTTTCCCTCTTCAAAGGAAATTTTATTTTATTCTCCAGTTTCTCTTCCATTGTTTCACTCTCTAGTGTTTTCTAATACTTACAGCCTGTGCATTATGAAGAAAAGAACTGGAGCATGGAGCAATATTCAGGGGGTTGTTACACAGCCTACTTCCCACCAGGCATAATGTATTCTTATGGAAGGTAAATCAGAGAATGCTTTGCTTTCTAATTTATATTTCTTAGTTTGTGTACAATTATATGCCTTCTGCAACAAACTTATGGCATATGAGCATATGCAGGGAACTCTAACCCTCTTTCCACTCTCCTACTCCCCAGCCAACAAGGATCTTGCTGTTAACTTTACTAAAAGCAGAGTTTCTCACAGTCACAAAGAGACCTGCTAGAGCCAGGAAATCTTTCCCTGGTAGGTTAGTTACAGTATTTGCTGCTACACAGTATTTTAAGTAGATCCCTTTAATGCTTTTTAAGACCTTTAGGGCTCACCTCTTGAACAGATGAAGAGTCTCCACTGTGTAGGTGGAGCACCAGGTTCTGATGAAGCCCATTGATTCGCATCATGGGCAGAAGACACAAAATCTTACATGAAAGCTCATTCTCTCCTCTCACCCAGCAAAGCCTTCCGTGCCCTCCCCACACAGAACTGCTGTATTCCCGAAGGAATGTGTTGGTTAATACTGATTAATACAAGGTATATCACTGAAAAATGTGTGGTTCAGCATGTGGTAGGAAAAAGCAGACAAATCTTGTATCTATAGCCAAAGACCACATAAACCATGTAGCACACCTTGCATTGTGAACTGTTTAGTGTGTCCATCATGGAGTTACAATTTGCCTCTGTGCCAAGACGCAAGTAGGAAAAAGTCAGCCCGTGCACAACTACTGGTGTTGTGATTTATCTGGGCGCTTGGGTAGTGATGAGTGAGGCTCTGACCTGGGGAAGCTGGTGTCAGGCAGACAAGAAAAACCTAATCGGGTTAGATGGGAGCTCTTGGAGCGAACACATCTCTATGGGAATGAGATGCCATTACTTATGGCTGGGTTGACCAGCATAGTTGTAAAGCTTTGCAAGGATGAAAGGCTGGCTTGTATGGCCCTACAGGGTGAATGCAACTCTCTGAGTGCTGAGGCCTTCAGCTGCTGTCCCCTTTTGGCAGCCTACATAGAAGCTGGTATTAGTGACTCAACACTGCAAAAGCATTGTTCACACCCCATTGTAATGGCAGGGATGGCAGGGTAACACAAAGCTGCCACGCAGAAGACATAAATCTATCAGCTGCACTGCATATCTGGAGGCTGTTAGGATTATCCATTATCACAGACTGAAACAAGGCTTGTATTATTTTGCACAGAAACTAGGCACACTGATTTATGCCTTAGATTTTCTCTCTCTCAGATCTTGAGTTTTGTGTACAGAAGCAAGTATAGGTGGTCCTGCAGGGACAGCTTATTACACCATGCTCCCCAGCCCATGTCTGCAGGAATTCTGGAGAACTGAAGCTGACACTCCATCAAGGTCCATAAATTGCTTTTAGAAGGATCATTGCCTTCCTGTTACTTGTCATCTGACATTCTCCATTTGTTTTGAAGGATCATTCGCCAGCCTGTTGACAAAATCTACTTTGCTGGCACAGAGACGGCTACCCAATGGAGCGGATACATGGAAGGGGCTGTACAGGCTGGAGAGAGAGCAGCCAGAGAGGTATAGATTGTTGGTTTGCTTTCAACATCTCTATTAAAAGGTTAAAAACGATTAAGCACAGCCCAGAGGGTTTGATTTTGTGTACCTCACCCTGTAGTTGTGCAGAGGCTCCTAGAATTGATAGGGAAGAATACCAGACAAAGATGTGAAACAAAGCTTTTTTTTAAAAAAAAAAAAACAAACTTTACTTAGTTTGCTGTTGAATAAAGTGAAGCCAAGAATCTCACCCAAGTCAGAACATTATGCAATATGTTGCTGTGCTAGAGGCTTAAAACAAAGCTCATGTCTACAGGTAAAAATCCTTCCAACCTGATGCTGCCCTTAGATATACTACCACAGTTTCTAATAAATTAATCACTGTAAGTTTTAAAAGTAATTTAAGTCATTACAAATGCTTGCAGCTATTTCCTGTGCAGCATCCGGAAATCTGAATGTTGTTCTCATTTTTTATCTGTCCCTTCTGCTTCTCCTTTTACAAGAGTACTGTTAGCTTAACTTTGTGAATTCGTAATGGGTGGCTCTGATAATGTCTAAATCTCCTCAGAATGACACGCATTGGGCTAGGTTCCCAGTCACAGTGAAATCCCTTTGGAGGGAGGGGAAAAAAAAATAGAGAATGTGTATTACGGTTACAGCTGCTGTATGTCAGAGACATGGAGCTGTTTTTTTAAGGGAAAATCAGCCCTTTGCTTCCGTTTGACAGAACGTTATATTCACCTTATAATCCTTATTACTTGCACTGTTTCAAGTCACCAAATTTCTCTTTTCTCCATGTCTGTGAGCAGTAGATACAAAGACAGTGAACTCTGCCTTCTGCAGACATTCATTTGCTCACGAGAACCTCCATGGCTGTTGCAGTTTGTTCTTGAAAATTCCTCTATGAGCTTTGTACTGCCTGAATAGCCAAGAGAGAGCTTTGTAATTGTATGCTTTGAAAGCCCCAGGCCTGTATCTCTCCCCTTTCTAGTTTGTGATCTAAGCAGCATCACTCCTAGCAGGCTTTGTGTCCCCAAGTGTGTGGCGGTAACTTCACCTTGCTATTTCTCAAACTGCCATGCAAATAAGCATTTTTACTTGTACTCAAAAAAATAAAAATAAAAGTAATCATCTGGAGAATCTGTAGTTCATGTGGATTTCTGAGTGAAGTTATACTTTTTTTGCAGAGTACTCTGAAACTGTGCTTTTATCCTTAAAACACTGGTTAGGCACACAACCATTTGTTGACAAGCTGTCATTTACAGAAACTACAAAAACTGTCTCCTTCTTCTCTCTTTGCTGATGTAAACAGAGAAGTAACTCTAGGTTTTGTGTTTCAAAGCACTTTCAGCTAGTCATAGTTATGCCTTCTATCAAGTCACCTTGCTCTAACTTATTCTGCTTTTCCAGAAGTGAAAGCAATGTGGGTTGGGTTTTAATTTTTTCTCACCTGGTATGAATAATTTTTTCTTCTAGATATTGCACAGGATGGGAAGGATCTCAGAGAGTGAAATTTGGATGCCAGAGCCAGAGTCAAAGGTAAGCCAGACTTTCTCATTGTCACCTGGTCAGGCTTGCATCCTTCAGTCAGGCTGCGGTGCCTGCATCAGTAACTTTTAGTATTTCACATGCTAATGGTATTCGTATTCTTTACTCACATGAGGAGTTGTTAACCCTGTCTGAGAAGTGACCAAGGCCCAAGGACAAGGATCTTGGAGCCTGGGAGACTGCATAGTGCCAGAAATCAGCCTAGTTCTGCCAAATCCCAGGCTATGTTTTTAAGCCGGATATAACCTCCTTCCAGTCACAAGTAACTTCACTTCTGTTGTGCTGTGGGCAACAGAAAATATGTTTCACAGCCCTGACCCTTCTTTTCCTCCCTGATCTGATCCTTGAGACAAACCTGTGATCTCCTCAGCCTAGCTGGGAATGTTTGTCACATCCCTGCTCACACAATGATGGAGACACAGTGGTAATACCATCTTCTCTCTCCTCCAGGATGTTCCAGCCCTGCCATTCACCACCAGCTTCTGGGAGAGGAACCTGCCATCTGTCCCAGGACTGCTGTGCCTGCTTAGCTCTACTGTGTGTTTCACTTCTGTGGCTGCAGTGGGGCTGTTTGCCTATAAAAAGGGACTGCTAATTCGAAACTAGTGGGGACCACACGCCCAGTGGAAGCTGCATACTCCTTTTGTTTTCTTTTACCAGCTGAGTGTTATTTTTTGGAGGGAAGTGGCATGGACAGCTGGAAAGGGAAAGAGTTGTTCTTGTGATTTTTCTTTTTAGTACCGTAATTAATGCTTGAAATGTACTGCAGTTGCTATCAGTGAAACAGAAATAAATCAACTATGGGGGCGTTTTCAAATTTGCCTTTTCCTTGTCCATTTGTTTTGATTGGACATGGTAATATCAGTGGTGTATTCCTAACACAGGGAAGGCAAAATCTAGATGACACCTTTCCTGAAAGGCAAAGAGGCCTTGGAGAATACATTCATTTCCACTCGCTGCTTTATTTTTTACCACACAAGATAACAAATACCCTTATGTATTCACCTTAGTTAGCAGCTCAGAATATCTGAGGTTATTCCTGTAACATCCCCACTGCAGGGAAGAGATTATCATGCCAGTCAGACATAGATTTGTCAAATTAATTTCAAATGCATTTGATTAATTATTAATCATCACAATGTGAAACTTAACCATGAGCTGGTTGAAAAGAGGTAATTAGCATGAAGCAGCTCTCTAAATGGCAAGAGAGGAAGCATAAGTAGATTTTATTCTGCCTTCTGAGCAAGCATCCATGCTCATCTGTTCTGCACGATGCCTGCGTCAGTGTGGCATGGCCACAGTGTGGCTCTCAGTTGCGTCCTGGCCCTAAAACATCTGATCTAGCCCAGTCAGTTGCTGTTGGAGTGAAATAAGTCAGTAAAGTTAAAGCCCCTCTGACTTAGAGGAGATGCTAGTTGTTATGTTCCAAGTGCCAGCAGCTTCCTGGCTCTCTGTCAATTTTCAGCCCCTTGTTTTGCTCATGATCTGTACCACCTTCCTCCAATAAGGAGAAGGATATTTGGGGCTTGAATTACTGCCTTGTAAATTATAGTAATCAGATGCATCTGCCTCTTCTGCTTTTATTATGTACATGACACACTTAAAATAATCACTTTAGTGTTTACTGAACTCTGGAATATGTTTCACGCTGTGCCATCATTATGTGGTCTTTTTGCCATGAAATGTGAGCATTGTATGTGTCCATGAAATCAATTGTCATTCAACATGGATGAAATGTGCCTTTCAATAGTCCTGAAGCCTTGATAAGAGGAGCTGTTCTATAAAGTTTTATTCAAATTCTTTCTTATGTTCTCTTTTTGTGAGTTTGTTGGAGATGGTGTTTCTCTGGTGTGTTAAGTCACTAGACACATGCAGCAGCCACCAAACCCTTCCTTTCATCCATATTTATATGCCAACAGAAATACCTACCTACATAAGACTTCACTTTGCCCTCTGCTTCAACCACATTTGTATGTCCTCTTGCTTTTTTGTACGAAAACCTTGTAGACACCATAACTGCAGACCAACCTCAGCCTAGGTGCTGGTGGGCTCCAAACGAGAAGCCACTTGCAGAGGGAAGGGGTGCTTCAGGTGGCTGCTTGTCATCAGCTGTGGGCTTGTACTCACAGTGCTGGTGTTATGCCCTGCACAGAAAAGGTTTTACAGGCAGTACGTGTCTCCCGAGTTATTTTGTTCATTGTTCACAGCCATTGTGCGTAAGAATCAGGCAGCCACTACCAGTTTCTTGGGGCTGAGGCGGGGGCGTGGGAGGAAGCCTGAACAGGTAATTTATAAGACTATCGACGTTATCAGCTTCAACTTTCCCATCTAGCTTGAACTTATACATGCACTTCAAATTACCCGCACTGGAAAGGAGGGAATAGTCTCAGCAGGAGCAGTAATGTTAGATTTTGAACACACTAAACTGGAGCATTAAAAGCCTATTTTAAGGATTTTTGACAGATCAGTTTAGCCTCCACCACAGAAACATTTTAAGGGAGAAAAAGTGACTAATGTGACTTGTTGTTTGACTCGAGGGCTCCCTGCTGAATATGTTCTCCTCAGCTCCAGCCATGACTGAGCAGGGATTCCTGTGTGCCAGGACTACCCACGTGTGCAGCCTGGTTCCTGCGCAAGAGCTCTGAGAGGGAGCGCAGGCTCACTCCTGACACACCTTTTGTGGCATGAAACAGTTCTGTACTGTTACACACTTGACGCACAGGGTTGTTTCCACTGCCTGAAAAACGTTGTCCATAGCTTCAAAACCAAAACTATTCCTTCAGACGTGCATTTGTGGCAGCTAGAGCCATTAATTTTTGTGCTGACTCCAAACTTGACATCTGAATTTCACAGCTTTTGTGTGCATGTGCAAATGGAACCCTAAATCATCTGGAATACATCCATGAGCTGACACTGTCCAGCTTCACTTTTCACCTCATCCATGCACATTTCCATTGCAATTTATGTGGGTTTTGAAGTGCAAGTTCAATTTGACTGAATTAGTCTCACAGTGTTAAATGGCATTAACTACAATGTTCCCCACTTTGCAGGGAAAAAGCACCTCTCACTGCTGTGGGAGTGGTACGCAGCAAATTAAATGAAAGAAGTTGATTAAAATTGGCATTTCTGAAACTCCTGTAGCTCCCAGGCACCACGCTGCTGCAGAGAAAGGGCAGCGCTTGTCAAAGAGATCAGTTTCCATCCTGCTTTAATGCCATTTCTGACAATTGGAACAATTTCCCTGTTTAAATATTAAACATTCAGCTTAAATATTAAACAGCCAGGCATCTTTCTTAAACCAGTTTGGAAACAGAATAGGACTGAGTTTGTCACCACTGACAACTCTCCAAGCGAGCTGCTGCTGTTATTAAAACAATGAGGATGAAGCACCGTGGAGATACCTCTTTTTGCTGGGGACCAAACGGAGTCCTCACCTGGGCTGTGGGGTGGGAAAGCCTTTGGTGACCTTTCCTGACCAGGGGTGCTCAATGCCCAGCTGGTGGAGAAAGAGCCTTGCACTCCTTTGGCAGAGGAAGGAGACGCTCTGTCCTTTCAGGGTAAGGAGAGAGACAGGAGAGGGAGGTCAAGGTCCACACCAAGTCCATCAGCACCGGGGTGAGAATAGGATTGCATTCACATACCTGGGAAATGTGAAGGAGAGCCTCAGGTGAAGAGGCTGCTGTTTGGTGACTGGAAATAAAGCAAAGACCAGAGCAAGCACTGGCAGAATAAGCAACAGAGGGGAAAGGGGGGGAAAAAAATAGAGTAATCCTCCATACTAGCAGTGAAATAAGAAGCACCACAGAACAGATATATCAGGCAGTCCAAAATAAGCAAGCAGAGATGATGCATGTGAAAGAACCTGCCTCTTTTTTAATTGAACTACAGGTTTTGCTTACAGGTATCACAGCAGCTGTGCCTAAACCCTTCACAGCATGTCACATATTTAGCCTGTTGACACCTTTGAGAGCCACAGAAATCAGCATTGGAGTTGGGAAAACACTCTGTGCGAGTGTCATGCTTCCCAACTCCTTTCTGTCCTGCTTCCTTCAGCTCCTGCCTCCACAGAGCAGCACAGCTGCCCTCTCCCTGGCCGCTATCAGCCAGCCCCATGGGGACAGGGACCTTGAAATAGGATGGGTTGCTGCACTGTTGGGAGCTGGACAGGCAGAGGATGTGGGAATATTGCTGCCAGCTGGCTTTTTTGGACCACAAACCCGGCATGGCTTTCTGTCTCTCATTACCTGCCTGTCACACAACCCTCAAAACACCTGGTGTGGGACCTAACATACAAAACCCCTCTGGTAGGAAACCCACCATGTGAGAGGTCTGGGAAGAGCCCACAATTAGCACCAGTTTGCAGAGGTTCCATGTTTCAGCGCAGTGGACATGAACCTTATTGGGTCTGACAGCATCCTTCCAGCTGTGCTGCTCATGTGGGGCAAGGGAAAGGTCTGACTAGATTCACCTGTGGTACTAAAGGTATATCCAGCCACAAAATCCACTCTGGGCAAGCAAAGTGTTGCAGCCTGTGCATGTTCTCTTCAATAGTCATTTGCCAGCAATACTTTCCAGTCCATGTTTGATCCAGCCCCCGTTTTCATGCTTGAGCTCTTCTCCCAGGATCAAACACACCCCCAACCACCAGCACAAATTAGCATTATATATTTGAATAAAAATACCACCTAGGAGGATGTGCCAACCCTGTGCAGTGATATGGGCTGTGACGTGCAAATTTCACACCAGTCTGTCCCACATCTCCTTGTCCAGGTTCTGCTGTCTGACAACAAGGGCTTCCACCAGCCAGAAACCACGCTGGGAACAAGCTGGAGGCTGGTCTCATGTGCTCTGCACAGAGCTCAGCTCTCAACTCCTAACGGCAGCATCAAGACATAGAAAAATGGGCAAATCCAGAGTCTTCTTTTGTGGAAACATGCTTGTAGTCAGTTTTCTTTTCCTTTTGGGCTGTTACTTTTCCATAGAGCTGTTGGAAACAAAGAATTTTGCCTTGCAAATGATCTCTGCAACAGTTGCTTTCCCCACACACAGAGAAAGCAAATTGCATCCTTGTGAAAATCCAGAAAGGGAAATTAAATGTGCTCTTTGTTAGTGAACTGTATCTTTTTGTTTTCGCACTCAGCAATCAATGCTTTGGGCTCCAGTTGCAATTCGTGGTCTGCTCTTTATTTGTACTGCTTGCCTTTCTAGTTTCTCTTCTTTGTTTCCCACTGTCTGGTTTTTTTTCTTGGACTCATCTTATGCAGCAGAGACAGAATAACCCATGACACAAAGGAGGAGCAGGGAGAAAAAGTTTCCCAAGTGAGAGTGCATTACCTATGAGAGGAAAGGGAAGCTTTAGCAAAGCCGTGCTGGCTGCATACTGGGTGCCATGGGAGGTCAGCGGTGCCTTCAAGCTGCCCATCTCCTTTTCCAGGGGTCCAAATAAATGTGATGATCCCCAGCCCACAGCTGTGAATGAATCAGAGAAGGGTGTGAGTTCGCTCTGCCTGTGACCTGACCAAGCACAAGACAAATAAGACAGGTGTCCTTTGCTGTCACTTGTGTTGGGATTAGGATTTCAATGTCCAGAACTTCTACTTGAAAACCTGAATTATAGACTGAGCACCATAATTTTCATCAAAACATTGGTTAAATCCAGGATGTCCAGCCAAATTACAAAAAGCAGAGCCTACTATCTGGGGGGAGTAGGACTACTGTTAGCCGATCCAGCTGCAGGCAGCTGTGCTGAAGCGTGGCCAACTGCCTCAGTACTGCACTGCACAGCACAGCAGAGCTCAAGGCTGAAATAAAGGCTGCCATCTTCTGGCTTCATAATAGCAGTATTTTATCACTTTGCAAACAAAAGAAATGTGGCAAAAGCTTAACACTGGTTTGCATAAAGGTCTCAGTGGGTGTTTCTGCACTGGTTCTTACCATACCTGTTGGGCATCCAAAATATCAGACTGTGGAGTGGAAACACATGAAAGGAAAGGAATGCAATTTCCCAGCTGCAAGACCCAGTTCCCACCCATCTCCAAGTTCCAATATGCCACATTGGAGGAAGCGGAGAAAGGCAGCTTCCATGCCTGCAGCTTCTGCTTCTCAGAAGCTGGTCAGTCGTGGATGAAAAGGCTGATGCACCACTCCTCCGCTGGGTATGCAAGACTTGCTCTAAAGTCTTAAGTATTTTCATAAGTCTTAAGCCTTTTCATATGTCTTAAGCTTCAGTCTTTTCTGCTCCCTGGCAGCATGAAGGAGCTGGCAGAGAAGTGTGAGCACTGATCCTAGATGCACCTGAACACCCTCCTCCTCTGAAAAGGGAGGGTTTTTTTGGCGACACTTTGTTTTATGAATATAGATAGAGGTAATGGCTCACACCTCTGAAGCGCTCAAAGCACTCTGACCAAACTCCAGCTCCTAAAGAAATTATTAGGAAATAACATAGTTCCTAATTTTGTTTAACATTCTCATTCCACTTTGGGATGAATTGGCAAGTGGAAGCTGGAATAACATCTCCCCTTGATTTTGATTAAGTGTAAGCGTGCGTTTCAATTGTTTAAGATTATGACTGCACACCCAATGGGACATCTCACTGCCTCAGACTTCGAACAGAAGTTTCCACATCTGAAATTATAATGTAATTTCTGCTAAATGCAACACTGCTGTGCAGAGTGGTTTTGTACAACTTGAAGCATATGTAAATTGGGAGTGAACAGCCTGAAAACTGACAGGGATGCTTCAGCGCATTATTAATACATTTCCTTTTCTCCCTCCTTCCCATCCAAGTATTTATCAGAGGTTTATTCAAGTGCAGTGCTGAATCCCATTAGATGGTGGTGCAGGAGTCAACCAATCCATTTGACAACCTCAATCAGTCAAAGGCTGGGGTTTCTGCTGGGTACTGCTTCCTCAAGCACTTCAACAACCTTTTACTGCAGTAGGGAAATGGAACCTGATGGACAACCCACCCACCCTGCCAAGAGATTCTACTGGCATTCTATAATTTTGTGCCCTTGGGTAGCTGAGGTTGGTCTATATTTGCTCAAATCCATTCTACTGAAGGTCAGTCAGATGAACGTATAGCTTGGATCTGGATAAGGTTTCTCCCCCCCCCTTGAAGTCTGAGCAGGAGGAAGTCTGCAGAGCCTGTAGATGCCAGAGTAAATGGAGCTGGATGGATACTGATTATTTTGTTAGGGCTGTTTCACTAAGGAGTGATTGTAACTTTGCTAACAGAGAATTCCCTGTGCACATACCAAAAAACTCCTGAGTGAAAGCTAACAAACCTTTACTTTTAAATTAGACAACATATTCTGTCAAAATACAGAGTAAGGCTGTCCTTGACCCACAATGTAAAAACTCCAAACAACTTTGCCTCTTTAAGCAAGGCCAGGAATAATGGAAAACTGGGAGGATCTAACACCGCACTGAGTAAAGACCCAGTGGACACAACTCTTAATGTGTGTTTAACAGCTAATCAAAGCTATTTAAAATTTGGTTTTGAGCTTTTTCTAGCCTAGCTTAAGGCTATTTTAAGTCAGTTTATTGTAACTGACTGTACAAATCACACAAACTAAAATTGATGTACAAACCCTCTTACTTAGGCATAGTTTTTTTAACAGCTTAACTTGGCACTCAGCCGCTAACTGAAAGCTTTTCTAGTAAACATGGCTAATATTCTAACTTTCTAGAATATCACACCTTTTTCTTTCCACTGACCAACAAAATAATTGTGTAGCCTGCCTGCATAAAGGACAGCTATATATTATCATGCAATATATTAACTTGCATCATGTTAAGATTCACAGAGCCTACATTATCCCTGTTTGCATTTCTACAAATCTAAATATTCCAAGGATGCATTTGAGTATCTAATTGCCATCAGCAGCTGGTGGGAGGTAGAAGTTGCCTAGTTCTGTATCCAAAGTGAATCTGAACCACCTGTGCAGGGCTGCTTTAGGGCACGTGGCCTCTAGAAGAGTACACCTTTCAGAGTAGCAGCTGTAGGCTGGACAAGGTGCCCTCAAGCGTTTGAGAGGCACAAGTTAACTCTGTTTCAGGTCCTGAATCACTACCTAAGTAGGTTAAATATCATGTGCTATTTGAAAACATATAACTGTGTAATCAATGTCTTTGCAGCACAAGTGAAACTCACACATTAGACACAAAATCTCTTCTTCTAATCTGAGTTCATCTCATGTATTTAAAACACATAACTGAGATGCTGAAGCTAGAAACCAAATCAATTTAGGTATTATCCTCCATGGAGAGCACAAGAGAAGGACATGTCCATAGGACTCCCCTAGTCCTGCATGGGCTGAAACACCAGTGAGGAGCCCCTCTAACCCCACTCACTGCACAGAGAAGGACCAGTCAGAGAAGAACTGTGTCTCGGCAGCCCATTCATGGAAGAACCTCAGACAAGGTCAGAAAAACTTCGGCCTTAATGACATTAGTATAGCTGTACAAGGTGAGAGTTAAAAAACAACCCTCAATCCTCATACTAGATGTGTGGTTTTCATGGTTTAGCCAGATAATTTACAAACATGTCCTATCCTATACTAAACACTGAGTGGGATTTCTAATTGGTTTCCTAGGAAATCATTTTGGTATCTTCTATACATGTTATACAAAATGCATTTCTCCTGTATTAATCTGTCCAAATTAATTTTCTGTACTCTGCTGGAAATAATTAAGTACTCTTCTGGCTGTCGCAGTCTTTTTAACATGCACACTGAAAGCTTTGTAAACAAATAAATTAAAATAAATAATAACACATTTTCAGTGCCTCCTCTGGGACACCACAGGATATGTCTGAACATAGGGTTAAAGAGACATTCCAAATCTCACCCAAGGCAGCAATGTTTAAGAGCCATAATCATTTGTGAGCTGCTTTGAGAGCCTGTGAAATACATTGCTGGTTCTGATACGTTTCTTAGGGGATGGACGCTTTACAGAGCATACAAAGGATTAGTTGAGGATATTTGCTTTCATGGTATTTGTGTTCCTTTATATCTTGTAAGTAATATTTAAAGTTAAGCCTATAGAAAGAGCACTGCATTCTTTTGATGTATTTTCACATGGATGGTTATGCTTTTTCTGGTATTCATAAAGCATGTTTTTGTGAAACACAGGTATCTTCTTGAGGCCGAATTTGTTTTTCAGTTACACTCTCTCTAGCATTGACACTGAGCTGCTGGATTAAATTAAGCCAGTATTTTTTCATCTTTTCTTCCATTTTTTTATGTTTCCACCACACAGTATTTGACACAAGTTCTGTTTCTTCCCATGTTCAGTTACAGCCTTGTATCACCTGCCCTTGGCTCTTAGAAGCAACTATAAAACACGTCCCTGATAACATATGTTCCAGTAAACAAGGTGCTGTGAGAGAGGTATGTTCACGATGGGGACACTCCAAACCCACCTATAGCAATAAAAACTAATTCTTAAGTGTAAGACAGTTGGCCATGTATATGTTAGGAAGAATTTTTGGTAAATGTGGTTTGATTTGGGGGGGGCATTTATTTTTTTAGGGGTGTGGAGGGTTTTTTGCCTCTTTAGGGAGTTGTTTGGGGTTTGTTTTATCCTTCTCTCCTTCTTTACAGAGTTTTTTTTTTACTGAGAAAAGCTGAAGATCTCTCACTGGCTTCAGTATGAAATGCAAAATGTTCTGTTTCTCACATTCTCACAAATACTATCATAAAACCAAATCAAAAGGGGCTTTCACAAAAGAAAAGCCTTAAACAGTAAGTGTGACATGACAATATTTATTGATTCTAATTAAGGGTAAAAAAAGTTCACAGCTGTCAGATAGAAATATCTGCAGAGCCTATTGAAAAGGGAACTTGAGAAGGAAACCAAGGGAGACAGTCACCACAGAGGCACTTGAGAAAATGCTACAGTTATAAAAGGCACAAATTCATCACACACACAGCATACATATTCCTGCAAACTGAAGTCACTCTTTTTTTTCCAAAACACAGAGGCAGGCATCACTGAACACTGACCTGCACATAACCACAGGAGACACGCTATAAGCAGCAGTTTATGACAATGCCTACATGATTTGATTGTAGAAATATTTTGAAAGCAAGACTGCTTTGGCCATCTCATTTTTATGTCTGTTGAAGAACAGTCTGTAAGATGAAGGTGATCTTAAGGTGATGGAGATGGGAGAGGGAATGTCGGTCCATTTAAACACAGGTCAGGTTTACTAAGGAACATTTGAAATCTGTGATTTAATCGTGTTTGCTTCTTGCCTGAGAGCAGTGGCAAGTGACAGCAGATGTGCTATTTGGAATCAAGATCTCTACCGAGAACAAAAATGTACCAGTAAAAGGAAAGACAAGGGGCTGCCTCAGATTGCTCACTTCCTTGTTTTGTCACGTAGTTTATACAATTAGCTTTCAAATACTTTGGTTTAACACAGCTTTGCATGCCATGGCCCAACTTTTGCAACATACTGTTGCTATCAGAATAGTGCAGAAGCAAGTAAACCTCTTCTTTTTTGCAAACAAGTTTTAAAATGCATGATAACACAAATCAGCCCATAAGAGACAAATCCAATTATTTCTATAGTACATTTTATGAAGCTGGTAAACTGCTGGAACTTTCATGATAACAGATTTCTCATCAAACGCGAATAAATTACAAATAGAGCACAACTGGTTAACCATTAAACCAGACTTCCTTGCTTTCATTGAACGGTTGGCATAAGGAACTTTAAAAAGGCAAGCCAGTGCTAACAGTTTTTTCCACCCATGGGGAAGCAACTTGATTCTCTACCTACACTTTTTCTCATCATGCTGGCATCCACTTAGATGAAGTGCCACATATTCCTTTTACGTTGAAGATGTCAAGAAAACAGCAGCAAATTCTTCTTTTTTAATCCCATAGCAGTAATAATGTCCACAGCGTACTCACAGAAAGACACAGCTGTAAAGACAAAAAGAGTATTCCTAATGCTTCAGCTGTCTGGAAGGGAGACGATAGAGACTTTCGAGCGCTAATACAGATGCTGTAATTCAAACCTCTCAGTTCCATCAGATCTGGCTAGAAATCTGAGGAGATCCAAATTTAATTGAGATTTCAAACCATACCCACTTTTAGTCGCAGCAGAATAACATGGGAAATACTTTGTGGGCTTCTTTTCCAATTTTGTTTTACTGTGAAACTAAGAATAAGAAAGGTTCATAATTATATACATTTTTTTTCCCACTGACCAATCTAATGAAAAGCTTTGGTTATGGTTCAGTTCAGTTCTATCTATACCTGATTTTTTCCTTTGGATTTTCTGTCCTGTGATACACAACATCTTCTTGTTAGACTGTGAATCACTTCTGCCATATTCAGGAGCAAAGAAGAGAGAGATACATTTTTGATGTGAATAAAGCCAATTTATCTTCATTAGTCTCATAGATTTTCTCCACTTTAGAGATCTGAAGGCTATTTCTAGGGCAGAAGCAGGACTTGAATTCCAAACAGTTTTGGCAGAGAAATCATCTGCAAATGCAGTAGTTCTTTATATGTTAAGTATGTAGTCACAGTCTAGCACTTAGAAATATTGGGCAAAGACTTTAAAAATCTCTTCCTTTAGGTTCCTCTGTTTATTTCTGGCCTGAGAATTGTCTGAGTTTCAAAAGCTCTGAACTTATGCAGTTCCCATTCAGCTTTCAGTTCCTAATTCATTTTGTAAATAAATCACATCGAGAGAAAGCCACATAGAAGCAATCTGTGGTAGGCAAATGTCCCAGGCAATTAGTGCTCTATGTGATACAATGAGAAAGGCCATATGTACACTACTGCACTGTTCTTCTGAGTTAAAGATCTTTATGTCTGAAAAGTTCCCCTATGCATTTTAAAAGGCTATTATGAGGATATTCATTTGTGATAAAATCCCAGCTGCTGCTACAAGAAGATTTTTAACTGGCACATCAAGTTTAAAAGAATGAAACCTAAGGGCCAGAAACCGATGTCGTGCTTACAAATATTACAGCTTCATAAGTAGTTCGGTGGATTTCCATGGGACTGTTTGGGGAATGAAGCACTACTCTGCACAAGCAAGATCATATGCTAGCCCAGAGTCTGCCTGAGACTGGTGATACAGTTCTTCTACTGTATGCTCACACCAATTGTTGAATATATTCTTGCTATAGTTCCCCCTATGTTTTTTTTTAACTGCAGTGTAATTTTTTTAAGGTATAAATCAACACTGGTTGAAGGGAGAAGTGCAAAAAATGGGCTCAGAAAAATTCCAGACACATAACTTTTCTTAAGATTCATCTGCACCAAATCCTGTTTCCAGTTATACCTGCGACTTCTTCCTTTGTGTGAGGCAGATGTAAGACAGCAGAAATTCCTAGAACAACGTATCATGATGTTGATGGTACATAAATGTCAGGAATCTAAGGTTTTGGTGGCTGGGCTTTTTTGGCTTGGTTTTGTTTTTGTTTTTTTGGGGTTCTTTATTTTTTTTCCTTTTCTTATTATCTTGTTTGAAGGCTACTAATCCAAGGAGGGTAGAAGCGCCTGCATGTGACTATCCTATCCATGGACTATCCATGCGCCTGCATGTGACTATCCTCTCTACCATTTAGGTCCTTGATTAGTGCACAGTCAGTGCAATCCAGCACAGCAGGCAGAAGTGGAAGTGCTAATCACATCAAGAAACTGAAGCTCTGAATCAACTAAGCTGTGTTCAGCACAAAGGAAATGTTGGGCAGCAGACAAAGTTTGGGGTTTTTGCATGCTAACGCTAGATTTTCAAGCCCATTTTGCCCTACCAGGCAAGAGACAGCATCAAGGTGTTCAAAGTAGAAACACATATATGAAAGGAAGGAAGGAAGGAGATAAGAAAATGATGCAGAATAGTTTTTATTGACCACTTTAAAACTTCCTGGCGTAAATAGAGGTTAATTTGTCATCCTGCAGCAACTTGGGGAGCTAAAAGAGAACCTTGGAGGCAAAGAGATGCCAGACAGGGTGAAAAAGCCTTGAAAGGCTGTGCCTGTACCACCACATTAGCACAAGGTTCCCCATTCACAGTCAAGTGCACACATCAGCTACAGTCTCGAGCCTGACAGTTTCCTAGGTGAAAGAGATCTGATCCCGCACAGGGACAGACTCAACTCGGATGCACAAGCTCTGCCTTTCCAGGCAGTGTGAACACTGCTGGTGAACCTGAAATTCAGCTCCACTGCCAAAGGCAGTAAAAACATTGTTCTTTGACTCACTGTTGGGGAAATACGCCACTAGAAATGCTAACAACCTACAGCTACACTCGCATAGTTTGGATGGATACAGTGAGTCTGACTTGTCCCTTAGAGGCACCCGGGCACTGGATATCTGGGTGAAAAACATAAACACTTGAAAGATCCTCATGAGCGATTTGCATGAAGTGGGTTTATTCTCTAAGCTATCGATTTCTTTTCCCAGTCTACCACACAGAAAGGCAGAAAACCTTTGTTTATGACTACAGATGGAAGTGCCTGTGAAGACAAAGTTCACTGTCTACTACAGTCAGAACCAATGGGAAATCTCATCACAATAGGCTTTACAGAGGTATTTTGTCACTTCTGCTCTGAGATCTGGATAAAAATCTCAAAGTGATAGCACTTGTCAGGGTATCCTAGAAATTTAGCAACAAAAAAGTTACTGCTAGAAGTAGACCTAGGTTCAAGGGGGTCTTTTTCAATATGGATCCCCTTCCTTTGTCCCTTCCCTCTAGCTTCTTCTCTCTACTGTTTTTTCCTTCTCCCCAGTTCTGGTCTGATTTTGGAGACAAGGAAGTACATGCCAAAAAGAACTCTGACTAAAGAAAACCACCCAGGTGTGAGGCTTTTCTTTGGCACCTTTTTCAGTTTCTAACAAGAAGTCCCTTTTTGTAGACAAATAATCCTGCCGCCGCCACAGAAGTGAAGAAAGTTGAAAATCCGATCAGCTTTAGCAGTCCCGGGACAGACGGCAAGTTCCTTTCCCAGAAGGTTGTAGTGATGGGCAAAGCTGGAACATCCTGTGGGGAGAACATCCATTATCAACATAACACCACTGTAACAGGCAGGATGTAAATCAAGAGATTCTCACAGCAGAAACAGAACTGGGCTGAAGCAGTTCATGTTGTGAAGAAATACAAAATTTTCTGCTCAGTTAAAGGGAAGAGGAAGAGACACACGGAAAGGATTCATAGACTAGTTAAAAAGTGCAGTTCTTTCCAATCCCATGTTATATATAGAGTTGTCAGATGCATGCCTTTTCTGAATGTCTATCATATTTCTGTTAAGGGAAGGGCAATTTTCATGAGTAAGAGAAAGTTT
The DNA here is from genome assembly GCF_017976375.1 of Cuculus canorus. Lineage (NCBI taxonomy): Eukaryota > Metazoa > Chordata > Aves > Cuculiformes > Cuculidae > Cuculus > Cuculus canorus. The sequence goes on from NC_071401.1 coordinate 90,443,662, forward strand.
ATTGTGGCTTTGATTTAGTGAACTTAAAAACAACTTAAAACTTAAAAATAAACCATCTACTCTACAGAAAGACTTACAATCGATTCAGGTTCTGGCTTCCAAATTTCAGTCTCTGGGATTTTCCTCATAGCAAACAGTATCTGAAAATATATAACATTTTCTAGTAACTACTATTGAAAGGCAAAAGGGGCTGGATTCACTTTTTTTAAATTTTTTTTTTTAAATGGCACGATGAAATAACAATTGAGCACATAAATCTCTGTGAATTCAAATTCTAAAGAAAACTTGACCATTGTGCAACTAATTTCTGGGGAGGTCTGATACTTAACAAGACATTCATCCCAGTGGAAAGTAGAAACAGTAACAGAAAAACCTCTCTACTCTTAGTTAGTCCGTGTAAGATATCAGAACCTGAGTAGTCCTATGGCAACAGGGTAGCATGAATATGACTAAGAGTTAAGTATACATTCCAGGCAAAGTGAAGTGCGCATAAACTAGCTACTGCATGGGCAGCCTATAAAGCCAGGAGTAGCTTGGTTTGCAAATTCTACCACGATGTAGGAAGAGGAACTGAATCCTGTGAGTGATGACGGACCACCACGTTCAGCCAGAGGAAAGCAGGAACAAAAGCTCCACAGCAGAAAAGCAACCATTCAAAATATCAAAGATAACAGAGATTAGAAGGATAGCAAACATTACCTGAAGTAACACTCACGAAAGACAGCAAGATTAACTTCTACAGTAAAATAAAACTGTGGTGATAATATTAATGCTTTTACTATCCCAGGCACCCATAGATTTAACAAGGTTTGCTGTCTTTCAAAATGGGCTGTTATTCTAGACAAGACTCATTGACCTTATCAACTTTTCAGTATAGGACAGTGAGAAACTCCACTGCAATGGATTTTAAACATATTTTCCTTTCACAGGTAAATCAGGAAAGGAAAACATCAATTTTTTTACCAGTCAAGCTCTCTGCTTGCCAGCTTCTCTGCTGAGGCTTACAGAGGTTTTGCTGTAATGTCCTTACATTAGAGAGGTCATGAAGCACTACCTCTGGAGGTTTTCAGGAACAGATTAGGTATAATCTTCACAAACGGGACACTATAGAGACAGCTGATACCAATCTTTTAGGACAGGGTTACAAGCCAGATGAACTCTTCAGATCTCTCCCAGGCCGATTTCTGTTCTACAACTGTATTATTTAGCCACAAGGTTCCCTTTCCCTTCAGAACATAAAACAAAGATGAAATTTCTTTTGTTGTTCTGTAAAATGGAATATTCCTGAAAATACTAGAGCAACTGGTACTTTCTAAGACACAAAGTACTTACATCCCTGTTTAATGACTTTATGTAAGGTTGTCTCAATGGTATACCACTATGTCAATAGTATTGTTTGAAACAGCTAAGGAAGGAAGTGGCTTGGTGTGCAGAGCTGCAGAACTGAACTATTCCTAGCGAGGATGACAGCCATGATCTCTCAGTACAATGACTAATGCTTCCATTTGAGTCGAAAAATTACTAGGTTAGAACATGAGATTTCTGTCAAAGAAGAAAGGATTTCATTAATGGGAACAAAGAAGAGTTCAATGAAATACCCATAGCCCTTCCTAAGTATTCCAAATCTAAGTGCAAAACCTTCATCTTTTTTTAAGTCTATCTCCTTTGCAGGGATTTGCATCAAGATTTCAGAATGACTGAAGCTGTCAACACTCCGTTCCCATTTCACCTCCAACCAGATAACCTTTCATTTTCCATAGGATATTTGACAGTGCCCCTGTTTTGGGTTTGCATCTATACCTCTCTCGCTGCTCTTTCTCCAGCCTGTACAGCCCCCTCCATGTATCCGCTCCACTCTGTGGCTGTCTCTGTGCCAGCAAAATAGATCCTGCCAATGGGCTGACGAATAATCCTGGAGGGGTACAAGCAGTAAGTCACATCAGCCATATTAGGAAAAGATAACTGAAATCCTTGGGTTAATATTAGAATAGAAGTGTTTTAACTAACACTTAAATAGCACTTTAAGATATCAGCTTTCAGCGAGCTGAGCTGGAAGAGGAAATCTGCATTGCATTTCATTTTTTCCAGTAAACACACCAGTGTTCATATTTTCTAAACATTTACACTGTGATTCTTGCAATGTCATTTCTGGTTGTGAATCTAGTGCTTGTAGGTGTGAAGGACAACCAGCTTGAGACAAGGCTTATTCTACCTTCAGGACATGGGCATTGTGGTAAATACCAATGCTAGACATTACCAGCAACAGCGTAGCATTCTGAAGTATAGACCCGTGACATCTAAAGTAACAAGCAAACAAGAAGAAAAAAAGGAGATTTTTTACCCTTTTTTTCCCAGATTTTTCAATAATTATCATTACAATTACTTTAAAAACTAAGGCCCCCATATGTTCTTCAATACAACTGCTTTATTGCTCTAAGTTCTTTTTAAATTGTGAAAATTTACACTTCAAAAGTGGGGCTACGCCACCACATTAAAAGCTATGTACCTGAATCCAATCACTGGTCTGACTAGCAAGCTGTTTTCTTTTCAATAGATCTTATTTTAATGCAAAAACGTATGTTGGAAAGGACTGTATACAATGGCACGCTGATTATTATATTAAGTCTTGACTGCAAAAATAAAAGGAACAGTCCAAAGAAATCACTCATTACTGTCAATGTTGGCAGGAATTAACTCTCTGCCAGCATTTATTAAAAAACGGGCTATAGATGCACCAGAAATGGTAACACCGATTTGAAATACCCACTGCCAGTTTTGCAAACAGATCATTAGAACTTCTCTTCTTTCCAAGAACCTAGTCAGTTCTGTTCACAAAATATCCAAAGTGAATAAAACCTGCTAATGATAGTGTACTCATCCATCATGAAGTTCAACTGAGACAAATGGAAGGTTATAATATCTGTCTAAACCATTCCCCAGTGATCGTAAAGGTATAAAGCAAACAGTGACAGAGGACTTATGGCCCTTTCTGAGGATATTTATTAACTTGGTCTTATCTTAGACTCCAAAGCCCACTGCATGTATACACTGTACCTTCCATACTGAGTCATTATGCCTGGAGGGAAGTAGGCTGTGTAGCAGCCCCCAGAATACTGCTCTTCACACCAGTTCTTCTCTTCATAATGCACTGGCTGTAAAACAGAGATTAATTCACTCAAAGAAAGGAAAAAGTCACAAGGAATGTAATAAAAAAAAAGAACTGAGATAGTGAAGAAGAACAATAGCATGTGATTTGTTGCATGTCAGTATCTGACAAGATGAGCACATTTAACAAGTCTCTTAATGCAGCATGGATCTGACACAATAAGCCTTAATTTCAGACACTGCTAGCTATTTTTTAAAAGAACTAGCTAATCTGTCCACTGTAGAACGCAATCCTCTTAATCTGTCAATGTAAATTTATGCTTTGAGCACAAATTTATATTTTGAGCCATGTAAAGCAAAATTAACCCCTGGTGTACACAGGTATAATAGTTGTAATATGCATATTGGATACAAATATATATCACGAAAAAGGCAAAGTATGGCACTTGCATGGCTATGCATACAATATAGTTGTGTTTAAAATTATATAATCTCGAGATTTGTTTCTACAACATTTAACTTTTGTAAAATTGCCCTTAAAGGATATAGGGCATTGATCATATAAACGAAGTGAGATCCCACAAACCCCATCAGTTATTTACTTTTACAGGGAAGAGAAGGCAAGGGAAAGGCAAAAAGAAAAACACATGCAGCAATAGATCTTTCTTCTGTCTTAGAGAGAAGAAACATTATGCTCAACATAAACTGAGAGGGCACAAGCCTGTCACATCTGAAAACAGTAGAGATGTACAGCAGTGAGCACTGTGAATGCCACCCATGAAGATGGACAAGAACGTATTCACCTTTTAACTGTGTCATAAGCTCATTCTTGCCCCGACTGTCAAACACAACCCAAGACTTGCCATAATCTTCTCTCCGCTCCTCTACAGAGGGCAGCAAGCACTCACATAGTAGGTACCTTTTCTGCAACACTATGCAGTGCTGTGCCAGAGCACTGCTGCATTCCAGTTTCATTTTGCCCTTCCCCAACACAACAAGTCTGACAACAGATGCTGCGGTTTAGATTGTTTGCTTACATGTAAAGCTTCCTCTGATCCCAGAACCTTTGCATAGAGCTCACACAACCTTGTTTTCCTGCAAGACAAAAAAAAACAGATCTCTGTAAGGAAAGAGAAAAAAAACTACCTCAAATATGTCCCAGTTTCCAGAGAACAAGTATTAATATCTGCTTGAACTTGAGGTTCCAGTTTTTTGGGATCTATCCTAATTGCTCAGCCTCTGGATCACTAGAAATAACTCACTCAAACTCCTGTGCTGCGTTAAGTGCCACTTTTACCAACAGTTAAGTAAGCTTTTCCCTTCAGATGCTTCTAGCAGCCCCGATTCCTACATTATCCAAAGTTTCTCTAAGCTATTAGGAAAAGAAGGTAGTGCATTGCATATTTTTGTCTTGGCACATAGACTAATTTATGTTTTATTCCTACAAATACACACATATTGATAGCCTGAGGCTCTCAAGGAACCAGTACTTTATTTCTATATCTATAAAATATCCTCCCGTTTTGGTTTATGAGTCTATAAATCCATGAATATACTCCATTCTGCCACAAACCCCAGGTGCAATTCTGTTTGTTCCTATAATCTTTTGGGTACTACAGTTTACTGTTAGCGGCACTACACCAATTGCCAAAACCAAGATCAAGACGAAATAATAGTTAATAGCTATGAAAAACAAACATGCAAACACAACACTGGAAAGACTATTACTTCTGGAAGCAAACCTTTTGCTCCACAGAAAGTCATACTGGGCACAGAAATACAGAAGTCCCAGCTCTGTAACTGTATGGGCTACATTTGCAGCTATGTAAGCATATGAGGAAACCATATCTATGCTGCTGAATGAAGCAACCCAACTATGCAGGAGCTCAGCAATACCCAGGAGCAGCTGATCGAAAGAATGCAACAGAAAGGAAACTAGGAAAAAAAACAACAGGGAAACTTGAAGGGTTTTGTAGAAGGTGTCATCCTGTGCAGGCTGAGGCTTGAGCAGGAAAGTGAAAGTTGCTACAGTTCAGAAAGTGCTGTGGCCCTGGTAATTTTGCTGCTGGCAGGTGTCAAGCCCATCAACATCAGAGGAGAAGGAATCAGCCCCTTGAATGTGTCCCAGGGCAGAGGACAAAGGTCAGCCTGCTCCAGAAGCAGAAATGCATGGTGACACAGTGACTACCCAGGAGAACTCAGAGAGCTGTGGGATCTATATATGAAGATCCCCCTGCAGTCAGGGGATGACAAGAATCCAGCAACAGCCATAACAAAAGGGATCATTTCTTCAATACTTCTCTTTCTCTTTCTCCCTAAGCAAGGTGACCACCATACCCTGCAGACCACCAGTACATTCCCAGTGTCTGAACAGAAGAAAGCTATTTTAACAGCATGATCCAGCAAAGCCTCTACTGAGGTCTGCCCATTATCTTTCACAAATGCCCAACAGCTCCCACTTTCAGGGCAAGCCAGTAACATCACAGGGATCCACAGGAAAGTGATATCACCTTGGGAATCATCTGCTTCTGCTCCTACCAATACCATGAGAGAGTCGAGAAGGACCTCTCTAGATATGCCTGTGCCCTGCCCTTTTTCCACACAAGACTTGCAGATCCTTCAGGGAGCCAGGAAACAGCATACCAGAAGTTGGTAGCAATTCTCATGTTTGGCCAGCTGCAGGGCTTTAAGAAGGTGCAAGTTCACTGCTGCTTGCTAACTACATTGCTGATACAGGTAAAATTAGTTTGAGACAGCGGTGCAAAAGAAAATATCAAGCTTCGGGTCAAGGTCATCTACAGTCTATTAAGAAATTTTGATCCTGGAAGGCATTTATTCATCCATAACAAGGTACTATTTGACAGAAAAACACCACAGAAGAGTAGTTTCTAAAGTACTGAACTGTATGAACAGTAACCTGTCACTGAGGACATTCACTCTAATAAAAGGAATCCTGGCAGATGTGGTCTCTCTGCAACATCTGCACTTCTTGTCCTAGAACAGTTTAAATAAATACTTGTTTATGGATTTATGGCTAATGCTAATATAGAACATATGGAATAGCCTTATTTTTTGGCTTTGGACTCAGCAACCACCACTAAACAAAAGGAATGCTATGCCTGAAGCTACCTAGGTAGAGTCCAGCTTGTGTTGATAGGCAAGCACAGCATCTCAGCGAGACGCGTCCTCTACCAGGTGCCACAAGAAGCTGTTCTCAGAAGAAATCCCTCCCTGCAGACGTCATAGATCGTAGCCCTGGTTTAAAAACACAAACTGGTTGCATCATGAGTGTACACCAGGAAAAGGTCTGGGTTCACATTTCACCTTTTCCTGGACCCCAGTTTCCACTAGAAGGAAACTTGTGTCCATGTGCAGAAGAGGAGCTACACTGCAGCCCAGTGGGTTCCTGCCTTGGCTGGCTGTGACCAGGACTGCAGGAACCAGAGAGGCATCCCTGCCCGAGGATGCCTCTACTGGGTACCAACCCAAGCATACTCCATAACCATTATTTACCAAAGCAAAATCCTTCCTAGTCTAAGGCTTATTCCTCAAAGGGCAAGAGTTCAAAATCTTTTTGCTTAAAATGTGCCTGTAGGGAGAAGAGTCAGATAATAATACTGATGCTTTTAACATTCAAGGGAAAGCAACCTTTCTTCCATGGTGCCTTGCTTACTGCCAGGGCAGTCCTTCCTTACACAGAAAGAGAAGCTGTTCTCAGATACTGAAAATGCTTAGTTACATCTACTGTATTGACACACGAGATAAGATGCCACTTGGTGTGCATGATGCCTTAAAATGACGGGCACACTGGATTTCCAAATATCTATACTTCTATAGTCAGTCAACTGCTGGGGGTCTATCTCAAAGACTGAGCACTGAGGAAAGGCTACTTTGTCCATTCCTGCCAAAACTAAGTGTCCAGTGGTATCAGGCTGTCATTTGAAAAGATTGGGATATTAACAACCCCATTTAGACCCATTAGCCATAGACCACTAAACTGCCTGCAAAGCTAATCTGAGATGGCTACATCTTCCCCTAGCTATTACTGTAAAAATGTTTACCTGGACACAGTATTCCTAGTGGCATGCTTTCAATATCAATGTATTTTCTTGATGTCAAAATAAGGCTCTGTTCATATACACACACTCTACTTGTAGCTTTAATTTGATCAGATATTGTGAATCAAAGTGATGGAAGAAACTCATTACTTTGTAAATTCTACAAACGACAGTAATAAACAAAAGAGCACTACTGTATGCAGAGATTTGTTTCAACAAGACAGTAAAAGACACCTCCATCTGCACCTGAAGGTCATTTCTTTTCCCATAACTGAGGGTGGAGAGCTGTAGGCAGCTTTTTGACCCATACATAACACTGAGGTCTTGTTCATGGCAGCTACAGCAGCCTCAAGGTTGCACTAAATTACAGACACTAAAAGAACACTCCAGGATGTAAGAAAATAAACAACCAAGCACAGTGGCCAAACCTGTCTCTTCTGACAAGCTTTCTAAGAGTTCAGTGTGCTTACAGGAAGCCAAAGCAGTAGCAGTGGGGAGGATAAGGCTGGCCTTGGACCCTTTCCCGTGAGGGCAGCAGAGTATCTACATTGCTTTCATAGTCAGAAGCTTAGAGCAGTTCTCTCGCTAGAGTCACATAAGCAGAACAGCCCTGCTTAAAAATGAGAACCAGGACCAGAGATTCCAAAAGGCAGGGGGCTAGCTACCACATCTGCTGCTGGTTCATGGGAATTCTGTAGATCCTTCATTCAAAAACAAGTAAGAGATTGTGCTGGGTTTGGCTGGGATACAGTTAATTTTCTTCATAGTAGCTAGTAGATGCCTGTGGTTTAGATTTGTGCTGGTGACAGTGTTGATAATACAAGGATGTTTTAGCTACTCACATCATCCCACCAGCGGCATGCTGGTGGTGCACAAGAAGAAAGGAGGGGACACAGCCAGGACAGCTGACACAATCTAACCAATGGGTTATCCCATGCCATAAGCTCAGCATATAAAGCTGGGGAAGAAGGAAGGGATGTTCAGAGTTATGGTGTTTGTCTTCCCAAGTGACCGTTACACACGAGAGAGCCCTAATTTCCTGGAGAATGCTGAACACCTGCCTGCTGATGGGAAGCAGTGAATGAATTCTTCGTTATGCTTTGCTTGTGTATGCAGATTTACTTTACCTATTAAACTGTCTTTATCTCAATCTACAGGTTTTCTCACTTTTACTTTTCTGATTCTCTCTCCCCATCCAGGGGGAAGTGAGGGAGCAGCTTTGTGGTGCTTAGTTGTCAGCTTTGGTGAAACCCCAACAGAGATCATCTCCCTGAAGTGACATGTCTTGACTGCTGCCTCAAGGTTACAGACAACTTCTTCCAAATTCAGGATTTTTTTTCCTGCTCTGGTGATTTATAACAAAATTTTGACTCAGATTCTATGCAGATCTGCAGTGCTTGTACTTACCTTTCTTCTTTTGTGAGACCTGTCAGTCTTCTACACTTCCGAGCAAGAATGAAGCTGTATAAAAAATAAGAAACTCACAAATCACTTACTTCCATTATATGACTACATTTTCTGCATTATTTAAAATGCCAGTGCCTTATAGTGAGCTTCTGTGATTCACAGTATTAGCTTTTGGATCCCTATCCAAAATATCCATTTCAACTCTCTGCCTAAAGTTATATTCTCTGCCTGCTGCTTGCAGGACTCATTGTGGAAGGAACCACTTCATGATGCAGGTTAGAATATTTGCATGGGCTGTTTCCCAATGACCTTCATTTTATACTGCAGTGTGTGCAGGCATATAACTACAAGAGGTCAAGCCTGGGATTGGAGTGGAAATTATTGCTAATTAAACTTTCTAAAACTAATCATACTCTTTGGCAGTTTAAAAAGACAGAACAAAACAAAATATAATACTAGACAATTAATTTTCATTTAAACAACTGAAAGATTTTAGGGACACAAAATATTTAGAGAAAACTTTACATTTCTGTTATCACCCTCTTTTTTCTTTTCCTTCCTTTCCTCTTCTCAAATTCTGTACTTTGCCATGCAAAAAGGCAAAAGGTGACAGTGAGAAAAAGAAAAGTAAAATTTCTTTACTAGCAATTAAATCATAGAGAGAACTTCTCTTGAAAGAAAAAAAATCATAGAACACATCCACTACACACTGAGAAACTCAACTATTTAACCATTTTAAAGTATTTCCCTTCAAAAGTAGCAGGGTTTGCATTTCAATTATTGCCTCTAAGACAAATGAAAAGGCATTCGTTAGATACTTTCTTTGTCTCTTACCCTATTATGGCAGGAAAGCTGCCATCAGGCTTGGTATCATCAAGTGTTAGACCAATTGCAGCATCCTCATCTTCAATGATCATGGTACCACAATACCCTGTGTTAATCACAAGGCAGAAAAGAAGTTAGGATCCGTGTATCCAACTGTAGGAATGAGATTCCAAGGAGTGGTGAAATACTCAGAACTGGACTTGAAAAAGCCGTAAACAACCTGATGGAAATTCACCCGGCTTTGAGCAAGGCATTGGGCAAGATGACATCCAGAGGTCCCGCCCAATCTCTATCATTCTCCAATTCCATGATTGTAATATAAAGAGATATGAAAACAAAGGAAATGAGAACTAAAAAAAAAAACAAGTAAAGAGATCCCCATCAAGTGACAAAGACTCGCACACAACTCCCTTGCAGTATACTGTTCTTTTGGCTCAGAGAAGAACTAGATCGTCTCTAGAAGAGAAAATTCAGATCTGAGATGTGCTCACTATTAATCCTTTTGAAGCACCTTTAAAATAGAAAGTCAGTAAGGGAATTTCCTACTTTTTAATAGAAACATTAATTATTCTGCAGTTTAATTAGCAAGGTAATTGTTAATTGCATAGAAACAGATTTCTCTCAGATACTAGAGATGTTCAAGTGCCTCCAGCACAATTGTTTCCATACATGGTACTTACGTCAGACACACAGATATTAGTACGTTGTTTTGAAAACACAACTGTTCTTAAAAGAAGAGTTTGAAGAAAATTCATTGTTCTTAAAAGAAGAACAATGAAGTTAGCAAAGCATAGTACATAAAACTATGAGTTCTACCAGGAAAAGGGAGTCACCTCTTGTCAATCCATCCCAAATCTAATAGCCAGAATATGCCAGGATCCAGAACTCTTAAAAGCACTCAGAGAGATGAAGGTTGGATGACATTTGTAGCCAAACACAGACGTGGACTCTTTAAAACCAGTGAAGAGAAATGAGTGGTATTACATTGCAAACTGTCTTAGACTCAGTTAGACCTCAAAGAGATCTGAGGAATCATGATGGAAGTATTGAGAATGTAAAGGGAGTGCAGGATGGCTAGCCCAGGTGGGGATGTCTATGCGAAGACATCTTAAATTAATCTTGCCCAACACATCCAGAAGGCAGAGTTTTCACAGTCTGATAATTGATGGGTAAAACTTCTCTCCATCACATATCACTTGCACCTTTAGATTACTGCACAAGTGGAAGAGAGTCATCTCTACCTAGGTGCTACTGAAGGAAAAGGAGAGGACAACAAAGAACAACCAAGGCAATAAGCAACAGGCATGAGTCCCCCATTCACACCTACGTCCTTTTCATTCTCCCATCCACCCTCTCTTTCCAATCAATCTCTCAAGTTTCTCAAACAAGGAAACACAAAAATAGCACAGAAGTATGCAAAGTCTCCTTCTAAGGTCCAGCATCCTCTAAACACAGTCTATTCCATTACCAAATACCCTCTTCCCTCTCTCTGTCATTACTATTCCCTTCAATTAAAACATAATACCCTTCTTCCTCCAGAAAGTTTCCTTATAGTACACAATGCACTTGATGACTGAGCCCATAGGAATTCGGTTGATGAGCTGGTTTCTCATTGAGGGCAAAGGTGGGTTGAAATGAATCTTCAGACCAAGAGCTGGGGGAATGGCACTGATCACATATTTGCCCTGGAAAAAGAAATCATACATAAGCTATATGGACATTCTCCATTACATCATTCTATGTATACTACTCTAATAATTTTGGCAGGCATCTGAGGAGGCTGCAGGGCGTATCTTCTGAAGCAATTTTGGCATGTAGCAGAAGAATTGCAAAAGTGAACCCTCACAAAAACCTGGTCGTTAAACAACAGACGAGCATTATATAAACAGCCATCTGTTCTAATGATGGGTGGTTGCTCTTTCCCCAGTGCTTGAAAAAAAGCCAGTGGAAAAATTTTATGTCTTACAGAAGTCCATCAGTCTCCCTTCCATCTGGACTCCTCTGTTACAACTTGGAAGCAAAGCCCAAAACATTTTTCACAGAAAGCTTATCACTAAGCTACATTTTTGTGTTCAACTTACAACTATCCTTTTACCTGGAAGGTAACTGAATACTAGAAGAGATGCTAGGGAAGGAAGAGTTAGAATATACACTCTGCTTTTCTGGCATCACTTTAAAGCTCTATCATTGCTATTACTCATAGATAATTAGAAAGTGTGACTTTATCTCATGGTCACTTTAATCTCTGCTACATTTTTCTAAAGAATTTTGGAGAAGTCAAGAAGGAAAAGCTAAAGGTTTTCTAGACATCCCAGCACAAACAGTTGTTTAAATGTTAGAGGTTTCATTACCTCATATAATTCATGATCTAAGGTTTCTACTATGACACTTTCACCCGACTGGTCGATGCGGACAACTGGCTTCTTCAGCTTCACTCGGCTTCCCAGGCGCTCCATCATTTTCTCACTGATCTGGCCGGCGCCCCCAACAAACTTCCTCTCCTGAAACATATAAATTTACAACTTGGCAAAACAGAATCAGCAGTGTGATGCATGTGAAGCACGTATCGTGACAAACGTTTTGCTTGGCATTCAGAACAAATCCTGCTCCTCTGTTGTAATCAAACCTTTTTATAAGGAAAGTTCAGCACGTCTGACTTAGAAAAGTATTCAAGTTCCTCTCTCTTTCAGTTAACTCCTCAAATACTTTCTCTTTTTGACCACCAGCCAAAACTAGAATGATTAGTAACCTCATAAGAAAATCCCTTCTCATGTGGTCTCTAAACAGATTCCACAGGCCTGTGTGAATCAGCAAGACTTCCAAAAAGAACTTAAACTTTTAAATCTTTCACCGTTTTCACTCTTATCCCTGCAGAGGTCTGTGCATCCAAAGCAGGAACTGTGATCCTCATAATAGGTAATAAGTTATAAGTGGCATAGCTCACACCAAAAATGTACCTTGCAGTATGTAATCTAACCTAACTTAAACTCAAATCACCTCTTACATAACACAGAATTCAAATTCAAATATTTTACACAATGTATATACAGTCAAATTATCTATAATTATTGTTTATCTACGCATATTTATGCATTTTAACATGTTTTAATATATTCTTCTTATTTTTAGTTATTTATTTATGATTAAATAATTTGCATTTCTCAGGTAGAAGACCATTAACAGAGTCCTAACTTTCTTGAAGTGCAGAAGCAGTACTTGTCTATAACATATTTAGGCAGGGGTAAACTGTCTTCAGACTGATTCTAAAATCTTTATAGTTTTAACCCTGGGAGCTAGTTTCTTTAGAAACACAGTTCTGGGTTATATTTTCAGTATTAATTTAGGGCATTCTGCACACTTCTGCAGCTAGCATTACCATCCCCACCAAATGCTTCTGAAATTGTAAGGCTGGCTTCAGGCTCATGAGAGAAAGAAGCATAAGTAATTCTTTTTTTAAGGTGGAAAAGCAAATTATGTTTTATAATCAGAGCCCAAAAGGAAGCCAGAGTCAGGAACTGATACAAATAGGTTTCCCTGGGAAAATGCCTTCAGCACAGGAATATCCTTCAACACTGGTTTGCAAGATCCAGATTACTGTATAAATGGATAGTGCTAGTTATCAATGTGCTACTGGCCCAAAATCGCGGATGTCTCAGTTTGTCCTCTGAACTAAAATAAACAAATGAAACAATGCAGTTAAAACATGGTCTGTCATGAGCCACAGAAGCTGCAGCTGACAATACCTGCCCTCCATTGGTTGTTGAGAATATCCTCGTCGTCCCTCCACACTGCTTCACATACCACAAAAACCAAAGGGCAGAGACCTCATGGGGTTCAGAAGTGACATCCACATTCACAAACAGAGTTGCAAAACTCTTGGCAGCACTGCAGCAAAGACAAGAAAGGGAGTTAACAACTGAAGAAGAGTGACAATATTGGTTTTTGGTAGGGGAGAGAGTGTCTTTGGTAGGGGAGAGAGTGCTTCTTTAAATGAGGGCAAAGGATTCATTAATTCCAGTTGAAAGAGGACATATTATCAACTCCTTTTATACAACATTTTTAAAGTAACCCTGAAAAAGCCCGTTAATTAAGCACTGCTGCATTCCAGAAAAAATAAGGCTCAGCAGGCATAAGAGCCAATGAAAGCTTATGTCACTTTATGCTACTAGTACAAAGTTAGCTTATCACCCTAGGCTCAGGACTGCAGGAAACAAGCCCTCCTGTCTTTACTGGTCTCCAAAACCACCATGTCCTCACATGGATCATGGGTCATATACAAGATCTACACCTTTGTTTGCACCTGCTGAATGCCTATCCCTCAAGCATACAGCAGAGATTATTCAACACCTATAAAATGTTAAGATATTGTCTAAGCTAATTATCTAGACTATCTGGATTAGTTAGCATTCTTTCCCTGCTTGTTCCTCTGCTGTGCTCAGGGAGGAAAGAAATGTTAGCAGGAAGCAATAAGTGAAGAGATAACATATACAGACTCCTGCAAGGTCTGGCAAGAAAAGGGAAGAGATACTTTTGGGTGCTCAACTCAGTATTTTAAAAGGTGGCGTTGTAGCCAGTGGTGATGAACAGTAAAGTGGAAAAGTGGCCTGTGTCCGAAGGAGGATCACTCCTTTATGTCCTCCAGTTGGTGATTTCATAACAGCTCTACTAGAAATCACTGTATAGACCTGTGCAAGATTTTGTAGTGCACTAAGACAGGGTTAATTAAGGCTCAGGGAAACATTCCTCCTGTTTGAAGTAAACACTTCCTCTGTCTTCCTTCTAAGAGGGAGTTTAAGGGGACATGGACAGGACTAGGAGGTGCTCAGCTTCACTGCACATTGAATAACAGGGACCAAACTTCTATAGGTATTTCATGTGCCAGGCATCATGCAATCAATAATGACCACAGCCAATACAGAATCTACTTTTAGTTGTTTCTTCCTTTCCACAGTGCTTGAACTTTAAAAAAAAAAAAAGATTGAAAAATGAAAAGCTAACTCAAAGATACTATCTCAAACTCAGCTGTAGATCTACATAGACAAAAGCCATCTTGTGTCCTTTCTAAAAATGCAAAGTCCTGCTGAAGTGAAAACCTGATCCATTCTATGAAATACGTGTGCATTCTTGCTTCATTCTTTGCAGTCAAAAATAATACAGAAAATATTTATCAATACTGTCTCTATAAATACGCAATGTAAAACACAATCAACTCTGAAGGATATTTTGTCTAATGGGAAAATCAGCATCTGTATCGATTAATATTTCATAAGCAGAAGGTACAGATGGTGGCTAAATTCTCCTAGTTTCTGCTGCCTTCTCATAATTGCTCTTCAGTATTTCCCCAATTTCTCCTGGTGCTTTACCTAGGAATGGCAGTATGATTTCAACCAAGAGCACTCCGAGTATTTCCAGCATGCAGTTCTAGCCAAAAGCAAATCTGTACAGTCTGCTAGATGAGAGGAAATAGTAGAAGATTATCCTTCTGGGTCATTACCTTCCAGGGTGGAACGTTTCTATGGCATGTTACCTAAATCTTGAACAAACTGGGCAAATCAAGCTGAGATGCACATATAAAATCTGAAAAGCATCTTGGAAGTAAGGGAGGCCGACAGTTATGCCAATATTCAGGGAAAATGTCAAGTCTTATTTCATCAGAGTTTGAAAAAATACAACTCTAAGTCACATGAGCTATTGGATATTTAATGACTGCTGATGCATAGTGTTTTGTGAACTTATCTAGTTGATTACCAAATCAGAGGTTCAGGTGGTTAGCAGAACCACCAGCATACATTTCTATTTGGTTTTACAGAATATGGACAGTGATACAAATGAGAAAGGCTTTCAATATGTTTTTGTGCAACAGTCACTCTTATTAAAGCAAAACAACCGGAAGATTAAAAGTTTTTGTACGAGAGCCTATTGTCCATTAACAATGATTAGGTTGCTCTTCAGGGGCTGGCTGAAGCCATAAAAAAGCCCCTGTCAATGACAGCATCGGTTTGAGAGGGTGCTAGCAGGCTTCTGCACTAAGTTGGAGCAGGCTTGCATGACCTGTGTGTCAGGTGCTTAGCAATTCTGAAGAGGTTGCTGTAGAAATCAATCTGCTTTACTGTGAGGCAGAATTAATGTGTTGGTTGTTTTTATTTTTTTTCTTCAGTGCGAAGAAAACCAATCAAACTGTTGTTGAATGGCAAGTAAAGAAAAATTGCTTTGATGTATACATAAAAGCCGGAAGCATTTTCAGTCTCTGAGTGGTATGTAGTGCAGCAGTTAAAGAATGGAAACTGAGTGTGAAGGTGATTTAGTGCTATTTCAAGACAAATGTTACTTTTATAGCACTCTGGTAAAATCTGCTGGTCCGAAGCAGAAAAAATGTGTGTAGTTCCATCAAAAATTTGATTGAAAAACCTGCTGTAGCCAGAGCAGTTTTCTTTCAAAGGTTAAACACACACTAAATAGAGAAAAAGCACACATAACAGATGCAGGTACTACTCATCTCTACAGAAGTAACCCTCCCCAAATACATTCTCCTTTTACCTTTATTTTAGTCTAAAATGTTATGGAAATATAACAGAATCTTCCATGCCTGCTGAAAGCTGTTGTGGTCCACTATTACAAGATTTTTTTCATCCCATTTCTTCAAGAAGGTTGTATTCTAGTCATAGTTGTACTTGTTTGCAAAGCAGGAATGCTTATTTGGAGCTCTAGGGCACATAAACATAAGCTATTATATTTTGTATTGAAGAGTTTCTTACTTTGTCCAGCAGATTTTATCTATGAAATCTTGCATAGTCATTTTGTCCCATTCTTCTGCATGTGGAGCCCTCCATGGGGCTTCACTGGGAATCTAACGAGACACAAAATATCATTCATCAGCAAATGAATGAGTGGCATAAAGAAGACAACAAACACAAACAATCTCATCTTTGCACAGTAATTCAGCCTGCAAATTCCTGGCAGGTAAT
This sequence comes from Cuculus canorus, assembly GCF_017976375.1. Lineage (NCBI taxonomy): Eukaryota > Metazoa > Chordata > Aves > Cuculiformes > Cuculidae > Cuculus > Cuculus canorus. Next base: position 90,460,022 of record NC_071401.1, read on the forward strand.
ACAGTGAACTTAACAGTAAATGCTTTTAGGTTTTTTTGTTGTTTGTTTGCTTGTTTTAAGACATCTTTTTTCAACTGAAGAATAGAGAATAATTTTAGAGTTAAGGACTTTGCCTAGAAAGGGAATTTTCCCTGCAGTGCTAGGGAATGTTTCTGAGTTATTCCATTTCTCTTCCATTCATCTATGCAAGTAACAGCAACCTCTTCTCAAATTCTTGTATGTTGACTGAGTTACACCACTGGTAACAAATTGAACTAAAATGGAGTTGAATTTATTCGAAGATGAAGAAGGACATAAATTTTAGATCTAAAAGCCTCTTAAAATATTACTTACCCAATCATCAGGCAAAGTGCTAAAAATTACATACATAAAGCCTAATGTTCATACATTTAGAAAAACAAAGGTATGACTGCAGACAGCCTCAGCAGCACAGCCTTCAGAAGAGCTTGCCAGGATGCCATTTCTATATGTGGTCAGTGCATACCAAAATGCATGGCATGATGCTGACCTCGCCAGCACTAGATTTGTTCAAGCTAGAGTAGCTTTGCCTATCTGCATCCTAGTCCCATCTTCACTCTGTCTGCCATGGAGACAAAGCTGAGCTGAGACAGTCAGCTGCAATTCCTCATGCCATACCTCCTTTCCCATTTCATCCATGGTCCTCCATAGGTTGTTGTAGTCCAGGTAGGCCAACAGATTCCACATAGGAGGGAATGGACCTTTAAAGGGATAAGACTTACCCTACAACGTGAAAAACAAACAAAAACCTCATAAAAAATAAATACAACCATAATAATTTGTGCAAAGCTGCACCAAATCATTCTAAGTGTTCACTGGAAGAAAGCACAAATTTAATCAATACGTGTAACTGCTTCTGACAGACCATGTCTGTGTGTGCACAAAGAACAAGATGCAATGGACACAAACGGAAACACAGAAGGTTCCTTCTGAAGATGAGAAAATATTTTTTCACCATGAGGGTGACTGAGCTCTAGCACAGGTTGACTACAGAGGTGGTGGAGACTCCATTCTTGGAGATATTCAATGGCTGCCTTGATGTGGTCCTAGGATGAGCTGTGATGAGCTTTATTATATACTAAAATCCTAGCTTAGAGAAGTTTCTGAAAAGAATGGTTTTGGCCAACCTAAAAATCCCCAGTCCTACAGAAAATGTATCATTTACCACTAATAAGTCATTCTTGCAATTCAACACCTCTGGCCATAAATCCCAGAAAGTGATAGTGTGCCCCACACGAATGTCCTAATTACATCATTATGTATTTAATAGCTAGATTTTATACATTCATATTTCCATCACTAGACATTCAGAAAGTCTAGCTCAATTAAGAGTGGAAGACAACAGGTAATTTGTAGAGCTATTTTTTTTACATGGGACTTCCCTGGCTTACTATGCGGATGGCAGCATAACAGCTTAAAAAATTCATAAAGTAATGCTTATTAGCATTATATGGTTACTCATTTTTCACAGTGCGTTCTGTACTCTGTAAAATAATAGGTAAACAATAAAGACATATTGTTCGCTACAGCTGATTTTTCAAAACTTATACTAAATTCTGTACTTAAGTAGACATTTCATCAGCATGAATATCAATTGATAGAAGTACTAACTTTTTATAGGTATTCTATGCAGTGCCACACCAATCCATCACTAAAAAAAATAGTTATACTGGCTTCAAAAGAAATATTGCATCAAAGTTTAATATTTAGAACCAGATAACACCACCACCACTATGTCTTGTTGAGGAGAAGTATCCAAAGACCACCTAGACAAAGAAGTCAGGCATGATTTGGTTTAGCCTCTTTATTAATAATGTGAAAGAATGGACAAGAGAGCATGTTATCCAAATTTGCAGGTGTTTGCAAACACCAGAACAGAGAGCAAAAGGACACAAAGGGATCCTGGAAAACTCCAAACTTTGTCCAGAAGGTCCCTTCCAACCCAAATCATTCTATGATTCTATGATAACCTTGAAAAATGCTGCCTAATAACTTTGAGGACTTCTAATTCAAAGAGAGAGACACTTAGAAAGCAGTAAGGCCAAAAATCAAACCTAAGAATAAGAGAAAATTACATTACAAAAACACCCAACAGGTTAGCAAAAGTGAAGAAGAAACTGTTTTTTCACCTAGGTTTTGTACAGATACAGGACTGATGGAATCCTTGTCAGAAACACCAACATAATGAAAGTTAGGAAGAAAGCAAAGTGTGGGAGGAAAGGATTTAATTCTTTGGTACATGGACATATGAAGAAGTATCTGCAAAACAACAATTTTATTTTGCAGAGCTTTTGAGGAGAAATTACAGTTTGTAAAATGGCAAAACATCAAATTAAAAAAAAATTTTCAATCACACTTTTTGTCATAGACAGTGTTCTCCAGTCACTTCATGAGAAAAAGGCACAAAGGTTGAAAACCTAGCATTTCCAACTTAAGAAGGGACAGTACAGCACATGTTCACAAATACTCCAGAAAATGGTGGGTTGTTTGGGTTTTTTTCCCACTCAGTGTGGAACAAAAGCACTTTTCTATGCTCAACCGTATGAAAATACACTAAATTTGAAACAGGAAAACATATCCCTGTAGAAGGAGATAAACTGAATGAGGTTGTTTCATCAGAAGCATCTGGCCTTAATATGCATATCTGAGTACTATTAGGGAATCCCTTAACATGAAATGAATTTGAACTGGGGTGCACCTCCATACTCTGCTGCCAAAGGGCTATGAAAGAAGACAAAAAGCTCTCAGACAGAGCACCTTCCTGTCCCAGCTAGTAACATCCGAACCATGTTGGTAAAAACCTTTTAGCTTTTTGGGGCACATTAAAATCCCATAACTCCTATGGCAGCACAGAGTCAATTTTACCATGCCTTCTTCTGAACACTGGAGTGACCCTTCATGAGTGTTAAATATCATGTAGGTATTCCAAAAACAGTGCATATCAATTTGATTTTGAGTACCTAGCATTTCCCAGATTCAGAATTATAAAACACGTTTACTGCTGTGCTCAAGAAAACCAGGACAGCACCAGAATGGGTTATTCCAATTATTGATTTTGTTCTGAGCCTCTTGCTCTGCCAGAGGCAATCCTAACTGACTTACCCCCTCTGAGTTAACTCAAGTCTTATGAATTCCCTGTGGCGCTTCCTCATCAGCAATCATCAAAGTTAAGGAGTCTCCCAGGAAAGTTACTTTCAAGACCTCCTAAGACATTACCTAAGGCCTGATCCTTAGTTCCTACACAGATGAAACTCCAGGAGCTGCCAATCAGAATTTTTTTTGAAAAGAGACTGCAAGAGTAGGCTCTATACGGAAACATAAATAGCAGCACCAAACAAATACTCCACATAGCTCTGAGCAGTTTCCAAACTGAAACATTTCAGCTCTACTTCTGATGAATTTGCACTTTTGCAAACAACCTTTTTGATATTTATGCAAAATCTGTCTATTTCTATCATATCAATGGGAATATCATTCTCTATACCACCTATGAGATCTAAAGAAAACTAGGCACAGACGAAAAATATGCCCAAGGTGCACAAAACATTTACTTCTCAAATATTTTTACCAACACAGTATAAAGCCAGCAATAATACCCACCCTTTCAGATCATTTGACATGATATTTCAGCATTAGTACTGTAACGGTCAGATTTTGAGGGCTTAGTGGTATTTAATGCAGGCATATATACATTTTTAGAAACTGTTGCCACCTGCAATGCTTCCAAAAGCAGAACACAACATCAGCAGTTGGAGGTCTACCAGCTATTGTGTGGGTCACTTGCTGCTTACAAAAGCTGTTGCTGCAGTGTGGGCTAAAGCATACTAAAGAAGCTGAAACTATCGGGAGGAAAATCATACAACCCTGCTATCTCAGGGGTAAACAAACAGGGAAATAAGAAGTTCAGTGTTTGACACAAATATTACAAATCTCAGTTTGGATTTTCTCATCCACCTGTTTCATGTCAACCACAGTTTGGCTTAGTTACAGTGGACCCATTTAATATAAATGGTATAGAAATGTACTTTCTGCATGCATCAGCTCTGCTTCAGGTTAAATAGTTGACATAAGAATAGAGTTATTACAAGCGGAAAAAAACACAGCATGGCGACTGAAAATCAGTAGCCCCTTGAATATCAGCTCTAGAACTCAGAAGGGCATAGGGACCAGATCCCACATACTTCCTCCTGTGACAGTGAGTGAATGGTTACCTCAGAAAGGACAAGCTCTGTCAGGAAACACCATCAGTATCTCAATGCAGAGTGAGATCTCAGGAGAAAGTCTGTTTTGTGCAGGACAACTTCCCTAAACGTTATGTACTCAGGTAATGCCTGAGTCGGATGCAGTACTGTGGATTGAAGTCTCTGGTGCCCATGATCCATGCATTTTTAAATCATGCTGCACAGATTTTAGGCCAGCTAGCACAACTTCTTACTCACTTGGAACAACACCTTCTTCCTGATGCTCTGGGCCACTTGCTGATCCAGTGGAAACCAGACTCAGGTTAACACAGGTTTTCTGGGAGAAGAATTGTCATCTCAACCATGCACACTGGGGGAGACAGTACCCATCATTAAGATGCACTGTCTCAGCGTGCTTGAGTACCCCCTCAGTGCTCTTGGGCTCCTGTGTGCCTGGGAAAAGAAACCCTCACCACCTGAGAAAAATACTGACCATCAGTCATTCCCTAACAGCTGAATATGTGTGATAACTGGATCATGGACCAAGTGAGGTGGTCTGATATAACTGGTAAAAGTTGCGAGAATTATGTCTTCCAAGTTGCAGCCAAACTGAATATTGAAATATCAAATGAATATTCAAACACTGATGACAGTCAGTTACCTCGAAACCCTGAATGATATTACCTCAAAAGTAAGTAATCATATGGAAGGCTCTTTGAGCACTTCTGGATTCCAGCAGGCTGGAACCAGTCATCTCCGCTCGAGCTGGGACACTGCTCAGGAGTAGCACATGATCTCATTTGCCAACACAGCGAATGAAAAGGTCAAGGCAAAGCTGACCCCTTGAGATTCAACCACCACCTGTTGTGGAATGCTGATGCATTGGATGTGACTGTTCTCACCAGTCTCAAGAGGAAAATTGAGATATATAATTCTCCTTCACCTATCTTTCTGTATACTTAAATGTATGCATATCTTCGTAATTGTAGTTATTCATACTCTATGTTTAAATATTAATATATCTTTGCGTACACATATATTGTTATGTCTGCACTTGCATAAGTACTTACTATACCATGTAGTAAATAGGAGTGAAACTCGTCATTTTAGAATATGTAGTTAAGTCACGGATTTGATTATAATAGATTTCATACAATCACTTTGCCAAATATTAAATTAGTTTAAGATTTAGTATTAGTAAAGATCTAATTTTTTGATCTACCTTAAATTAACAACAAATTCTTAATTGCTGATAAATCATAACTGTGTAAAGTATTTCCATCCACGACAACATCTTATAAAAATGGTCAGTTTTTCATTAAAAGAAACAAGATGGTGTGGTGCATTCTCTGCATCACTGAAGGAGCACAGATATTCCCTCAGCTAAATGATGTAAACCCTAGAGTAACACCAAGATGTCACTCTGCATGTTAATTCACAGCTACATAGGTTTAACAGGCATGTAGTGCCCTCTGCTGACTCACAGCACTGGTACATCACACCCCCCTCTAGTACAGTCGTTCATATAAAACACAGAACCAGAAAAGCATCACTCCACATCTGTCTCAGACACTCAGTTTCTCGTCTGCTGCCATGTGGAAAACTCTCTTTTTGGTTCAGTTTGTGGGAGTGGTTTGGTTTGTTTTTTTTTTTTTAATCCATAGCATCTTAAAATATATATGTCTTTGGGACTGAGCCTCTTATGTAATCATAATTCTCAATAAAACATGGCCACTAGCTGGACCAAGCTGAGAAAGGTATACAGGCCTGCTTAGAAAACTGTAACACTGATGAGCTTCATTGAAGTTCCTTTCTTTGAGAAACTGTTCAGGAGCTCATACACTCAGCTGATTAAAATACTGACAGATATCCTAAAAGTAAAAAGATATATAGGTTAGAAAATATAAATGCAGCACAAGAAAATCTGGATAACCAATGGTGCAAAGCTAAGGCATGGCAAAATATGCTCCAATATCTTTCAATATCTAATTGGAGATCATCATCTGTGGATGCCATTGTTTTGTGATATGTGGTCAGCAAAAGCATTTCTGTTTTAAATGTAGCACAGCCAGACACATTGGGTTGAAACATGCATCCTGAAAAGGAGGTAGTTGGGAACAGTTTGTTTCTGCCATATTATAGAAATAAAGTCTATCTTCCATTTGCCACATTAGTCATGCAATCCCTTTTCTTGCCTGAAAAAAAAAAGCAGAATGAGAAAAACAACAACACTGAAGCGATTTAAAATGGGAAATTGAAGATCTGCTCTGAATTTAAAAGCAAATCTAATTATTTATTCCAATCAGCTGAGAATATAGTTAACCAAGTCACCTTCCTAATAGAACTGGATTTTGGGGGTGTTGAATACTAATAAACACCTTTACAAAGGGCACTTAGGTGCCTTATGAAATACAGATTTATAGGGATTCTGTTTCTTTATACTCTTTGAAACTAGGCCTGCATGTGGCTTTCAACCCTTGAATTAAACCCGCCAACAAAGTTGATGAAATCTTCAGAAAAACATTTTAGTATTCCTAGAACTGGTCTTAAAATAACCTTCCTTCCCTCCCAAAAGCAGATAAATGGCAAAAAAAAAATTAAATGAAAACAGGAGAAAAGAGTTTCATTTGGGAGAAGGCCATCAAACAAACTCTGCCCATAGATAACATAACTGAGCAGACAGGGCACACACACTCTCTCACAACTCAAACACTGTCTTAAAAGCAGATAAGTTTGGGGTCACTAGTTTTGTTTTAAGCTAATCCAGGTCATTTAGATTTCTTACCTAAAAAAAAATGAAACCTTATATAATTTTTTTTTTTTACAGATGTGTGAAACCCAATATGCTCAGCCAGCTGTTTCTGTGTGAAATGTACATTTTTCTAATTCTGTTTTTCTGAAGACCTCAATCAACTTCTCCAGGGAAACAAAAACCAGTTCTTATAATCAGATGCCATTGAAGCTTTTCTCCCAGTAGTCTGAATCAAATAAGCTAGGTGGGAGCACAGGTCTTTTTCCTTATCTCCTAGAGAACAGACCCTAACGTCTGGGAGACTTAAGACTAAGGAAGTTTATTTTCACTCAAATTTAATTAAGAAATGTGTATTTTATTTTCAGCTCATTTTTCTTACTACTTTCATCTTCATGCAACTGTTAGGTCACAGCTGCCAGTCTTCCAGTCAGCTTTCTTGATCAATAAACATCCCTTGCAAGACCTTGCTTTGCAGTCCCTTTTGACAGAGATCACGTCGTAGATTTGCTGTACATAATCTTGCTTCTTTTGGGCTGCTGTAATACAAATATTATCCATCTTTCAAATTAAAAGTCCTAATTATGAACTTCCTTCTTGCAATTAATGCAAGGACATTTTCATAAAGAGTGGAAGATGTTCCTTTTATTTACAGGGCAAGTCCAATGATACTGAAACAAGATCAGCCTTTCCTATACAGCTGCCAATGGCTGCTCTTCGTTCACAGTGCAGCGGATATCCCCTGCGGGAGTCTGGAGGATGCTCTCACCAACCTCAGCCTATTCAATCCTCAAACTCACTTTCGAGGCTGCCACTGAGTGTGTAATGGCACGGCATCTTGTGACAGGAATGCCTGCACTCTCGTATCTAATAAAGAGTTAAAATAACATAGACTTCCATTCCAGCAATGATATGTGAAACTAGCACGGTCCTGTAGTAATTTAAGCATCTTTGAAACTAATTGGCTTCCTTTTCAAGACACCAGATGCCCAGCTTCTTAAAGATTCAGATGTACTCCTCTCAGTTCCCCAAGTTCTTGCTTACAAATTGTCAGCAAATGCGAAGAAATAAGACGTGATGCCATTTTGCCTCACTTAAATAGATGGCAACTGACAGTCTCACAGACTTCATTATTTTTATTCTCTGACTGCACTCTAATTAAGATATACAGAGAAAAATGAAAGCACTTTTATCTAGTCATTCAAAAAACCATTTAAGATGTTAGGCTATATACTACGGACTATGCCAGGAGATACTGCCCTTAGATTTGCAGAGAAGCCGGTCAAAAGCTTAAATAAATCATACTGCTTAGCTTCAGTGCATATATCACTGATATCACACAAGAAACACCACTGAATTCTATAATTGTAGATATAGTAGTCACTTATCCTGCTGCTAATTAAATCCCAATACAACGGGACCATCACATTTTTTATTCATGAACAATACCACAGCAAACTGCATTTTAATAAGCACAATAGTGCTGAAAATGAATGACACTCGAGAGGGCTTTTAAATTTTTTTTCTGCAGATGAATTGTAGATCAGTACGTAACCTGCTAACATTAGTGCATATTTCTGGTCCTAGTTATAAGTACTGCATGTATAGGACTAAATAGTCACTTTCAGTGATATGCTGCAGATTGGGTTCGTATTATCATTCTCCCCAGAGATGCTGATTGTATATGAAAGTTGTATATGAAAGCTGTGCTAAACTTGAAGAGGGCATGACATGCATTTGGACACCTCTAACCAGTGCTGCTCCATTCTTTTAGAGGGAACTGAGGTTAAGAATAGTCAGCAGTTCACTGCCCAGTGAGAAAGGAGGGGATGCTTCATGTTTCACCTGGCATTTCAACCTGAAAGCTCCCATGCGGATGTGCACAATGCCAAGATTGCCTTTTGGTGCTAAGGAAACAACTAGCAGGAGTTATCTCAATTACCAACACTGGGGGAATGCTTCAGGTGCAATACACTGTCAAAATAATGAGCTACCTAACCCAGCTGTTAGCACTATCCACAGTCTGCACTGAGACAATACAGAGATTAAAAGGAATAAACGTTACTACCACTATCTAGCAATGATGCTGTCATCTGGGGGAACTCCTGCAAGGATTACAGCATTATACCACAGAAAGTTCTGTTGGAAAGAACATCTAGAAAAAAATGGCAATGAGCATCAATGGCAGTAGGAGCATCTACCACAGGCTAATAACTGGATTTAGAGAAACAGGCTTTGCTGCTCTAATGCAGCCAGTAGGAGGAGTCTTGTTGCCAGTCTACATCGCCAGGTTTTCATGCAAGCTCTCCATCAGCAAATAATGGGAATAGAGGGTGTTCTTCTGGCACCACAGCAGAACAAACGGTAGATCATCCTGACTGCATAAGAAGGAATCAAATTTAAAAAGATTAATTTGGCAAGCCAGTCACACAAAGAAAGGTTTCTTCCCACAGATTTAGGGTAGCAGAGTAAACCAGTTTCCCAGTTAGCCAACTTAGCAAGGGAACCTGTGTTACGTTTGGTAATATCTGATAAATTTGTGGTTTAAAATGCAATAAATTTGCATGGCTATTGCAATTGCAAAAAAGTGAAGTGCAATTTGAATTAACAATAAAAATATGTTGATATTTAATCAGTCATGATAACTGACATGTTTTCATATTTCCACACTTCTTTCCATGGATTGATTACATGGCAAAGGTAAAAAAAAATGTGGATTATATATACTTTGGTTTGTTTTCCTAAGACAAAAGTTGTCATTTTGGTGAGGAAAATAAACAGCACCAGTCAAAAGTTGCAAATCTACCTATCCTGAATCCTTTCTTGGGAAGCTAACGAAAAGTTACCTTCTTTAAAGTTTTTACATCTGCTTACCAATGCAGTGATATCCCTGTTAGGAGATTATGATCTCTCAGATAATTCTGCTTCTTAAATCTGGATTTATGAACCTAACTTCAGTTATGTTATTGAAAAGCAGTGGTGTTCAGGCAGCAATTTGCTTACCAAACACTGCTTGCAGAGCTATACTAATTTTCTCACTAAGGCTGATGAACCAGCATTTATACAAATGAAAAGAACATACTAATCTCCTTTCAAAGACCATGGAAAAGGCTGCTTAACAAGTAGGGGGAAAGAAAAAAAAATGTAGGGCAAGAAATATAATTTTGAGTTTCCGTGAAGTTATCACATACAATATAAGCGAGACTAAAAATAATCTCACAGTAGAACCTGACATTAAAAAAGACTGAAGGGTAAAAACCACACAACCCCATCAAGCTGATAAAGCCTAATTAGCAAAGACCCACCCAGATATCAACAAAATGCATTCTTTTCATTTTGCAGTACAAAGAAGCTGAATATATTACTTGTATTAAAAAGCCTCTAAAAAGAATTTAATTAACTATGAAAGTCTTGATTTTGCCTTTGGGTATATGTGAAAACAGCAGCTGATTTTACAAGATGCACTGTGATGCCTGATTGTGTAGCAAGAGAAGAATTAAAAAACTTTAGGTTTCATTGCCTCTCTGAGTTAAGAGAGAATTTTGTGGCTCAGAATTTAATTAGATTTGGCCACAGTCACAAATCTTGGGTTAGCACGTGAATTTAAATTTACATGGAGGCAATAGACCTTTGTGCATCTTGGAACCTGATTTGTGACCTATGACTTGAGAGCATCCCTTAAATTTCAGGGAGCATACTAGAACCCTGTCCATTTTCAGGGAACTCATGGGCAAGCCACATGGCTGAAAGTAAGAGACATCTAAGGAATGTATTACAGCCACATCAAATGCAAAGTGCTGAAAATTGTTACACTGATTTTGCCACAAAGCAATGTCTATATTGGCTATACACCGTTCATCTTCCAGTTCTTTGAGTAATTCTTCAGCTATGATAATATTTTTCCACCATTGTACAAACACAGAAGCAAAAAGGAAACAAAAGATTTAAAATGAGCAAAATTAGGAAATCCAGAGAAGGAGCTACTGACTGTGGAATGCTTCTTCCCTCTACTCCCTGCTTGGCTACCAAGAAGTCCTGGCACACACTTCCCTCCCTGCTCTCTTCAGAAGCTCTCCTATAGGCAGCCACACTAGGAGACTGAGTCTACAAACTTTGTCTGAATCCAACCTGCAGGCTCTCAGCATGTCTTGGAAGTACTTCAGCCAGCAGGTGATATCTCCTTCCTTTTAGACTTTCAACACTTGACTGACCTAACTATGAGGTAGACACTGTTCCAAGCCCCAGGCAGAGTAGGAACCACCAAGTGTCCCTTCCGGGGCAGCTTTTTTCCATTGGTCTGCATAAACTGTACTGCCAATCTCACAAATGCCTGCCAGCACTCAGATCAAGACAGCTGCCTGCATCAAACTGCCATGGATGCTTCATCCCCCTTGCACATGTAAGGGCATACCACCTCGCCTATGAGCATCTCTCAGTATGTCTTACCACAGACAAATGAGTGCTAAAGTAAGTCCAGGCCCTTAGACTTCATCACAGGTCCCCCAGAATCTGTTTGCACAGACGCAGGCATTAACCAAAGTACCAAGCACCCCATATCTTCAGGCTTGGATGGCTTGAATGCCTCCAGGAGCAGAGTGCCTTCCCTTACCTCTGGACTTCTGGATAGAAGTCATACTACTCTATAGATTCCCTGGAGTTGTCCCTCAATGCCTTAGCATCCCAATTCAAGGCCTTTTCTATGACCAACATATAGACAAAGGCAAGGCAACAAAGCCAACCCCTCTCTGCCAGCCTGGGATACATCCCTGAATGCCAGCAAGTCCCATCAGTGTGGAGTAGGGAAGAAAGCTGAGAGCCTTGACACACACCAGCACTTACCACCTTGGGCTAGAAGGTATCCACAGATGATGGTAAAACGCTATGCGCAGCCTCTGGCAGCTCTCATGGGATAAGACACTTGTGGACAAGAGAAAAATAGATTGTTCTTGGCAAGAGCCCAAACTTTGACTTTTGTGCCACCCTCAGTCTCTCTCACCTTAAAATTCTGTTGGAAAACAAATGGCTATTTCAATGAGCATCAATCCCCAAGCTGTTTCCTAGGCATCCTAAAGGAAAATGGGGTTTGGCTTACCAAATAAGCAACCACACTTGACTGGCTACTGAAAACAAATCAGGTCCACATATCAGCCTCAGCTTTGGCTTCTGGAAGCTTTTTGGAATGCTGCAATGGTAGGACAGCAACGTTGTCTTGAAAGCTGGTTGTCCTGACTGGCCATGTCAATTGTTTTCTACCATGAAATTTCCCCTTCGTGGCATGACCTCCTATTGCTATTAAGGGGACTCTGAAAGCTAAATAATGTGAACAAGCAGAAAATTTGGTTTTAAGAATGATGCCAATGACACACAAAACAGAACAGTGTGGATGTACCCGTCAGTTCTACCACAGCAGAAGTAACTGTGAACCATAGCAAATCACTTTGAGAATACCCTTTTTTATTATAATAGAGTGGGAAAAGATATTAGAAAACATATGGCAGAACTACTTTTCTCCACTGCTTATTTTAAATCTGTCAATGTTTTGGGTTTTTTTAACCTTTGATCAAATGCCATATACTATCTGATAAATATTTTGCCAGTCATTGCACAATCACTTTTCATAAGCATATAATGAAACTTAATGTTAATTTCCTCAGGACTAACACAGAAAGTTTCCCTTCTGTAGGAGTGCAACACTGTTCTATATCAGGAAAGGAGAAAAGATGCTCTTTTAGAGAAAGCATAGTAAGAATGCTATGAATATGTGGGCTACTCCTGGCAGCTTTGCCATAGCTGTCCTGTTTCAGATCATTTAGATCTGCCTTCACAAGAAGGTTCGACTTCCAGTGTATTTCACAATTACTATTACAATGCCTTTTGCTACTCTGCAGATTAGTTTCCCCATCAGCAAAAACAGACTTAAACCCTCACATTTCTTTCAGTCAGGATAATAATTCTCACTGGTTTAAGATGCTGATCCTGAGAAATATTCAGCCTGATTGAGGATACTTCAAATCAGAGAGATTTTCAGATACCTTGGGTGGGTTATACGAGACCTGACCTACACAGAAGAGTCACAATTGTACTGTTCATAGACAATGAAGCTTTTTGAAAGCTTTTAAGTAAGAGCTCAGACCTTCACCGAGGCATCAGCTAATGGGATGCATCTACAGGGTACATATGTAGATGTGCACGCAAGTCGTAATTTGTGTGAGTTCTTCATTACCAACATACTCGTTTTTCTTCCAAGAAACTCATATCATATGTACTTAAACAGGTATATTCCACTGTACCATGGAGGGAAAACAATGAGAAAGGAAACCGCTACAACTTGCCTATCTAGAGCAGCATACTTGAGAGCATCTTACCTTGACATGATGTATCAGGTGCTCAACTTCATTCACTTTATAGGTCTCTATTCCTAATTCTTTAGTTAACCGCAGGAGACGATTTTGTGTTGGCCCCACATAAGCTCCTCCAAGGTCCACATATTTAACTTGCTTATTCTAGTTTATAACACACAACACACAAAAGGGGGGGGGAGGGTAGGAGGGGGAGAAGATAAGACCTTTGCGAATAGCACACAAGTTGAAAAAGCAGTCCAGAGGAATTGTTTAAGTGAAACACTCCTAGAGAATTTTGGCCAAGATTCCTCTCCCCGTGGAAAACTTCAGTTCTCTGGTGTTGCAATTACTGAGAACTTCAGATAAGAAGTTCATAACCAGCTTAGCTGGCCTGTTGTTACATTACAGGCTTCACAAACAGGACAGGAAAGAGCCTGACAGGCAGAGAGAGATGGACAGAGTCAGAGACATCTGTGGGGTTCTTGATCAGTCAGGCATCTCCCCAACAACTAGTTCTAAACACATTGTACTAGGAAGTAGTACAGGTAAGATTTTCTAATGACTAGTGGGAGGGGGTCTCCCAGGTGAAGGAGCCAAGGGAGATATGGTGGTTTTAGTTCCCAGCTATCCCTGCCATTCCTCTAGCCTATAATTAGTCCTCATGGGGCTTGTTACGTTTCGGCTTAAGGCTCTTCGTGGCATGATAGGCCTTACGAGTGCTTTTTCATAGAGATTTCTCCATTTCATAGAGATGTCTCTCCCCAGGAAATGATTTTGAAACTTAGCTAATAATTTTCTCATTTCCAGAGGAAAGGACTGATGATTCTGGAGCCTGCAGATCACACAGAAATATTCTGTCCCCACCATCATGCCAGTCTTTCCCTGCTCTTACTGGCATAATATCAGGAAATTTACCATCTGCTAATGCTCTAGAAATTTTCTATCAAGTAGCTCCTCTAGAAGGAAAGAAAAATAAATACATTTGTGTATATGATTCACATAGTACATGAACACTGCACCTATATATATATACATAAACCACACCTGTGTAATTTTACATATGTACAGTATATAATACACATGCATATGTAGTTTAATTGGTTTGGAGATACTTACCCGTACAGTGAAAGTTCTTCCGCCAACCCTGTCATTGGCTTCCAGCAACACCACATTCAAGCCTGACTCAGTCAGCAGTTTGGCTGCTGAGAGACCTAAAAGATGAAAAGAAAACCAGTTAAAGAATACTTCTGTATATGCACCCCGTGGCTTTTGTGACTTGACATGTAAACATTCACATAGCTATTCATCAAAATCCTGAATTTTTCATTCAAACACTTAGCCGGGGGAATGAGGTGAAATTAAAAAAAAACCAAAAAACAAATAATCATGAAATGAAACTGAAGCCACATATTAAAACAGCTTGTGGTCAAATTTGCATGGGCTGAGCACAGTTTTCATCACACGCTCAGCTCTTCTGGTGCATAAGCCAGCACTTCTTATGATAGTCATAAAGGCCAGGAAGGACAGCTTTCTGTTTTCTAACATCAGCGTGTCATCTTTTATAACCTCAACAAAAAAAAAGGCAAGAAGTGAAGTTTTATTAGGACTTTTCTTCAAACGTTTCCTGAAGCTTGTTATATCTGTCTGTTTTCCAGCTCTGAATATTCTGAAGTACACTAGTGAAGTCCCTGCACAATAGGTCACAGGTTTTTTCTCCTGAAGAACACATGGTCTGACTCATAAGAGACAGAAAGACTGCTTGAGCGGCAACAAGAAGAAAAAGTATGAGTAAGTCTACCCCCAAAAATTGTTTCATTCCTCATCCATGCTCTTCATACATTTTTATTTCCATCTTGTAATTACTGAAGCTGAGATATCAAGAGAGGGAACAATGAGAGTACAGGAGGGAACACCTCATTTTAGTTACATGGAGGGAACACAGTCCATAATCTCTCAACTTCTTAAGATCTTCTCTGCCTTTTACTTTAGCACAAGAACTGAGCTTTGTACAAACTGAGGTTCTTAATTTTGCCACGTGAATGAATTTCTAGCTATAAGCTACACTAATATGTCATAATCTAGCTATCCCTTCTGGCACTCTGCCTTGTCACCACCATCAGAAGGCAATCAGTTTCCTCTCTGTGTCTCAGTAGATGCAGTTTCTGAGAAGAAGTCATCCAAGCAGATTCTTCCAAGTATAAGTCAGACATGGAAGAATGGCAAAAGAGCGCTAGCAGGAAAAACAGATGGCCAAAGCTAGCATGGCAGGACTGAATGAAGAAAATGTAGCAGCCCTAGATAGAGAAAGAATACTAATGAGAGCTACTAGAAGTGCTACAGAACATCCTGGTCATCAACTAGTGGCTTGGGGACAGGAGAATCAGGTCCTGTTCTCAGCCCCACAGTGAATCTCCTGCACTGTGCTGGTTGAATCGCTTTAGCTCTTTGTTTCCCCATCTGTAAAAAAAAAAAAGAGACAATGGTGTAGACCTATCTGTCTAAAGGATTTGACAATTTCTGAAGAAAAGCAGATGTTTCCATTAAAAGAACATACTGCTCTGCTTTTATTTCTAGCTCTAAGGTCTTATTTATCTTGGGTTTTCACATAAGTATTGGTGAGAAAAGCAGTAATGACACTGACAAAGGTCTTTCCATTAGTTCTTTATTGAGGAAATTATACTGCAAAAACATCTGGATGGATCAGTGGCCTTGACTACACTCACAAATATTTGAAAATATCAAGGAAGAACAAAATACAGAAAACGGTCGTGGTATGCAAACATGGACCGCCCTTTCAAACAACTTGAAAAAATCGATTGGCTCCTGAAAGAAAAAAAGGCAACAAATCTCCTAAATAAATATAGCTTCCCTGTTGAAGGAAAAAAAAAATGTTGCTCTTCAAAAAAGACAAATATTTCATCAGTTGTGAGAGGATCAGTAGTGGTTATTAATAATTTACAGAATGAATACATAATCTGAAGGCTGTTGTCACTTCAGGTTTCTGTTGGCTTTTCATGCTAACAGGTACTGACTAACCAATTAATAATATTCAGTTACCAACACTATTTAAGAAACATGAGATTTGACTTTCTTTATTAAAATCTAATGAATAAACATTTCAGTACAGCTCAGAACAAAGGCAGTTTATTCCCAAGAGTTGAACAGACAGAGAAGCTTGTGAAAGGACAGTTGTCTAGACTCAACTGAGATGCAGGTCATTCACAGCGTTCAGCCCAGGCACCATCTCCTTGTTTCCTTATATACCTTTCATCCTATTTACTCCCTACATTTTATTTTGGGGCAGCTACCACCTTTTTTCCCCCCTACATTCACAGACATACTTGTTAGAGATGGATAGCAATTTACCCTTTCCTGATACAAATACAAACCAGTGTTGAGGGGATGATCAGGCTCATTAATATCTCACTGCTCCATGGACACCCTCCAGTGGATCATACCTCTGCAGGGGGTGGGATGTGTCTTTGAGACTTGACTCTATAGTGGAAGTTGGAGTCTACAGGGTCCCTAAACTAAGCACCACCTGAACACTTAGTTCTTTTCAAGGGCTGGTGGTCCACACCCTTCTCTCACCTACATGATGACTCTCTTCTAGTCCAAAGTTGTTGGAAATACTATGCAGATAATTGCTGACAAAGGCAGGCAACATGGGCAGCCTCTAGCTCCTCCTTTCCCTCCTCACAAATGCGTAACTGGAGAAAAAGGTGGAAGAAGGGAAGACCAAGGCTCAAGAGAGTCAGATGGCACAGTGAAGTACCAGATTAGGTCTCATAGCACTCACAGTACAGGATAAGGCAAGACTGCTGTCACAGATACCACACACTACAGTGCAATATTAACAGGAGGGAATATTGCTGGTTTTAGTATCACACATATTTGGAATCACAGTACTGCCACATCACCATGTACCTGTTCTCTGGAGCTGCACCCAAGAGCCCAAATGGACTCTTCAACTGTTTCTATAATAAAATAACAGCAAGAGGACTGGATCTTGCAGAGAGAGAGCTCTGAACCAAAGTGATACAAAGACAGATAACGTGCCAGGAACAGCAACAAAAACATATTAAAATGGAAATGAATACTAGCACATGAATACTGGGGCACGAGGTTGTGGTTTGCTTTTCAGAAACTAAAAATTGCTGCAGGAAAGTCCTACAAACCACAGCCTCTTTTCTGGGCAAGAGTCAGAGAAGCCTCTCTGTGCTTAAAACTCCAATCACTGCAACAACATGCATGAAGCCTGCGAAGCAAAGCCTGGAAAAAATCTGTCATACACTATGCAAGATCTCTTCTGGAGAAGTTTAACCCTTCACAAGTTTCAAATTTCAGCACTACCTCTGGCTTACCTCTCACTTTCTTGCACATCACTAACAAAAGAAAGATCTTTAACACTGCTTTCATTCCTCACAAGTGAGGCAAACAGCCACAATCAAATGTAAAGTTCGTCCAAAATCGTGACTGATACTGTTATTACTCCCATTTTGTGCAAAATGTTTTGTCACCCAGTGGTCCCTTTCCCTCCTGCCCGGTAGCATATCAACAGAATCAGATCCAAATTGCAACATAAGGGCTCAACTACTTTTGCCACCACTTTGCAGAGGGCAGTAACCGGGTCCAGTCTCTGTTGCAGGTCAGCTTTCTTCAAGAGGCAACAGAGAGCCATACATATATAGCAGAAAACATACAGTTAAGCAGCTTCAACTGCAATTCTGCTCAGAGCTGATAGGCAGATAATTAATGCAAACAACAAAGAAGCAAAGATGATAGGTCTTATTTGAAACCCCAGAATGAAAATACCATTGTGTTCAGAGGCAAGCCTTCACCCATTACCATAGCAACCTGGTACCCGACTGCAACCACTCAGAGATACTGGTGAGAGATTGCCTCCCCCAGAATTTTATAATCCAAGTTCAAGCCACAAAAATCATTTCTCCATCGTGCAGCACCCTGCATTCACATAGAATTCTTATGTAATTATAATAATAGTTATTTCATCTTCAGTTCCAACGTCTTTCTTATTTGGTATCTCTGTACCTGCTAAACTTCTTAAATTGTGCTGTTCGATTAAGCAGATTCAGTAAAACCTCAGCTCCTAACATTAACAATTTCTTATATTAAGAGAATAACTAATTAGGAATTAATTAATTAATTAATTTATAAAGAGAAAAATCTGTGCTGGGGCAGAATCCATGCTCACATGTGGATTGACAAATGTGAGAATAATCACAATTTTCATCACACCCATATGTATTACAGGCTATAATGAAGCACTACAATCAAACACATCTGACTTTAAAAAACTATTTGACAGTAATTTTTTAAAACTGATGAAAATTATGTACCACCGATTTGATTCTACGTAGGATCAGTAAATTTACTGAAACAACCTTTTAACCTTAGCATTCCCACAACAAATTTCACTGGAAAAGACATGATTGGAAGTTGCATCTATAACGCATCTCTAAATGATACTTGTGTCTTCTTCCATTTAGGCTTTTTTTTTTTTCTTCATAGGATACTTCTGTCATACTCTGGATGGATAAACAAGCAATACACAATAGCCAGCCTATCAGTAAAATTTTATTTTTCCCTTAGGCTACACGCAGTGCCCCAGTGTGTACAGTGGACAGGGTGGGTGATTTGGAAAGGGAGAGATTATAAAGCTGTAGATAAAATTTATTTCTGAAGGCATTGCAGCAGTTCCTGATGTATCTTCTCTGTATTATTCACTATTTTGTCATGTTCCTCCATGCTTATCTCCCTTCCAAGACACTAAACAATTTATTTTCTCTTATATATATAATAGCAACAAAATGTACAAATTCTTAATTTTAATTGATGCAGGGGGCAAAGGAAAAGCCTCTAAGCCACTGGCATTCATTTAATAGCTTTTAAGATCACTTTCAAATCTGTTCACTTTAACACCTCAAAAATTTCTCTTTCCAACTAAAATTGTGAGTTGAGCAGGAGGAAAGGCAGCCATCATACTTGTACTGTACTTACTTTCAGGTCTTACTGCAGAACTTGCACATCTCACACCTGGGTTTCCCCAGATTCATGATATTTGCTAATATGTCTCTCTGCTCCTCTTTATTTACTTATTTTGACACCACAAATATGTTTACTAAGTACTGCTCAGGGGAGATTAATATCTGTAACAGATGCCAGACGCTTGGGCTCTGCATAGAAACATTGGCTGTACATGCAGATTAGAAACATCCAACACTTAGAAGAGGCAAGCAGCTGGGTTTTACCTTTGTTGTGCCTCCACAACTTGGACATACGTTTGTGAACAAGCTCTACTCTAGCTTGGTTAATAGTTGTCAGCATTCCCCTTGACATCCTGTGTTTAGGCAAGAGCTAACATCTGGTTTTCCCAGTGTATTTGCAGATGCTGCAGTTGCATATGAAGCCATCCTCCAGTCACCCATGTGAGAGCTCTAGGGTGTCAGCATGAGCAGAGGCTGCCACAAAATATCTTGTAAACACAGCCAAAACCACTGAGTTTCTTGAGGACTTTTTCCTTGCTCTCAACCTGTTCAGCCACATCTAAATCACTGTCTGCAAAGACTGTCAGGTAACAGATGCTCCTTAACCCAGAGGTAGCAGGCAGAGCAGCCCACAGCACCAGAGTTTGAGCCTGAGCACTCTTGACGAGGTCCACGGAAGTACATATAGATAGCATGAGGCTCAACATGGGCATGTCTCATTAAAACGTACTTTGGAAACGGCACAACAACTCAGCCTGCTGAACAAGCACAGTCTCCTTCCCTGGGGTTAATGAAGAAATTGTAGGATGTAAAAATGTTGCATGAGACTGAGAGCAAGAAAAGAAAACATACCATTATTTAGTGTATATAAAGAAAGAAGAGTTGAGTTCAGAGTCACTAAGGTAAATGAACTCACTTACTTCTTAACATAAGTATTCAAAAATATTAGTCAGACCACCTTTGTCCATGGACATTTAACATCTTGAAGCTGGTTTTTTAGAAGTCTCAAGATTTGTACTCATCTTCTTGATTTTGAGTCTAAGTCTCATTTTGACCAGAGGGGCCAGGAATTTAATTTCTTTTCTTAATGAAGTGATGAGCCTTACAAAAACTGCTGTCACAGTTCAGCCCCACCTGAGCTGGAACCACAACCATTGCTGTTGCATCAGCTTAAGTTGCTGAAAGGCAAATCTGTCAAAACGTAAACAAAGTTATAGAAGCCAGCATTGCTGCAGGATCACATTGGGAATACAACTTCCCTCACTATTAGTTGTCTGCATACAGTATTGCTTACCTACCATCACTGACTTCACTTCTCATAAATACATACAAAAAGCACATAGTAAATAAAAAACTGATGCACTGTAACAAGTGAAACAAATTTCAACTGTCTTAAATCCATAGACCTTTCCAGGAGAACCCTTTTGTTAACGGTCAGTACAACTGCAGTGTTTGACCTAGGGTAGTAGGAAAAATTACAGAGGAATACGCCCCAAGCAGCTGAGACAAATTTTGGGCTATGCATAAAAATACTCCTTTGACCTGTAAGAGCCTCTGGACAAGTTCCTAGCATCTGAAAATTAGATCAGTTAATGGAAGAATCCTGTTTGCTGCTGCTTAGACTTAATTACTTCAAAGTTCAAATAAAAAGCCTTCTTGTTTATACTCAGGGTTCTCTGACCTCCTTTTAAGACACGTCCCAAAAACATCCTGTAAATTCAGTGCCATTGGTGCAACACAGTTTGCATACTGCTGTGATACTGAAGAGATGGAGGGCAGCATCAGAGAAAAGGCATGTACTTATCTGCAGCTAAGCAGTCATTTTGCACCAGTGGGTTTTCTCCTTCAAATCTTCCATGGTTTCTTTATTGCATTACTGTGTTAGAAACTGCAATTTAATAGCCTTGGTTCTGTTTGTGTTGACTGCTCTAATGAACACAATCCGATTACTGCTTTGCCATTGAGAGATTGAACCTGGCGCTGGTCACCTTTACCTCTGTCACTCATGATTAGCCAGCTAAAATGTTTTAATTGAAAAAATGGCTTCAGACAATAATGCCATTACAAATAAGGACTGTAAGCAAAACCAATATGGGCCCAGGGTCTGGGTGACTTAAGGTGATACAGGCATTTTTTGTAGCTTCCCTCACATCATGGTAAGGTCAAGGGATTTTGTTCTTGTGAACAATACTGTCCCTTTATAAACTCAAGGGTCATGCTCACAATTGTAATGTGTAATGGAAGCACTAGAAAAGAGGTAACTAAGAGCACAGTGCCTGAAACTATGTTCACATCAGGTTGGCACAGTGCTATAAAAAATGGTTAGCACACACAAGAGGACAACAGGCAGTTTTCCTGTCTCATTGCTTTCTTGGTCCTCTGCAAGACAAGGTACACAGCATTCAGATTGCTCCAACAGCTGCCTGCTGACAGCTAGGGGCCACAAGGACAAGAAGATACTGCAACCCAACAATACCTATTATTAACCTAGCCCCTTAGCTAAATCCATATGCTTTCAGGGTGAAGGTAACCTTTTAACTTCTCTAATTAGGGCCAACTCTACAAAGGTACTTCAGATATCTGAGTAAACCTCATGGAAGAAAGGTACAAAACTTATAGTTCAGAATCTAAAAATGTGGGAGAGCTGGATCCCTGTAAGTTGTCACTCTTGGTTATTCTCAATGCCTTCCTCCATGTGCTGAACAGTATAGTGAGAGGTATCAAAGCAACATTTTTGTATAGAAGTAGTTTGAATGTAGGAGGAAATAGTCTCTCTTCCTAAGCTGTTCGACCTTGCAGCAGTGAATGCCATTAAAATGAGTATCACTCACCTACAACATTAGAAAATTTAAAAAAAATTAAATTGCAGTTTCAGAAACCCCAAGGAACAAAACAAAGACATTATCAATCTGCATATCTGTTTAAAATGTATATTTACTTAAAATATTTGTACAAAGGACATAACATTTCTGCCTAGGATACAGTACTCCATGGGCAAATATAATTTATTTCTGTTAGCATTTCATTGTCTAACTGAGGCAATGAGTTTTTCTGTCTGAGTGCTGGTTCTGTAACCTTGTACTAAGGTCAGTATGAACATCCCCTTGAGTCAATGCGACTTTATGTCAGCATAAACTCTAGTCCAACTTTCTGTGATCTCTCCTCCCTGGCAGCACTCCTAGATCATTCATCCACAGTGCAGGGAGCAGTATTTATTAAGCAGAATTCTTAAAACATTAAAACCATTCAGCCCGCATTTGTCCCAGGCATTGCACCTCGTTAAGCAATATAGAGCATGGCCAGTTATGAATGAATAGAACAAAGTAGTGGTGCCATAACCTCAAGCCCTGCTGAACATGGCACGAACACAAGTTGTTGTATTTTGGTGGAACTCCACTGAGGTGGTGCCCAGGCTCAAGCGCTGAAGCCACAGCTGTGCTGCCCTTGCACAGGGCTGCCCTTTTTTAGTTTCCGCTGTATTTTTACATATGACGTTTCCAATGAAACTGTAGACTGACAAAACTGGGCACTCAGCTATTTCAAAGAATAAGTCTTTCTCGTATCAATCATTTACTCAGTATTCCATTCATTTTATGGATTTGTCATATCTTACACACGAAGCAGTACACCCATTCAATGCCCAATTAACACCTTGAAAGGATGAGATGTTTGTATGCTTCAGTCGGTTAAAAAAAACCCCAAACACATTGTTCATGTCCTTTGTTATGGCACCAGGATCTACTGACGAGTTAAAGTTAATTGCATTATTACTGCTATTGTTATTATTATTTCCATTCTCCTCATCATTCACCACATGCATTGCAGATTATCTCACTTTCAACCTCAGTGCCTCCTTTGGCTTAGGTCCATTCCTATTTGCTAGCCAAGGCTGCTTCAAAACACAACAGAGAGAGCAAAGAAACAAAACTGAAAGATAAATAGCACTACAACAGAACACACAGTAGCATTAGAGAAAACAAAGTTTAGCACAATGAACTGGCTGAGGCACTATATGGGTAGTTTACTAAAAGCATCCTTTTAGGCACTACTGTTATGAAGAGATATAAAAGCAAATATAATGCCTAACAGGTTTGCTCTGAAGAAGAGTTCTGCCTTCCATATTCAGCAATGTGGGGAAAAAAAAGACGAGTTTACATCTGGAAATTTTTTCAAAATTCTGCAGCAGTTGTCTCAGAAGAGAAATGCTTATCTGTTTTGCTAAATCTTGCATGTTCTCAAGCAAAGAATTAATTTTTTTCAGTCCCCCGAGAAAAGTAAATGCTCAAAATACACGATCAAATAGAAGATGTTAACTTAATAAACAGACTATCATTCTCAGATCTTGACATCAAGGAGTAACACGTGATTTACCAGATTTCTCAGTATCTGGTGACTCACAAGTATCCATCTAGAGAAGGTTACTTCTCATGGCAGCTAGCAATGCCCCAGCAGGGCCACCAAGCCCTCATTCCATGCCTACCCATTTTGTTCCACGTTTTCCTTGATCTTCAGCTATTTTCAACCAGTTGCATGCAATAATTACAGATTTATACAGAGAATATCTCAGCGTCACTTTCAAATATCCACCAAGCCAGGCCCCAGAGACTCTCTAGAAATTCCTATTGTCATCATAGCACACATATACAAGTAGGTAAGTGTGCACACACACGGACACGCAGGCTACATACTATCAGCTTGTAAAGCTAACAACCATTTGTGAACATTTTATCTATTTGAACAACTGAAAAACGAAGAAGAACCTCACTACTTCGCAGCATGCTGTATAATCACTTTACACGCCAGCCAGCTTTTTGTTGATATCCAGAAAGACCATTTCATTTCTTGACAAACAGCTCAGGATAAACCATTCCCTGGCTGAGATATCAAAGGCTGAGAACATAGATGTCAAAGAAGCCCAAACGGAATGGCTTGAATAAGATTTTTGAGTAACTTTCTTCCCTCCATCTCTAAATACACACAGGAGAATCTTTGAGCCAAACAGCTCATAAAAGTATCAGTGTTACGAAAGAAAAAACACTACTGTTAGATTTGTACCATTCTGATATAAAGTTGGGGGGGGGAAAGGTGAAGGAAGTATAGAGAAAAAGAGAAGTATCTAAGGTATAAAATAAAGGAATTTACACTCTTTCCATTCTTCATTTGTGTTCAGTATTTAGCATAACTCACTGATTCAATCTCTGGTCAAGCTAGCCTCATAAAGAATTAACTCACATTGGAACAAAAGAGGTGTCTTGCTCCAATATTTAATGCATTCAAACACAGATCTATCACTCAAGAAAGTTTATACACAAACTATCCAGGTAATCAGGATGTATAGTGTGAACTGGCTGTTTGATCAGCTTTTGCCATGTGCAATCAATCAGACAGACTTCATTTGATGTTTTATATATGAACTATACCATCAAGATAAGGACCAGCTGTCTGGGAGGCAGGAGGCTACAAAGGCATTTTTCCTCCCCAACACCCTCATGCTGAGCTGAGTCAAATGGTGGAAACTTAAAAAAGTGAAAACTGAGATATTGATGCCCATTCCTCTTTCTGTTCCCTTACAGCACTCCAATCTCAAGTTCTGGTCATGACAATGGTTTGAGGAGCAAATACAGTTTTTAAGGAACTTCATGCTGGCATTACTTTTAAGCAAGTTGTTGGAACAGAAAACTGACAAGACAGACTAGGTTGCACAAAATACAAATGCATGGATCGGTTATTTAAAAGAATACTAGACATTAATGATTTAAGTACCAACATTCTGCAGTGCACTTTTACTGACCCCTGCAATCAGCAAGAAAAATCTTTAAACAAGGATCACACAACTTTACAAAATTCTAAGCTTTAGACACAAATCAGTTCCTAAGGAAAAAAAAAAGTAGTCAGTTAGATGAACAATCACATTTTAATAAATTATCTCAGAAGTCAGCAAAAATCTTAAGACGTGACAGAAGTTTACAAGGATAAAATAGGTTATCAGCCCAGAAGGAAAATAATATTAAGTCAAAATGGCTATAAAAAATGAAACGATTGAAGCTGTAATGAGATCAATGCAATTTCCTCAGGAAATTGAAGCCTAGTTGAATGATGACTGATTTCCAAACATAACAGGGCTTTGCAAGTGAATCAAGGCATGTTTCTCTGTAAAGGAAAACCAAAGGAAGGTCCTCAAGCCACCATGACAGTGCTCAGCAAACTTTTATAACCATGTAAACTTTACCGTTGAATCAGTGCATTCTGCAAAGTAGCTGCTACAGAATTGAGACAAAACACAAAGGCAAGCTACTCCCATTCTGGAAAGGGGCAGTGAAACAATATGGCTTTTTATTTTTAAGTAACAGACCTACATAGCTACAGCTGTCAGTTGTGCTATGGAGAAGGAAATTGTGCCAGTGGGAAGTATGCCAAAATCACCCAGATTGTTTACATATAGAATAGTAACTTCTGAAGAAGAAAAGCCTTCTCAATTGACTAAATTATGCGTGAGACCTAATTCATTGTCATTAGCTGCTGCACAAGACATGTAAATAGAAAGCAAACTGTCTGCTGGTTTATGATACTACAAGCAGCGCTCGAAGTTTACCTTGGGGACTACTAGTGCTGTGTAAGACCGCACTGCTCAGGCTGCCTGCTTAGGCAGTACACACATCCCTACTTGGCTTCTGCCAGTGTTCTTCACCTCTTGATAAGACAGCCTCCGCTCACTCACTAGCTGTCCTTAAGTCCTTGCTCCCGAGATCATGTAAGATAGCCCAAAAACACACAGGATGGAGTCATAACAGTGGGTTGCTCCTCGCAGCTTCTGGGACTGTAGGGACCAGAGTTTGACCCAGACTTGTATCACTGTGGTGACTGACATCTTGCTGGTTTTGCTGGAGGCTGACACTATGGTCACCGGCTACAGAGGGGAAACACATCTTTAAAATTATCCCTGTCCTTGATAGAGCCAAGGAGTAAAACTAGAGTTCTCAAAAAACTAGGCTAACTAGAGTTCTCAAGTACACAGAAGATGATCTTTTGGTAACCTCCTGATGCTACAAGAAAATGAAAGGAAAAAGTAGGCAAGGAGAGGATAGAGGATGGAGATGCACATCTGTGGTCAGGATGAATGAGTAAATTATTCTTGACAGTGCCTTCGTAGAAGAAGAGCACAAAATTGAAATGCTTACTCTTTCCATGTTACTATCTTCAATCTGCAGAACTAAAGATACTCCAAGAAAGCAAGTTTGCAGTGTCAGCATTAGCAAGTAATGCAGAACAGCAGACCTGCAGAATGAAACAGTTGTAACCTTAACACCAAGTATCCACACTATATGCATGAAAGGGAGTTTATTTCAGACTAAGCCATACAAGGTGAACATCTCATTAGGTACTGGAGCCTAAAATGTGAGCTCCTATAGCATGTCTTCCCATTTCATCTCATGCAAAGAGCAATCTGATGTATATGCTCTGAGTCTGCCCTGTGGTGCACACCACATAGCAATAATTAGGGTCAATCAGGAGATTCGCTCAAGGTACGCACTTGATCTGATGAATACCTACCACAGCCTTCAGAGTTATGTTCAAAGAACCTACAGAGATTTTGCCAACAGTTTTCTACACAGCTTGTGCAACATTGAAAGGTCCTGATTCCCGCTATGGAACAAGAGGTTGGAAGAAAGTGATCCACGAATCCCCTACTGCTAGCAAAACATGCTTTGTCTTTTATAGTTCACCAGGTAACAACAATGGTACATCAACAGAAGATGGACAGATACCAGAAATAATATTTTATACTTAAATATAAATAGATGAATACCTACCACAGCAGATGAATACCTACCACAGCCTGTAGTGTGATTAGGTTCTAGTCAAGTGCTAGACTAGAGTCTGACAAATCTAACTACCTAAAAGCACCACTGCAGGTGGTTGCCCAAGTAAACAACGGACTGAACTTTCTTACAAAGAACTTTAAGCTTTTCCTGTGTCTAATCGTGTTTATCAAAAAGCACGCAATTCAGCAGTACACATAAGAAAATCTTGTGGACTTCACAGTTTGTAGCCATAGCATCAACTGCTACATATAAACTTAAGTTCTCCACCAGTTATTCCCATAATAGTTACCCAGGAATCCCTTGCACAAAGTTTTGACATCCTAACTTACCTTTTTTTGCCCCTTCCAGGGTGGTTATCACATTTTGCTGAACAGACAGAATGAACTTTCCCTAATACGACCTTTTCATAATGGTTAAATAAGCTAATGGAAAGAGCTTTCCTTAATGAGGCATTGCTTTGAGCCTTGGGAGATGAGATGGCTCCTGCAGGTAGAACGGAAAGCTTATTAAATCAACATTCAGACCAATTAGGACATATCAGTCAGTAACTTACAATACTGTCCCTGCTGCCTAGGCTACCAAACTACCTGAGAACACAATGCAGCTGCTGGCTGTCCTGTTTACTGTGCATTGCCAAGGTTTTTGTGAAAAATCTATCAGAAGAATGGCAGGTTCCACCTAATTGCCTCATATTCTTTTGCAAAAGCTATGAAAGTAGTTGAATATAAAACGAAGAACCCCCTGATAGCAGACACAGATAGATGATTGAAAACACAAACAAAGAACTTCATCATATCAACTGACACAGAAATGTCCTGGATTCCTTTTGCCTGACTGTATCCCAGAGAGGGTGGTAACCCTCAGAGAGGGTCACAATCCTTCCATTGATGGGTCTGCTCTATTTTCATGGACAGCTATTTCACGTCTGCATTTTGGTTTGGTTTGTTGGTTTTTTTTTCAACTCCAAATGGGCATCTAGCATAAGGCTGCTAGATTGGTAATGTTCTTCAGAAAAGAAGAACTCTCTTTTCAAAGGAGGGGAATTATGACACAGTAAATTACTATTAGGGAACAAAAAAAAACCCTACATTGATAAGTAAGTAGTGGAGGTTATGCATTACTTGTTTAAAAAAAAAAAGTATATATACCCAGATTTGTTTTGAAAAACAATTTTGCCCTCTGCTTCAGTCTATTATAAAACAGATTGAACACCCACAGTTAATAGACCCCAAAAGACCTGACTGGTTGTTTTTTTTTAAAAATAATTTGAAACTGGCTCACAAATGCAGTGAGAGTTACTGTAATTATATAGCCTATCAGATCTTCACAGATATACAAAGTAAGACCTAAGAAGAAGAGTTGAGAACATAGCGGTATCTCAATAACACAAGAGTAGTTACAAAAATATTTTAAAACCCTTATGTTTAAATAGACATATTTTATCTTACAGTAGGTTTGGTTCTTAACTTATAGGAACATGACAAGTTGCTTGTCAACAGGAAAACACTAAGCATACTTGAAATAACATTTGCCACAATTTAGAAGTCTTCACTTTGCAGAGAAAAAAAATAACCAATTAACCTCACTTTAATGGTAACATCTGTACACTAGTAATTTAAGACAGCCATTTTCTTAAATAGGACTGGCATAACATTAAGTTAAAATCTGATACCTTATTTTATAACAAAAAAAAAAGAAACGGGTCCTCCATGGCAAAAGCAGGGAGAGGAAAGCACTTCTGAAAACATATGGATGAAGTCTTTAAATGAAACTCCTGAACAGACTCCAAGTTTTGATTTTAAGAAGAATTCTGTCATCACTGTCTCAATTAACTAAGAAGAGAAGCAAGTCTGACAACACAACCTCATAACTTTCTCATAGTTGTTTCCATCCTCCTGCTTAAGGAGTCCTTCCAGGAAAGGAAGGACTCTCTAGGCTTGTTCAGCCTAAAAAAAGAGAGGTCTCTGGGAAGAACTTATAGCAGCCTTCCAGTACTTAAATAGTGCCTACAGGAAAGCTGAGGAAACGATCTTTCTCAGGGGATAGGACGAGTGATAATGGTCACTGAAAGAGAGAAGACTTAGATTAGCTATTAGAAAGAATTTTTTTTACTGTGAGGGTGTTGAGGCACTGGCACAGCCTGTCCAGGGAAGGTGTGGATGCCCCATCTCTGGAACTGTTTGAGACTAGGTTGGATAAGGCTTTGAGCAACATAGTCTAGTGGAAGATGTTCCTATCCATGGCAAAGGGGTTGGAACTGAATGATCTTTAAGGTCCCTTCCAACCCAAACGATTCCATGATTCTATGATTCTGTGAAAAAGAGACAGCTCTCAGTAAACAGAAGAACTTGTCATGACACAAGTTCCAGTTCTGTGAGGACCTTCTACATTTCCGATCTAAATATTCTTTAGTACCAGCCATACTACATACAGCGTTTGGCAAAGTGTTTTCATATGTGCATTTTTAAGATGGGAAATTTTCTTCTAAAATAATTATTTTTAATTTACACCATTCACTAAAATTTCAAGGACTTAAGCAGTACTTCTACTAATAAAACAGAATCTCTTTTGTAGTAAAACCTCTTGTTCTTCCAATGTATTCTTTGTCATAAATGTATTGAGAAGATCTGAACTCTTCAGAGAAGACACAGACCATTTTTTAGACTTGAAAGAAAGTAACAAAGGCTAATTTTAATATATTTTAATTAAATAAAACTTAGATTAGTCAATTATTTAGTTTTATACTTTGCTTCTTGAACCAAGTGGTATGTTCAGGTGAAAGATGAGCCCCTTCAGAAAAAAAACAGTGCCAGTCAGGGTTGTGAAGACCTCTGCGCTGCTATTCCATTACCAGATTTTTTATTCTTTGAATCTGAAACCCTGCTAATTAAATCTAGATAAAAGCTGGGCAGAACTGCTGCTAAAGAGGGTCAGAGCACTGCAAATGGACAGCTTTCATTAACCTAAATACACAAATAGAAAAGAGAGAACTGAATGGCACCTCTGCAACATATTAGTTCTCATCCTCACATAAGCACAGCAACTCTTTTTCTTCTGTGATTACCCGCTTTGCTTTTGGCTTTAGCAGCTAACTCAGGCTGCTAACCTATTCTGAAGGTTACGAGAGCCTTCTGCTGTTTTACAGCCATGCACTGACTGATGCCTTCCTCACCTAAAGGCAGCAACAGCAAAGTCTCAGTTGGCTGCACCTCAGGCAGCTCAAAACCAGTGACTTTTTGAAGGAATGCACATCAAATTGGGAGCGACTCATTTTAAGAATCATATATTTCATTTTCCAGTGGACAGGAGAAGAGAGGTCTGCAGCCGTTTGGCACGTCAGCAGGAGTTTTCCATCAGAGTAAGGAGACATAAAACCACAGTTTTATCACCTCGCTGGAAGGTCAATGATTTACAGAGAAGTGTGTTGGTAGAAGAGAGATGTGAATGAGGAGACATAGGCAGTAGCTGAAGGAAAGTGACTGAAGAGGCGTGCCTGGTCATTAGTAATATTAGTACATGTACATTTTTCCAGCCTCTGCGAGAGTACAGGAGAAAAGTTGCTACAGCATGAAAGCACAGGGCTTTGGAGAAGATCTGGTGTAAAAGGAAGTGAATAGAAAATAGGTTCCTCACCATTCCCCTGCCACTTGCTGCTGTCTGCAGGTAGCAAAGAGCTAAGCACGCAATTTAATATGAAATAGCACTGCTTCTCGGTTCCAAGTGCTCTTTCAGATAAACATATGTGGGCTGTGCAGGCCTGCCACCAATATATTCCCATGGCAACCATGAAAAACAAGGGTAGATTAAAAGCTGTTAGTCTTTCACTCCAGCTCATTCAACAGAGGGAATCTATAGCACTTCTCCTGTAGCAAAAACACACCACTCAAAATGTTTCAGGTTAGAAGGCATGAACAGGTAGGTATTACAGGTTAATTTTCTGTAATCAACTTTCACGGTGAAACACAGTGTAAGTTAAAAATTAGCCAAAAGGCTGTGTTCCAAATCAACTGTTCTTTATAGAAAAGCAATCGTTAATTTTTGCTAATCACATAAACATACCTGAAACGTTCAATAATTATTCAGCAGTTTGTTATCAGAGAATTCTCCTTGGGAAATAATGCTGGTGATTTTGTTCACTACATTTTGCATATCATTGAAATTGCATGCTGCATACCTTAATATAACGGTTAAATAGACATACAGAGTTATACATAAATAGTGGAAATTAAAAGCTACGTAAAAAAAAAAAAAAAAAGGACAAATTGATTTGGGCACATGCATCTCCAAACTAAACATGAGAGACAGACAGACAGAGAGACTGATTGATTCACTCCAGGCAGGCACAGCAGTCTTCCAGCCAGGGTTAGGTTAAAAGCAGCAGATTGCCACCCTGTGCAACAAAGCTCCCAGGCCTGCTGCCCATTTCTCCCAGGCAGTTCATGCTCTTAAATCCATATCTGTGCTGAATAAGGAACTACAAATTTACTAAACAATTCAGCAGAATTCAGGCATTTTTCCTTTGTGCTTCTACCTGCTCTAAACAGATGGTACTCCAAGATTTATATCAGTCATTCATGACCGAGGGCCTCTGTGTAACACCCCTGGGCTCAGGGCATAGAGGATGCAAAGAGCATATAACCCCACCAGCCCAAAACTACCAGGGGCTTCAGTAAGACCTAAACAGGTTCAGGGGATGCTGGGGCTGGACAGTGGGAGTATCAGAAAAATAAATGTAAAAAATGATAACATAATAATCACATAGTAAGAATAATAAAATAGTCATAGAATGGTTTGGGTTGGAAGGGACCTTAAAGCTCATCCAGTCCCAACCCCGCTGCCATGGGCAGGGACACCTCCCACCAGACCAGGCTGCCCAAGGCCACATCCAACCTGGCCTTGAACACCTCCAGGGATGGGGCATCCACAGCTTCCCTGGGCAACCTGTGCCAGTGCCTCACCACCCTCATGGTGAAGAATTTCTTCCTAATGTCTAACCTAAATCTGTTCCTCTCCAGTTTATACCCAACGCCCCTTGTCCTATGACTACAAGCCTTTGAGAACAGACTCCCCCCCAGCTTTCTTGTAGCCCTTTCAGCTACTGTAGGGTCGCTATAAGATCTCCTTGGAGTGTTCTCCTCTAGGCTGAACAACCCCAACTCTCTCAGCCTGTCCTCATATGGAAGGTGCTCCAGCCCTCTGATCATCTCTGATCACCCCTTCCAACAGTTTCATACCCTTCTTATGTTAAGGATCCCAGAACTAGATACAATACAGGAGGCAAGGTCTTAAAAGAGCGGAGTAGACGGGCAGAATCAATAATAAAAATTAGAAATGAAAAAAAGAAAAATTAAAAGTAATAAGAATAAAATAAATGTAAGATAATAAATTATAAAATAAAAGGAATAGAAGGGAAAATAATAAAATACAGAAGGAATAAAAGGAAAATAATAAGAAAAATAATGAAAGGAAAATAATAAGAGAAAAATTATAACAGAAAAATAATAAAATTATAAAAGAAAATAGTAAAAATTATAAAAAGAAAAATAATAAAAGAAAATAATAAAGAACAATAATAAAAGAAAAATAATAAAGGAAAAATAATAAAAGAAAAATAAAGAAAAATAAAATATCAAGTAAAAAACAGTAAAATTAAAAAGAATAAAATCAATGAAATTTAAAATCACCAAATCACAAATAATAAGATTTAGAACAATAAAATAAAAACTAATAACATAAAAATAATAAAATCCAAAGCAATAAGATTAAAAACGCACAAAAAATAATACCACAATCAAACCCAATGAAATCCAGCCCAATGCACGGAGCCCCCATCCCACCCCGCCGGGTGCCGGGGGGGGCTGCGCTAGCTCCCGGGGCTCCCCAGGAGGCGGCGAGCTGCAGCGCACCCCTGTCCCCCCCGCGACGCTCCCTGCGCCCGAGCGCCGCCGCCCTGCCCGCACCCCCGGACCCACCTGAGATGCCCCCCCCGACCACCACCACGTCGCATTTCTCAGCCATGGCGCTGTCCCGGCGCTCGCTTCGCGGCTCCCGCGGCGGCTCCAACCCGGCTCCACCGCACCCGCGCACCCCGCCCCGCCGCCGGGCACCGCCCCTGCCAGCCCCGGGCTGGGCGCTGCGCTCCTGCGGGGCCGGTGCGGGAGGGGCCCTGACCCGCCAGGTGGTGATGGATCGCCCCGCGCATCAGCCCTCAGCGACAGCCGCGGGTGTTGACATTTTCGGGGACCCTCGCAGCCCCGAGGCGTAGCAGGAGGGCTGCAAGGATGATCAGAGGGCTGGAGCACCTCCTGTACGAGGGCAGGCTGAGAGAGTTGGGGCTGTTCAGCCTGGAGAAGAGAAGGCTCCCAGGAGATCTTACAGCGACCTTCCAGTACCTGAAGGGGCTACAGGAAAGCTGGGGAGGGGCTGTTCACAAAGGCTTGTGGGGATAGGATGAGGGGCAATGGGCATAAACTGGAGAGGGGTAGATTTAGGTTAGACATAAGAAAGAATTTATTCATGATGAGAATGGTGAGGCACTGGCACAGGTTGCCCAGGGAAGTTGTGGATGCCCCAACCCTGGAGGTGTTCAAGGCCAGGTTGGGTGGGGCCTTGGGCAGCCTGGTCTGGTGGGAGGTGTCCCTGCACATGGCAGCGGGGATGGAACTGGATGATCTTGGGTTGCGTCCTGCTCTTGGGGCACAACCACCTTGTGCAGTGCTACAGCCTACGGGAAGAGTGACTAGAAAGTTGCCTGAAGGAGAAGGACCCGAGGGAGTTGATTGACAGCGGCTGAACATGAGCCAGCAGTGTGCCCAGGTGGCCAAGAAGGCCAATGACATCTTGGCTTGTATCAGAAACGATGTGACCATTAGGTCCGGGGAGGTTATTCTGCCCCTGTACTCAGCACTGGTGAGACTGCATCTCAAATACTGTGTTCAGTTCTGGGCCCCTCGCTACAAGAAGGATGTTGATGCTCTGGAGCGTGTCCAGAGAAGAGCAATGAAGCTGGTGAAGGGGCTGGAGAACAAGTCTTATGAGGAGCGGCTGAGAGAGCTGGGGTTGTTTAGCCTGGAGAAGAGAAGGCTGAGGGGAGACCTTATTGCTCTCTACAACTACCTGAAAGGAGGTTGTAGAGAGGAGGGAGCTGGCCTCTTCTCCCAGGTGACAGAGGACAGGACAAGAGGGAATGGCCTCAAGCTGTGCTGGGGATGTTCAGACTGGGTATCAGGAAAAAAATTTTCCTAGAAAGGGTCATGGGGCACTGGCACAGGCTGCCCAGGGAGGTGGTTGAGTGCTAAGGGACACAGTTTAGTGGCAGATAGGAATGGTTTGACTCAATAATCTAAGAGATCTTTTACAACCTAGTGATTCTATGATTCTACGATCTTTAAGGTCCCTTCCAACCCAAACCATTCTATCACTATTTTATTATTCTTACTATGTGATTAATATGTTTTTATTTTTTACATTTATTTTTCTGATACTCCCACTGTCCAGCCCCAGCATCCCCTGAACTTTTTTAGTTCTTACTGAAGCCCCTGGTAGTTTTGGGCTGGTGGGGTTATATGCTTTTTGCATCGTCTGTGCCCTGAGCCCAGGGGTGTTACACAGAGGCCCCCGGTCATGAATGACTGATATAAATCTTGGGGTACCATCTGTTTAGAGAGGTAGAGGACACAGAGCCCTCAAAGGGCTGTTGAAATACAGCTATTGCGATACATACAACAGAGCAAACACCCAGGTCATTAAGTCTGGTCATTTCTATCATCATGGACATATTATATAATCCCTCTGCTTAATAAATGTAGCTCTGTCTAGAGCAGGCCAAATCTCTGCCAAAGACAGGCTGGTAGTTTTTCCTTCCTCTCTCCAACAACAAGGCAATTTCAAAGGTTCATGTCTTCATCTCTGTTGCTTCTGCTTCCAAAATGTTTACTCTATAACGCATTTAAACAGCTATCATCTTCCCCTTTCTGCATTTCTGTTTGCAAGGCTTATACTTTTCAAGCACTTTAGTTGCCTTACATACTAGGATACACAGTTGCTGATTCTAATAGCTCTTTTCTACATCTGTTTTTGTCCAAATGTGTTTGTCTTCGATGTTTATGACCAGAAGGGTATCTGTAATCCTAATAAAGCCTCTTTGATGACATAAAGATTTATTTATTTTTATTTTGATGTCTGGAAACATCTCTTCAAATCATATTAGGATTCTGTTTCTGTTTTTTATGGCCCCATTACTTCTTTTGTCCCTTGTGGTTCTGACTAATTAAAGAGATAAAGCATCTTCTACCTGGATGTGGGTGCATTACCCTCGAATGCATAATGTTAAAATCTTAGCAAACTTTTTTAGAAAAAAGAGCAACTGAGAGCCTCCACGGTTCCTCGGCTTGGAAGAGAACTCATCTGAGACAAAGTGTATTTTTCTCATAAACTTTGTTAGACATTTAAATGCTGCAGCAATGGGATAGCATAAATAGCTTTACTGTCTGGTAGAAAATGTACTGACAGCCCTGGCCTAAATTTTGAGAAATGAGTGGAAAGTTGATGTGGTGTGGGTCAAAGCCAAAGACCTTTAAATCTATAAAGACTAAGAGGTAGAATTTAGGCACATCTTTCATGACAGTCTGGTCAGTGTCTGGTAGAAACACAGCACAGCGTTTTAAACTACACATCCTCTCAGCTTCCACTCCTTAAATAGCAGTGCATTTAATAAGGCAGCTTTTCATTGTTTGTTTTGTGTTACAGTTTCTCTTCATCGTATTCGGAGGGATAATCTCTCCTCTAGGAAAAGCCAGTTATCACTGCTGAAATTTTTCACTGGCAGATAACACATGTTGACATCATCTTCAATCAAGGTGGCAGAATGAATTCCTATATTCCCCGCAAGCTGTTTTAGCACCTGCATCACTAGGGTGCTTCAGCAACTGCATTGTAATCAGAGTCAGGAATACTAAATTCCTGGGTTTGGATGCAAGCTGCCGCTCTGCTAGGTCCATGTCAGTGAGGCCTGGGTGTTCATACTGCCTCCCACCCTCCCTCACCACTGCCACCACCTCCTACTGCACAGGAAGGAAGCCTAGGCACAGAGGACAGGTAGGCACCATGGCACACCACAGCAGGTCCCAGACCTTCATAAATGCGGTCAGAGCACAAGGACCTAACACATTTTAAGCTGTTTGGTGGTCAGAGATTGAGGCTCAGGAGCACAGGAAAGTCTAGACAGAGTCTTAGGGCATCAAAGGCATGTGCAGAGAAACCGTGTGAAGAGAAAGATAACAAAGAGCTTGGCTACAAAGAGGGAGACTGCATCTTCCATCAGCTGCAAGCATACACTGAGACATGGTGCTTTCAGGGACTTAGTGAATTTGTCACTTATACTTCATGGAGAATCCCTTGCAGGTAGGGTGAACATGGCTTGCTATGTCTCTAGTCTGCAACCAGGTCATGCTGTTCTTCCAGTTAGCACCTTTGTGGCTGCTGAATACTGATGTTATAGAAGACAGGCAGATTTAGACACATTTGTAAACATACGTAGAATCATAGAATCATAGAATCATAGAATCACTAGGTTGGAAGGGACCCGCTGTGTCATCGAGTCCAACGATTCCTAACACTCCCTAAACTGTACCCCTCAGCACCTCGTCCACCAATCCCTTAAACACCTCCAGGGAAGGTGACTCAACCACCTCCCTGGGCAGCCTGTTCCAGTGCCCAATGACCCTTTCCATGAATTTTTTTTTCCTGATGTCAATCCTGAACCTCCCCTGGCGGAGCTTGAGGCCATTCCCCCTTGTCCTTTCCCCTCTCACTTGGGAGAGAAGGCCGGCTCCCTACATTTTACATCATTTCAAATTTCTCTAAAGCAACCAGTGCAGAAATTGTGAAAGCACATGTCAGTGCTTTTGAAATACTGT
This sequence comes from Cuculus canorus, assembly GCF_017976375.1. NCBI lineage: Eukaryota > Metazoa > Chordata > Aves > Cuculiformes > Cuculidae > Cuculus > Cuculus canorus. The sequence goes on from NC_071401.1 coordinate 90,497,059, forward strand.
ACAATTAAATAAGCATAAGTTCCATGCCAGGCTATCCAATAAAAGAAAACTGCTGCAAGGAGTGTCAGGAGGCTGTCTAGTCTGATCCTTTGCCCTACGGCAGCATCAGCCATGACCAAAATGAATCTTGATTAGCAGTGAACGTTAACTGGAGAGGCTAAATGTTAACAGCCAGGATTTTTACACAGACATACAACTGTTTGATATTAATGTAGAGCGAATAAGCAAAAATTGAATATTCTATCAGCCAAATTCCATTGTAAGTAGGACTCATCATTAAATATAAAACCCACTAGATTAAGCTCATTAATAAAAGCTATGAATGAATGTAAACACGTGAGCACATAGAACTATAGCACAAGAACAGAGCAAGAGTCTGAGTGCTGTGGCACATCCAGGCCAGCAGCCACTCAGGACCAAGGGATGGGATCACAGGGGCTCCTCATGGGAGGTCGGCAGGGCAGACCCTGGCAGCCTAGATCTATCCCACCCCCAGGCAGGAGCATCCTGGGGCAATGGGGTAGCCCAAGCCCTGGGCTTCGGGCACCTACTGAGGCCAGGGCTAGGCTGAGGTGTAGCAGGTGGTTCTGACTTGGCAGGGCAGTGGCTGGGCAGAATGGGGCTGTGGGAGTTAGAGACCAGCCCTGCTGGGGTGTCACTGGAGCAAAGGCTGACAACTCCAAGGGGATAACATCTGGCCCTGGTCTGTGGGCAGGTGAGGAAATGCTGGGGACTGACATAGGGGTGCTTGTGGTGCCCTCAGGGCCCCAAAACTGAGTTTTCACAGTTTTGCTTAGTGTATTTTCAGGTTAGTCAGAAACACCAGCAAAATTAAGTCCCTACTGATACCATAATCACGAAATAAAAGTGCACAAGTTTCTACACCACAGCATTGTAACACCAAATAGTTTTGCTTTCTTATTATTAGCTTTTTGACTATTTAGACTTAAGGATCCTCCTGGCCAAAAGCATATGTAATGGATTTAGAGGCAGTGTCCTGTTCAGTGGAGGGAGGACATGTAGGCTCTAACGCAATGAGGAATCAATCATGTGTTCCCTTGTTAGATCTCACGGAGAACCCATTCATCAAGACTGCTTGAGTAATGAAACTCCAAGAAGGAGTGAAGGAACATTGATGTGATGTCTCAAACCACTCCAGCTAGTCCTGCTTCATAGTCTGTACTTTCCTTTCCCATACTTTGCTCTAATGAGCCTGCTTTTAGAAAGCTGCAGCTGGTGTAGCCACCGTTCTGATTCAAGGATTAATAACAATTATGGTATTTACACAAGTATATGCATATTTACTAATATAGCCAACAGAGAAAAAGCAGGAAAAAAAAAACTTAAACTAGCATAAATTATTTTCCCAACATTATTCTCATCCCTGAACTACGCTAATCTCTTCCTGACCATTAGTTACATTTCAGGCTGGTCCAATTTCCTATTACTTTTCTCTTTTGCAAAACTTTCTTCCAAAAGAAATCCACTGTCAGGTTTGCAGTGATATTCAGCCTTGGTATTAGCACACATATCTGGCAGAGGCACCTGGTACTGCCATAGCATCTGTGACATGGATTTCTACCAGTTTCAAAAGACATGGCCAATTCCTGCCATGCCAAAGTCCTAGCAGACTAGGTGACCAATACAGACAAGGGTAATGACAAAATAGAAGGCAACATTATGAGTAGATGTAAAGGAGTTAGAAAAACTAGTGTCTTAGAAGGTAACAAAAATGGAAAAAAAAAAAAAGAAATCTGAACAGCAGCAGCTAAACTGAACCCCACGTATACATCATGGCAAGGGGGAGCACTGATTCCCCTCTTGTCCATGTTGGAGGACTAGTTTGAATGAGGTGCTTCCAAGCCTTCCAGTTCACCTGCAGCCAAAATGACACAAAAGAGACCACCAGGCAAGGCACGACCTGGAATGACAGAAAGCAGTCTAAATGAGTATCTTCCCAGTTCACTCAGAGCCAGGTTTAAGTTTGTGATCAAAGGATATTGTTCCAAAATAATCAGTGTTTTGTAAGCAGTGACCAGAAGACATATATTCTGAACTGAAAAACAGTAGTTTTTTTATATAATGCCTATCTTTTTCTGGTCCTTGTTTAGAGTCTGATTGAGCTCATTTTTTTTTTCCTTGAACTTGGGGAGCAAAGGCTAAAGATGCAAAGCAGATGACAGCAGTGAAATTCCTTATTATACTTCTAAACAGACAGTGGCCTCTGTAATGCGCGTCAGTATACCTCAGGACACATGAAGAAATAAAAGGCTTCCATCCTTTTAACAAAACTTACTGCCATATCCTCTGCTGATAACCCAATATGAAGAGTTCCTGAAGAGAGAGGTTATGCCTCCCACTTATGTCAAATGTTTTCTTGGTGAATAATGGCAGGTGACCTTTTATTTTTATTAACCGTGCTGGTCCCACTGCTTTGCATGTATCAAAGTCATAGCTCATCGTTTCTGTCTGTGACTTGAAAGATCTCTCCCTTCCAGTCTGGCCACTGCCAGTCTTCATTAATTCACTGCTAACTTATTCCACCTAAACTTGAGTCAAAAGGAGTTCCTAGGTTTGTATTCCTCTGATTCTTCATTCCCTAATCATGCCTTTCCTTTTGTATTTCTTCTAACGGTTCATTCCCTAATTGTTAGCTGTGGTGAAATAGACCAGCATCGGTATAAACTTATCTTCTTCTGCAAGAAATAAGCATATCAGAAGATGCTCTGGAAGCTCCTACAAAGCAAACTTAGGAAAGAATTGAAATAATGGACAACAGGCTATCATGTGTTGATATGGAGGGTATTATCACTGAAGAAGCTATTATGCATGTATTATGTGTGTATATGGTAGTGCTGCTGTGACTACTAGTCAGATGTTTACGGTTCTTTTCACACTTCCATAGTGCAAGATGGCCCTGTATAAATGGAAGTGGCTTCAGTGAAGAGCCCTAAAAAAAATAACAGATTGAGAAATATGCTTGCTAGTGAAAAATCTAAATTAAAAGAGGAAAAGACTAAGAGGTTACAATACTTACAGGAGTGATTTGTTTCATCATATGTTGGCCATTGGCACTGGCCAGCAAGCTCCCTTCTCTGGGTAACGGAAGAAATATTTAGGCCTAGAGGCTGATCTATACTATACCAGGATAGTTAATCAGAGAGGTGAGACAAGTTTCCTCCTGAGATGCCTGGCTCTTTCCAGGACACTTACCTAGTTGACTTAGAGTAGATAAAGTTTCAGATTATTCAAACTCATAAACAAAGTCCCACTCCAGGTATGTACTTAGGAAGCAAAGAGCTACTTATAGAGTTCTTCATTGAAAGTGACAGAAGCGTTAACTAATACTTCTAACATAGAAGAAAAGAAGAAATCAATACAAATCTTCCTTGGAAACTTACCGCTTGTGTTATTTTGCATATATTGCTGCATCTTGATTTTGCCACTTAGAAGCAGCAGCAGAAGTTGTAACTTTGAGACAAATTGGCTCCTTGCTCTTCCAAGAAGGCTAGGACTACCTCTGCAAAGGCCTATATTGTTCTGCTTATCCTCCACACCTTTTTTAGTGCTCCTCAGTGCCCTGAAGCAAAACAGATACAGCTTCCTGAGTGGGGTATCAAGAACCCCTTTACGTAGGAAGATGGGGGTCTTGCTAATTATTAATGTCATAGCACCGATTTTAGGCACCCACAGACACACACAGCATTAGCTGTATGCTGGACTAGAATCAAGTTTTTATCTTATAATTGCCCCTTGCACTCTGTGTTTTCTAAACATTCAAAATCCTGGCACTGCAAAGTGCTGAGTTTAATCCAAATCCTTCTGTGCTAAGTCCCCTGGGGTCAGGACTTGATCCTGTTCTTTCAGGCTTGGGGTAGATTTTCCATACTCATTATTTTTTCTTTCTGTTGCATACACAGTTTTCATTCTTTTCAGGCTTTCTCCAAAATCTTTAATTACCCTATAAATTCCCAAGTACAGCTCCTCATCAACTTTTCCTTGTGTGCTTCTCTTAACTCTTTTCCATAAAAAACCTTGTTCAGAGGATTAAAAAAAACCTATGTATCCACTTCCTAGATGCACAATGGTTTAAAATCTGTAGAATCTGGGTCTCAAAATAAGCAGAGTTTTTATATTGTCTTCATGCTATTTTTTTGTCTCTTTAAGTATTTAGGTCTGTCTTTTCTTACTGTCTTCTCTTCCTGTCTTCCAATTTATAGCTTGCTTGTTTTGAAACACTTGGTTATTTTAATAAGCCTAAGTTACAAAGGTGTTTTGTTTATATTAGCACTTCTTCACAGTGCAGCTAGGATCAGTTGTTAATCTCTTTCTTTTCTATAAAGTGAATCTGCTGCATTCACTTTATATTTACAGATGGAAGCCAATCTTCTAGTTTCAGTGAAATAAAAATATTTTGACACATCAAAGTTTTAACTGCTGTCTCATACAGACATGTAACGATAGTTTTCAGATGAAAATTATCTTCTCTCACATTTCTCCTGGTCAGTACTTTGCTTTCATGAGGTAGCCAGCATGTAGTTAGTGTTGCTGTAGGTAACTTTTAGAGAAGGTCAGTACATACAGAATATTTTAAAATGCTGTTACTTTACAGAAGCGAGCAACCAGTTTCTTGTTGCTGGTAGCTGCACTGAATGGAATTGTCAGGGCTGATAGCATCTTTAACTATTTCAACTAAAAACCTCACCTGGTCTTGTCTCTATCTCCATTAAATAGATTCTTGAATCAGAATATCATCTAGAATCTAGAATATCACCAGTCATCTGGGTTGTGCTGTGAAAACAGAATCTTGTCATGTTCGAATACCTGACTCTGCTGTCTGCATGGTTGGGAGAAGAACTGCTGTGATCCTTCATCTTCTACCAATTATCAGTTCACGGCAGAAAAAAATCGATATGAGCATTCTGCACTTTCTCTGTTGGGATTAAAATCGTGGTCTTTAGCCATCACGTGTGTTTGAGTGATTACCTTCTTTCTCCCATGTCCTTCTGGGTAATGGTTGATACCTGACAGTGATGTGTCGACATTTGTAACTCGTTGTACATAGGCACTTGCAGTAGAGAACTCTGAGTCTATTTCCATCTGCTTTGCTTGTTCAGACAGGCATCCTTTTATTTTAAGTGTTCTGTCAGAACTCCAAATGATAACCTGGGATCAGACCATGCAGTGATTTGAGTCTGTACTCTTTCTGGAGTCTTGCCTGATTCCCTAACCTCCTTTTGGTCTGTCTTATTTTGGATCATTTTCTTGTTCTGACATTCTTTACCATGGCCAAGTGAGCCTGAACTTCCTCAGTCTTCATTCATGCTACCTGCATGGATCAACAAAGCAAACACAGTGATCAAGGAAACTGCTATGACGTCTCTCTGAATACCGTATCGCTGCTTACTGCTCTTGTTTATATTGTGCATGTGGCTAGTTCAACTGTAGGTTGCTTCATCCGCTATGTCTCTCGGCAGGTTTGCAGTTAAGTCACAAAATAAGTTCCATTGTTTGGATTTTTTCAGTATTGCTGACTGTGGTGTGAAAGTCTCCTTTACAGCCATCTGCAAGTTCTGCCACATTTTTTTTGTTTGAAGTACTAGTGATCACCTAGGTATTTTGCGATCTTATTCCAGTGATTATCAGAATCGGTGGAGAGATTCATACTGCTGTTAGGGAGCATTTTCTGAGAGCCTAAGAGTGTTATAGTTTAGTGCTATTCTAAAATCCCTGGATTTGATAAAAATGGCTTTTTTTCATCCATGATTTTCAATGAAAAGAATGTTAATTTGTGCAAGCAGTTCTCTGAAGTTAGGTGGACTTTTGTATAGGTGACACAGGTTTCTGGAATTGGTACATATCTAGAGATACCTGGACAAAGGTACAAGAAATATCTTATTTGCTAATTCTTCTGACAAAAAAATGTGATTTTTAAGTTATGTCAGTTAAGTGAAGAAATCAATGCAATCCTGTCAGTCAGGTCTTATGAATTCAGAGTCATAAATGCCTAAATGATGTAAGATTTTAATAAAACAAGTATATTTGCATACTTTCATACTTGGAGAAAATGTATCGACAATACCAGAAAGAAATGGCCTTTTGAATATTGGTTAGTGATTTCAAATACCCTGAGTTCATTACAATAGTCATCTGAGATTGACTGGCCAATAAAAATAGTAGAGATAAGCAAAGTAAACAGACTATGATTAATTAGCAAATATGTGTGGTATTTCTGAAAAAAAAAATCCTGATATTTTCATAGGAGACGAAAATCTCAGATGATTTCTGGGATTGTAAATATTATATAACCATGAGGCTTGCTTAATGAGGGAATGTATTCTGAAGTGAGATTCTTCGATGTACCTGTATCTTTTAAACTGGCACTCCCTAGCCATACCCCTATGAACGCTGGCTTTTACTGCATTATAAAACGTGCCACTGAGAAACAGGTATAGGTTTTCTTCTGAAGAAGGTGTCGCACAGCTGCTGGAGTCTGGGCTCTGTAAACTTGGTCTCATGGTGAGTGGAGAGACCTTGCAGAAGCTAGCCAGTAGGCACTGAATTATATACAGGGGAGTCAAACTCTTAAAACCCTCTGCTCTGCCTTTGATCTGTCTCCTGAGGAAAGCCAGCACCGTTTCCATGCCCTTAGGAAGTCACTATACATAAAATGGTCTTCTGGGTTCAGTGCTATTACAAACAGTTGCAGAGCTGGGCTGGCCAGTGATGTCTGTATTTACTCAGGTTGATCAAAAGGTCAGACATAAAACTCATGCATCTCACAGGAACTCCCTGTTGATCTGAGGGCCACAGAAGCCTCTTGAAGCCAGGACAGCATTTACATTCATGCTATTTCAGCCAATGCTGATACTAAACACACCGCTAAACCATGTGAGGAAACAGTGAGACTTTGGCCTAAGGAGGTGTAGAGGAACTCAGCAAAATTAGTGCTGTTGTTGACTTGAACAGTCTTGCTGGCCACTCTGAATGAGAAGGGAGATAGAAGTCATGCCTCAAACCACAACAGACTCCTTCCAAGGAGCTCTGCTCTGTCTAAAAGTTCGATTTATTTCTCCCAAGATCACACCTGGAATATTCCATGTCATGTTTTCATTTGCATAAACCTTTGCAAAATCAATAGTATTTGTGCTTTCTAAACTGTGTTGTTAAATTTCAGGTCTTGTTCTCATCTTATTGTAATACGCTATACCTACTTTCACAGTTCTTTGCTATGAAAACTTGAAAAAGAGGTTGCAGATATACAAGGCTTTGGCAATGAACAGTACACAGGGAAGTGCAAGTAAAGCTTAGAGTAAGGACTTTTCACAATAGGAAGTTAAGAGAGGAAAATATTGGCACAGGAATTGTTGAGGAATGTATGTAGTGACATTTCATGATTCAGACGTGGAATATGGTTGTGACAGCTGTTTGATGTTAATTAATCTCTTCATTAGGAATACCTGTAATTTGTTTTCACTCTTCTCTGGAAAGTATCATGATAACAGCCTATGCAAGGTGTCCTGAGCTCCAGATAAGTGTTGACCAATGACTGCAGAAACAGGTGTGGTACCTGTGAATAGGACATGTTTGAACAAATGTAAGCTGGGATTCTGCAGACCCACAGCACAGTTCCTTTGTGGATCATCCTGCAGGCATACAGTAAGTCTTATGTGGCTGGGGCACTCACTGTTGGATTTGAGGACCTCTTTAAACTTAAGGATGTTGGTACACAGCTCCAAGGTTTGTGTCCTAAGATGTCACTATGCATTCAGAATAAGCCTTCCCCAAATGACCAGTGTTAGGTAATATGATGTCATGGGCAGTAACTGTGTAATTTCTTTAAAACAGTTTCCAACATTCATAGCCTGCTGGTCTTTATCATTCCACCAAATGTAAAATGCATCCTGAACAAGGACTTATTCCAGAGGGAATGGTGTTGCTTATTAGCCACCAAATAATGTCATTCTGAATTTTAAAGTAAATTATTATTTGTACCCTGTAAATGAACTCCAAGCAACTGTTTGTCTTCAAAGCATGGTGTTCTGCGAGATTATGGCAAGTACTTTGCAAATGATCATCACCATCACTGTGCTGAAGATGCATGGCTGCCTGAAAATCACCAAGCAAAGAACTTCATACTCCATAATCTCTGGATGTTATGGAGAAGTAAAAGTAAAATATAAATTGATAATAAAGTCTGAGGACACATCATAAAATTTATGTCATTAATTCTTAAGTATGGGACAACATTCTTTCTGAAAAGAATTGGTTTAATTATGATTAGAGATGTTTTAAAAAAGAAGGCTTTTCTGTTCATAAATGTCTGTCTTTGGCTGATATGAAATGCGTATGTCAGAAATAGCATAGAACTTAAATGTTTTATTGTAAAGAAATACTTCCAGCACTTCTAGATAAAAGCTATATTTTAAAATTCATGCATGCTGCACACGTGGCATCATATCATTTATATCAAAGGAGAGCTGCAGCTAGCATTAGCCCCATCCTATCCTGTATTAATATTAGTCATAGGCGGTAGCAATTTTAGTTGTATTTCAGCATTATTAGTGTTCCACAAGAGGAACTCTTTGTAAATATTTTTAACAGAACTAAATACAGAAGAGGAATATCATAAGATTAACAGTTTTGATCACAGGCCTTATTATTCGATAGCTATTTCATCTTGTTAGCATTTTGTTCAGTGTTCAATGTAAGACAAACTGTATTGTCACTATTTGCTTTTGAACTACCAAGCAAAAAGGTGATATGTCTCTGCTATGTTATGAAGTAACTGTTCTTTTTCATGTGAACAATGTGGTCTTTTATTACATTCTCTTCACATTGATTCTGTTCTAGCAAGATTCATCTCCTTTTTCCAGTATCTAATCATGCTCCCATCAAAGTATCTGTCCCTGAGAGAGAGGGAAGGAGAGGAGAAGCACATATGTTGCCTGCCAGGAGACTGAGAAGACATTTTTATTTATAATGAAAGTGACAGAAGAATGCATAAAGCAGAAAAATGGAAAATCTCGAGTTTTATCAGCAATAAGGTTAGTTTTTCATCTACATGTCTAGCTTTGGTAGATTTGTCTGATACTCAATGATGATTCATAATCCAACAAAATCAGAACGACAGCTCAGAACACAATTGAAAATTATGCTCTGGTTATTATTGTAGTCCTGTGAAGACTCAGAGCCTGAACATGTCCTGTACTTAGATTTCAATGGAGAAAATTTTTCAGAGCTGACATTTGAAAAGGCCATTGCAATTAAATTAGATAGAGGCAAAGCATTCTACTGGCTGGTGTATACTTCTCCAGAAGGTTCATAACCTCAGTGATATCAAGATAGATTACAGATTAAGTAATCCTCAAATAAACCACGATAATGTCACCCTATCTCCTTGTTGACACTGGTCATCTTCCAGATCATACTTACGGTCCAACACCGTCCACAGGTCATACACGTTCATGAGCCATAATGGGTTTTTGTTCCCCAGCAGACTCTGTAACTGCAATCTCTTTGTGACTGAAGGATTTACACTTCATACATAAAAGAGAAGAGCTCTCCACAATCATCCTATTTCCATGCTGCCTCTCACACACCAATCAGCCTGTAAGATACAGTTGGATGGTCCTAAACATCAGGCAACATGGAGCTGGTCATTGCTGTGGATGTTGAAAGGCAGCAGAGGAGCTGGTGTCCAGCAGGCTCTTGCTGCTGTCTGTCAGTGCAGAAATGTCACAAACAATAGAACCAGAAAAAAACCTCACATTGTGTCGCACGTCTTTATATTGTATCATGAGCTACTTTGCTGAATCCAGAGGATGAGGAATTGGGCTTTGCTCCTTCTTGGTGCAACTGAAAGTCTTGTTTTGTGGTTGGTTTCTTTGCTTTTTTTTTTTCCTCTCTAGCTTGTCTTAAAATTCAGGAGAGAGCATTTCAGTGTTGCTTCAGTTGAAAGTCAGCTGTTCCAGAAGCACAGATAAAACATACCAAACATAACCCACTTCAGATGGGGTTGATGAAGGGTGGGATGGGATAGGATGGGATGGGATGTGGGGTGAGAGAAGGAGGAAAGATAATTGGCTCTTTTTCAAAGTGTAAGTACTGACTTTAATCAGTTCTCGTGAAAACTGAAGATAGTAAAAGGTGATACTGTGCTACAAGAAGTCAGTGAACCTGCCCAGGAGCCTCCTGAAGTGGGATCTTAGAGCTATAATGCTTTAGCAGAAGCATACACACAGCGAAACTCATTCAGGGAAAAGCTGAGGTTCCTTGTGCATCTTCACTTAATTTTTGGCCTTAGTAATTAACAGAAACTCCCAGGAGATGGGTGCCCTGACAGTCAGTGTAGTTGTGTGCCTGTTTTTTATGGAACTAGCATTTACATCTTTTTTTTGCATTGTAGTTAGTCTGTGTCCCACCACTATCTTCTCACCTCAAAATACTTTTTCTTGGGCTGCTTTATGAGGCTTCGAACCACCATTTTCCCTGCCTTTGGCCATCCCCCTTCCTATGTATCTTCACAGCTCTAAAGCCTAAGTCTGTTCATTTATTCAAAAAAAAGACATCTTATTTCTTATGGCCTTGACACTGTACTTTAGACCAGTAGCATATCTATTTATTGCTGGAGCATTATAGTAAGGAAGGATTAGCAGTGCTGCTGGCTGTGTCAAGGACCAAACCTCAAGAGATTTCTAAGCCACCTGGCTACATGACAAGCATTTTAAGGTCTTTGGAAAGTGCAGAGTATAAACAGGAACAGGAGTAGAAAATGTAAACCAGGAGCAACGGAATCAAATCATTCTTAGAGAGAAAAAGTTGGGGGGAAGAGGGTAAAAGCACATGCAGAGAGTTCAGAACATTGGGTTAAATCTGTCTCAGATTTACAGGCATCTGCAACAGGCACTGAGAGCTCATGCTCACAGCTGCAAGCTAAAGCTGAATTTCCTCTTTCCAAACAACAGTCAGAACAAATAGGCTACCTTAGCCTACACTTTCACAAGCCAAATGCTGCCAGCCTTCTGCAGGCTGTCCTATTACTTGAAATGAATTCACGGTATATTTGCTTTCTCAGAATGTTGCAGCTCTGCTGTCTTTTTAGCTCGGTTTCAAGAGCAGCTTGCAAATGATTCTCCTTTTCTGCTTCCTGAGCAGAGAATCACTTTGACATAATATTTCTGTGGCAGTACCTGCAATGAGGATGCATGCCTTGGCCTCCTCTGCTTAGTTTAGCAGCACAATTTTTTTTTTTTTAACCCTGTCCTCAAAGGTCATGCATCATGAACTTAGCCAAGAGAAAGATATTATGCCAAAATTGTTATGACACACTGCTACACCCAGGGGCATAGAAGGAGACCTGAGGAGATCATCTAATTCACTGCACTGTCTGCAGGTAGGGTTGACTATACCTAAGCATTTATATAAACTGTTCCTAAAGGCACCTAAGGATATCTCTTAACAGCCACCTACTGTAGTCTTTTGTAGTTCTTCATTATCTTCTTCTTCTCTTTAAGAATGCTTTTCTTCATTATGGATATTAGGAATCTGATCCCTGCAGCTGCTCTTTGCATATTTTAACATTTTCAGCAGATTTTTCCTCAGCCTTCTATTCTATAGGTTATACAAGACACTTCTTTTGATTCTTTCTTATAGGTTAAGTTTTCATGCCCTCTGATTATTTGAATTTCTCTCCTATATTTTCTCTAGTCAGTGAACATCTTTCTTGAGCTCTAAACTGAACACGCTGTTCCAGCTGAACCCTCACTGATGCTGAATAATGTGGAAGGATTGCTTCAGGTACCTCATGATGCCTCCTGGTATTGCATTTATCTTTCTCAGAACAACGTGATATTAGTGACCTATGCTCTGATGTGACCCACCTAAATCACTATGTCTTCTCCTGGTGAATGTATGTATTTCTAAGGCTGATTATTCTATCCCATCCTCTGCATCATTCAGGTCTCCAATCTGTTTACATTAGGCAGTACCTGCAATTTGTCAGGATTCCTTTGAATACTAATTTGTATTTTTAGTCCCTATTGCTTAATGTCACATGCCAATACCAAAAGCATCCTCCCTATTCCATCAACTCAGTCATCGGTGAAAAAATGGAGTGCCCCAACTAATGTAATCTCCCATTTTGATAGTGTTTACTAGTAGCTACTCTCTGAGGGTAGCTGCTACTCATCTCTCAGAAGCTCCATCTAGACTGTGTTTCCTTATTTTATTTGTGAGGATATCACTACGCTATGTTAAGGGCATCCCTGTCATTCCTATTGATCTCCACAGCTGCTGTGCAGTTATACCTGGGTTAAAATAGTCCTTTTTTTTGTGTGTGTGTGTACAGTATATTGATCTGCACCTGTGACTCTGTCTGCGATATGAATTATAGCAAATAAATAAATTACAGTAATGGAATTGCTTCTTTTTTTTGAGGAAAGAAATAGTAGGTTGATTCAGCTTGTGGATTAAGACTGGAGAGGCCACGTCTACCTATGCAATAGGTGTCTAACCTCCTGTTATAATTCATGGGCATCTAGTCAGGACAGTCAGTTCAGTCTAGAAGGCTACTCAGCTCACCCAGAGATATACGCTAATGTCTAGTGAGGTGAGTTGTGTGAGGTGAGGTGTGATCTGTCATGTGAAAGGGGTAGTGTGTCTTCCTAATCCTGACCTACAAGATTATCTTAAACTACTAATGTTGCTTACATTTATGGTAATTGAACTTTATCCTGTGGAAAAAAAACAAGGTACTGGGGAGGAAAATAAATAACAGAATGAGAAACATGCATCAGCAACATTGTTAAAATTTGTTTCCTTTATAACTTGATTTCCTATCAAAACTTATTGCATACATGGCAGGGAGGTCTAGATACTGGTGTGGGAGACCACAAAATGGGGAAGGATTTTTTGGTAAAGCTGTAGTTTCAGCTGTTGAAGTTTTGTCTGGAAAACGGCTCAACAAACAATTTGCTATTTTACAGATACTCAAAACCATCAGGGTTTTATTGTTCCACAAGTAGAGAAAAAGACCAGGGATTGTCTGAATTCAACTGAAAGAAGCACACACTAAAGTAAGAAAGAAGAGTAACTCCACAGGTTGCAGAATTATAAAGCCTGTCTGGCTTAGATTTAGCTTCTATTTTCCTTTTTTTTCTTTTTCAAACTGCCTCTTGCCCTTCTGTACTCTCTTTTGCCCGCAGCATGATTGTAGACAGTCCTTCAGTCCTTTCTTGGAGGCATCACTTTACATCTCCTCTTTTACCTGTCACTGATTCTCAGCTGTAAAGACTTAAATATCATGTAACTATGAAGCTGAAGGTGGATGACAATATCTGCTCTTTAAAAGCCTTGGCTGCTAACTGAATATCTGAACTTTGCTTCCTCTTTAGTGGCTCCGCTGCATAAACTCAGATAACATAAGAAAGACTCTCCTGGCCAAAACTGGTGTAGACTGGCAATATCAACCTTCTTTGGTCTCTGACCAAACCTCACGTCAACTTATTTTAAATGCAAGAAGGAGCAAGAGCTCACAATCATGGTATTTCATGAAATGTCATGAAATAGCAAGAGTATTAGAGCAACTCTGTTCTTAACATACATTACCACTCCAGCTGCAGCACTGGAGAGGCATACTGATCCCACAGCCCAGGCTCACTCTAAGCTCACTTTTTAGTTCAGCCCTGGGGCAGCAAGCTAGGTGCCACTGTTATATATCTAACCTTTCTGGTCACTGCCAGGACTTCAACAGGGCATTTGGCACCTCTTGACCCCTCTTTGGTATCTATGCAAGATCCTTACCATCCCACAGCTGGCAGCAGGACACCCTCAGTGTAAAGTTGCTTTTGTAAAGGTTTGCTGCCCAGACACTTTCTCATCCCAAGAAGCATGGGAGTGTAAAAATATGGTGGGCAAGATTTATGATTATGTCAGACTCTTGCATGAGTATGGTGTAATATTCATAGATGCATAGGAACATAGAACGGTTTGAGTTGGAAGGGACGCTAAATATCGTTCTCTTCCAACACCCCTGCAATGGGCAGAGACACCTCCCACTAGAACAGGCTGCTTAAAGGCCCCATCCAACCTGGCCTTGAACACTTGCAGGTATGGGGCATCCACAACTTCCCTGGGTAACCTGTTCCAGTGCCTCACCATGCTCATAGTGAAGAATTTCCTCCTTATATCTAATTAAATCTTCCCCTCTCCAATTTATAGCTGTTCCTCCTATTCCTACAACTGCATGCCCTCATAAAAAGTCCCTCCTCAGCTTTCTTGTAACCCCTTCAGTTACTGGAAGATCGCTATAAGGTCTTCTCGGAGCCTTCTCTTCTCCAGGCTGAACAACACCAGCTCTCTCAGCCTGTCCTCATAGCAGAGGTGCTCCAGACCTCTGGTCATCGTTGTAGCCCTCCTCTGGACCCATTCCAACAGTTCCATAACCTTCTTATGTTGAGGATTTCAGAACTGGACAAAATACTCCAGGCAGGGCCTCGCAAGAGAGGAATAGAGGGCCAGAATCACCCCCCTCGACCTGCTGGTCACGCTTCTTTTGATGCAGCCCAGGATGCAGTTGGCCTTCTGGGCTGCAAGCACAGATTGCCAGCTCATGTCAAGCTTATCAATCAGCACCCACAAGTCCTTCTCCATAGAACTGCCCTCAATCACATCACCCCCCATCCTGTACTGAAACTGTAGATTGCCCTGAACCAGGTGCAGGTCCTTGCACTTGGCCTTGCTTCATAGAATGTGGTGGGTTTGTCTTTTCACGTTTTGAAGGCTTAAGGATCATTCCTGTCCTCTTCTGCTGTCTAGAGGTATCTCCTGGTATTCTCAAGGACACTCACATTCTTCATCCTCCTGAAGTGACACAGGCCCTGCGTCTGATGCCTGATATCCCTTTTAGAGTTTTTACAAGCTTGGCTTTGTTAGACAAAATTGCAAGCCCTCACATGATACTTAATCACAGGCCACTGATTTGGGGTTTTCTGCTAACACAAAGCTTTCTTCCACTTATTTCTGCCAACTTAACAGCCTGCCAGATCTCACAGAAGGGATGGGAGAGCTAGGAACCACACACTGCAGTTGATAGAAACTTGCCAAATTTGCCTTGCTGAGCACAAAACTTAGCATATAAACCCCCTTCTTCACACTTTCCCCTGTGCTTTGCTTGTGCAATAGTCCCGCTCCCAATCACACAGCCTTTGTACTACTCTCCCCATTCCACAACCCAACACAGCCTTCTGCAGTCATGCAGCAAGATGTGCCAGATGCATCCATTGTCCTGTGCTCGTGGGCCATGCTATATCTCATTCTGGAGCTGAAGGTCCATGGGATTCTTTTAGACTGGGAAGCAAGGTAGACCTGAAGGGAGATTCCTTGGCTGTGTGACCCTACACAAAGACCCTCCGATACCATACTCATCCTGGGAGTAGTAGCCATATGCAAACAACTTCAGCCCTGGTAACGTAGCCTAGCCAAGCTGGATCCACTGGCAGCTTTATGTCCCAGGTGCAACAGTCAACACCACGGACACAGGAGAAAAAGGCATGTTTAAACAACTTTTGAAAGAAAACATTTTTCAGCTTAGAATCATACAATCATTTAGGTTGGAAAATACCTTTAAGATCACCAAGTACAACATTCAAATCTAACACTGCCAAGTTCACCACTAAACCATCAAGCGCCACATCTACACATCTTTTAAATACCTCCAGGAATGGTGACACACTATTTCTGATACAAACTAAGCTTCTAATGAACCTGGCTACTAATCTGAGCTGTGGAAATCAGAGAACCAGTTGTGCTTTCCTGACTCTCCCCTTGCAGGGCTGGGCCAGGTCAGCTGTGCCCAGCAGGAGCTGAAGCGCTGTACGGGAGCTCCACCTAAAGGCTCAGCCCCAGCCGCAGCTCTCTCCCAGGAAGAGAAGAGGGAGCACGGTCTGCTCCACCTCCTGGGAAAAAGAGGTTACTCAGCAAAACGCACGAGCAGTCAGTAAATACTCTTTGCAGACAAGTGTGCTGCTGACCTGGCATCATTTTGTATTCATCACCTTTTATTTTATTGCATTCAAGGCCATTTGTGCAGTTGTTTTGTGTGATAGCAATGGCAGTATTGAGGTCTAAATGCATAGAAATACATTTATGAATATATAAGAGCAGATTTGAGCATGTCTCAGTATCTTTCTCTCATATCTTAATGAAAGATTGCAATATAAATCATTTCCCACAAAACTGTGGTTGTCAAGGCTATAAGCTATGGCTTCTCCCCTCCCAAAGTAAACACAGCTTCACCCCTCTGTGTGTGTGTGTGCACGCACATATGTGTGTGTCTATGCACATACACAGACCTGCACCTGTATCTATTGTTACATTTTCAGGAAAATAACCACAACATAGTCATTACTGAGTTTCCAACACCAGGCCACAAAATAGATAGGCCAAATGTTCTGGACTCTATGGTGCCTGCAGATGGAAAGAAAGAATTAGCACATCATTCAATCTTTGAAACGAGATAGAAAAGAGGAAAGAAGTCTTCAGTACAGAGGAGGAGGTTGCATGTGTTTTCCTCATGAGGCTATTTCCAAGTTGGAGTGTGGAGGAAGGGAGGTGGACTACGGGCTCCTCATTGCTCAAGGCTTTAAAGGCAGCAGCAAATGTAAACAAAGAAACCACAGGGGAGAAATTAGGAAGCACAGAGATGGCTTCCCCCAGTGTTGGGACCCTGTTGCACATCAAAGAGAATTAAATATGCAAGGCAGTAGTAACTCTAGTCCCTGGAGTGATAATGTTTGACTACATCTAGCTCACATAAAATTAGAATTGGGTTTAAGCCTGCACAGTCTTGCGGCAGCAGGTCACAGGTTTCTTCTCCCAGCACCCCATTCACGTTTACTGGAAGTGTGGGGACAAGCTCTGTTCGTAACAGTGTGGTGATGAGTCTGACATTAGCGGTGGAATCCCAACAGCATGATTGTTTCCATGTGTTAGAGGTGCAGGAGGAGGAGAAGCAGGGCAGGCGAAAGGGATGAATAAAACTTAAATAAGCATAACTCTGAATTTTCCCCAGTTAACAGCAGCTGACTTGTGAACATCTGAACCTGAGGACTGCCAATATCCTGAGCAGGTGCATTGCAGAACTGGATCCTTCCTCCTCTCTTTCCTCCTTGCCTCTTCAATTTCCCTCAGGCAGGAGACTTTACAGTGCTGGCCAGTGCCTGTTCTCACTGAAGTTACTGATTGCTCTCCTTTGGTATGTATAAAAATGGAGTTAAGTCAGCGGTGAGGCTCTTGAAAAGTCCCACTCAGAGTTCATTTAATTCAATTAAGTATTAATCATGGGATCCCTTTAGTTAAAGAAAATTCCCTCCTATCCTTTCATCAAAGAGTAGAATAAGGTGTTTTAATTCCCCTAAGCATCCTCTGCTGCATTTCGTTCTCTGATGTATTTTCCCATAGTCACAGTCTGTAGAAAAGGACTACACTTTTAAATGTAATTCCAGAGATGAGGAATGGCACAGTTTCAAAACACGATAAAACAATGTTGTTAAAATGCCAATAATTCTCTTTGTTGAAACCCTAAATGGATGGAAACAAGAATTGGGAGAGTCTGCAATTTAAAAAATAAAAGACTCATAAAATTACGTATTAAAATACTAAATATAAACATGTAGCTTCATATGGGATCATCTTGATCTCTTTTATATGAAGAGTAGCAGAAGATCATGGCTAGGATATTTATTTGGCTCCAGCAAGTAACTACTGATGTGACCACAGAGGGCTGTATTTGAACAGTCAGCTGAAGGTCTTATGTGGATTTGTGCTCTTACTGTGATGTCTTACTTCAGGAGAATGATGAGAGATTCAGGCCACCTCTAAATTTTGCCCGTCTTGCAACAGGTGGTGCTTTCCAAGAGCAGTGGAAGGGGTCTAGGAGAAGTCTTTGCTCCTCTCCAGTTACCAGGGCCTCAGGAAGCAGTAGAAGGCTGTGAGGCTGAAGAGAGATGTCTGTGAAGCAGAGACGTGTTTTTTGCATATATGTACATACACATATGCACAGGGAACATAGCAAAAAGTACAAAAGGTCCTACCTCTAATAGTAACAAAAACTGCTCCTTAATAAAGATAAGGGGCTGATTACCATTCCGACTTCTGCAAAAGCATGTTTATTTCATTGTCAAAGACCAAACCGGGCAGTCAGCATGTCATTTCAATACTTGAAATATTTTCAATGTCTTTTCAGTATTGTTTGTGTGAATTCTGCAAATCTAATTTCTGATACACTCAAACACCTGCCTGGGACGTTTTCACCCTCAGGGTTTTAGATGGAAGACAATGTGACTATTGGAGATTCTCTCTGCCTTTCTTACAAGAACTACCTGGGAACTTGCATCTGTGTAAATATTTTTTTGGCATACAGAAAACTCAAGTCCAAAGAGCAGCCTAATTTTTCTGCCAATGCTCAGAGCACGCTTAGCTCATTCAGATTGCATTGCGCTTAGCGACAGCCACTTTGGTTGTTGCACTACCTCCCCTTTGCACAGCTCCTGCATAGCAGCGTGTTCACCAGACACAGTGGAGACTGATTCCAGGCCTTCCTCCACTCGAACAGCGGATTTGACCCCCATTTGTTATGAGTTGGGGATTGATGCTTCCAGGGGAAATGGTTTTCCAATTTTTTTCTCGAGTATCAGTCATTTTGGAGGCAGAGCTAGACCCAGCTCAGAAATTGTGTAAAAAGTAAAGAGGGCATAGGGTGGTGACAATCAAAAGTCTGTATCACATCTTATCTTGTGTAACCACAGTATAGTTACAGCCGAAACAGCCCGTCTGTAAGGGAAAATGGTGTCTGAAGGGTGAGGTGCTACAAGAGAAAAAAAGGACAAGACCTTCTCATTTGAGTCCCAGTGAGAGGATGCTTTAGTAAAAAAAAAGCCCCATAAAATTATCTGGAAAAGCAGACATTGCCCTTGTTGTTCAGTTTAAGTAGCACTTAAACAGTGACCTGAGAAACAGAGCTTAAGCATCCAGAGTGGTGGCAAACTAAGAAATCAGGAAGCTGTTTCATCTCCAAGCCTCATTTAGACTCTTCCTGACCACAAGCCATAGCCTGTAGTTTTTACCTGAAGCTTCATTTACTTTTGCTTCAATATGCCTCCTGGATTTTAACATGGGTATCACTTGTGTGTGTCATTCACACACACAAGTCATTAGTTGCCTAAAATACTGATAAAAAAGTATTAAAATATGGATTTATAACTGACTTCGGGGCATTTGGTTTTGAAGAATATTTCCACTTTTTCTTAAATATTAATACAAAGATTGCCTGACAAAGACAAGAGGAGAATTTAAAACTTTGATTTATTGTTTAATATCCAGTTCTACCTCTTTACAAGTATGTTTTGTCTTGTCATTCATAATTTCTGTTTATATTACTTCCGTGCATTTATTCAACTCAACATATAGATTAGATAATGTTGAATTTACCTCAGTGTTTATACCTGGCAACAACCTTTGTGGTCACAAGGTGATGATTTCATTAGAGAAACCAAGTAAAAGTGGAAGGAATGTGTGGTGTGAGAAGTTAAAAAAAAATCTTTTGTTGAAACACAAATATCTTCTGAGAGACCAGTTTGAGCAATTATAGCTCTGGCACTGTGATAGCGAGAGGATGTGGGAATAAACACTTAGCCAAGATCTTCTCTCACTATAAACATTCTTTTTCTTTCTAAATTGGCTCAGGCATAGTCTCTGCTCACCAGAAGACCACAATTGGGCCCCTGCTGCTCTGTCACATCCTGCAGCCATGTAGGAGAACCTCAAATCATCACCTAAATTTTGTTTCATGGGCCCCTGGCATCCTATTTTGCACCAGCAGAGAAGGCCAGCAGCAGCATGACCCAGGACCAGGGGTGGTGCTGGATATAGCAATTACCCTTAAAACATTCCCCTTTCCTTAGATAACTGCATAGCATTGCTTGCGTGCAGCCGTCACTATACCCACACTTAGAGGTCATGCATATTTTGCAGTGTAGTTGTTTGGTTATTGAAGTATTGCTGACGTTTCCAATGAAGACTGGAATTTTCTATATATAACTAACAGTAATGGGTGGCACTTTTTTGGATAATGGGATTTTTAGATGCTAGAGGTTGAAAGAGATTAGAAAGGGGACATGCGTATGATCTTTCGTATAAAGTACCTTGGTGATAATACCCGGCTCACACTCCCTTCGTTCACTCTTTGATGTTCAGCCCATGCATCAAATGTGGAAAGAATGACTGACAGCATTGAAACAATGAGTGGTGTCTAATGAGCTCACTGGGGCCCATCACTCTCAGTTTTGACATTTTAATCTGAGCCCATCAGCTTCTAACAGTTTAATTGACCCTTTTATTTGCCCACAGTTGTATGTTGTTGAAAGCTGGCCATCTCCAAGTCAGTGGCAGTCCTTCCCATGTACCACAAACCTCTCTAAATGGTGTCTGTGAGTGTGCTAGCCTGCTGTTATTTTCCACTTCTGACTGACATCGATCCAGCTCTAAGATATGGCTTGCAAGGCCAGTACCTGTCACCTGGCTGACTTCAGATCCCATTCATATTTGCCATGAGGAGACAGCGGCACAGGAATCTGGCTTTGAGCAGCCACAATAACTCCTGTGCAGACCACAGGATGACTGTCCTTCTTAGTTGACCTCAAGGATCCCCTACAATATTAGTATGCATCCTTGAGCTGCTGCATATGGCATTTGAAGCAGACAGACTGAATGACACTGCACAGAAGGACGGAACACTGGGCTTGGGTAGGGATTCCCCTCTATACCACTAGGCTCTACCAGACACTGATGTCCAGGGGAGCTGCTCTGCCCTGTCTCAGACAACAACCATGGGACATCACACACAGGGACTAGTGTGGGGTAGAAACTGCCCTGACTCTGAATCCTTACACGGCAAAGATGTTCCTGACACTTCCATGACTTCTATCAAAAAATATCTCACATGAGTTTATATGAACACCACAGACATATTGCTGACTGACTGGATATATTGCCATTTAAGAAGATAAGAACAGTAATACATTATGTTGTTTCCTTGCAGTCACAAGAGACTATGACTGAACCTTCCTAAAAAGTCATGTTAATGGAGGAGGGACAGAATATATCTACAAATATTATTCCAAAACTTGAGATCCTTTGTTATTCTAGAGACTCACTCTATCTACCACTGCAATTCATTCAGCTCCTCAGGGCATTTCTTTCTGCAATGATCCTACAGGGGAAAGCAGCCTATGGCCTCACTTGCTTCTTACAGAGAGGTGCTGGATACCCCTTCTCTGCAGGACCTCTGAGACCCTGGCTATGGGATAGCTTCACCTTCAAATGAGATCTGGGCTAGTTCATGCTAACTCTGCCATCGCCTCCTAAATCCTTGTGTGCACAAAAAGGATGTGTGGATATATGACCCAGCCGAGAGCTGCACGTTCCCCAAGCAGATGCCAAGCTGGATGGAGAGTCTACGAGGACGCCAGATCTATCCCCAGGTAGCAGATCATTAGGTAAATTGAAACACAGCCTTTGTGATCCAGTAGACAATGCTGGGACTCAGACTCTGCCTTAAACTTCCTATGGGCGTGTCAGTGTGATTTCCTTGTGTTTGGGATTTCCTGTCTTTAAAAAGCAAAATGGCACTCACTCAATGGTTTAAGAGTTATAGAAGAAAGTAAGTCCTAGGTTTGGTCATTATTTGGTGCCTCTAGCTCTGTACACCAACAGGTCTACCCAAATTAAGAAAAGACTCCATTTAGTACAAGTCATTTTAATCTTTGATTAGTTTTTAGCATTTCAATGATGTCACGTTTCCAAGCTTTTAGAGGGGAACTATGAGTCTCATGACTTTTAACTTCTCAAGAGTCACTGAGCCACTGAACTCTGATGCTGTACATTGTGAATAATCACTTTAGCTGGCTAGGGCTGGGTAGTCCCCAGCGCTACATTTCATATCCAGTTCACTTTTCAATGATTTATTTGTAATTTCTGTTAAAGTACAGTTAAAGTTATCCAGCACTTGGCTGCTAGATCTGTAACAGATAACCCTTGCCAACAAGAAAGTTTGTTTTGAAGGCCAGTATAATTAGGAGACTAAGAATAAATTGATAGTTTCAGAGTTTGTAGGTGGGAACTGATGCCCAACCTCTGTCTGAATGCCAACTTCCAGAGTGCAGTGCTGTCATTCGGCTGACCTCCCACTCTTTCCCCTTGCTGCCATTGGCCTAAAGTAAAAACACCTCTCTGTAGTCAGAGCTGAACCTGAAAAAGAAGAAACTCACAAAAAAAAAAAAAAAAAAAAAAAAAGGCTTCTTTAAACAAGTCCTCATGTTTTCACCTTTGTCACAGCCCACACTTCAGTACTGGCACCATCCAGAGCCCCAGGATATACAGCTCTCAGATCCAATCCAACCTGGTTAGTCCTGTCCTCGCTGCAATCGTACACTGGAAGCGTCAGCCTCACCTTGAGTTACCTCTTGGGAGACTTCCCCAAGAGCAGCATCCCGATTCCCCCACTGCTGTGGCAGGTACGTCCCTAGGAGTTGCACTCCTCACAATGGCAGGAGAGGATGTAGCGGTATGTGGCAGTGAGCCGCATGCCCCCAGAGCATCGCAACCGCATGGCCTTCAGCTTGGAGGTCTGGGGCCGGCAGCAGTGGCAGGTGGAGCGGAAAGGCTGCTTCAGGACGGTGCTGAAAGAAACCATAGGCTCCGAGCGTGATGTCTGGCTGCAGCGCCCTTCACAGCGAGCCAGCAGCACCATCTGTGAAGGAAGAGAGATGGGTTAGGAAACATGGCACCACGGCTGCCAGATCACAGCTAACACCAAGAGATGGGTACCTCCTTCCAGTCTGGCTGGTCTTTCTTCACTTACTGCATCTCCCCACCTCGACAAGGGCACCCAGCCCCACACAGTGTGTTGCCTTCAAGCCTTTTCAGAAAGAGTAGAGGAGGGAACATGAGCAGGAGGAAAAGGGAGTCTCTGCGTGAAGATGCAGGCACCGATACCAAAAGGACAACATGGCCTGTTTTTCTGAAAGCTGACCTGAGGGCTCCAAATGATCTCAGATAGCCCTGCTTTCCACGCATGGTAACTACAGTGTGACTTGCTGACCCCAGATTTGTGGCAGCCAAGCCCTTAAATCATCAGCCAAACTGATTCTTCAGTTGGATATTTTCCAGCATTTTAAGTGTATGTACTAGAGATCAGCAGAACTGGTCTTCAGGGCTAATGAATGTCTCAAATGCTCAAATATATAAACATATGAAGTAAAAATGTAAAGAATATGCTCAGTTTATTGCTTCTAAAAAAGTAGTTTCTAGCTTCCTTCTTTACAGAAATCACCTTGAATATGTATTTGCAATTTTATATATAATCGCATCAGTTGTGTCTGTAGAAAATGCACTGCAGAGCATAAGGCAGTGAAAATGTAAGCATGATGAACTCCTTGTCAAACATAAAGTTTTGCTAGTGAGATTTCCAAAAGCAGTCCAGGCACCATAGCTCTTCTCTGACGTCACCAACTGAGCTGTGACCAGAACAAGGTAACTTGCACAATGGGAAGCACTAAAGAAAGAAAGCTGACGGAAGTTTTTGGTTTGGGCAGGGGAGGTGAATAGAGTCTCTTAAATTATATATAAAACATGGAAAGGATCTTCTATAGCTCAGGAAATCTTGTGATTAGATACAGTTGCCATCGCCCTTGAGAAGGGATGAGGTGTTGAAGAAGTTTAAACAAACTCTTATACCTCCATGGGGAATGAAATATTATGTAAGTCTAAATCTGTTAAATCTCATTAATCTACACGAATTTCAGAATCAACTTCTTATATCATCCCAACAAGGTCAAAATGTGACACAGGTGAGAAAGCAGTCAGTAAAACAGATGTAAGTCTATTCTATGACCAATGAAGAAAACTACATTTTAATCATGCTGCATATATCTTACAGTTTTCCCAGAAAACTACCTAAAAGGGGATTGTAGCTAGGTGAGTGCTGTTCTTTTCTCCCAAGTAAGAAGTGATCTGTTGAGAAGAAACAGTCTCAAGTTGTGCAAGGGGAGGTTTAGGTTGAATGTTAGGGAAAATTCCTTTACTGAAAGAATGATGAGGCATTGGAACAGGCTGTCCAGGTAAGTGGTAGAGTCACCATCCCTGGAGGAGGTCAGAAAACATGTAGATGTTAAGATTTAGGACATGGGTTAGTAAGCTTGTTGGTATTGTGTTGATGGTTGGACTTGATGATCTTAGAGGTCTTTTCCAACCTTAACAATTCTATGATTCTATAAATACGAGCACTGCCTGTGTCCATGGGAAAGGCACTGATGACCCATAAAGAACATACTTTGTACAGTGCTTAAAAATGAATCTTCCAAGAATACTTTCAGTCTAAACAGTTTGCTTGGAATTGTATTAATATATTAACAAGTACACTTCAATCAATACAGACGGATCACAAGGAAGGTGTCTTCATGAGCTGAAGATCTGAGGTTGGTACCATCTTTTTCCCTGGTTTAATGGGTTCTTGTGGCTCTCCAATAAATTTGTTTTCCTTCATTATTTGTAGCATAAATTTATCGTCCTCTTGGTGTGATGCTGCCTGTTTATAAGCAAATACACTCCAGCTGTTAGTAACAATATGGTGAGAAGAAAATTTCAGAGTACTGCTGAGCCACACCCCAGCTTTAGATGTATCAGCTGTGTCAAGCTCCTTAAAATTGGTGTCTCTAATGTATGGAAGGAACTGGGAAAGGGACAATTATCACAGCACTAGCACCCCATTACTGACAGATCAAGATCTACTTTTGTCCCCTGGTGAACAAACCTCATGTCCCATAGTGAGAGGCAGGCAGCTGGTCAAGAGCTATACAGCTATCCTCCCTGTATTACGAAGGGAAGACAGCAGAGTCAGCATTTCAAAAAGTTAATTTCCTTTCCACTTCTTGACAGGTCTTGTTAGGTTTCCCACTTTGGCTAATTCACGAGGCTGTGAATATGCTCTGTCACAGGCAATTCCCAAGCATTTGGTGAAGAGGAGCAGCTGACAACTGGGGTTGCAAAGACAATGGAGCCAAACACTCCTCAGAGGTGGATGCAAGAGATGTGCTATGGTCACAGATTGCTTCTTGTGAAGTTCAGAGGACCTCCAGAGTCCCTTCCAACCAATTTTTCTATAATTCTGTGATTTCAGCCCAAATGTGACTGCACACATTGCTGTATGGTGGAGGTGACATCTAATGATTGTTGCTTCTGGAGCTGGAACTGTTACTCTGGTAACCGTAGCTCAGGTACTGTTACCCTAAGGAGTTTTTACAGCAAGCATGCAGGTACTTTCAGCAATGCCACGGAAAAAAACAAACCAATCCCCAAGGAATCAGAGTAAGGACTACAGAGGAGCTGCAACAGAGTAATTATAGGGCAGAATTATCTGATGTGCCAGTATCTGTCTCTGAATATATTTCTTACAAACAGCAAGCTTTCTAAGTAAAATCAGTCAGTATTTCTTCAAAGTGCAACTGTATTTATAGTTGCTTAGCAAGCCTTGTCTTTAGAAAGCATATTTTATTCTATGGAGAAAATAATTTTCATCTCAAATTCTGCTGGCTGTTTAGTTTTTCATAAGAGTATGGTCAATATTCCTATCATGTAAAATTACACAGAGTGCAGGATTTATGCTCTAGTTTTGCTTTACAGTGTAAACTTTTAAAATGGCCCTGTGCTATGGGTATGAAGTCAAGCTTGAAAGATAAAATATTTTCAGATTTCACATTTTATTGCTTTCTAAACTTCTGGACTAACCTGAACTCTTCAGCAAAATTTAACTTCCTCCTCCTCATAAATCCAGAACAGCGCCAGTGGATTTTGGCAGGTGTGCAAATGAGCTGGAAATAGCATGTACTTTAAAAGCTTTGCTTTGCCATTTAATCAATCACACCAGCTGCTTATTGCATCGTATACTATAGCACAATAGAGATTATCGCCTAAATAATTAGTAATGCTATGCTGGCATAGCACAGTAATACAGTGGGTGTATATATAGTAAAAATGTGTGGGTACTTTATAACCTGATACACGTGCCTCTCAGTTTCCCTTGTCCCTCACACATGTGAGCCTGTGTGTGTCACCTTGTGATGCTGGACCCAGAAGCACAGCATGCTACAACATGGGAACCATGGGGACAGGGGTCTCACCTGTATAAACAGCTAGGGAAGAACAGGTTTTCTAGAAGTTAGCACTCTCATAGGTATTTGGAAGGCCACAAAAGAGAGCAACCTGAATGTGAGGCAATATTTAACTCTGATCATTTGAGTCATATCCTGGAAATTCAGTAGTTGTGAACTGGTTTGTTATTAACAGTGTTCATTGTTCTCTTTTCCATTCTCTTCAGCAACAAGCTGAGGCCCAAAAGCAGGTTCGTTGAGATGCATGAGAACAGACTTTCACACAGTATCCTTAGCCTGGCTGCAAGCAGGCAATCGAGAAAAATCTTCTGAGCTGCCTCATGAGCAAATGTCTTCAAACATTTGTTAAATCTTTCTTCATCTGTTCCATGTCTCTCTGGGCTGGATTCTTTAGTGCAAGACTGTCAGCGGTAGGACACTTCTGGCACATCTGGAGGAAGCTCTTGTGACAGCTAATATTGTAATTTAGGAGGTTCTGGTTGCAGCAGCAATGTGATCCAGCACATGGAAGAAGAGTGGGTCTCCATGACAGAGATAATGCAGAATACGATATGTTCAGGAAAGGCAGTACCTCATGAGCTGCCACAAACATGTCCTTGAAGTCAAAGGTAAACACTGTTTTTCAGAAACAAGTAACCTTCTTCCATCTCTCCTTTGTGTCATTATTATAATGGACTACATTTCTGAAGCCTTTGGAAACCTGTTTTCAATATCTGCCTGAGGTCACAAGCAAGAGGAATTTCAATGATTAAATTATATTGGGTGGATGTTTCCAAATGTAACAAAACTACTTCCCATGTGGGTACAATTGGCAGCCTCCACAAAGAAGCACAGTGGACATAATCATTTTTTAACCAAGATGGACAGCAAATGTAATACGTCTTGCAATTTCTGAAGCCATTTTTAACTTCTGTAATTTTATGCTTTACTAGAAGGGAAAGCATAGGGAGTGAAAAAGGATGGCTCAGTGGAACCAATATATCACACCAAAAAAAGGCAGACTCTCTGCTTGACATCACTTGTCAGCCCAAGCTTCACAATGGAAACTCGGTGGAAAAAAGAGGTACCACAATTCCCACTGCTTCTTCTCGTAGAACCTTCCTAATTTCGACTTCTTTATGTTTTATAACTATATATATACATAGGATCAGTCATTACATCTAATTTCATTAGCAAGTCTAATATTGGCTGTGTTTATATGCTAGATCCAGAACAGAAGCCATATGTCTAGCAGGATGATTCAGATCCACGAAATCTTAAAAAAAAAAAGAACTTAATTTAACACAGAAAAGTTTTATAGGAAATGTCAAGATTATTTTGCTTTGTATGGAAACTGTTTTCATTTTCCACTTCATGAGAAGGTCCATACAACTTGCAGTATTGCTAAAAAAGTACTCTTGAGATGGTTGTGGAATTCGGTAAGCCAAGAAATGTGATAATACTTTCAAACATGATTTCCATCATAGACTTGATTTTAAAAAGTCACTAACATTTATGCAGTCAGAGCCACAAATGTTTATGTCAACAGCTTTTTTCTCAAAGCTCAGTTTTGAAACAATATGGTTTTCATTACAATGCCTTCCCTGTTCTCATTTCCATCAGACCCACTCCTAAAGGCCTGATTGTTTTTTGCTGTCATTAGGGATGTTAAGAAATTAAGTTGGTTTCCTTCTTTCTTTCCTTCCTTTCTTCTTTCCTTGGGCTGTGTAGGAAGCAATGACCTGGGCAGGGAAGAAAAACACGGCTAGGAGTGAGGCATGGACTGACTGTGGGGCAGGCAGGAGTGTGTAGAGCCCTGAGCCCGGGGCTGCAGGGGTAGCGGCCTCACAGCTGCTACCTCTGGGCTGGTCTGGGGACAGGAGGGCCTGGCTGTACTGGTGGCCACCGGAGAGCTGGCCGTGATTTGTGACCAAGAAGAGACAAAGCTGTGCTGGGGGAACCTGTTGCAGCTGGGGAATGGAGATGGGTGGGTGATGACCCATAGAAGAGAAGAGACCAGGACATGAGAGTCCTTTGTCCCTGCGTCAGAGAAGACCCATTCTTCATCCTTCATATAAAATTGCCTCAGGAGCTGGGCTGGGACCTGTGATGTTTATCTTCTTTCGTCTGAGGCGGTGTGCCCAGGTCAGTTATACTCTACGTTTCTCACCACCCTAGAGAAGTCATCACTTGTTAGTCACTTGTTCTTCTGTAAAGACGCAAAGAGGGATGGTGCCTAAACCTGGAGACCAAAGGGCCTTCAGGGGCCACCTACCTTCTTACCTATACTATGTACTGCAGCTACTCCTGCTCTCTGGCAGTACAGGAACCTGACAGTGAGGACCAGCTGGGTGAGGCATCGCCCTCCTGGGCCAAGACATCATGGCAACTATGGCTTCTCAGGTGTAATGGGTAATCTGAAGTGCCATGGGAGGAAAGGGCTGCTAACACTTCCCTGCCAGGGCATAAAAACCACCCACATTTTCACTTTTGCATCACACTGGAGACAACTGCAATTAAATCAATATTGCACAAACAGATGTATCTCTGCTGTTCAGTATGTTAACGCTGGATATTTCCCAGATGGTAAGAAGGTCTAGCCTAAGCTAAGAGCAAAACAAAACATCTCTTCTGAATCACAACTAATGTGTGATTTTACTGTTTAGAACTCAAGAGCAGTACGGCAAAAGCCTCTGATCTTCCACTCACCTCCCATTGCTCTCTTGCCAAGCACAGGGCTGGTAAGAGTGTTGGCACTGGCTGTTGTTCTATTTTGTTAATCCAGGGATGTGGGTGCAAAAGGCAAAGCCACATTCTATGGGACAGAGGGATGGTCCAAGCAGAAACTGTACATCTGAATATGCATTAGGTTAACTCAGCCAGAAAAAATCAGGACAAGACGAAAAGAAACAGCTAAGATTTTCCTATTGTTTCTCCCCATTCTTTTTCTCCATGCAATGAAGTAAATGACTGTAGGCTACATGTGCAAGCTGCTAAACCATTTTGACACAGAATTTTTCAGGCTTGAAATCTGCCATTCTGCATGAAAACAAAGGCCCTGAAACCAAATGGGGAAATAGTTAGAATTTTATTTCACATTCTTTTTTCATTACCATCTTACAGCTTGATTCTTTATCCTCATACTTGACTTCGAAAGTTATAATTTAACATAATTTGAATTAAAGACTCACTTGAAGGTAGGAGTTGACTAGGATGATCTAAACTTCCAAACTAGCCTGTCTCCATCGTGCTGGTGGCTGAGACCCCAATGTGGTCCTTTGAATCTTATAATTTACTGCATCTTAGCTTTACCATCATGGTGTGTTTTCCCTTTTGAAAAAGCAAGGAGAAACCCAAGAACCTTTCTCTCCAGTCCTGGTTATGATGTACACAAACAGATCTCTCGATCTGTAGGTCTCCACAGCTGGATTTTACTAGCAAAAAGAATTGTGCAGAGAAAAATAATCCAAAATGGTTCAACTAACAACTGCCAATGCAGAACCTTGCTGCAAAGGGGTGAGGGAATGCTTACCTTCGAGCTACACTTGTACAGGGGGTGGCTGATGGAGTCGACATAGTGATGCCTCATACAGCGGCTGGGGTCGGAATCAATCATGAAGGAACTGTCTGTTTTACTGTCTGTGTCTCCCATCATCGCCAGGAGCGAGAGCATGGAAATCGAAGCTGCAAGTACATGATTTCCCATTGTCAAGGAACTTCTCTCTGATAACACCAGAGGGAGGTAGAGTATTAAAAAAATTCCAAATACTGGCAGTCTGTTCCTTTCCAGGATGGTGAAAAGCCTGGTTTAAGTCTCTTAGCTGGCATTCTTCTTCTCAAGTTAGAGTTTGCTGGGATTGTAATCCGTCAAAGAATCTCCTGTGTAGCTGGAATAAAAACAACATAAATCGTAATACGGACCAAAAAGAGCTCTGGAGAAAAACAGATATAAATAATACTAAGGCATACAGGATTCTTGCTAGCCAAAATATACTCTCAGAGTGAGCATCATTCCCACAGTGGATAGAGTACATTTGGAAGGTGATAGCAAGGCCTTGTTAAGTTAACACTGCTTTATCATTTTACTGGGGAGAAACTTTTTACTTTTAACATAACAAAGGGTGTAATACCAGTCTTTTTCACTTGATGATGTGTCTAATGAATTCCACTCAAAACTGGCAATTAGTAACACATCAGAGATTTTTGCAAATTGAAGAGACAGTGCATCCACTCAAAGTGTCAGAGGGGGCAAAGCTAGGGTGACTCATGCATTACAGATGGGAATTTCTGGCCTAAGTAGCACATGGGAAGGCCAGAGGGAGGTTGACCCCTGGCTCTGGAGTCTACACGTTGGTCTCCTACAGCTTCTGTGCTGCAGGAACAAGGGGGACCTATAGGATGGAGGGATGCTGAGAGTCTGAGCCCAGGCATGAGCAAAGCAGTTCCCCCGGAAGACTGGTGAGCAACGACCTGCTCTTCATGGAGGGCTACCTAGGTCTCTGTCTGCTCTGCCCTCCTGACTACTAAACTCACATGCACACAGGTGTGCATGTTTTACTTGCTTACTCATCAGGATGCACAGTGTCAGTCTCTTCCCCATTAATTAATGTGCAACATCTGAAAAATATATACATTATATTCCATAATATCTGAGTACATCCCAGCTACCAACTGGTAAAAAATATTTACAGCTCGAGTTACGTGGATTTCTAATGCACATTGGAGAACAGGAGATGTCCCACAAAACAGTCACAGGACAGCCCCTGAATCCCTACCTGCAGATCTGTGCCAGAAGGCAAAGGAGGGTATCTCCCTTGGCTGCTTCATCACAGCCCCTTGATCCTTCTCACAAAGACCACGGTCCTACAGGGGTGATTTCCTTTAACTTTTACTACAGACAGCTGTGCCTTGAAAGAGCTGTGAATTATCTGTATAAATATAACCCGATGAAGCAAAGGATAGTCATAAGTAAAGTTAAAAGCCTGAGGAATTTCTGAAGAAACTTATGATAAAACAAGTCCATGGTCATGCAGAAATACTCCCCCAGAGCCTCCTGCCTATTTAAAGACCTGATGTGTGCTTTTATTGCCTTATACAAGCCTCTTTCAGAACTGTTTTCTAGTTTGCTGTAGATACTCTAAACATCTCCCAAACAGCCTCATCTCCCAAACAGCCTGAAATTACGAGGCCTCCCCACCAGAGTGCTTGATGATTTGTGTATTGCTTTATAGCTTGCTCAAACACTTTTGTGAGAGGAGTGCAAAGCAGTGAGAAACATTTCCAGAGTTCCTCTGCGCTGGTAGTGAGGACTTGTCGAGCTGAAGTGACACACACAGTCTCAAGCTGAGAAGAAGTGTAATTAGGGTTGCTCTGTGTGTTAGACATTTTTAAAAGCCTTTTTTTGGGTTTCAAACTATTATCCGTGTGCCTAAATAAGAAAGGAAAAATGGTGTGACTCTGGATTTAATAGGCAATATATTTGTTTCCTGGAGTCTGATCTATGACCTGGTGTATCTTCCTCAAGCAGATGTTTTCAGTGGATATGGCATTCAAAAAAATACTGTCTTTGCAGTATAGGATCTTAAACAGCACTAAAGACTTCAGATCTCAGATACATTTATGCACAGTCTCATTCATGTCAACAAATATCCTTCCAAACATTGTATCAGGGTAAGAGAGAAATCTCTCGGTCATGGGAGCTGGGACAGACTCCTCCCCAGAAGTGAACTGTACTACTCTGGTTCATGCGGACAATGCCCAAGGATTAGCTAACAGGAGAAGTGATGCACTTTTTTTTCTTACACATATTTAACCTTTTACCTACATTCCTATTCTTCTTTATAAAGAGATTGACCAAAACATGCTTCTTGGCAAGATGTCTCTCCAACATAGCTAATCAGTATTACACACCCAATAATTCCCTCTCTGTCCAAATAAATTTACTTGATATTGGACGGTCTCATCTCACGTAATATGACATCTAGGGATTCCCATTTCCCACTCTTTCTGTCCCACTGTTAATTTTGTTCTATATCTTTCTGTGATTTTGATCAGTGTGATTTAATACAGTGAGAGAAGTCTGGAGTCCTGGCTCTGTTTTCAAATGCTTATCTCTCTAGTTTTCTTCAGGAAATAATTGGATGACATAGAGTCTGCCTCATGAAAACACTCTGAGAAAGCTGGGGAGAAGGAGTGCTAACTGTGAGAAAAGGAAGATGTCTGTACCTTCTTCAGGATAAGTACAGCATAATATAAAAAGTATTATATTAACACTTTCACAGTTTTTTAAAATTGCCTTGATACTTCTCCGGCAAAGAAACATGTAGGGCTTCAGTAGCAAAACTTTGAAAGAAGAAAAAATTATTTTTATCACCTATTTGTTAGTAAAAAGAGAGACCACTGATGTAAATGTGATCCATCTTTTGTGAAAAAATTGTGCACAGTTCATAGAATCATAGAATCACTAGGTTGGAAGGGACCCACTGGGTCATCGAGTCCAAATATTCCTTACACTCCATAAACCATGCCCCTCAGCACCTCGTCCACCCGTCCCTTAAACGCCTCCAGAGAAGGTGACTTGACCACCTCCCCGGGCAGCCCGTTCCAGTGCCCAAGGACCCTTTCCATGAAAATTTTTTTCCTGATGTCCAGCCTGAACCTCCCCTGGCAGAGCTTGAGGCCATTCCCTCTTGTCCTGTCCTCAGTCACTTGGGAGAAGAGGCCAGCGCCCTCTTCTCCACAACCTTCTTTCAGGTAGTTGTAGAGAGTAATAAGGTCTCCCCTCAGCCTCCTCTTCTTCAGGCTAAACAACCTCAGCTGCTCCTCATAAGACTTGTTCTCCAGCCCCTTCACCAGCTTTGTTGCTCTTCTCTGGACATGCTCCAGAGCCTCAACATCCTTCTTGTGGTGAGGGGTCCAGAGGTGAACACAGTACTCAAGGTGCAGTCTCACCAGTGCTGAGTACAGAGGTAGAATAACCTCCCTGGACCTGCTGGTCATGGCATTTCTGATACAAGCCAAGATGCCATTGGCCTTCTCGGCCACCTGGGCACACTGCTGGCTCATGTTCAGTCGGCTGTCAACCATTACCCCCAGGTTCTTCTCCTCTAGGCAGCTTTCTAGCCAGACTTCTCCTAGTCTGTAGCACTGCATAGAGTTGTTGTGGTCCCAGTGTACGACCCAGCATTTGGCCTTCTTAAACCTCATGCCATTGGTCTCAGCCCAGCAGTCCAGCCTGTTCAGATCCCTTTGCAGAGCCTCCCTACCCTCCAGCAGATCCACACTTCCTCCCAGCTTAGTATCATCTGCAAACTTGCTAAGGGTGCACTCAATGCCTTCATCCAGGTCATTGATAAAGACATTGAACAGAGCTGGTCGCAGTACCGAGCCCTGAGGGACCCCACTTGTAACTGGCCTCCAGCTGGAGTTAACTCCATTGACCGCCACTCTCTGGGCCCGGCCATCCAACCAGTTTTCAACCCGGGAGAGTGTGTGCCTGTCCAGGCCAGAGGCTGACAGTTTCTGAAGCTGAATGCTGTCAGAAACTGTGTCAAAGGCTTTACTGAAGTCCAAGAAGACTACATCCACAGCCTTTCCCTCGTCCAGTAGTCAAGTCACTTTGTCATAGAAGGCGATCAGGTTAGTTTGGCAAGATCTGCCTTTCGTGAACCCATGTTGACTGGGCCTGATCACCCGGTTCTCTTGCATGCGCTTCATGATACCACTCAAGATTACCTGTTCCGTGACTTTCCCTGGCACTGAGGTCAGACTGACAGGCCTGTAGTCCCCTGGATCCTCCCTGCAACCCTTCTTGTAGATGGACACAACATTAGCCAGCCTCCAGTCCAGTGGAACTTCCCCAGTCAGCCAGGACTGCTGGAAGATGATGGAAAGGGGTTTAGAAAGGACATCCACCAGCTCCTTTAATACTCTTGGGTGGATCCCATCCGGCCCCATAGACTGGTGCGTGTCTAGCTGGGCAAGCAAGTCTCTAACTGCCTCCCCTTGGATCGTGGGAGCCTCATTCTGCTCCTCTAACTCCTGGGTTTGTACACAGGGGGAACAACTTCCCTTACTTTTAAAGACTGAGGCGAAGAAGGCATTAAGTACCTCAGCCTTGTCTTCATCCCTTGTCACTGCTGTTCCTTCTGCATCCAATAGGGACTGAATATTCTCCCTAGTCTTTCTTTTCTTGTTAATGTATTTGTAGAAAGATTTTTTTTTCACAGACTTAGCCAGTTTGATTTCTAGTTGGGCCTTAGCCCTCCTGATTTTTTCCTGCACTATCTCACTTCCTCCCTATAGTCTACCCAAGATGACCATCCCTTCTTCCAAAGCTCATAGACTTTCCTCTTCTTTTTAATATGTCTCAAGATTTCCCTATTCAACAAGCTGTTTTCCCCCCCGCTGGCTCCTTTTCCGGAACATGGGGATGGCTTGCTCCTGAGCTGCTAGGATTTCATTTTTGAAGAGCGCCCAGCCCTCGTGGGCTCCCTTGCCCTTAAGGACTATCTCCCATGGGACTTTGCTAACCAGCCTTCTGAGCAGTCCAAA
Organism: Cuculus canorus; assembly: GCF_017976375.1. NCBI lineage: Eukaryota > Metazoa > Chordata > Aves > Cuculiformes > Cuculidae > Cuculus > Cuculus canorus. Next base: position 90,531,816 of record NC_071401.1, read on the forward strand.
GTCTGCCCTCTGGAAGTTTAATGTGGCTATTTTGCTAATCCCCTTCTTCATCACACCTAGAACTGAAAACCCTACCATCTCATGATTGCTTTGTCCTAGGCATCCTCCAATCATCACATCCCCCACAAGGCCTTCTCTGTTCACAAACAGCAGGTCCAGGAGGACAGCCTCCCTTGTCAGCTCACTCACCAGTTGTGCGAGGAAGTTGTCTTCCACACACTCCAGGAACCTCCTAGACTGCTTCGTTTCTGCTGTATTGTACTTGCAGCAGATATCCGGAAGATTGAAGACTCCCACGAGGACAAGAGGTAGTGATCTAGAGACTATCCCCAGCTGTTTATAGAACAGCTCATCAGCTGCTTCTTCTTGGCTGGGTGGTCTGTAGCAGACTCCCATCACAATACCTGCCTTCTTATGGGCTCCTCTGATTTTAAGCCACAGGCACTCAGTCCCTTCCTCACCGTAATTGAGCTCTAGGGTATCAAAGCACTCTCTAAAATAGAGGGCTACAGTGCCTCATCTCCTACCCTTCCTGTCCCGCCTGAAGAGTTTATACTCCCCCATGGCTGCACTCCAGTTAGACGAATCGTCCCACCACGTTTCCGTGATGGCAATGACATCGTAGTCACCTTGCCCTACAACAGCTTCCAACAAGTTGTTGACAGACATACTGGCAAAACAAGTGTGTATGTATTGGAAGCGGGACTACGGACAACACTAGGCTATTAGCATATCCTAATATATCCTGGCATACGTATGTGAAGTATACACATATATTTTTCAAGTACATATGCCATATATAATTGAGATATATGAAAAAAATTATCACAGGGACATTTCAACACACAGAATTTAGTGCGTAGATTTTTGATTGTGCAAAAAAAAAGTTTAAGTATGTTCACTTGAGTACATCACCGTGATGAAGTATGTTGACAGTCATTTTCCATTTCCTGCTGATATTGTGTAATGGCATTTCACTTTAAATTAGCATTCTATTAATTTTTTAAAAAAGAAGTTGCATTCCTTTTGAAATGCTCTCTGAATTGTAAAATCCTAGATAGTACATGAAATCAGGAGTGACACATGTATCTTCCAGGCCACCCTTCTATCCAAAACCAGAAGCAAGTACACTTGCAATCATTAATCATCATAGCTGTATTTATGATGACATTTTGTTTCATTTGGAAAATACACTTTTTTATCAAAATCAGCAATTGCACATAGAATTTATTTTCTTTTTTTTTTTTTTAAGATGAGTTTTCCTCAGTTTCTTTTCATGTGAAAAACTGTCGTAAACAGCTCATCTGCCAAGCTAACAAAAAGGAAGCTAAAATGCTTCCTTTTTACAGTATCCTGTAGAGAAAAAGATGCAAAAGTGACTTCATATTCTCAGACTGAGAATTGACTACAAAAGTATTTGGCTTAACAGCAGATGAAAATCACTTCTTCCCGTTTTTTTCAGAATTCACTGATGTGGGCATCACATGTTGTTAGAAATAGGTTTATAGTGCCCTTCACATATAACTAGTTTTCAGGAATTCATAGAGACATAACATGCTAAAAGGTCTTACAGGAGTTACCTAAAAACTGCAGGGAAAATTAGAAGACGTCCCTAAAAAGACCATATGAATATACTACCCAAAACTGTATTGCACATGGACATAGGGGCAGAGTAAACATTATTTTTCCAACTTTATGCTGTTATTAACTGCTTTTTTGAATGCTGAAATATAGATTTCTTACCGTAGTCTTAATATCATTTTAAGAGTGATGAAGGTTAATCTCTTGTTTTGCTTTAAGGACAGAAGAAAATTCCATCATCTGGAATTATTTAGCGAGTCACTTTGTGAGAACATAAACAGAAATTCCCTTTTTGCTACGTATCTCAGAAAAATAAAGAGCTGAGCAATTCTCCAAAGATCTATTGGATCTGCACCACTTTACCCTGGAAGGTAGGAAAGGAGCAATGGAAAAGCTAATTTATAGTGTATTTCTAACTAGCTGTTCCCTGCTCCTGAGCCCCTTGAATTAGGCTGCACGTATGTTCAGCTTGGCCACTATTTGTTGTGCATTTTCCATGTCTGAGACTCCTGCTTGACAATGAGGGTACAATTCAAGTCACTCAATGCCTTTTACATTTCGGAAACTGCCAAAATCCCGTTAGAGCAGCAGCGTGTATATATAACTAAGCCTGGCCTTGCATGCTGTGCATATTTAGTAAACACGATTACTTGGATTCTACCATGTGGTTCCCTCATTCTGAATTTGTTATGTAAACAGAAGAGTTACAAGCCTACTCAGTTTCTCCGAACTCCAGCCCTAAAAAAGTGTCACTAACCACATACATATATATATGTATGTGTATTGTTTCACTGCTGCCCTGACAAAAAAATCCTCCAAGATTTTTATGACACCAAAATGGATTTCTCAAGATCTTTATCTAACCTGGAAATGTTTAGGCCGGAAAGGTGAGTATTTGTGGGCTTTGCACTCCGAGATCTGGACTGGAGTGGAAACAACTGTCTTGGCCAAAAAGAGCCATGAAAGGGAGTGGGGATGGGAAGGCAAGGAGGAGAAATCTATGCTGGAGATTATCTCCAGTACTTGAGCGCAGGACGTGGGGCAGCACTGCCCATGGCAACCATCACCAGGGTTTCTGAATAACAGATCTATGCTTTCAGGGAACTTGGGGAACCATTGTTTATGCTCCTGAAACAAATTGCTAAGGCCTCAACTGGGTAATCGACTGTATACAGAGATGCCCCACAGTCATGCACGTTTGGCAGCTGGACTGTCCTTTTGCTGGGGCCACCCTGGTGAAATCTCTCCCAAAGCCATGTGTTCTGCGTGTCCACAGCTCAAGTCTTACTCTAAGGTGTCTGCTGGCACATTGAAGCCCCCCGCAGTGGCTTTCTAGCCCTGTGAATGATATGCATGGCATGGTCTTTTCCCAGGCATCCTTCAGCCTCCACAACCCTCATTTGGCCTTCAGCCCATGCAGCAACCAGCACCATGCCCATGAACTGCTTGGAAAGCACTGTGTCCCGTGGGGCAAAAATCATACAAGTGATCATCTGAACAAGTTAGGAGAACAGTTTATCTAGTAGGACAGATGATCTAAAACTTTGGGCCTGATCCTGCTTTCTGTTGGATCAACTCAGAGGCTTCATCAGCTCCGGTGTATGTTTCTGCTCTGTAAATAAATATAACTGTCTCCTCCTTATTTTACTGTGGTCATTTCTGTTCCAGCAGTGAAGTAGCTGGTCTCATATACATACTATCAAAATCCTCAGTCTGCTTTGCAACCACCTTTTAAAACACCTGACAAAGCCACCAAGCAGCAACGTGGCAGCTGGGAAGCAGCAGGTGAACACAGAGAACTCCAGTTGTTTATGAAATGCCTCCATGCAGTATTTGAATGAGCTTTGTCCCCTCCTGAGACAGGGTAAATACCAAACTATATATTTTGAGTGAGCTCCTAACAGGTCTAAATAAGTGAAATGCTTCCCTGAGGCCTCATTGTGCTAAATTAGCATTTGTCCCACTGACATCCAGCTGCGCAGAAGCTTGGTGGGCAAGAGGAGAGGGGAAGGAAAATGGTAGGAACAAAGAGAACAGGCTCAAAAGAGGAGACTTAAGCCTCTTCATCTGAGTGTCCACAGAAGGGAAGCGCATCCTAGTCTGTGCTCTCCTAACTCCTACCAGCCAGCAACTGCAGAGCATTGACCAATAAAAAAACCAAGAAGAGAAAACAGGCACTACTTCTGAGCGGCCAGATATATCAAACATGCTGAAGGTAGTTGAGAGAAATTCCTGTACATCATTTTCTGCTGTGAGGCTTTGTTAAGTCTTTTAATATTTCAAGAGATGAATACCTGTGATTCTAAACAGATTAAAAAACCCAAGAAGGGCATGGTATTTGAAACATAAGAAACAACATAGTAACTACAGCAATATAATGGAATGTACTGCTGCAAAAACCCCTGGGAGCATCAGCATACGTGAGACTGGTTCCCTGGGTTTGGATGGGGTGTTTCATGCAAGGCTTCCATAAGTGTTTCACGCAGCAGGGACCTGGGGCATGAGGTGGAACAAATTAAGCTGAACAGCACTTGAGCTGGCTGAGCTTCCTTCTTATTTTGAAGAGTATTTCCAGTCCCTCAGGTACGTAGGAGAGGGGAAACTATCAGTGCCTTGCTGCCAGGCAGGTGAAATAACAAACTCTAGTGGGTACTGCAGGCTGGCGCCTCGCCAGCAGATACGCACAGGCCGACCAACAGAAAAGGTTCTTAATACACTCACAAAGAATAACTACTGGTGGACAAAAGAGCGCTTGTATATTTATTCTTTCCTTTTCCTCCTTCCAGGAAACTTTAAATAGCTTGATTAGGGGGATGTATGGGATCTCTCTCTAATGAGCTAGTAGAACCATTCAATGGCGAGGTTGCCAGCCTTGGATTCTTTCTTTATTCTTGTGTCTTGCTGAATGTCAGAGTAGTTGTGAGGCTGAGACAGGAGCTGAGAGGAATACAGTTTTCACCTTACTCACCGAGAGGGTGCTGGATAAGATCATTCCTTGGTGAAGCACCAGGCCCAGAGCTGAGCTGTGTAAGTAAGGCTGCCCATCCCGCTCAGGAGGCAAACCAGGGTGGCTGCTGGCTAATGTGCAAATATTCCCAGCAAAGCATTAGCCATAGGATTTGCTTCAGTAATTACCTCTACTTTAGTCTTATGACCCAACATGAGGCAAAATGACTCTTGGCCAAATGACAAGTTGCTGAGAGTTCTAGGGCATTCAGGCATGTGTCCTCTACCTGCTGGAGTGTTACAAGCAGGTGGGCGGGTTTTGTTCTCTATCTTTTACTATATTGCACGCCTGATTATAAGAGGTTGATTTAATATATTTTCTAGAGAACTCAAAGAACTATAGTTGTCAATAGATGTAAAGGTAGGAATGGATTTCTTATTCTTTAACACTAAGTAAAGACATCCTGGCACCAGCACCAGCAGAGAGTTCTATGCATGCTGGAGATAGTTGACCATTGAAGGGGATTTTCCCTCTTTCCTGACCCTAGTGGCAAAATCCTCTCTTCCTTTATAGACAGGCAAAATTTGTACCATCGTCCATATACCTCAGCCTCTGATAAATGGGAAACAAATATTTGGCTCATAGTAACAATTTTATGTCTTCTAACAAGAGGAACAGCATTCCCCTAGGTCCCACTCTCTTTGAGTCGTGCTGCTATGACAGTAATGTGATTGTCACTGCCATGGTATGCTTAACCTTTGCCAAACCAGAGCTGAGGCATTAACTTAGATCCTCAACTCACATGTCTTAAAGGGCAACATAACCTGTGCTGCCTCCACAGTGTTGGATCGCTGCAGTTTGCAGCTCAGTAATGATAAGCACATAAATGTGACAAGTGTAAGCTGTAACAATGATTGATGCAAATAGAAAAATAACAGAGAGAAGCTGAAAAATAACAATGTGGTGGAATTCCTAGGAGTGGTGTCTCCATGGCATCAGCAGGCCCTTACCCTGACACCAGAAGAAAGGCTACATTCGTCTGCGATGGAAAGGATCTCTGTGCCACGACATGAAATTCCAGCAAACAGGACAAGGACTGATGGCGTCTGGAAGTGATAGTGCCACTGCTACCCTGATAATAGTCTGAATTAGATTATGTGAAAAAAGAAGGAATATATAGACGACCAGCTGCTCAAAGGCTTACTACAACCTTGCTTTTATTGTTCTGCTAAGTTAGAGGTGGGGCATCAGAAGGATTCTTAACATACCACTACTGAGAAATTTTAATATGTTCCACACTGACACATATAAAAAGGAAATAACAGCTGATCATACTCATCAGAGACTGCAGCATCTCTTCATATGCATGCACAGAAGCATGGGTAAAGTGGGGTGCTCTTGGCCAGGGAGACTCATGCAACTGAACTAACCTGACCCAACTAAAACTTTCTCCCGTCACTTAGCTGAATTTCAACAACAGGGCCATCCAACGAGAAGAAAGACGGCAGGAAAAAACAGGTGATCTGGGCATGGCTATTCAACCCATCCCAAGATGTGGAGAAGGGCAGGGGAGCTGAGAGGCTGCACATTTAACACTGATGAAAAGAAACATATGTTTACACAAACGACAATGATCCAGTGGAACAAGATATCACAGAGGGCAAAAGTTTAGCTGGGCTCAGTTGAAAGGACTTGTTCAGTATGGGAGGGGTACAGTTGTAAGGGTTTTATTTTTAAAGAGTTTTTGGAAGCATTATATACTCTTAGGACTCTGGGAGTTCAGTTGATGGGGTTAGGAAAAAATCTTTCCCCACAGAAACTTAGCCGGTAGCTGCAGGGTCTCTGTCTTTCTTTGATGTGGCCGCTTCCAGCCACGCTCAAGAGGTGGATTACTCAAATAACATGGGACTGTGGTGTGGTCTCATGTAGCAAAACTCATAGAGACAAGCCTCTACTCATCTCAGCAGGACATTAGAGGCAGAGTAATTAGTAGTGTTTGTAACACAACTATCTAAAATTTATAATTGTAATAGCAATGGGAGGGAAAAGGAAGTTTTTTCCTTCTACTTTCAGTTAAAAATATAATCTGCCACTTATTGCAAAACAAATGTCTCAGTGGTTTCATTCAAGCTTTGCACCATAGAGAGCCAATTCCCTTCAAGGTCCAAGAACAACCTTGAACGCTGCCTAGTTCACCTGAGAGCAGACAAGCCAGCAAGGGGACATAGTCGGCCTCAGGGGAAACGAGGAATGAATCTGACTCCAGGAGGACTCCTGTCAAATGTGTCACCATAGGCTTTGATGCCAGCCCCCAAGGAGGCGGCCCACTCTCTTCCCACCTGGGCAAAAGAGATTGCAGTCCTGGCAACTCAAGCAAGCAAGAATATATAGATGCTATCACAAGCCTTGATGGACCATGAGGGATTGTCCCTGTGAGGCAGATGGCTTTTGTGACAATCAGCCATGTGTAGGTATTGCTACTGCAAACTGTACACAAGGCCGTCCATAATAAGTATCCTACTCTGCAATGGGAAATCATCAGTGTACAGGCATTTGATCAAAACCAGCTGCTGCACAAGCCCAGGAAACCTATATGGGACACCTTGAGGTAGAGATCTGAGCTTTTAACTACAGTAATCAGCAGCAGCCCCTGATTGAACCCCTTCACTAAATCAAATTGCATTTTATTTTGTAAGTAAGTCTGAAATACCTATTCCTTCCGCATTCACTTTTAACTGGAAAATCTTAAAGCATCTTCTTATAAGGCCAGTATAGCAAATAAGATTTCATTATTCCAGCAAATGGACGTCAGTGTATATATAAGTCACACTGATTCAAGCTGATAATTACTCACCAAATAGTTCTATTAATGTTGAGGGAATTATTCATGTGTACAACTGCTCACGGATATGACTAAGGTCCCAGAACCCAAACAAAAGTGAGCACCACTATTAAATCAAAAGAAAAAAAAATAGAAGTCCTAAAACATAGATGTTCTTTAGAGGAGGGACAAATAACAACACTGTGATTATCACATTTGCATTTATTCATCCCACCAGGCAGCTGCATTGCTTCAGTTAGAAAATAACTTTGCAATGAAGAACTGTTTTGAAGTGAATTTGGCCCCACTGTTGATTTTAAATTATCAGTTGTCTGTCCTTATCATCTTTAAAACATTGCAGGAACCTTAACAAGTTGTTTGTCATGCCGTCTGTCCAAGGCAGAAACAAATAAGATCTGTTATGGGAAGTCTATGGGAGAAATTTAAATGAATTTGAGGGGTAGGATAAGAAATCTGCCTGACAGTCCCACAGGAGTCAGTACATATTCACTGTCATACAAATTCAGATTTACCACAAGAAAATTACTCCCTTAAAGCACACTCTGCGTGAGCCTGCTTTACCGACATTACAGCAATTAGCTAACACAGTACTGAGATTGCTCTTTACATGGTTCATCTTTGTTATTCTGTTTTTCAATACTAGACTCATTAATATGAACTTTTATAAGATGAATTCACTTACCTGAATCCTATCAGGGATACGAGGCTTCCTTCTTCATCTGGGCTCTCTCGGGGCAGCGTCCGTTCCCACGCCTCATAGCTGTGAAACTCTTCTTTTGTCCCAAAGGCACAGATGCTTGTGCCTCTGACGCTCATACACAGCAAAATGATCTGCCAGCACAGAAGGGCAGCCTCCCTCTCTCCTTCAGCAGGCAGTATGGGGTCCTGCAGCATCCTCCCGTGTCAGCTACCGGCTGCAGAGCCACTCTGCATTACGTGTCGCGCTGATGGGTTTGGCTACCTGCTAAATATACCCCTTGGAGTTACAGCAAAAGCAAACACCTTGGCTTTCCTCATAGCTTTCAGCCAATCAAGAGTGTATATAAGATCTGCCTTAATCCTTAACTAGTGATATCCAGTTCATAGTAAATCTTCCCAGAAGTTTGGATAAATAATAATGTGCAAATTAAGAATGCTCCTGTGAAGCATGACACACAACGCTAGAAATAAATACTGCCTGTTGTTTCAAATTATTCTAAGCACTCCAGCAGATGACTGGCAAGAGAACAGCATGCATAAGTAGTGATAAAAGTAAACAGTCCAGCTTTAAACTAGCAGGCTTGCCTGTGTTCACAGAGCCCTATTGTAATGGGACAAAGAGGGCGCTGGCGATACCAGCACTCTCTTCATGAATTCAGGGCAGAGTCCAGCATGTCCATTCACTCTAAATGAGTGGATACGTAGCTAGGACCAGTGCAGAGCTGCAGACATGAGCCTAGCATGGTCACAAGAATAGATTTTTAACCAAGTAGCTCAGAAGCACACTGGGATACCTATTAGACTGTGTACAGTCATCCGTCAGATAGGAGATAAAATTTAAAGTTACAAGGATGAGGAGACACAGGTCTCCTCGTGTCAATTCCACATCAACACATTTTAATTTAAAAAATTATACAAGGAAAGCATGTGTTTGTCAGATAAAGATATTAAGCACTCAAGTCTATGTAATGTTCAAAATCAGGAAGAATCTCTTTTTTGTTGCTTACCTCTGGAAAATGCACTGCTCCTTCCTCCCCTCAAAGCCTTCAGAGAGCTAAAAAAGAGGTCTTGTTACTTCCAAATGCTTTTGTTCTTCTGTCCCTCTGTCACATGGCTTGCCTTTTATATTTGCAACACACAAAAGTTAGGGCTGTTGTTTAAGACAGGGAGAGAGAGAGAGGGAATGTCAAATGGAAAAGTGCCATTGCAGTCATATATCAATCAGGGCAGCGGCAGCAGCAGCTCGCTGGCAAATGGGAATTCCACAGAAATGTGAAGCTCTTGTTATCTGAGAAATCACAAAACACCACCAGCCAAGCTCCCCTCTGCTGGGACTTATTATTATTGGCAAGTCAGGAGATAGAAGGAAACGTAGGCGCTTTTTTGTTGTTATTATTGTTTCAGATCTGGAGACACATACGCTGTGGTGTGTGTAAGCCAGTCAAATAGAAATCTTGAACAAAATTCCTTCCCAAACAAATGCACTGTTTGCAAGACTAAGCAAATCACTGAGAAGCAAGGTAACAGTGCTAAGTGAAGAATCTGAAAGTAAAAGTTTTTTTAAAAATTATGTCTGCACTTGGAAACTATCCATAGAAAAACTACTTTTTCCCTGGATTGCTCATTAATCTCCTCTTTTATAACAGGTTTTCCCATTTTTATCTTTATTTTTTTAACTGTGATTGATCTCAGATATCTTTAATTCAAGCTGTGCTGCTTCACTACAATTGGTCACCTAAATCATCTGACATTCCCTAGCTCTCCAGTTGGGTAAGCAGACAAGCATTTTCTGTATAGATAGTTGTCTGCAAATCTGCAATTCTGATGCTTCAGATAACCTGCCCTGAAATTCCTCTCAAATAAACTCAGAAGTTTGATTACCAAGCAGACCTATTTAGAATTTCAAACAAACATTATCTTACTACTTCACCCACTTTCCTCTGAAGAATGCCAAGTTTGAAAACAGTTATCCTTCAAAACTTTCATATAAATATTAAATTGTATATGGAAAAATTCCTTGAGGTGCTGAAGGCAGACTCCATCCACTGGAAAATCCCATTTGCAACAAGAACATTGCGGCTCTGAATGCACCAAGGCTTCTCTCCTCTTCACTGGAGTAGAATTTTCACTTCCCTCTGAACGTCCTGCTAACCACCCTGCAGCGTTAGGGGAAGCACAGACCTTAGCCAGTTAATTAAAAAATAGGTGACATAGCTGGCCATTCACAAGCTGGATTTGTTCAGAGGCACTGGCCAGCAGATGGACAGGGTCCTGTGTCGATTGTGTTTGAACTCTAACGGAAAGTTGGTATTTGATGGATGATGTTATTAGCTAAATGTCTTATGTGGTATAAGATCAAAGAACAGATGGGAATTATGCCTTAAAAATAGAATAATCTAAAAGGGGAACGGCTTGTAGATGAGTAAGCATCATGGAAACAATAAAGGAGACATTCTTTGGCTTGCTTTGTGGCAGAGCCAGGTTTGGCTGGTGAGATAAACAAATGGTCCACTTAGGACCAAAATTCTCAGAATGTGAGTTTTGCTGCTCGTTTTTTCCCCTCATGTTCAGTGTTTACATTCTTTTGCCTCTTAAGTCAACCTCAGATTTCTCTCACCAGCTATAAGCGTACCATCTCTCTGCCACCCTTGCAGACACACAAACACACACCCCACCACAATTGCCTAGGGTAGATGATGGCAAAGATCACCAGCATCTTTGTTTTCCAGTAACTGCAAGCTCAAATGTCACTGATGCTCTGGTATTACACTTACCTTAAACAGACAGACTACATATAATGATGTTTTTAAATACAGCCAATATTCTCTTTTAAAATTAAGGCTCTTAGCCCTTTGGTCATTATGCCGCCAGGTTGTCTTTCTTTTTCCATAGGCAAGAAACTATCTCACATACTCCAGTTGCTTACACTAAGGATCTGCCATGTGCAAGACAAAGTCCTGGCTAAGTAGTCCCTGGATTAAACCCTCCAGGAGACAGTAGATACACTACTCATGGTCCGTACCGAAAATGATGCTTAAGTTTTTTACTAGTTGACCTTAGGTTTATCTGCGTCACATACAGATGACAATATCTGTATTAATTGTTTGTTGGGCTCTAGGCATATTTTAAATACTTAGTAATTATCAATAATCCCTCAAGGAGGGGTATTTTTGGGACGTAGCGCTCAGCAGTTTGCTACCACAGCTACAAATTCCTAATACAGGAAAATCTGCAGATATTGGACTAAAAAATATCTCATAAACTAGAAGTGGCTTTCCATTTTTATCTTCAGCTTCAAGACCATATTTGGCAGTAAGTGAGAGTTAATTGGCAGTTAATTGACCTCACAAGCTGGTAACTTATAAACTGACGCTATCATTTGTAGCCTTCTGAATGAATTTACATGTGATCACAAGCACAAAAGTTGAAGCATCAAACACAGCCTCCCCCATCCTCAAGAACGCTACAGCCCATAACTTTTTCATAGCTGTTCATAAATCTTCAACTTCTCTCAACCACTGTGACTTAATCCCACCCATAAAACCAGGCATTTTAAAGAAACAAATAAAAGTGGAAAGCACAGGAGCTCAGAGCTCAGTTTTCAAAGGTGATTAGACACCTGAGACGATCCCAGATATTAGATAAGATTTCCTGAAGATCTTAGGTACCCTGCTCCCATCAGTTCTGGTCTGAGTTCTGGTCTGAGTTCCCTTCAGAGGGAGTTTATCTCACTTACCATTAGTTTCCTGAAAACTAAGTTTAGGCTCTTCCAGATCTTTTGTTTTGAAGGAAGGATTTTCCAGTGCTGTAAGTCTTCCCCAGGCAATTTTTACTCTGAGACAGTGGGTAACCAAGTTCCATATCAACAAATGTAACTGACAGAACAGACACTACTTGGCATCTGCGCTGGTTGTGTCTGCAAAGACCATGAGTGGAGTGCACATGCAAAGACAGTTTTTAAGTGTAGATATGTACTCACACACAGACATAAACACACACACTACTGCTGCAAGTATTTAGAGGGAGTAGGATGTATAGGAATGTGGTTCAGGGAAGGACAAGGCTTTGTTCCATGGCAGAATTGATAAAGGGTGGTCTACATTTGGGACTTGGCTATTAGTAGTCTTTTTGTAGTTGGAAATGTAGGGGAAACTGAAAGTATTGCAATGATAGTGTACAGTACCAAGCAACATAACACTTACATCATTAACATATACTTCATTCAGAAAACAGGTACCCAGAATTCTTGGAGGAAATATTTTGTATCATTTAATAATCAAAGAAAGTATTATATTGTATTTAAATACCTAAACACATATATTCTTCTGTAACCTAAATGGGCCTCTTCTTTAAATGTTTATATGTATCCACAAAGGTGTGTTGTTAAGACAAAGTTTCTGGAAATGTTTATTCAGTGCCTTACACATACGTCATTATTACAGCAAGGCTCTTTTCATCTATGGAATAAGGCTGCTACGGAGAAAACTGTAAAAACTGGGTCTGAACTATTTGCTTATTCATTTTACCACAGAAGTCAGAAAGGTATATTGCCTATGGACTATATTCAGATTTTAGATTGACTTGAAAATGTGGCTGCAGCAGGATCAGAAGTTGGTTTCCCCCTCGCTACTTTATCAATAAGTCAGAGCCAGCCAGGTCGGGCTCCCCCACCGTGTGCTGCCTACAAGGTTCAAATGACATTGGAGTATTGGTGCTTAAAAAAGGCAAGCTTGATAGCTTGACTAGAAAAACAGTATGTCAAAGAGAGATCTTGGACCAACAGTCACTCGAATAGGTCTGTGGGAGAGTGGTGGGAAGCAGTAAGATGAGGGAACGTTCGCATGATTGATCCAAGTGCATGAAGTTGCTGCTTGTCCTCCTAATGAAAGTCACTCCCTGCCTGCAGTCAGTCTCAGGCTCCCCTGCACTCATAGCGGAGCTGTGATGAGGTTGTGTCAGACAAGTGAAGAAGCCAGCATTCCCACACATTTTTAAGCCTATGTCCCTCATGGTTGCCCACTCAGATTTTGTCTCTACATTACCTTCAACTCCTCAACACCTGCATCTCTTGATGATGTGCAGTGCCCCACTTTGCCTTTTCTTTCTTACACAGAAGTTTTAACTGCTTTTAAAGGCCCTATAAGGCTGCTGGTTGAGCAAGGGGCAGTATGTCCTTACTGGACAGCTAGCATGTGTTCATCATCCAGCAAATGTTCATCACAGAGCACCCTGTGGCTCCTTGCCTCCTCAGGCTGCCAAACTATGGGTTCCTCTGCATTCTTATGCAGAACAGCAGTAAGATGCAACACATCTGCCTAAGCACAACAGCTCCTTAGATACCCAAAATCTTGTCCAGAAACATTGTTTTCTCTGAGACCTTTGCTTTGCTGTTAAAATTGTTTGAAATAGGACAGCTGGTTGAAATGTTGATGGGAGAGACCAGTATGAGGGCAGGCAGATGAAAAGGCTATTCATCCCTATCAGAAAAATCATCAATGAGGGAGTAAAGACGTCTTTCTTCTACCTTCAGGCTGCTGGAAGGTCAAGACTTTTTCTCCTAGAAAAGGCTGTGGTCACTATGATCCCTGTTCCTATCACCTTTGGAGAGACTGGTTGCACCTCTCTGGTCTCCTTTGTCACTATATATCTAATGGAGAAAGGAAAGCTACCATGTTTCTGTGAATCTCAGCAATCCGAATCAACAGACACTTGTGGGATTTACCTGCCCTTCCCGAAGTCAGACAGCTTAGTCCCAGCTAGGCTCCTCCTGTTATCAGTAGAAACCACTAATAAGTACTGCCCAGAGGGCTGTTCACTTGCTGATGATAGGATGAGGTGGAATTGTCTTTTGGCATTATCTATTTATCTCTAGTAACAACAAAGGGAGGCAAGGACGTCTAGTTCAGATTTAGTCATCCAGCTGTGGGATGTGTTGGTTAGGCTAGATAAATTCCACTTTTAAAGTTGTTTCAAATTATCTTATAAGCATCTGTGGTAGATACATAACATACCAATATCCATAGTTCTACGTAGGTCGATGCTAAATATCTTGCTTTTTTGCCAAAGCTAAAGGGAAAGGTTTGTGTCAAACAGTGTGGGATAATGACACTTGATGTGCAGTGTATAGTTTACAGAATATTTCTTCCACCCAATGGAGGCAGGAGTCTCCCTGTAAAGACTTGTAGTCTGTCAAATGCTCACCCAAGTATTAAGAAGTAATTACGATCTGTATTACAGAATCCCCAAACCACATCTAAGAGCAGGCTGTATTAACTCTGCTGTCTTGTAGGGAAGAGTTATAATCATGTCCCCAGGGTTTTCATTGTGGAGTTTGGAATCTTGGGATACAGCCTACATGTATTTTCTCTAGCAATTACTTCCATGCTTCTCCAGCGTTTGCATCTCCATCTCCCCATGTGGGCAATATATGGTGCACCTCAAGTGCCAAAGTTGGTGTGTCTACCCCACCATCCCAAAACACAATAACATTTGTGCCATTTCCTGTCCCCTGGGTTCTTCAAGAAGTCAGAGTTTGTCAGAAAGTCCTAAACAGCATCCAGCAGCACATTGGCTGTTTTGCCTGAGTACTAGCTGGAGGTTAATGTTTCTAAATGTGGTTTAGAGTAACTTCTCTCAGCCAGGGTCAGATCCCTTGTAGCTTGCGTTTTGCTGAGGGTCAAACTATAGCTTCTTTTCTAGGACAGTCTGCATGAGAGAAAGAAAACACTAACCAAGGGGGCAGGGGTATCTCCACTCAATTGAGAAGGGCATTGTTGCCTTCCTCCGTATAACATCAAATTAGGACTGCGATTTGAAAAGCATCTCTATAATGACAAAAGCCTTCTCATAAATTGACTTAAAGCAGCAAAAATGACCTGGCAAGATAGAGCCAGATACTAATAACGACAACCTTACTTTGTTTCATACTCCTGCCAATATACACATGATGTGAATTTCTTGCAGTAAAAATGCAATAAGCAAAGTGAAGGAGACGTATTTATATGCTCTTTACCAGAAAAAATTAAAGACAATTAATCTGTCTACCACCCAGGCTTCTGTGGTCACTCGCTGTGCAAAACCTCATGCTTAAAGAGAAAGCACTAAATGAAAGTCAGTCTCAGCTAAACAATTTGGGTTAAAACTGCAGGGCAGCTTGCTGTATGTGAAGTTGCTGAGAAGAAATGCTATTTAGAGCAGGAAATTGGTGATTCATAATTGGCATTAACTCCAGTTACCCTCCAATGTGCATGCTGTACTTCATGTGAAATTATGATAAGCAAAGAAAGGCCATCCCCTTGAGCAAGTTCAAGTTAATGTTTAGGAAACCATTTAAGTTATTATTAGGACAAAAGTCATTATGGTGGAATGGTCAGATGCTCAGACTGCACCCTCAGCTGCAAAACCTGTGCATTTGAATACTTCTTTGCAGGTAGCTCTTCAGACACATGGTCGTTTTGGCCAATTCACTAAAATCTCAGCTTCACAAATGTTCCCAGTCAAAACTCCCACCTACTTAATACGGCCAGAAACAAGTCCCTTTTTGGCAGTCCCTGTAGACAGCTTCCTAATTGAACCCAAATTCATGCTAGTATCTAGTTTTACACACACAAGTCCCTTTGAGTTCAGATGAGCTCCTGGAGCCCCAGCAGCTGGTGGGAGCAGAGCCACAAGGACATGTCCGCACACAGCTATATGCAGACTCCAGCTTCTATACTGGTTTATGCTGGCATATGCTGGCTTATGCTGGCAAATGCCAAAATTGCAGAAGGTAGCTTGCTGCAATTCAGACCACAGAAGGAGACAGCCCAGGGGGCTGCATCCTCACCTAATGAGAGCTGGCAATGCTCTGTGGGTTTTGGTGCAACCTCTGACCTGGCACTAGGTGTAAATTTGGTACCACCACTGCCTGATCCTTAACAGCTGGATGCTTTGCCTTCTGGTCCCCAGAGCACAGGTGAAGCTCACTGAAATTCCTTAGAGTACTGGAGTTTATTCAGTCCAAATGAACTTATGAAGTTAATTATTCCACCACACTGTAAGTCTACAATAAGAAACTACATGGATCTTGTTATGCATTTTGATGTGCATGTAGTTTTGATATCTGATGCAATTTTTTATGGGGTTGTGGGGTTTTTTCAAGTAAAAGTAAGAATTTCTTTCTGATATCGAATATACCTCAAACTGCAAGTCTAAATCAGAGGCAAACTTCAGGTAAAGAAACACAGTAAAGACTCATATGGTCACAAATTTAAGTACCTTTGAACCTGAGAAAAGCACTTTAAACCACTGCCTCATTGCTGCCTTTAGAAAGGAGTGATCTGGATTCCTCCCTACAGGAAAAAATACTCTGCAATCCTGATGCTGTGCAGGACGAAGGACCCTGTATGTAAAGCCAGCCACTTTCCATGACTGGTCAGATTCCTGAGGCCTTCTGACTGCAGGGGAGCCTCAGGACACAGAGGGGTGAGATATCACAGAAAGCCAAAGGGTTCACTGTAAGTCCTGTACTTCATCTACAAGCTAAAAAATAAATAAGATGTTTTCAAATAGAGGTTACAAAAAGGAAAGTTCACCCTCACGTTGCAGAGCCAAAGCCATAGCTTCAGGAGGGGACACTGGCAAGAGCCTCTCTGCAGTTGCTGCCTGGACAGAGCCTGGAGACTACTGCAGGAAGTAGAATTTGCCCTGGAGAAAGGAATTAGGATTTGCAAGCAACAAAGTCAACCAGAACGGACTGACCGCTGATGAAAGGATGGACAGAGACTTTGAAAAGAGCCCTAAAACAGAAGGGCAAGCCTAGTCTGCTGTGCTGGGAGGCACTAAAAGACCACATATGATGTACATGCCTTGGAAAGCCACAGCTACACCCAGCATTCTGGAAAAGATGTAAGAATCACAACAGATTACATTGTCTGAGAAAGAATCAGCACGAACCTACGGTGCACCGCATGGGTGAGGAGGACAGTGACAGCACCATCAGAGGAAAGGGGTATATTCACAGAAGCCGTCAAAAATGCTGTGGCAGAAGATAAAAGTAGAACCAGATCATAGGCAAATGACAATAATCAATTTTCGGCTGGACATGGCTACACAGGCTGATAAGGTGTCTGATAGGGTTACAAGCACTGAAAGCATAAGGTAGGAAAAGAGAGGGCTCAGAAGGGCTATTCCCCACTGAAGGAGATAAAGGCATGTGCAAATGGAAGAGAGAGTTCATTACAGTGTCAGGGATTTTTAAATCTCATCCACTGGATTCAAAACAATAGTGGAAAAAAAATTGATGGACTCCAGGGAGTAGAGATGGTCTCTGCAAACGGCAGAACAGAGCACAAAAGTACCTCACTCTCCCCATCCCTTCTCCATGGGGGTGCCTGAAGCCTCTTGCAAGTACACTGTTCTGGGAATCAGAGAGATTCCAGAGAGAAACCCTACCCTGGAGGGACTCTGCATCCATCTAAAGCCTTCTAAAGCTGTTTACCATATGGTTAGATAGTATGGCAGGAGAAATCCCTGTCCTCCTTTCTTCATCCAAATCTCTTCCATGCTGATATCTAGGGTGAATTGCAGCTTTCAGATCTCACACAGGAGTGAAAAGTCAAAGTGACAATCCATTCAGAAAGTGCTGTAGTGCCAGAGCCCTTGGGCAGAAGCGTTTCCCCACCATGGCAGGGCAGCACAGGCACCAGCCAGAGCTATGCAGGGCTCCAAACTACAAGGTTGCTCCCAGGAACAATCTGCTCTAGAAGCTTGCCTGCTCCTCACTGCCAGTGTCCACTGCTGGCCAATGCTGGAGATATGGCGATGGCCGGGTGCATCTCTGCTTGGTGCAGTGCAGCCGTACTTAGAGTTTCATGATTGATGTGGTATGATACATTATAGCATGGCACAGAGAGGCACAATAGTTTACTGAATTAAGTGAATCAAATTATTAAGTCTGTGGTTTTGCTTCTTCAGAACAGAACTCCTCAAAATTATAAGATCAAGCCGTCTGATAAAGAAAATCAAGCCTTCTGATATTATGGTTTTTTGATTTTGTTTGTATGGGGATTTGGGTTGTGGCTTTTCCCCTGAGATTGTTGCATTTTCACAGAACATTTTGTTTGAATTTATGCTATACTTTCTGGAGAAAATGATGCTGTTGGAAAAATGATATCTTCTAGAGTTTTATAATAGTACAATTACAATTCAGATTCTCTGTGGTTGTAAATCAAATCCATTTATTTCGATGTTCTGTTTATAAAGCTCAAGAGGCCAGTTTTATCTACCCATTTTGTAATGAACCGAAGAACACCTTTGTACACCACAGCAGTCTCAGGCTGCTCATAATACTCAAGCATTGATGTCTCTATATAAGCAGCTTCTTTAATTACCATTGCCAATTCTGATTTTCCAGGTGAAGGCAGCCACTTTGTTAAAAAGCTTAAATCATTTATCACCTGTCACGAAGGAGAGAATTTGTTGGTGTCCTCCGGTGCAGAGAGACATGCTTTGATCCCAAAGTATTCCATCTATGGTCTAGTAAGACAAAACACCACCTGCCATGAAGTTTGGAAGACTATATAAAATTTGATTTATATACATTACTAGCTTGTCTGACATAAGAGCATTACAGAAAAGAACAAGAACTAAAAAAACCCCCAAACTGTAACCATTTTGTGGCACAAATATATCTAATTTATGACAGAGAGCAAATAAGATAGTTTTTTTTCCAAATAACTCCTCCTGGGATCTGTGCAGTGATTTCATTTTTATGGCCTTAAATGAAAGGATTGTCTGTAGCCAACAAATCAACATAATGCTACCAAATCAAAAATACAAAGACCCAGAAAATCTGATAAGCCTGTCTGGTAATTCTGATGTGTACAAAGGGTCAGAAATCTAAAAATAAAAAATAAACCCACCGGTCAACAGCTAATTCATTTGCAGATCTTCAGCTGGCAAAACTCCATTGGCAGCAATATACCACCATCACCCCCAGATGCACAGGAAGGGGCAGGAGCATCGTCTGGAGAGACAAGATCTAGCGCTCACCAGCACACGTCACTATGTCCAAGTCCCTGTGATGCTCCAGAATTGCCATGCCACTGGTGGCGGGTCCCAAAAGCAAACCAAAACCCTGCTGTTCATTAGCAGTTTTTAGATGGACAGGGGCATTTTGAAAAAAGGGACAGAGAGAAAAAAGTTGTTGGTGCTGGACAAAGCCAGTGAAACGGGCTTGGTTTTGGGGTCTGCGATGGCAGGGACAGGGCACTCATAGCACCGCTCCACACCCACTGTTCTGTATTGGTCCAGGCACAACCCCTCATGGAACCCAGAGAATCAGATTTGCACTTCCACTCTTTCATATACACACTAATTCTGCAGGGCAGTGGTTTTCAGGCATAGACTGAAGACACATTAAATGCAGTGCCTTGAAGTATTCCCTTGTCCTCCCTGAGGTGACCCTCAAATTATTTGGCTCTGTTATCTAGGGTTAGGGGGTGAAGGTCCATGCTGAATAACAAATCCCAACTTGGCATCATTGCTTAAAGGTAATACACAGCAGGGTCTTGTGAATCTCATTTGAAAGTTTTCATTCTTGACTTTGACTCATGCAAAGGTGGGGGGATGAATAACTCATTCAGCCTTTGTGTGGGGAAGCCTGGCTGAAGCATGGTCTGGTATCATGCTTCACCCATATGAAGGCAAGAAGGCAGGGCCAGTTAAGAGCATTGCTACCCCAAAACCTGCCTTCCAGCTTCAGTCTTTTTCCCATTGCCCTCTCCAAGGACGTGCAGTGGGGGCACTGCCACCTACAAAATGATGGGGCAATTTTGGTATCCAGGAACCGAAACCATGGAAAGGAAAATGCAAGGGGATGGTTGCAGCAGCTCTGACTTGTGTCAGGAGGCAATGGGCTTTCTCAGGAGGGCACTTGTCCCGCAGCCCAGGAAGGTATATGGGAAAGGGGCCTATGCCGCTTCCCGGTGTGACTTTTGGATGCCTACACTGTCCAGCCACTGGCTACACACCAAATGCCAGGGACCAGAAAGTGACTGCCTTCAGAGGGGGTGTGGGGTCTTGCCATTCTGAAATAGCAGGACATTTATATATAGGTCTGGAAAGGTGAGTGCAGAGCTGGAAGCTTTTAGGAGTCATTGTGTGACTTTATTTTAATTTGGTCCATCTGTGCTACCATATCTCTCTTTTCCCAAAACAAGCTAGAGTCTTCAGATCAAATCAGAGATGGCATCACTTTTTTTTCTCCTTTGCAAAGTAGCTGCAGAGACTGTACCCACAGAACAATCTGAAGTACAGCTCTCATTTGGATTCAAGTACAGTGCCAGTAACTGTTAGCAAAGGTTACCCAGTGCTGCAGTCTACTTTTCTTCTTGTTTGCTTTTCAAATTAAGACTATGTTTCTGTCCTTTTTTTGGTGGGAAGAAACAATCTTTTCATTTTTTTCCTCATCTCAATAGTGAACCCCAGCCTTAATGCAGAAATCTCTAAAAAAGTCGAAGTGATTTTTTTTCATGTTAAGAATTTGCCCAGACACTAAATATGTTTAAGTCTAATCTTCCATTTTCTGTTATGTCCTTATAATTTAAGTTATCCAAATACTCTTCTGCAAATTTGCTCATTTCAAATTCCAAGTTGGTGTATTTCCTTTGCCCATTTCTTGCTTTCTATTAAATTTGGAAGTTTGTCATTAGAACTTCCTAGAACAAGAACAAAAATTATTCAACATATTGCTGAGTCAGAGAGGGAAGTGTTTAGTAGGAAAAGGGCAGGGAGATAGTAAGAGCAAACAAGGTAAAAAAGGCTTGTATTTACTGAACCTCTAACTTTCGAGTGTTCAACCCACAACTCGTATTGCCAGCCAAGCTCAACATTTCTACATTTTCTTGTGACATTTGAAGATTAAGTAAACCATATTTACGTGCGATAGTACCAGCAGACGCTCGACTCTGGTCTCTCCCCACCTCTTCAGGACTTGTCGCCAAAGTGATACCATGGAAACCGCACCATGGAGATGGCAGGGAATAAGCGCCTGTACAAGAGACCACCACTATTAGCTAATCTTGTGATTTAAGGGAGCATTGACGTAATCTCCAACCCTGCTTCCCTTCTATACTGAGTGGTTGCTATAGGTCTTCATGCAGGAGCAAACCTACCTGCTGCATATGTGCTTATTATCTCTAGATGTGCATTTTATTTGCCCCTTAAAATTTTAGTAAGGATACCAGTTAATGGCTGCTGTTTGTTTTATAAAGTAAACATGAAGAAATTTACTATATCTATAAAAGCCGTAGTGCTTTATTGAGATGTGATTAGAAAAACACTAAAAGACTGCTTTCTAAAGGTTTATGAGATGCATCTGAAATTGGCTTGCAATATCAGCATATTGACATTGCCTTTATTTATTATTTACTTTTTGATCCTTCCTCCTTGTAGCTCCAAGTTCATTTCAGGAACTTAGCTTGATGGTAAGTGAAAAGCACCTCAAGGCTTTCTTTTTCCTGAGGTTTCCCATCCTATATGGCAAATGAAAACAGATACACACCAGACATGGATGGAGGAAGGAGCAGAAAGAAGGAAGGGATGGAGGGAGAAAGGAAGGAAGAAAAAGAAGGAAGAAATAAAGGAAGAAAGAAAAGGAAAGAATGAAAAGGAAGGAAGGAAGGAAGGGAGGGAAAAATGGAAAGAATGAAAGGAAGAAAAGAAATTGTAAGCTTTTTTATAGCCTTGATTTAACATCCAGTTTGAGCCAAACCTGTTTTATAGAATACATTTCCTTGGGGTCTTATAGTGCAACTGCTACAGAGAAACCAGCATGATCTGACACAGCACGAACTATCCAGCAGCATGCTAAAAATATGAATAGCTCACGATGACAAGAGAATCAAACTGTAACTGCCTGGAATGTGAGATTATAAAATATCACAATCCAGATTGAAATTCAATATATCTATTGAAGATGTTGGCAAAGACACACAGAATATTACAAAATAGTACATGTATTCACTGCATTTGCTAAAGGTATCCTTTGGACAAGGCAAGAAGTTGCAAGTTTAAAATAAAAATAAACAAATGGAAAAGGGGGCTTCTGATATCAATCCAAAGAATTCAGAAATAGAAAATGTAATGGGAAGCAAGTAGTGAAAAGCCAGCCCTGGAGAGGTGAACAAAGGCAACTGTAGCCTATTTCACTGATGTTTCAAAGGCAAGAGGCATATTACACTTACACAGGGGGGTCTTCAGAAGGTACTTCGCTGTAAGGCAATGCCCTTGCAAAGTCTGTCCTGCCTAGGGATTGCAGTATTTAAAGGGATTTGTATCAGAAACTCTCAGATTAGGTGATTCTACATGCATCAAGTTAAATATCAAAGAAAGAACTAGTCAGCCTGCTAGGCTAGTCACTAGGGTTAGCGCAGGTAAGCAATAGCACTAAAGTATCCCTATTCAGGTAAGAGTTAAGCAAATGTTTAGGCTAAGCATATGACTTAAAAATGTAAGTGTTCTAATATACAGAGGCCAAATTAATGAAATTCAACTCCTATTCATCCCACCACACAAAAGCGTCCTCCACAGCATAAATATGAAAGCAAACAAGATAAAAGGAAAGATGAAATAAGAAAAGAGGTGCTACTTGCCTGTGCTATGCATTTTGTCTTTTTTATGGAGCCATTTGTAACTATTCCTAAGCATGGTTTATATTAAGGCTGGATCACAAATGACACTTACCATGCAGCTGCTTACATCTGGCTCACAGGTGTTTGCCAGGAGCAGATGAATGCCTTAGAGGGACCTTTCAGGACTCAGATGCAAAGCCAGAGAGAAGGAAAGGGAGAGGGTCTTTACTGTTCCCTGCCTCCATAACCTCCCTATTAATCCTTCTGTTATGAAATACAAGTCAACTTGAACAGAAATACTGGTTGAAAAACCTTCCTGATTTTCCTTTAGTGTCGTGTAAAGTGCAGTAGTGAATACAAGTAAGAGTACAGGGCAACCTGACTAGAAAAAAACAGAGTATTAATGGTACTGCGTGGCAATTCAGGTAAAGCCTGCAGCAATAGGAACTCAAGGCACAGCCTTTTGCTGCTTTGGGATTGCAGAGTCCGTTGTCCTGACTGTGTGTTCTGCCCCAAGGTCCAGAAATGAGGGAGTTAGACTAAAAAGCTGTCAAATACTCCTAAGTGCCTGGCAAGTTAGTGAGTACACAGACGAAGGAATATTCCACATAGGCATTAAAACCCCTCCTGTACGATGAAGAGCTCAGCACTTGTTTCACACAGACTGAGCGGCCAGCCCCATTTTTGAAAGCTTGTTCACTGTCATCTTCTCAGAGACCATATGCTGATCCTGATGCTAAGTCTGACCCTAGGCAAACCTACCCGAACCCTTCTGAGCAGCAGGACTTTTGCCCACCTGATTGTGTATCACATGAGCAGTTGAGACCGGTGGCTGCAAGGAGGATGCCTCTTCTTGCCTGCTTTCTCCCACCCATGACAGCAGGAGAGAGACGAAAGCTATAGGGCAGGAGGATACTGGAGGCAGAACAAGAGGAATGAGCAGGAATACACTCCTTGTGCTACCAGCCTGGCACATTCAGAGCCAAGGACACCAGGGCTTTGGCAGGGAAATTTTGTTCAGGAAGAACAATGCTACAGACATGGGTGTAACAAAGAGACCTTTGTGAACACGACTGGCCTGTAGCACAAGATAAGGGCTTCTTTTCAGGCTGGCTGCCTGGAATACTGAAGGAGGACAACAGCTTCCCAAGTCAGGGTAACATGACTGAAAATCCCAGTATGTCCTCCTACCTCACAGCCTGTGCAACTCCTCAGCCATGCAGCAACATCTTCCTCCGTGGGAGAATTTGAGCTAAAAAGAAGGGGGATGCGGGAGGTCAGGAAGCAGGCAGAACAGGCAGCTCTTTGCATGCGTGCACACGTAGCACTGGCAGACGGAGCCTGGCTGCTGGCGGAGTCCGGTCAGCTGCCTGGCTGCAGAGTTTGGGAAGCCTTGAGGCACACAAAGGTTGCACTGAGACAACAATCCTGAATTCACCGCTTTTGCTCTCCTTAGCCAACAACACACAAACCCCCCCCCCATCTTTGGCAGATGAACTCCTTCCAGCTTTTCTGGAGAATTATCACAGGCAGAGAAAAAATCCTCAACCCCTCCTCTCACAGAAAGCTGAGGATTTTTTCCATGGGCTGGGTAACATGAAGCACCCCAAATTAGCACCATTTATGCTACCACAGCTAAACACTGCCTGCCCAACATCCCCAGTGAGAGTCGCAACCTCTCTTAAGAACCTGCAAAAAAAGGACACAACACCAAACTCATTCATTTGATCCTTGACCGCCCCAATTTTTTTTGTGCAATAGGCACACAGTTTACCCCAAAAGGTATGAACATCTTTATAACAACATGATTTTTCTTTTAAATAACTATGCCACCAAGCCTATACTTCAACCAACATTCAGAAATCACATGTTCACCATCTGGATTGGAAGCCTGCACTTTGTTTTCAGTTCTCATCCCAATTTCAGCAGTCAGCAACGCCATCAAACTGTCTTTGAAATATTCTTACACATTAGTTTCATGGGCACTGCCATTAGAGAAGTGACACAGTAAATCTTTCATGCACATGTACACCTGCAAATCAGTACATGTACCTCCACCGAGCTTGAACCATTTAAAACACATTATATTGCTATGCCTTAGAGCAGACTCCCAGGGACCAAAAATGACTCAGAGGAGAGTGATGATGCCACCTTATTGGTGTAAGATTAGGTTTCGCTTATAAAAAAAAGCCCCTGCTCTTAACAGTGAATGAGGATCCAGAAGCTTACTGAAATACGAAAAACCCGAACCAACCATCTGACTCTACCCATCGGTTTTCACATACTAAACCCTAATGTGATCCACATGGAAAATCAACAAGCAACCACAACTAGGGTTAGAAGACCATATGTTTTGGAAGAAATTTCCCCTGGCATCTAACTTCCTAACTTATAAATAATTCCCCACTCTCAACAAACTCATAATCAGAAGCAAAACAATCTGAAACTACCCTTGACAAATGAACAGCAGCAGGCAGAAGAAAAATCCGTAAGCCTGTCTCTGCAGCCTCTCCCATGACCGCCCTCCAAGCAGCCCAACTGCAGTCCAGAGACCTTTCACACACTCACCATGAAATATGACACACACTACACCCGTACACGGCAGGACTCAGGGTAACTATGCAGTTGGACAACTCTTACGTGCTGGAGTGAACCCTGCTGGACAATTAACAAAGGACCATAGCATCCACTTACTACGTACAGAATGTTTTTCACTAAACATTCCCTCTGACCCATCAGAGGGTCTTCCTGAAGGGTGGCTCCTGATCCAACTCCAAAAGACAAGCCTGGAAAGGAAGATGTATAACTCTACTACAGCAAACAAAAAAGTTAGAGAATCAACAAAGTCCATGTATTTAGGGCATTCTTTGGTCTTCCTACTGTCTAGCCAAATGATGCATGTTCCACATGGGCGGCCTGCCAACCTGCTTCCCCTCTGCTTCATTCTGAAGGAATAAATGTGTTATTACCTTCCCCTTGCTAAACCCCTGTCTTGACCCCAAAGCTGTAACTGCCCTTTTTCTTTCAAGTTGTCTGGTCAGCTAGCACAGCTGAGTTGAACAAAGAGTTATTGTTGCTAAGCTGTGTTTTATCTGGAAGATGCTGCTGCTGCTTTCTGAGTCCTGAGGAAAGAGGTATGTGTCTATCAGTTTGCCTGTTTGGGGTTTTTT
The DNA here is from genome assembly GCF_017976375.1 of Cuculus canorus. Classification (NCBI taxonomy): domain Eukaryota; kingdom Metazoa; phylum Chordata; class Aves; order Cuculiformes; family Cuculidae; genus Cuculus; species Cuculus canorus. The sequence goes on from NC_071401.1 coordinate 90,557,667, forward strand.
TTCCAAATACCAGGTGGTCTAATGAAAGATATCTTGTCTATCCACGATCCTGGTGAAACACCTGTAGTTGCACTAACGTTGAGCCCTTCACCGCACAAAAGGGTATCCAGGGCTGCAGTGGGAAGAAATGTGCTGTATGTGTGCAGCAGACTGGTTTTGTTAGGCCATAAGGAGCAGAGCTCATGCACTTCTCATGCCCACAAGCCTGTGCTCAGTGAGAAATGGAAAATACACAAATCAGATAGATGTGGCTAGACATCCTGCCCCCAAAAAATCTGTATGGGAAATTGAACAGTGAAAGTCCTTGCTCCCCCCTTGGTTCACAGGGAAATTCTACCACCTCCAAGAGGCTTGGCTGCACTGTCTGTGCCTGATGGCACCCATGGAGGTGCTTGCTCTCCCCACCATGCCCATCCCAATATCAATGCTTCCTATGCAACATCCATCTCTATCCACTCAATGGGCCAGCCACAGTCCCCAGCCTGCTCCAGCAGCACCGCAACTCTGTGTGGCCAAGGCTGTGGGTCCCTTCAGTGCATTTTAGGCTGCAGAAACAGCTTTTGTGAAATACACGAGACCTAATTCTCTAGTTATTTTCAGGAATATGACTCTACCAAGGATTAATGAAAATAAATGTTATGTGGTGTCCTATCTGTTTTCCTATCTGTTTTCCTGTTTGTGTATATATACCCACCTCTATCCCTGTTCAATGCTCAGACCTGCCAGTTGCTCCCATTTATTAGAGAGTGTCTCAGTTTTACAAGGTCACACTTCAGTTTTCGAGAGCCTTTTATATATAGGATGGTTACATTTACCCTCCTTAAATTCAGAAATACCATATATAGCATCACAGTTTCCTACAGATGCACTTCAGAGACCCTCTTGCATTGCAAAGAAGTAACGCTGAAGAAAAAAAAAGGTCATACCTGAAGAATAACTCCTGCAAGGCTTCCTCAGGTGCTCTAGTGAGATAAAGGTGTCCAATAATTTTTCTGTGGCACTTAGGTGAACTGTCCTCGTAGTTATTCCATTCATGTTTTCTTGGAGCGTATTTTCTTCTCAGTCATAATAGCACGGCTTCATCAGACATTGCTTTTTTAAGTCACTTCTGCTTCATTTCTAAGCTACTGCTTCCCAAGCTGGTCCAAACTTTCCAGTAGTTCTCACTGATGCTGCCAGTGGCATCTGGAGAAAAATGTTGCCCCAGAGTTCAACCTTTAGCGAGCCCAACAGCACTGTTTTTTAGTGGATCACATTCTTCCTCTTCTCCTACCCAAAATTTGCACCCATGACATTTCCTTGGCTTCTGCATATGTGAAAACTCCTGTTGGCTCTGATGGAAGAGACCAGCTCTTGCAGTTAGAGAGATGGGGACTTGTGACAAGGCTTCCTTGTCAGCCTATTTTGCCATGCTGTAAAGGAATCATAAGGTGTTTGTGGCCACAAAACGAGGGGTCCTCCTCTTCAGTCTTGTCAGGTGGTGCTAAGTCCAACAGATTTCTCCTTACAGCCAAGAGCAAAGAAGCTTTAAGCGTGAAGGGGACAGTGCATCCAGAAGAACAAAGTAGAATTAAACCGGTCCAACTTTTGCTGGGCAAAAGAAAGCTCATGACTGTCCTCAGCAGTATAACTCCTTTCACACACACAATTGGTTTAGATAACTGGGTACTTGACACTTTCTTGGTTTATGCCAAGAGGTTTGGCTTAGAAACTGCATATTATCATAAAAATCACAGGCAGCTCTTGAAAATAACTGTGGGTAAGTTACTTCTCTTTGTCATTTCTGAGAAAGATTCAGAGGCAGATCCTTTGCAGCCACTGAAAGTTCCAAGGTGGCTGCACCATGCAGGCAAGTAGAGAAACTTGCACATCACAGCATGTAGAAAAGCTCCCCAGATCCTTTTTGCGCAAGAGGTTTTTGACAGTGCTTTGGGAAGGACATGGTAGGTAATGCTGAATGAAATTTTCTGCCATTGTTTCCCATGGAAGAGGGAGGAGGGGAGACATAAACTACTGAAGTTTCCAGGCTGGAGTTGTAGCTACAGTTCATTATTGCCCAGACCACTCATGCAAAAATAAGTAGATAGTCACTTTTTGAATATCTATAAACTCTGTGTGTGAGGATCCATATGAGAACTATGCGGGGGGGCCTGCAAATATGAGATCTAAAGAGTGTGCAAAATCATTTGTTGGCCCCATCACTAAGCTGGCAATTTTGCCAGCAGCCTCAGCAACAATGCTTCAGAGTAGATGATTAAAAAAAATTGGTCCCAAACCTTTCAGTGGCTCCTGCAGTGTGGCATTTTACAAATGAGTTGCAGGTGCATGTAAGACCATTTGAATTTCTCTTTACCTGCCTTGCATTAAATTCAGAAGGGGGGCAGCCCTCAGAGGTGTTCATGGCAGCTGCGGAGCACAAGCAGTCCTCAGGGTAAGAGCAGAGTTTTTCATCCCCTTACCTTCCACTCCCTCCACCGGGATGTCTTCCTTTCTGGGTGCTGCGTGTCAAGATCAGTGCAGAGGAGGGGACAAAACCCTTCCTTGCAAAAAAAAAAAAAAGCTTGCTTAGTGAGCCTTGAGTAGAAGATTTGCACCTGCCAGTGCTGCAAGGTATTAAAAAAAAGGAAAGGAAAAAAAAAAAGGTGACATCTAGTGGATCTTGAGGGCTGTCACCACAACAGCAGTAAGTCACCACAGCCATGAGAAATAATTTCAGCCTAATGATGTTGCAGGACATTGGAGGCCAGGCCAGGCATGCTCACTGCTCTTTGGCCACGCACTCAGAAAAGGAAGGATCCCAGTTCCTGACAAACAAGCTGTGGGCCAGGCACAAGCCACTGAGCACTGAGAAGGGGGAAATGCTGTTCCTCAGAGTAAGGCTGGATCCAGGTCTGCGAGTCCATTACTGACAACAGAAAGAATTAATCCTTCCAGGGCTGCTCTTGCAGAGGGTCATGGAGAGAGTCACGGGGACAACAAGTGTGCCCAGGCAGGTACCAATACTCATCAGAGTGACAGGTTCTGGCTTGTGCGAGCACTTTTATCAGTCTGCTATCAAATCCCTTTGCACAGTAACTTCAGAGCAGATAGCCATCTATTTAATATTTTGCAATATGATGCCAAATCAAAGACACAACAACAATTGTACTATCCCCAGACATTTAGAGAAAGGCACTTACTAAATTTCACATGGTGGTGCTGTGCTCTCCGTAACTCTTATGCAAAAGTGCGGGCAACGCTGCCCAACAGTGCTTTTTAACGTTACTTATTCTGAAAGCTATGCATCATCTTTACAAAAAATTCAAGAGCTGGCTTGTATAGTGCTGCCAATTTGCTTTTCCTCTGCAGCCAAATGCAACTGATGCTAAACTTCAAATGTTAATTTTAAAGTCTGTCCCCACCCCTCCCCAATTTGTTTGTTTCTTGGATGTATATGGGTGTGCTTTGCTTTTCTTACTGCTTTTGTCCATCCACAGACCACCCATCTGCTCCCTTACAGACCAGTACGATGTGTGTACTACAGGCTGAAAAGCACTTTCCCTTCCCTTCCAAAGTCTTAGTATGCTAAGCTACAGTTTTGTAGTAAGGAAAAGTAACCGTAAAATCCTAAGAAGCTACCTAGCATGACACCGCTAAGTGGTTTTAAAGGTAATAGGAAAAAAATGAGGGGCAAAAGAATGTTTTAGAGAAAAGCATTTTTTTCAAATTACACACTTTTTGTAGCAACTTTGTACATGCAGGAGAGGACCGATGCATCCTCAGAAGACTGCATTGTGTTTTACTAAAAGTATGGAAGGAAATGCCCAAGGAACAAGGAAAAATTATTGCTGGTGAGTTTGTTGGGTCTTGCTAAGGCATACGAGCCTCACAGTTGCTACAGCTATGAAGAAGTAACTTGGATAGGCATCAACGCTTGATCCCTTGTCACATCTTACAACTAATCTGGTCCCCTCAGGCGTGCCCAGGTTCCTGACCTTTGTCTCTACTGTTCCCTGATGCACTCACACCATCTTTTCACGCTGCAGAAAGTCTGCTCAGGGGTCATCCATACATTACAGATGATACATGCCTTCCTGCACTGTGCTTAAGAGCCTCAGCGTTCGCTGCTCAGGAAAGCTCGCTACATGACCTCATGCCCTTCTGCAACTACCCATTAAAACAATTACCCTTCACATGAAATTAAAAAGTTATATGGCTCCAAAAATAGGTAGTGTCATCTAGTTTGAGGCTGTAAACTTTAAAGCATCAGCTGAGTGAGCAGGGAAAAGACTGCTTTTCTCCATTAATACAAAAATTATAATTTCCAGAGTGGAAGCCTGTGCAGAGATGCCCATGTTTCACTCTTATTTTAAAAGCAGATGATTCTGCTTTGAGTGTTGCCAACACAGCAAATTTGGGATGAATTCAATGCCAACGTGTTGTTTCATCCCTCTTTTTAAGCAGTTGATAGAACAAAATTTCAAATTACCATAGCAACAGGCTCAAACAATGCTCTGGAGCTTGTCGATATTTATCCCATGATCTAAGAGTGGCTTGTTGACTAAGTTACTCTGCAAGGCTATGGCGTTAAGTCAGAACTTTATTCTTTTAACATATGGTCCTCAGGAAAGAAATTTTATCTTGTGCTTTGTACTCTGCACTACAGTTAAGCACACCAATGGTAAGATTCGTAAAGAAAAGCGTAAGTTACCTGTGATAAAATCCCACAGCCTAGGCACGGATTTTAAATTTATGGAAATAAAATTATAGACATAAAAATGAGATTGCATAGTCCAGATGAGTGTTAACGAGTGTGAAGACCTGTGAGAATAATGTGTTATTTTACTATTATTGTAACATATGTTTATCTTTAAAGAAGGCATCTGTAAAAGGTATTGGACAGGGATTTAAGTCAGATGGGTAGGTGCAAGTAGCAAAGGATTAGGTGGCTGGGGCACCTGACTAAGATCAAGGAAATTGCATCATTCTCATATTCAGAAAACTCAGCAGTGAGTCTCAAGGGAAGGAGGGAGAACTTCTCCAGAAGAAGTATGAGAAAAGACAATGTGAATGCAAGGATGTTGCACAATAATTTTATTTTATTTTGGATGAACTAACTCTCTATGACACTTCCAAAAAATACAGCAAAAGACAATGGTCCTGTTGGTCAGCTCTAGTATCGCTCCCAGACCCATGTTCAGAGACCCCCTCTCATGGGACAAATTCAGCTCCTAGAATTACATGGCAGATTTTGACTTGACTTATTTGCACCAGCCTTTTTTTTAATATGACACCACTTTTGCTGTGTATTGGAGAGCAGTGAACTGCTTTTTGGGAACACATAGCTCCTTGAAACCTAGCCAGTAAGTATGTGTAGATCTACTTACAGGACTGACCACGTACTCATTGTGTTCTGCTGGTGCTCCTGGCAATCCCAGGGAGAGTACTCCCAATAAGCTGTGTGTGAATGGATTTTGAGATGTGGGATTCAGTAACTGAGGGAAAAGCACAGTACCTGGTTTTAGAAAGGAAGAGAAAGACCACCTGGTGCATGATAGAGCAGTAAAAGTTTGACACGCTGAAAAACAGTCAGATTATTAGACAATCAGTCTTTGACTCTCAGAGGATAACAAGGGCAGGGAAAACAGCTAATGTGGATTTGTGAAAAGCAAATTACATCAGCAAACCGAATTTCCTCCTCTGGGAGGATCACAGGGCTAGTGGGTGAGGGTAAGCTGTAGATGTGTTATAAGAGGTCCAACGCAAAAAAACTGACACTAACTCGATAGCTTGGGAACCAAGAGTGGGCAGGGAGAGATAAAAAGAAGGTTATAAAACATGATCTAACCTGTCACAGTGAGACAAGGCTCAGCTCAATTGTTTCATTCAGTACAAGTGGATGCATGTTCAAATACAGGCATTTTCTTACCCTCAGTAGCAAAATGTTGGTGTGCAAGAGTGAATAGCAAGTTAACAAGTTTCTTGTGAAATCCACAATGGAAACTTTTCAGTTATTGATGGAGGTTTACGGTGAAGGGATCCCAAAGATCAGGTTGCTCCTCAAAAGAACCCATTTTTTGTTGGTAGAAGAAGTGAAAGCAAAAGTGACAGAGTTCTTCAACTGCCTTCCAGAAAATGATCCACGGAATTGCTTTGAACACTGGCAGCGTCATATGCAGCTCTGTGTCAACTCAGAAGGGAACTCTTCTGAAGGTGATTGTAGTTTATTATCTTTATTTGTTAAATAAAAATAGTTACAGGCACAGTCTTGGTTGGGTTTTTTTGTGTGTCAGAGCTCCTGTCTTGGCTTCAATAATATTTTCAACAGCGAAAGGCCAGAGAGGCCTGACCAGGACTTTCACAGACAAAACTAGAATTCAGAACAGTCCCGGTAAGACAAAATCAGCAGGGTGCAACTCAGTGAGACAGGCATGCCAGGCAGCATTCAGGGAGGAAAACTCAGGTGACCAGAAGAAGAACATGCTAGTGAGATGGACTGGCCTGCTACACAAACTGGTCCAGAGGTCAGTGGGAACTGGGTAGAAAGCACAAATCAACAATGTGATACTGTTGGAAAAAAGGCAAATGTCATTCTGGGACAAGCTAGCCAGTGCTGTAAACAATTACTCCGCTCTGCTCTGTATTGAGGAGCCCTGAGCAGCAGCCCTGTGCCCAGATCTTGGCACCAGGCGTTGCAGAGGAAGCAGGCAGATGGGAACACATAGGAAAGAGAAGAGAGAGGAGCTGTGGGGGACTGAAATGCATGATTTATGGGGAAAAAAGATGAAGAAATAATTGGTTTAAGCTAGAAAAATGTCTCTGCTGTAAATAACGCTCAGTGCAAAATCAAATGCTGGAATTCACAGACTTGCTGGCATAGGGTGTCTATGCTGGGGGTTGTTGAGGGACTTCATGCACAGAAGTGTGGAGATGGTCCGAAATGCTTAGGACCGAGCAGGCTGGCAGGGGCAATGCAGATACACTTGGCTAGCTTAAGAACAGGGAATAGTCCCACTGACCTCCTTGAATATCTGCCCACTTCCCCTATCTATGACTTCACAGTCCCACTATCTACTTGACCAGACAACCAGGGTTTCTGAGAATGGAAAAGAGGCATATGATAGTCCTTTTTATATCTTCTGCTTTTCCATGCCCTCTTCTGTGTTTGTTTCCTGTGGCTGTACACAATCTCCAGCAAAGAAAAGACTTCGAGTAACTCTGAAAATGCTCCTCCACTGTGTCCAGAGTGCTAGTCCTGCGAGAAAATACCAAGAAACAAACAGCACTGTGGGCTTCCTACCCAAAGGAAAACTCTCCAGCTTAAGCATATGTAGCCATGAATGACAGACATCAAAAGAAAAAACAGACAAGCATGTGAGTTATACTAATTCTGACACAAATTCTGACTCTCACAAAGTCCTTTTCTCCATTCACTGAGTTACAATATGGAACTTCTGGGGGGCTGGGAGTCTGCACAGCTGCTTTGACAATCCTGACAACACCACTGTGCTCATATTCTGGGTTATGAAACACTGCAGTTGCTCCAGGCTTAGAGAGTTTGCTTTGTTGTTGGATTACAACTGTTGGACTTCACAGTACACTATAGAGGAAACACTCAGGGGCCTAATATGCATCAATTGAAGATCTCACCCCATGATATGCATTAATATGCCAGAAAGAAATATGAAGTTGAAGATAAATCCATTTCCCATTATATGAGCCTTCTGTTCCCTTACTGACTCTCAAATGCAAGGCTCTCACAGATCAGAAAGTGCTGGCTCTTTCACGACCATGTATACAGCAAATTAAAAAACAAAAAAGGAAATGTTACTGAGGTCAACACATGGTAAACCACAGGTCTTTGTGGGGCATATAACTTAGAATACATACTGCACATTATTTTGTGAAATAACATATATTATGCACTTTCAGTAGCTTTCTGCATAAACTCAGGGTTGAATGGTAAAGGTCTGGTTTATAGTGTGTTTTAGGTAAGCCCCATTGAGAGATGGAAGATTTCCCACATTAAAAATGCTAGTTGATTACAACATTGAAGAACTGTTTCACTTGAGATCTACAAATTTATTCATGCCAGGCAAACCTAGCAGATTCCATGATTCACGTAGCTGCATGGGAGATGGAGATGACACTTCAGAGAAAAATCTTCCCCCAAAGAGGTAGAGAAGACCAGTGTTTGCTTTCTTTTTTTTTTTTTTTCAGTACAATATTGCCCTAAAAGGACGAAAAACTGGAGGTCTGCTGTAAGACTGAGAGTTCATGATAATTTCCTCATAGTTGCATGTCATTAGTGAATCACAGTTATTATACAAATTAGAAGCAGGTAACATCATAGTTTCTGACTGGGCAGATTGATGGCATTTATGGCTATAGATTTTTCCCAGAAAATGCTGACAAAGTCTGACAAAAATAAGTTTTAATTTGTGTCCAGTGCTGTGTTGTTGGACTACTGAGAAAAATAAGACCTCAAAAAACTCTGACAAAGTGAAAACACAATTGAATATTCATGTTTTTAAGATGAAATGCTGTGCTTTCATGACAGAAAACAGGGTTCCAGCTTCACTTAAATATTTGTAATGTTTGATTCTAGGAACAGTAAGCCATTTTGTTCAGCCACAAATTATTTTTTTCACTCTTCTGTTCATTCAAAACACTTTGAATATTCTCGTTTTGGGGTAACCTGAAACAAATTATGTTTTAATTCTTTCAGTACTGCCAATGAACTGAAAAAAATCCTTATTAGCCAAGCTCTATTTGTAGGTCCCATGCTCTGTTTTAATCCTTGAAAGCCTTTCTGTGTTTTGTAGTAATTGTGGATGTTTTGAGCAGAACATATGTGTACATTTATCTATAAAATAAATTCTGGCACAAAGCTTTAGTTTGATGGGAGAAGCTTCCTGATTTATGAGACAGAAAAGCCGCTTTGCTTTGTTTTACTTCTTCAGTACCTGACTGAAATGTGAGTAAGATTAACTTAAAGAGGTCTTAAGAAGGATATTTTATTTTAACCTAGGACTATAATGGCTTTAGCTAATGACATATAAGAAGATCAAAGTTTAAAGATGTGTTTTCTGTTTCAGTCTGAAATGCAAAAAAAATGAAATCTCATCCTTGTTCTAGAAGTTTTACTGATGTTATGGACACTCCTACCTGTGGAGTGTAAAGTGATTTGAGTCTTTCATGGTTACTTCTGTAAAGATGTAGTAATGGAATTATGTTGGTGCTGACAGAAGTCAAACCCAAAACTGTCTGTCACTGCAACAGGAGACACACTGAATTAATACCGGGATACTTCTTCAGCAGGGAAGAAATTCTGGCCCAGAGAAGAGCAAACCATCTGACTAAGCATCTCTTCCCTTCCATCCTCCCCCTGTGGTTTTTTTAACACCACCACTTTCCCAGCTGTCCCATGACCGTCGTACCTTCCAGGAAAGCAAAACGTAGATAATTTTTTTTTAGTTCATCTGCTCCAGCAGCCACATGGAACTGAGGCAGCGTCAAGGCTTTGGGCTTCAAGAAGTACTAGGCCCAGACTTTGCTCACACACTGATAAGATAAAGCTTGTCTTTGCATCTATGGCTGAGTGAAACAGCAACCCGTGTGTGTCCTGCCCTCCCCTCAAGCACCAGCAGTGTCTGCAGTGCAGCTCCTCTCCATTTCCCATATCCTGACGCTCCAAGGAGCAGAGGAGGAACTGACCAACCTCGGTGCTGTAAAACTTGGCCACACGGAAAAATGACTCTTATAAACCAGAGGAAGGATGATGTTAAATGAAGAGGCTTGGAGAGGGGAGGTAAAAGGTAAAATAGATATGGTTATGTCTCACCTAACCCTTGGCCCCTCCAGGGCATATACTTTTTGCAGAGTATTTTGTATGCAAAAATGGAAAGCGAAAGATAAGCAGTTTTAAAACACTGGTGTCTGGCAGCATCTCTGACAAGACTCTCTGTTCGGGATGTCCATCCCATCTGGGCAGCTCTGCTGGGAATGTAGATTCTTTCACTCATCTCTTTCACAAACAGATAAAAGTGAGTGCTGAAAAACATAACGATATCTCCTGAATGGTGATTCTGACATGGAAAATACCTGATATGTATGTCAGGTAATCCCAACATAGTCCACATTCCCTGACGTAGCTGACAGAAGTAAAGGAGCAGATTAAAATGCGATGGTTGAACAAAAAAAAATCCACATATATCTTTTTTCCTTATCTATTTACAAAGCTGCTTTCATAGATATTATTTGTTCTAACAGCCTGCAGATTCATATAGTATGCTTACATGTTGTGAATGAATATTTTCCTTTCTATCACAATTTCAATGGCTATAGGAGAAGCAAGGCTGTATTTGAGAAGCAAGAGTGTATTTTCTTTTAATTTGGTTCTTCCTCCAATTTGACTTTAAGGTTTACAGAACTAAAGCCACAGAATCATAGAATCATAGAATCATAGAATATTTTGAGTTGGAAGGGACCTTAAAGATCATCCAGTTCCAACCCCCCCTGCCATGGGCAGGGACACATCCCACTAGAACAGTCTGCTCCAGGCCCCATCCAACCTGGCCTTGAATACCTCTAAGGACAGGGCATCCACAACTTCCCTGGGCAACCTGTTGCAGTGCCTCACCACTCTCATAGTGAAGAAATTCCTCTTTATGTCCAGTCTAAATCTGCCCCTCTCCAGTTTATAGCCGTTGCCCCTTGTCCTATCACGACAAGCCTTTCTAAACAGACCCACCCCAGCTTTCTTGTAGGCCCCCTTCAGGTACTGGAAGGTCACTATAAGGTCTCCTCGGAGCCTTCTCTTCTCCAGGCTGAACAACCCAAACTCTCTCAGCCTGTCCTCGTATGGAAGGTGCTCCAGCCCCCTGATCACCCTTGTAGCTCTCTTCTGGACCCGTTCCAACAGCTCCATATCCTTCTTATGTTGAGGATTCCAGAACTGGACACAATACTCCAGGTGGGATCTCACAAGAGAGGAATAGAGGGGCAGAATTCTCTCCCTTGACCTGCTGGCCATGCTTTTTTTTGATGCAGCCCAGGATACGGTTGGCCTTCTGTACTGTGAGCGCACATTGCCAGCTCATATCAAGCTTCTCATAAATCAGCAACCCCAAGCCCTTCTCTGCAGGGCTGCTCTCAATCACATCATCCCCCATCCTGTACTGAAACCATGGATTGCCCTTACCCAGGTGTAGGACCTTGCACTTGGCCTTGTTGAACCTCATGAGGTTCACACAGGACCACTTCTCCAGTTTGTCCAGGTCTCTCTGGATGACATCCTGTCCTTCTGACGTGGCAACTGCACCACTCAGCTCGGTGTCATCAATGTTTGCGTTTGCCTTCCAAATACTTCTCCCTGGCCAATATCAACTGCTGAATAAGAACAGATCTTTCAGATTCAAGAACCCATTTCAGATACTTAGTGAATTCAATGGAAAATGTTCCAGATGTGTGTGGTGAAAAATTTGCATTATTTGTGTTGAAAGTAGGCAAGTTTAATTCCAGTTTTATGAAAGTCTGTAGCAAAGATCTTGTTGTGTTCTGAAGGACCAAGCTTTCAATCACTGTGTTTTTTCTAATGAGCAGATGGAGATGGACAGCGTCACTCTAACAGGACTCTCTCTGTCCTTACTATATCTAGGAGATATCTCCTGTCTCCTAGGAGAAGTCCTACAAATATCCTCAAAATGCTACACACCTGGCCATAGGCAGGGAATTTACCTGCCATTGATGAGGCACAAAATAAAATAGAATTAATTTTACTGCATCAGAATTGTGTTGGCTGCTCAAGGGCAGCAGAAGGAAATGTCATACTGCCACTCAGCTTGGCAGGCCCAGCTTTGAACTGAAGCAGAAAGCACATAGTGACTTCTTGGAGGAGAATTGCACATTATCATTTAGCTGGATGAATGCATGAGGCAGAAAAGTTGCTCTTGATTAAAAACAAATTTTGAGCATGGCAAGAAAATGAGTAAGGATAAACAGATTAAGTGTGATATGTCTGAAGGCTTCCCACAGTAAAAAAAGCCACATGTGGGAGGCATGAGCCTAAAATTAAACTCCTAACAGTGTGAGTTAGTTTTTTGAAAGAGGCATCTGACATGATCAGGGCGGGAAAGTCTGAGTAATTGACTCATCAAGGGAGGTTCTCACCATTTTCCCATGATCTGCAGCTTCTTCCTTCTGCTGTGCTCATCCAAGCAGGAAAACACCATTCAGGGCTCACAGCAGACAAGCTGGCTTAAGTGTCTCTGCAGCCTTGCTTGTCCAAAGGAGTCCCTATGCAGAGCCGAAGAAGAGTGGCAGCAGCGGCAGGCCCAGGCTAACCACAGCCCATTCAATGCTAACCTAAGCTCGGGCAGGATGGAGCAGGTATGAATATTAAAGTCAAGCCAACCTACTAGCAGCCAGCTCTTCCTGTGTTCAACCAAATAAAGCCCCGCACCACAAGCTCAGCTACAGGAGAAAGAATCCATTTTACAAACAAGCAACATATTTTTCAAGTCTCAAAGTAATTGAAACATGCAATTGCTTGGAACAACAAACAATTAACATGGGGCCTTCCTCACAAACAATGGGCTACTAGTTGTTGCTTCTGTGGTTGTTATTGTGGGCTACAGCCTCCACACCCTTGCAAGCAGAAAGGTGGAGAGGCATGTTTCCAAGCAAGATAAGTTTTGTTCTGGTTTTGATGAATCCCCAGAATCATTTTTATTTGAGGCTGCCATTTTTTGTTCATTTGGTGATGCTGCAGCCTTGGATTCCACAAAGAGCTTGCGCTTCGGACAGGAATGCCAGCTGGCTTTCCCACTGCTGGTGGCCAGTGGGGTGGCCAGCATCCTTGGGGTTTGCAACATCCACCACTCTTTGACATGCAGCCAGCATTCCTGCATGCCCTCCTGCAAAGGCCTCCCCCTCTTCAGCAGATGTGGGGGAGCATACGGTGGGTGAGAACCCAGCATTTCCCAAGGCTTTACAATAAACTACTCGCACTGTCACTCAAGCCACGTTTTCCAGTAACTGCACAATCAAGCAATCATTTACCCAGACTGAACTCAATAGCTGCATGCTGTTCAGCCTGCAAGCTGCTCAGCTCTGCTGCTTTCTTCCCAATTAGTCTTCTTAATAAACCAAATCAACAACAATATCTCTTTTCTTCACTGAGGAAGAAATAGACCAGATCCAGTCAAGGTACATTTGTCAGTGACTAGGAATTCCTGAAGTTTCGGGTTCTCTCCATAATGCTGAAAGCCTGATCTCTGCTGCCTGTCACCTCATCCCAAGGCCTTTGCATAGGGAGCCTGCACAGCAGCCCAGAGGCTTTTCCTCTCCCTTTGGGCATGTGCAAGGAGTGAGACTGCAAGTACTGCCACAGCCACCCTTGCTCCCACAAAGACCTGCTGTGACCATAGAAGAAATTCCCACTCAAGCAGATGATGTAGGACCTGAACTTAACATTTTTTTTTGCAAAACAAAAGTCTAAATTAACTCCATTGAGATAAAACCAGTTTCTCTCCACAGAGAAAAACCAACCCCATGGGAACACCAACCTCACGGGGCCACTATCGCTCCCAGAACATGAGCAAAACTTGCCAGGCTTCTCTCCCTGAACTCTTTACCTGTTATACAGTTTCTCTCTTTACTAGGCTGGAGGTGTTTTACTTAGGCAAGGTGCAGCACACTTAGCCCATGCCTGGCTCTATTTTGGTAGCCCCAGGGTCCAAGCTGTGGTGCTCGGAAAGATGGTGCACGGCCACAGGAAATGCACGCAGCTCCCTGATCCACACCCTGCAGCAAATCAGCCACTGCAGTCAGCTCCCATAAGCAAATGCAATGAGTGGATTTGTTATTCGAAGCTATCAGCGATCCCATGTCAGCCATGAAATTAATAAACGATTAGGCAGGGGAGCTTTTCCTATTCTTCCTCTGTGAAGGAACTGTCTTCATCCAACTCTGTGCTGCTCCAAGATGAAGTAATTTTGGCCTCCTTTTTGCTCACAGGTTGCTCTATAAAGAGGGCCTGAAGCACCACGTGCACCCATGTTTCCTCCCAGGAGTTAGAAAACAGTCCAACTTGAGGGTGCACCTGAAGGTTAGTAGCACAGCCAGGAGGTAGTCTTCTCATGAGTGCCCCAATAATCCTTCTGCAAGGTATATTAGATGCAGTTTTAAATACTAAGGGAACCATGGATGGCATTTTGTTCATATCTTCTCTTTTCTCCTTTTTTTTTTCTTTTTTAACAAGGCAGAGCAAATCTTGCCTTTAGAAGCAGTAGGCAATCGTAAGGCAATTGGTGAGTATTTCTGACTGGACTAGTTATTGGGGGAAAAAACAGTAGCTGCATGCTACATCTGTGTAAAATTCCTTTTTCACAATTGATAAAGATTATGGTGATATCTTTTTCTGAATCCTACAAGGGGAGCTATTTAAAGGTGACTGTTTCCCTAACTTTATTGATTGATTCATATATTACATAATACATTCAGATGCTATGAATGCTAGTAAACATCCTCATTCAACATCAAATATTGTCACACCATGCACATAGAATACTACATTGAATTACTAAACTTAACCTGTAAGACAAAACTTCTGTCTAAATGGCTGTGCTCAGCATCACCTGGCGCTGGATGCTTGTGACTCCTTACAAGGATACCTTTTTAGCTTTCCAGTTTGGGAGCACAATCAAATCTTAGAGATAAGCAGACAGGTCATTATGGAGGCAAGAGTTATTTCACACACTTCTCTTAATCATATCCATTTATTGTGGCTGGCCGCAGCAAAGAGATTAAGGGAAAGAGCTTCCAAAGATTTAACTGCAACTAGAAACCGGGGGCAACAGCATACGCCAAAACAAAAAGAAGTATGTCTCTTTTACCGTCTATGTGGCACATAAGTTCTTCTTATGCAGGTGAGTATGCCTTCCTCTGTGCTACATCACTGGTATAGCCGGATAATAGATAGAGTTACTAGAAACCTGACTCTTTAAGCTGCTCTTCCTTACGCAGATAGCAGAAACATGCTACATGGCAAAGCATGCAACCAAAGCATTGTAAATATCTATTACCTGCTATGTCCTCTTCGCAGCCAAGAGAGTAAGAATTATTTTTCAAAAGTTATTCAGAAAGAATTGTTGATTAATGAATGTGTTCAAAATAATGAGCTTCCTCTGAAACATACTAAAAAGAAAAAAAAATTAAATTATTCAGACTGATTTTTAGTGACAAATTATTAGCCTGGCTGTGTCAAATAGCAGCCTAAAAGGACTGCATGTTCTCCTTTCTTTTCATTGTGCTGTTATTGCCTTTTGGTTTCCCAGTTGTACAGAGCACTTTATAGAGCTACATATATAAAGCACTTATAGAGCAAAGAATCTTTCTCCATCCAAAAAATGGAGTTTGAGTTGGCTAGTGTGAGGATGTCTAATCTCAATCTATCTCACTTGTCTTAATGACGGTGGTCAGCCAAAATTTCAAATCCAGGAGACTGTCAAATTAAGAGGGTAATAATGCCAATTGATTTATTGATGGCAACTGTTTATCAAATTAGGCAAAACCAACCAACCAACCAAACAAACCGAAGTACAAAGACCTATTCTGCTGAAGATAGGATCAACATCAGGGAGGGAGGCAGAGCTGTACTATCTTTCTATCTTCATAATCTCCTTCCATGGTGTTCTTATGTGATCTGTCTTATTAATTTCAGTTCTCCCCAAAGAGCCCATCTATCCATAAAGTCCAAAGTCTTGAGCTAGCTGTGGCGCCAGAGTGTCATAACAGATATATCTGTTGTCTCCTAAAGAAATGATAGCACTCAAAAAGTGCCTTCTTTTCCATCCACAATTTCTGGGATTAAATTTGTGAAGATCCACAAAGTTCCTTGTTTAAGATATTAACAAAGGCAGTGGTACACTGAATTTACTCAGATTTATTTTACCCATATAAGTATGTTCCAAACTGTGTGTGCATGCATGTATGCAAATGTATACAGGCACCCTCCCCTCCAAATGCACTGAACCAATATACATACAGATTTATATGAACACATAGAACATATTTTACTGCAGTTACACTCATATGCACCAAACAGCTGAGTTAGATAATCACTTTTTGTTTTACTAGTTTACTAACAGAAAGAAGCTGGTAGATGTTAAAAGTCTGCTAAACCCAGAAAAGAAGTAGCTGATGGGCACTGGGCAGATGCTTAAGGCTGATGAGAAAACTGAAGGTTTGTGGGCTTGCTGCTGCCAACTCAGTGTGTCTGGCAGGACAGCGAGGAGAAGATCATATACAGATGTGTCTCATTACAAGAGCATTAACAAAAACTGGAAGAGAAAATTCTTCTTCCAGCACAAGACTACTTCTTATCAATATGCTCTTAACCAAAGCTGTCCACTGGGGAAGGTCCTCTTTCTATTCCCAGTATGAGGTCTCCTGCTATGATATAGCTACAAGATTTTATGACCAGCTCATGTAGACCAGGATGGTAAATGCCCATATCCCTCACTTTCCCACCAATTCTTTTTTCTGTCCTAAGGAATGGAGCATGGACAAATCCCATTGACGTAAATGCTGTGGGGTAGCAAGAATGTTTGCCACCAGGCCATGCTCTGGAATGACAAGTATGCAAGAATTAACATCTATAACTCTCCATAAACATTGGGGTTAATCTCCAGGGTTTACAAGACTCTTAAAATGTGTTTTAATAGGACAATATGCTTTACAGAGGACCCATCCAACACTTCAGATATCAGCAAAGTTTACAAGAAGGTAAACTGAGCTGGGGTAATAGTTCAGATGTACAGCCAGGGCTCTAATGACAATGCCAAAGTCAAAGTAATAAATGGATTTGCAAGTATAATATCCTCCCAAACAGCTGAAAAGCATTTAGAGTCTGGCAGGACAGTTGGAAGGGAAAGGGTGTGCGAATTGCATTGTTCAAACTCTGAAATCTAAAAAAATTGATAAAATCACCTCACTTTCAGTGAAAAATGATGGTCTGGCTTAGACCTGCACTCTGCCAGGCTTACCCAGCTTGGGCAGGACTCTGTTCCTTGGGCGGTCCAGCTGAGGGGACCAGCAATGCCCACAGAGTAAGGCCTTCTGAGAATGAGTAATGATGGTTAATTAAAACTGAGGACTGTGTGGACACCTGCTCTTGGGAAGGAAGATTGAGGCCCCAGACAAACCTGCTCTTCTCCACTGACGAAAAAACCTTCCTTCTAGCTTCTGAAACACACATGAGATGAATCCTGCCCCAGGTTTCTATTTGCTTCAGGTAGAATCCACCTCTGCAATCAGAACAAGCCATCAGCCCCAGTACAGGTTGGTTTTGTTTTGGAGAGTGATTTTGAAGATGACTGGCCGCAGCCTCAACATTATCATCCAACAAACACATAAAAAAAGCAGAATAAGACTTTGTTAATAGATGTCTGGTTTGTTTCAAGTTGACTTAGTCTTTCTGTGGTTTTCACTCAAAAATTAATATAAACAAGGAAATAAACTGGGAATGTTAAAAATGACACTTTTCCGTTATATCAATATGAAAACCAGCCAGACTATTCCAATAAATGTAATGAACGAATTAGGCATTCAAAGAAGAATGACCTCATGTTTCACCTCTTTATCCTCATCGTAATTAACACAGAGCATTGGTCCAGCCTAGACTCTCTTTCCATGCCTCTGTAAAGACCTGAGGGGACTCTTTGGAGGAAGCCAGCCAATATCTTAGCTGTATTTGCTATTGTCTCTGTTTATCACTTGGCAAATCCTCATCAGAGTATGGGCAGATTAGAAGCAAAGTGATGACTGCTTCATTATAATAATTCAATCTGCACTGAGACAGGCTGTCTCCTGTGCTACGTGAGAAAGAACTAGAAAATTCATTTCATAAGCAAAATTACCACTGGCCATTTTAAAATGCCAAAAGCAGCTATTGTGGTTCAGCTGTCTCTGCTCTCTGGTTTAGGGGCTGCAGTATGCTGGGAAGCCTCCTTCTGAGGATGTTAGCTTCCTGGTAACTTCCTGGTTAAGTAATCTTTAAATCTTTAATCTTTAAATCTGGTTAAGTAATCCTCATGGCACACTGGAGCAAAGAAGTGACAAGAGATGATCCAACCATTCCATTAGCATCAAATCAGAAAGTTCAAGAGAAACATCTTTATAGACCAAGAGAAGACATTCTGTACTTGCTTGTATAGTGAATGGGGAACAATTTTTGCTCCTTTAGAAACACAAGCTTGACCTCGTCACTATCGCTGAAATCCAACAGAAAGATTCCCATGGCTGGAATGTTTAAATCATTCTTTATTGGGTATTTCAGGAGGATCAGCTGAGTAAAAGCTAAGGAGGACTTGCACTATTTCAGTAAAGGGGTTTGGCCTGCTTCCAAGCTTTTTATCAACTCAGGAAATAATGTTCCTGTATTGTTATGGATTAGTGTCCTCAGAAATGGTGTCTAAGATGGTTACAACTAGCATCTACTCCAAAGGTAACACGGAAGAGTGTATTTATCTCCAGGGATTGTGAAGCATAGGGACAAAAAACTGCATTGTCATAGGTGCTGCTGCCTGTATAGCGCAAGAGAGAGACCTCTTATTGCATCCATCAACACATTCATGGCACGTCCAGGCATACAGAAGACATAACTTAAATAGCATAAATTAAATACATGCGGTATATGACACATAGCATGGAAAATCTGATGTGCAATTTACAATCTGCTAGATTTTTTTCTTCACAGGTTACCAGCAGATCAGACAGTGAAGAGTAGTGGCTGCATAGAAATAAACCGTCAGGTCTGGATCATGATTTTGGGGATCATCATCAAATAGCTCCAGCCAGTATTGGGTATTTCAAAAAGCCTAGATTCAGAAAAGTAAAAATAGCACAAGGAACAATTTAAAGAGAGAAACATGAATGATTGTCAACAGCTTAATGACAGCAGATCAGGGACAACTAAGATTAATCAATCCTGGTTCATGAGGAATGTCTTTCACCATTAAGTCACTATTGGTGTCTGATAAGGCTTGAGCTTGGTCAAAGCTTTTCTTATTGCTGGCTATTCATAAGGGGTGTCTCTGGGCAGGTCCTCTGATGTCCTGAAGTTGAGAAACTGTACTAAAGACTTAAGTCCAGAGAAGTCACTAATAAAAACTAAAGGAGTAAGTTGAGGGTAATGAATATGAATTACAGGCTGTAAATCACAGAAGAATGGTAAGAAAAGGACACAAGTAGGCATCCATAGTCAACAGGAGTTTTAAAAGTATATTAGTTATAAATGGGATTATCAAACAGGTATCATACTGCTTGTAAATGGACATGATAAGACTGCTAATAATAAACACAAAGAAGTAAAAATGTTGAGCAAGTTTTTTCCCACTCAGATTTGGGGAAAGCTAGCTAATGCATTGAATCTTATGTAAGGAAAACAACCCTTGCTTTTGTAACAATAATTTCTAAACTTAGAAATTTTTAATTGGCAGTTCCTGAATGATTTGCATCCAAGAAGCAAAGATGTTCACTGAACCCCTGCTGCTGATTTGGAATAAGTCTTGGAACACTAGAGAAGTTAGAGATGCAGAGGAAAGATAGTGTCATGCCAGCACTTAAATAGAGTAACTGGATGTGAATAAATACAGGCTTTTCAGCCTGGCATCAATCTGAGCAAAATAATAGTACGGTTATTTGGGGACTCTACTAAGAATTAAAGGGAATAAATAGAATTACATTGAAATTATCATGAACTTCTTAAAAACAGATCCTATCCAAATAATTTTAAAATGTTGGAGCATGTACAAGTTTAATTGGTAAATGTAATGGTGCTGATGTAAATGATACTGTTCAACTATTTTACCTAAGTCCTAAAATAAAACTGCCTCTGCGGAACTGGCCAATCTCATGACCTGGGTTCTTGGCCTTTCACTCTTTAACAACTGTTCCCTGCTGATGGACCTGGCAAATGAGACAAAGACTGGGAGAGACTGGTGAATGGCAAAGATGTAACAGTTGATCTGGGAGACAGATACGGTTTGCTTCACAACTGTGACACAGCACAAGTAAGGGACAGCAAAGGTGGACAGACTTACCAAGTGAGGAGATTTGTGATTCTGAAAAGATTTCCATATCCTGGTAGAAAGTCAGCTGAAGTCAAGTCCAGCATCTAAAGAGGCTAAGACAGCCTTTGGCTGTTCAAAGCAGGGTCCGTTGAGGAGTAAAATACCCTCCGTGTTTCACAATGCTGTGACCCTTTCAGAAAAAGTGTCCTGTAAAAAAAAATTGAGAGGATTCAGGAAACAACACACTAACTTGATTAAAGGATAGAAAAGCATGCCTTATTTTGAGGGACTCAAGAGCTCAATTTATGTGATATGTCCAAAGGAAGGTCTGAGGATGACTTGATACTAATGAGTTACGGCTGCATGGACAGCAGAGCTTTCACAATAGGTGTGCCGCTTCACTTGCTGGAGAAACATTTAACAAATCTCATGGTCTGAAGCTGAAGTTAGGTTTATTCTGACAGAAATAAGACACCTTTTCAGAGGGAAGTATAATTAACTGCCAGAATTACTCAGCAATACGTTCCTTGTCATTGATCAGTTTCTAATAAGTCTTGAAGGTTTCCCTAAAAAAAAAAAAAAAAAGTAGTGTAAAACATCGAAATTAGGAAATTTCAAGAAGGAAGAAACCAAGGTAGGTCCCTTGGGTTGTGTTATAATGAAGATCTGTCTAGAAAACCCTCAGGTCTATTCTGATCTTAAAAAAATCCAAGAAAATAGAGAGTCGATGATGACAAACACACTTTCAGTGAAACTGTAGTCCAGCAGACTGTCTCACCACTGAGACAAATAGGAAGACCTTTCATTACACAATGGAGCACTCATATATCCCCAAAGTTACTGTTTGTTTTTACCAGCTACGTGCTCTTACAGACAGACAAAATAGGTTTTGCCTTGGCTAGTGCAGCCACTGTGGTTTGTCACTGTCAACTTTTCAGCAGTATGAGAGCATGGCAATTTCCCCATGCTCATAGGACCTAGAGATCTTGGCAAATCAGTGAACATTTAATAGCAAAGAAGCGAGATGTTCAAAACCATTTATCCCATTTCTTCATACTCTTCAGCTCCTTTTGGGGCCACATAGAACTTCTTGCCCACTGATTTTATGAAGAAGCTGTATGCATTTCTTGATGCTTATCAGCCGAAGAGCTGATCTGAGAGGAAGCACCTCTGTGAGCAGACCTACTGCACTTGATAAAGTCTCTGTTTGCAGAACTTGTTCTTTCAGTTCACGTGGCCTTGCAGGCCATCAGTTTGATGAAGTATGAAGTATTAAATCACAACCCAAGGAATATTACCATGGTTTTCTTCCTTTTCCCATTTAAAATCTGTGAAACTACTGATTTTCCCATGGCTTTTGTCCAAAACCGTAACCTGCTGCAAATTCATTGAAAATTAATTCCAAATTTAGCCCAGCTTAATAACTCTTCAAGTTAATATAGCCAAGTTTTGCAGTTTAATAGATTAAAAATTGTCAGGTTTCGTGTCGCTTTGTGAGCATTTTGTTCCACTCAAACCACAATCCCACAACAAATTATTACCGCCAAATTAAAGCTACGAAAAAAAAACCACCTTTGCACTTTGAAAACTCTGCACTTTAGTGGAGTTCAGATCTGCAGTTTAATTTTGTCCTGTTGCATAAAGATGGGAGGAACCTCCTTCTAGATCCAGAATGACTGCCAAGTCATAGCCCTACCCAGACTGGGATATTTGGACCCATATGCTTTTGTTTGGATCCTCCACTACTTTTTCCTTAAAATGGAGGGTGTGCTCAGATCATCTGCAAGTGCTTCAAGCCGTTTTCAGCTGTTAACCTCCCTTTAGTTGAAAATCATTACCCCTTGGCTGAAGCGTAATATCTAGTCACAGTTCCCCACCAGTATAAAGTGAAACAGTTTTGGTGGCCCACCCTTACTGAGAGGAACTAAATGAGAAGGGTAAACACCTACAAAGATGTTAATTAAAATGTTTGTGATCAGGCTGGTTACCTTCTAAGTTTTACTGAGGTGGTTTTTTTCCCCTAGCTTCTGCATTCTTCTTCCTAGGTATGATATTTGGAGACAGAAACATGGGCTGATGGTGACTAAAATCACATTACCCTGAACAGGATGACCCTTGCATTTTCAAGACTGAATTACTCTCTGGGATCATGCTTAAAAACAGATTTATAGTTTTTAATCTCCTCATAAGGTATGTCTGTAAAGTACGCTATAATATATAGGACAGGAATTAATCCCAAATTTATTTAGGTTTTTTTCCTTATTTCATCTGTCAAAAGATTGCCATTTCAATTATTTATTAAGAAAATTATGTTTTTCAAGGTAAATGCATTACTTTCATTATCTGCTTTCAATTAGCTGGGAATTCACTATGTTCAGCCAAATGTCCATTCATCAACAAATTCCAGATTCCTGGCAGTCTGAACAAATTCCCAATTTTCATCTTTTATGGGTAAAATAAGTGAAGATATTCATGCCTTATGCTAAATTATGGCTGGGGTTAGACAAGCCTGGAGTGCGGAGAACACAGCTATGACAGGTCTTGAAATATATTAATAGGTGTTTTGATAGAAGTAGAGCTGAAACCTTTTGGAATCTTTTTTTCTTCAGGTGCTTTGTAACGTTAACTAGACGCCCTCCTGCCCTCCTTCATGGGCAGCTTAATGAACTGAGCTGATCGCCCTCCAAACTGCATGCAATAACTTGAGGAGGCCATGTCGAATTGCAGGGCTCTGCCTCCCACAGGGACACGCGGGAATAAAAGCAAAGCGAATCACACCCTGCACCGCTGCAACTTTTTATGTTATATACAGCCCTTCCAATTCTGAATTCGCATTTTCAGTGCAAGGCTATGCAGAGTAGCTCTAGCAGTGTCATGGGCTGCCCTGGGGCCACCTGTATACTCTGGAGCATCAAGGAGGCAGTGAGCAGGGAAAGAAGCACAATGGCCAGCCCTGTTATGGTTGGACTCGATGACCCAGTGGGTCCTTTCCAACCTCGTCATTCTATGATTCTATGTGTCTGGGTGCAACATGGTCCAGGCTTCTGCCTCAGAAGTACTCTGGTGCTGGTCTTTCTTTCTCCTTCTGCAAAACAGGGCTACCTAGCTGACACAGTTACACAGCTTGTGACACCAGTTTCTCAGTCCAGCACCATGTCGTGCCGTGTAGCTGCATCCATTGCAGCCAGTTCCCTCCAGAGCCAGTTGCTTGCTGGAATAAGAAAGCCCCATTTCCCACCGTGGGAACTGGGCTTCTTGCAGAGAGGCTCTTTATCCTGAAAAGGGAACACAAGCACCTTTAAAAATACTTAACATGCTTTTTTAACATGCTTTTTTAAATGCCTCATGCTCAAAGGCACTTTTGCTATCTGCTTGCAATTAACACTTCACTCAGTGCTGAGCCAAAGCCCTTTTCAAGGAATCTCCTGGGCAAAGCTGGGAGAAAGGCTCTGCCCATCTGGATGGAGGGCAACCAGAAATCCCACCCCAGGCTCTATGCATGCTCTTCACAGCTCTGAGCTCAGTTACTCTCCAGTCACTGCCTTGAGTGGTACTTCACTGCATGGTGTGACCAGCCCCAAGCCATGGAGAGAACAGAGAAGCTGGATGGAATAATTCTACTATCCCAAATGGTTGTATCAGCCACCCTCATCTCTGTGGGGCAGCAGACCGCATGCCTGAGGAGGTCCTGGGCACACCACAGCTGGCTGCTCGGCCCCATGGGCATATTTCCTGCCCAGCAGGCGAGGAGACAGTGAGGAGAGCAACCTCACAACAAGGAGGTAGGCTCTAGCCAGAATGCTTGCTTGGACGCTAGAGCTTTGTTTTGAGATAGCCTTCAAACATAAGCAGTATTCAAAGCTCAACTTTTTCCATCCAAACTAGGAAGATTTTCCATCATTTTAGTAATTCATTTTATCCTCTCCTTCTTTTCTTAGTGAAAATGCTGTCTCTCTTGACTTCCTCAGTTTTTGGCAAAAATCCTCTGTCTTGGTCATCTCCTTTGCATTGCACAAAGTCATCTTAGTTTTGTGCTGTCCCTCTTTTTCCCATCTCAGACATTACTGACTTTCTGATTATATTTACTTGGTCACCTCTTCTTTCCTCCTCTCCACTCATGGTGGATATTTTCTGTTCCTCTTGTTCTCTCTTTCCAGTGGTGAGTAATACTTTCCTTACACTGTGGAATCTTCAGCCTCTCATCATATTCAACTCTTTGTAGATCTCCCCCTCTCCATGCATGCCCTGAGATTGTGTCCTCTTGCGCACTGTATTTTTGACATGTGAGTGAAGAAACAGTCACCAGTCTGCCTCTGTTCCCCAGGTTATTAGCAGAAAGCGAACTGTCCTTATATTGGGTTGATGCCTTTCCCACCAGATGCAGGAGAAGCAGGAAGATGACATTTTTTTTCCCTTATGTGATTTGTGTGCAGCTCAGCCACATATTTCTGTCCACACAGCAAGATGATTTAAGCTGATGTTTTGGGGTAAAAGCTCTGCCACTTTCACTTCTTGGGGATGCAGAGTCCTGAGCCACTTTGCCATCCAGAAGCTCTGCCAACGACAAGTGCTGTTGCTGAGGGCTCTCCCAACAGGCAAAACCATCACCATCTCTTTAACATCTGTCTAACGTCCCATAGCCTATGCAATCGTGAACTCGTGTGTTTATTTTACTGGTAGAATACACCTGCAACTTAAATATTGTATGATAAGCAGATGTTCACTTCTATAAATTGAACAATGCACAAAGATTTATAGACCCCAGCGGTTCAGATTTCGCGAGTGAGAGCCAAGGTCACAACTGGACCTTCAGATTCAATAAATCTTGACATTACTGGAGCATTGGGGGAGGGGAGGAAGGCGTCATTATAGGCCTATAACAATTTTAAAAGTATGCCAGTGATGATCTGCAAAGCAGATGTAAGTCAAGCTGATTTTGATATGTTACACTGACCCTTCCAGGCAAGAGATGAAATAACTCAGGCTTTGATTTGGAGTCACATGTGGACTATAGGAGTGGAAAAGGTGATAATAAGCCTCTGCTCATAAGAGAAACAGAGGGGGGAAAAGCTCCATGAAAAAGGAGAAATGTTTCATTTTAATGCTATAAAAAGGACACTGATGATATCACCAGTGCTGAATTTATTCTAATTAAAGTACTTTAAAATATTTATATGTGCTGTGCTATTCTTTCACTCATTGCACTAACACAAACCACCAGTTTAGCCACAGAAAAAGCAAAGTCTTGCATAAGCAGAGTAGGTACCAACTGCAGTAGTGCCTCCCAGTTCAGGAGGCAGAGTCAGCACTGCTGGGTGCATTTGGAGGCAGAGAATAGGTTGCCAGAAGTAATTCAGTCTCTAATGTCCCTTCGTACCCTGGTTTCTTTGCTGGAGCTTTAAACACAGGCTGGCAGCAAAGATGGAGAGGAAGAGACGCAAGGCAGAATGGACAGCCTGCACCAATGTTAGTGAGGAGGAAAGAGAGGCTGGAAACTGAGAGAGTTACAGAGAGTAAGAGGCAATGATGAAGCTTTTAAATGGAGACCAAAATATCCTGACACGGCTGTGTAATAAGCACCTTCATAGGGGCAACTTGGTAGCCATCGCCTTGTGATAGCTGCAATAAGATAGCAGAAAGGGTGTAAATAGAAGCAGCTGAAACCAGCCTAAACTGACTCTTGCCAGCCCAGAGCCCAGCCTGGGCTGTGACGCCCTCCAGAGATGTCCTACAAGTTTATCTACTTGCTTACTCCCAAGTTAGCACAATCAAAGTTAGCTTTTATCAGCCAACACACCATTGCAGCCTGGGCTGGGCAGGAAAAGCCGGAGCTGCCACTGATGTACATGGAGTCTACATGACTGGCTCCCCCCACGCCCCCTCCACCCTGTAGGCACCCGTCCCACTCCACACCTGCAGTTTTGCAACCACCTCGGATGTTTTAAAACAAACAGCTCGACTGGCCCGTTGAGCAATTCACAGTTACAGTAAAAGCCTACGTGGAGATTTCCAGTGAGCAATTATCAACTACACTGGTGTTGCAGTGTTTCTGCCTTTCTGTTTAGAGTAACTCATAGTGGTTTATGAGAGTCATCTAACTAGCAATTTTTAGGGACTTCCAAAACATGTAGTTCAGCCAAAAGCAAAGCAGAAAAAACAGTACCAGTCAGGAATTCCCCGGATACTAAATAATAGCTAATAAATGCAAATACCCACTACAGTAGAAGATGGAGGCAGAGAAGAGAACATAAGAGGCAGACGAGAGAAAACAAATATGAAAATATTGTGCTGTTTTTCTCATTGAGGTTGATGTGCATGTGAACATCTCCCCCATGCTCTTGTATCTGAAAGCAGAGCTGTCCAAAACAGAAGCAGACATGAAAATGTATCCTTTGATGGTTTCTGTTGCAATTGAAATGAAAATTTTGGAACCAAAGCCAAGTTATCACTAGCTGCCAGATACAATCTTTGCAAATGAGAGTGCTCCCAAGTATAACTGCGGAATATACCCTGGCTGCCAGCTTCAATACTGATAAACAGTCACATCATCCAAAAAAGCATGACAGTCTGAAGCACCAGCTCAAGATTTTTCAAAGTGCTTGCACAAGGGTGCTCTGGATGTCCATGCATAGCTCCCTGCATACCCTTCTGAAATCCAGCAGAAAAAGCTGGAGTCGGGTCAGGGTGGTCAGAGTGAAGAGCACTCCTGTCTTTTGCCCTCATCCTGGCTCAAATTTTTCACCTCTGGGCACAGGGCTCGTTTTAACTCTTACTGGCATGTATGCATGATAGGGGCATATTCTGCCTGAGAGGACGTAGAGAATCTCACAACACATATAGGCTTGGAAAAGGCTACTGTAACAACCTGATGTACAACAAACCTTCTGTCAACTGGTCCTTCACGATTGACAGAGCATTTTCTGCATCCAGCTCCCAAGTTATGGGACAGAGACAGGGGGAGAGCTCAGCTGTCCCATGGACATCCAGGAGTCCCAGCCAGCAATGCCCTGCAGTGATCTCAGTCGCCACATCCCCTTGCCTAAAAATTTTTTCCTTATGACCACAAGCTCCAGGATCATTAAGGAATGGTATTTCTCTCTGGTTTTTCCACTGCTACTTGTGAAAATCCTACATAACTAGGGCAAGTGGGAAGTGTTTACATTATCTGGTCTTTGTTTCGGTATCTTTAAACACTGACTCCAAAGTAATTCTGATTTTCCAAACAAGCACATCGTGGCTTCTTTACTGGTGAGGCACAGACTGTGAACTTCCCTGCCCTGGAAGTTGCAAAAGGCTGCTCTGGTATCTGCAACATCTTTTAAGGGAGCCCCTGGTGTCCTTAATAAAAAATTCATTTAGGATAAATCAATATTCTGCTTCATTGTCATCCTATATCAGAATGGGCTGCAGGTGAAAGTGAGTTTAGTGGTTACTATTTATTCCCAGCTGACTACTAATCCCATTTCCCATTGCTGAAATAAGGCATTAAAAATCAAAGTAGCCTCTCATCGAAAGGAAGACATTCCTAACAGCTGTATACTTCAAAGACTTCAGCCTTTTCTTTCCCCTTATCATCTCCCTAGGTAGCCCTCCGGGATATGTGGGATGCCAACTGCTCGCTATTCATCATGGCCCTGTTCTCGAAGGGCCCGTTGACTTTCAATAATTTATCACTCGATGTTTTGTGTGTTGCTGCAGAAATAAATCAGAACTGGGAGCGCCAGATGCTCCCGCATCCCATCGCACTGCATTAATTTATTAAAAAGGGGTTTTCTCAGCCCAGTATGGGGTGCAGGAATCTCCTCCACAAGAAGCAGTGAGGATGAGGGTTAAGGTCCACTGAGCCAAGTGTGAAGAGCGGAGAAATGGAGAGAGAGACAGAGACTTCAACGTGGAAGTACATGAGCTTGGAAACCCTCGCAGGGTGAGCAGGCGGTTGGCTTTCCAAGCAGAGCAAGCAAAGCAATCCAAGAAAAATACATTTAGTCCTTAAGCATTTAACTTTTGTTCTGGGCTCACAGTCTCTTTTTGTTTCTTGGACTAAGTCTCGCACCCGGATACGGCAAGTAAATATCAAGCTATAAATCACAAATTGTATGCTTGCTTTTCTTTCTTCAAGGTTGTATAACACAATGAAAAAGATCAAGCAAACGCAAACCAATTTTATGCTGCACATGCAGAGTGCAAAAGGCCCTGGGTCTCTTCCAATGACCCCACAAGAATGATAGGTCTCCTGCTAACAAGATCTATTTATCTGAGCATCACACAAATCTTCCTGTGGATTGAAGAGTTTCTCCTGTTCTTGTTTTCTTTAATGCTCTTGCAGTACAGTTAATTTAACATACAATGACCCTTCATTCAAACCTTCTGCACATATACATTATGGTAGTTTCATCAAATCGGCCTCTGGCAGATCAGGAAACACAAATTTCCTACATCCTTTCCCAGAGTCCTGAATGCATGTCAACAGCTTTTTGGTACTTATCACCCTTGGTCATTTCTCATCTCCCCTTCAAAAAGGAAGAACTGTGGCTGCTAACACACAGTCTTGCCTCTGATGCTACCACTGGAGCATCTGGTTGACCTTGCCTGGAAGACAGGAGGGTGCTGGGACTTCTTGAAGTTCTGGGACCTTGCCCTTGAAGTCCAGCTTTGCCAAGGTTGCACGCTCAGTTGCAGCAGGGCCTGAAGTTACATCACTGTTATTCTTAAAAAATCATATTCTAGTTACCTGCAAGGGGAAAAGCCAAAGCGAGTGTTCATTATTCTTCCTTCCCCTCAAAACATTGCTTAAGGAAAATCTTCTGCTGACCTCTGAGCATGTAAAAACGGGACTTCAGAGCATCACATAACTAACTGACAGCTGGTTCTTTTGGTGACAGCAAGAAAACACACTTTCACCAGATCCTTTGAAAGTTTTTAAGTCTTTGCTGCAACTAGAGAGAAACTTCGTAACCTTTAAGGGAATGAGTTGGCAGGTGGGTTTTAAGCCCCCATTTCTGTCTGCATTCTCTCCTCCTTTTCAGAACTTTCCATTTGCATTGACATTTTCCCAAATTTGTAAGCTAGGGAAAGATATACAATGTGCATAATTCTAGCCTGAAGAGCTGAAGTTTGCCAATGTTATGAGAAAGCATAAGCAAGAACTTATAAAGGGAAGTGTTGGGCAATCCTGTCTTTACTGAAAGCAAAATCCCCTGCCGTGCCTGCCACCAAGATTAATTCCAGATTTCCTTAGGTTCTGTGACATGCGCAGGGCTTGCCCCAGCAGCTGCTGAGTGCTATCCCATCTAATGATAGCTTTAAAACCCCTCAGCCCTGGCATCAAGAACATCATTCTGAGGAGATTTTTTCCTGAAACCTTTGTAAGATATCAGAAAATCCTGTTCAGTCAGTAAGATTGTTGCTTATCCTCCTGGTACAACGCAGCTTCTGCTAAACCAGAGCCATTCTGTGCTTGAAGATAAGCAAATGTTACCAAAATTACCGCAGATCATGAGATTACTGCTCAAGGTTGCAGCAAAACACAATTTGCAACTTAAATCTGTTTTCTCGCATTTACAGCCTTATTCAAATGTCTTCTTTGGCACTGGAAGCATTTGTCTCAACCTAAAAGTGAACTTTGGATGGGGGGTGGGAGACTGAATAAACCACTACAGCTGGTTTTGAATTATCCAGGAAGAAAAAAATGTACATTTTCCAGTATAAACATTATCTCGGGTTTATTTGGGGTTTTTTTCTGTTGGTTTGTTTTGGGACTTTTTTTTAGTTCAAGGAGAACATTCAGTTTATTTAAAGTTAGATTAATTTATTTTATTTAGATGTCAGCACAGCACATCTGTATTTCTCGGTGAGATAGAGGAACATAAGAACTACTCTGTGAGGTCAGACCAAGGGTTGGTCTCACCCCATATCCTGCCTCCGATGGCGGTCAGTAGCAGATGCTCAGAGCAAAGCACAGAGGAAACGGGACCAGCGCCCAGAGGCCTTTCCTGGCATCCCTGCTGCGCTCGCAGCGCATGGTGGTCACACGGCTTCCTGAGCCCGAGCTGCAGCTGGGCTGCGGTGTTTGACGGTCACCAATGACCCAATCCTCTCTGAATTTGTCTAATCCCTTTTTGAGCCCCTCTACCTTCTTGGCCTTTGCAGCTTCCTGTGGCAAAGACACAGGCACGAGGCAGCTACACTGAGTGTGAAATTAATACTTCCTTGCCCTCTTTTTAAACCTGATAATGTCCTTGGAAGACTCTCGGTTCTTACATTATGAAAAACACTAAGTTGGCTCTTTCCTTGAGTAGACCTTTTTCCATAAGCTGTTTTACTGCCCCTGTCATGCAATCTTGGTCATAGGCCTCCTCGTTGTTATTCTCTCTGTACCTCTGGCTGTCTTCTACCCATTTTTCAGGGGTTGAAACATAGCTTGGACTCACAATTCAAATTACAATTTCCCTTCCTGATATCCAGTACTTAATTTGCCTATGTTTTTACTCCTATGTTGAGTAGCAAACAATGCTAACGGAAAATTTTCCATAATTATTCCAACCTTTTTTCTGAACAGCAGCGGTTTGCCGAGCACCAAGTGTTGGCTAAATGCTAATCATTTTTTAACTTCCCTTCTGTTTCATTACTTTGATCTTACCAGCCCTGACTTTCTCCTGACATTTTATCTTCCAGTCACTCCACAGTGTGAGATGCTCTGCAAATTTTTGGTCCTTCTGAAGGGTTCTGCTTCATCTGCAAATGTGGTTAACTTGCTGTTTATCCCCTCTCCCAGATCTTTGATTAAAACATCAGATTATACCACCTACATCTACACTGTTTTCTGGAGTAGAGCAGTTCTGCAAGAGGACTGGGGCCTTTCTCCCTCTACAGCTTGGCTTTCCAATGTGCCTGGGGCAAAGTACCACTTTTGGAAACTGGATACGCTTTATCACTGATGCCTTGCTTAGTCACGTACTCACTGATTTCTGCAAAGGCTGCCAACAGATTTGCAAAGCCTGACTTTCCCTTACAGAAGCAACATTTGTTCCCTTTCACCATCTATCTCATATACATGGGACCTATCCACGTCTATCAATTCTAATCTATGATATAATTTTCAATACCTTGCTTGGTATAGAAGGTCAACATTCGCAGTTCTTGAGTTCATTCTTGAATTATTTCTAGCTATAGCTAATGCATCTGGAATAAAAACTCAGTTTGGAAGTAATTAGAAGGACAATAAGTATTCCCCGTAGACAAGTTCAGTTATCTTTGCTGGTTTCCCTGTTAAAATTGTAACTTCTTCCACAAACTAGGCCAAAGTATGCCTACAACTAAAATATTTGGAAAGTTGCCTTTTTCCCTTGAACAAAATGTTGATTTAGTTTCTGCCCAGCAAAATGTGTGGGCAATTTGTTCCCCCATGAACTCCATTTTTGTAGTCTCAATTTTGCTCCTATAGT
Organism: Cuculus canorus; assembly: GCF_017976375.1. Taxonomy (NCBI): domain Eukaryota; kingdom Metazoa; phylum Chordata; class Aves; order Cuculiformes; family Cuculidae; genus Cuculus; species Cuculus canorus. The sequence continues at coordinate 90,589,165 of NC_071401.1, forward strand.
CTCTTGAGGGTCAAACATAATACAAGGCTTCAACTGAACATCCAGAATGTGTCATATAGTTCAGCATCTGCAATTAAGGCTGCAAACCTAGTTTATAATTAATTAGAGCCCTCTTACACTGGGAAAATGCACTAGCATTATTTTTCCCCTATAATTTCATTTATATTGGTACAGCTTTCCCAGTGCCCACTCCTTTCCTGAAAAAAATGTGCATATTTACGGATGTTTTAGCATATTTTCCTTCAGCGGGATTACACTCAGTTTTACAAAGTAGAAATTTTCCTACTTTTAAAATGTAGTTAAATGTATAATGTAGGGTAAAAAATATGCAAGTCTATACACAACTTGTCTGTCTGCCTTATACACCTGAATGGGTGTACATACGTGTGTGTGCATAACACTGCGTGAGCACTCATGCAGACGTTAGAGAAGGCGAATGCATAAACAAAGGCACGCGTACAGGAATTGTATTTTACTTCAGAAAACACTAAATAAAACCCAAAAAGGTAGATGCGACCCACAGCAGTGAAGGCATCGAGCACTTAGTCATGAATGTAATTAGAAATATGAAAGCACTGAAGCACTGTCTGTGAAATTAAAGCAACCCATCAGATGGTTTAAAAATAGGCTCACGCTTGAACATTTCACCTGCCCAGGGCTTCTGTGGATATCATCATGGTACCATCTAGGTAAACAAATACAGATTAATGGAGGGAGTGTAGGTGCATTCCCCTCTCTCCCTCAAAATTAGCAGTGCCACCACACTGTGCATTCCCACATGATAAGGCATCAGGGCTTCCCTCCACTCCTGAGTCAGTTCAGGGCTGTGTTTGCCTCTGGGTAATGTTAAATTTAGGGCTTGTGTTTCAGGACTACTCATCTTCACTTCGCTGCTCTCTCGGCTGCAGTATATCACTCACAGGCCAATACCCTTAACCTATAGGGGGATATCCCATGTGGCATACACTAATTTATAAATGAGAATGATGTCTGAAAGCACCACATTTCAGTGAAGAAAAACAAACCTTATGGACTCTTTTAAGGCTATGATAAATTAGAATGTGCACGGTACAAATATTTATCTTGCACCCTTATTACAAGAATTTCCTTTTCACTGGTTAATTTAATTACAAGGTGTCCCTTTGGATTAAAACTTTGTAAGATGGATATATTTTTCCCCAAAACATAATTCATTTTGAATGAAGAGGGGAAAACTCATAGCTCCTGAACTTATTAATAACGAACTGAATTAGAATACATTCCTGGCTTCCTTGAACACTTACGTATGTTATGGGATAGCTGGGAGGGGAGGCAAGAGGGATTATTTTTGTTTTCAAGAGAGGGACCTGATCCCAGAAAGACTGTTAGGCACATATGATGAGGAGTTAGTCACAATGATTTCTTTGGCAAGGAAGAAAGAAGCAGAAACAAAAACAACACCGACCCAACTTTCTGTCAAAGAGGGGACTGGGATGAAGGAGCTGGTATGGGATCATTCGTCTTCCCTTCAGATGCCCATGATTCCCTCTCACTCAGAAAAATCCTCCTTGTGCTTGGCAGTCTGTGGCTGTGAAGGAGACTGAGGACAGCAGCAGGAGAAGCAGTCAAGCTTGCCAGGAGTAGTTTATGGTCTAGAGAGGGTCACCCTCCTGCACAGCCCTGGGAACCTCCCTGTGCGATGCAAGTCATTTCCCAGCACAGGACACGGCCTCCAGGGAAGACAAAACCCACAGAAGACCAACCACACCCGGGTTCAGCAGGCAAATTCGGAGTGAGAGTAGCCATCTTCTGAAGACGTTACCTGAGCTGTAGACCCCAGAAGAAAAAGAGGAGAGATGATGCCTGCTGGAGAAGATGCTGTTTAGGAGTTCAGAGAGTCATGATTTTGCCTTCGGTCTGCTGTGCTAATCTTAGATATGCCACTCCATCTCACTTCTTGAGACCTCTTCAAAACTTTTGCCTGATCTACTTCAGGGTAATACCTCTGGATCACAAGCTGACTCCTGCTGTGTCTGTGCAATGAGACAACAAGGTTCATGCAGAACTTTGCTGACATACAGGCATTACAGAAAGATGATGACAAAACTGCAGCTGTTTCTCCAAAATATCTGTTTTGCCTCTGCTCACAGAGTAATTCCTAGAATTAACCACCAGAAAATTAGTCCCTGCCTATTTCCTACAGAAGGGTAAGTAATTTTGTGCCTGATTATCTTTTCAAGGGAGAGTTTAGACATACAAACGCTTGGGAGAGGCTTCTTTTTCAACAGAGGCTGGTGTTTACAGCCTCTATCACTGCCTCTGTGGCATGATGATGAGGGACGATTGTAATGATGTTTATGGTTGAATAAAAGAAAAAGGCTTGTCATTTCACTTCCTCTTTAGAGGAGGATTTTCTGATCAGTTTGGAGTCAGTAACTCCTGTTGTATTTTCTTTCATTACAGAGCCTACCAATACACTGCTAGCAGATTCATTAACAAAACAAGGGGTATCACTGCTGGAAGAAAAGGCTACTGAAATGTAAATACAAAGTCTAGCAAAAACATCTCAATCATATAAGCTTGAATTTGAATCATTACTGCAGGTATAATTGAAGAGGCTTCTCAACACATTATTCAAATCCATGTTGATGCTGTTTTGCCTGCCATCCCCCTCCAGCATCTGCAGAAACCTCTCTGCTGACCCTAAGACCTTTGGTGAGATTCAAGCCACAGCATCTGGTCAATGCCAGCTCTTATGTCAGTGACTGGCACCCCTTCATGGCTCACACGCCCCACTTTAAAGGAACTATTATGGCCATGCTGAGAGTTGAATGACAAAACTCAAAGGAAAATGAGCTAGAAGATGTTTCCCTAGCAACTGTGTATAGCAGTTTTCCCACCAGTTGAACATTACAGCATCACACTTTGAACTGAAAAAAATACAGAATGAAATCTTTACCACTTAAATGGTAAGTGCAGTCTGGCAGAGACACAGCCTTCCTTGGTCACACTAACCAGTCCCTGACTCAAAACACTGGTTTTCACTTTATTTGGAAGGCCGCTCAAAATAAGGAACAGCAACAGCCATGAACAGAAGTTCAGGGAGCACAGCAACCATAGGAGCTGGCCCTGAAAATAAAAAAGCTTGATTTCAGTATTGTTAAAAGAGAGTAAATGTTGATTATCTCTTTCTCCTTCCTTTCCTGATCCTTCTCACTACACCAGTGGTGCAACTTAGCATATGCTGTTTAACAAGTCACCTTTGGCCATCTGACACACTTTGGCTTTCTTGAAACAAAAGCCATGAGTTCCTCATTGGCGAAGCGAGGCATAGCCACCGATCTGTAATCATCTTTGCACAGCAAGTCTTTCTCAGTCCTTCTTGCTTATTCTTCCTGAAATGGCCTGACTTTCAGAAACAGCATGCCCAGGTGCAAACCACCCTTTCTTTCCTGGCAGGCTCAGAGGTCCATATTTTCCCTCCACCATACTACCCAGAGTAGATACAGTGAGTGATGCAATTACAGGGAAGGAAGAGGTGACAGTCCCATTATTAATAAAAACATCCATCATTTGTTTACATCGCCACCATTATTTTAACTGCTGTAGTCCAGTCTACTGCATGAGGTTAATTTTTTATGCTAAATCCTGCATTATCTTCCAGAAGGACAGTAACCATTTCCCTCAAGGATGCTATTCTGGTTTGAATATTTATGCATACAGAAGAAAGGCTGCTATGACATCATAATGTAAAATCTACTTGCATTGGTATATTACCTATTAGTTGTACTCCCAAGACAGATACAACATCTTAACATATCACCCCAAGAATAATTTCCACTCACTTGAGCTGGAAATGTCCTGTTCCATAAACTTGGGTTCCTCCCTGGGACCTGAAAACACTCCCTAGAGATGGCCAACTTGTTGTTTTCCTTAGCTGATACATGCTTGGCTTCACTAACATGGATTAAATTAGCGATATTAAATCCAAAACATTGTATCTCACTCTGTGATATACGATTTACCTCCTGCAATACGAGAGGCATTTGGCACACTGAGGCAGAGATGCCTCAAATGCCACCAACAGGACATTTTTATAAAAAGAATGTGAGGGGAGGGAAGCATTCATCAACATCCATGCATTAGAAGCTTTTCCTTCTGCTTGTCAGGTGTTGATACTCATGTAATTCCCTCTTTCTATAGCTCTCTACATGCCATCAGTAGGAAAGCTTGACCAGGGGCTTTGCAGACTGGTCTAAAGAGTCTCCAAGCATCTGAAAGCCTCAGCTGGTGAAACAGAAGGAAGACTATGGAATTGCTCTGACCTACAAGAAAGGGAGCGTTGCTTCGTTCCTAGAGAAAGTGGTAGGTTTGTGCAACTGAGCAGAGCAATCCAGGAGGGAAAACAACAATCAAAGAGTTAAACCTCTTCTTGGTGAGGAGGCAATTCTACAATTGCTGAGTCTACTTTTGCCTCTCAAAGTTACAAGTAGGGACTTGGGCAAACCACAAGACTCACAGTCACCTGTAGACTTCAAATGCTGAGTTTCTAACCCAATCCTGACTCCCAGTTCCCCTACATGACTAGGAGCCTTTCGAGAGGCTTTGGAGAACTTCATAACTGCATACAATAGAGTCAAGGACTGACAAGTTTGGTTTTCTTCTCTATAATTCAAGTAGCAGCCCACCCACATACTTAAATTAAGGTGTACTTTACAGTAACGAAAAGTCATTAAAAGCTCTTCTTACGAGAGTTTTTTGTGAAAATGTCTCTGTTACTCCATCAATCCCCTCCACTGACACAGGATGACACAGACATAGTAGATCAGGCAAGCAATATTACGGACATTTTTCTGTGATGTACAATCGCAGATCCTGTCCTGCTCATCAACATACTTACATGGCGTCAGGAATGTTATCTTGTAGCTGGTAATTCCCCCTCATGAATCCATGTGCAGTCTTGGTAGTGTTACTTGCAAAACTTTCCTTCACACTGGTTGGAGCTGGCACTGGAGTCACTATCTGTCTTTCCTGTCTGCACAAGGCTTTGATCCAGATTCTCATCTTGCTATGAGCCAGGGCATGGCTCCGCCTGTCTCTCCATCCCACCAGGTGCCACGACCCAGAGCTGCTAATGCTGCAGCCACAGAGATGGTGCTGCAACCCTGTCACAAATCAGTGATTTAGATCACTGAAAGAACCACTGTCAGAGGTCTCAGCAAAAGAGGTTTTATTGAAATATGAAGTTGCAAAAGTGATTGTTAACAAAGTTCAGTGGCAAGGTTCACTCTATTACTGTATGGCACAATCGTTTAAACAATGATTCAAAACTACCAAGGCAAAGTTACCAAGGCACAAAAATCAAAGTTACTATCTTATAAGGTTGTGCACGGTATCAGTCACTTACCAATGATCTGTTGTCAGTGAAAGGTTTCTCTGCCTTGGGAACCAACCTTGAGAGGCGTCCCAGCTCAAGGGGAGATCGCCACCATGCAGCCAGGCTGCTCAGCAGGGAGAGCTCAAAGGTGGCTCACTTAGCCTGTCATATTTATGGGATGAAGTGGTTGGCTCATAGTCAAATTGCATGCAACGGGAAAGGTATGCATGGGGCTCCTTATACTCACAACTTTCTTTGTTCTTTGATAAATGAGTCTTGGAAAAGCTACTGGCTATTCATGTATTAATCGCATGATCAATGTTCCAAGCTCATATGCATGGATGCTCATTGTGTCACTCTGCTCCTTTCTGGGTTCTCAGGGAATAGATTGGAACTAGAGAAGTTCTTGGCTCAGTTACGGTTTAGGCCTTTACCTCCTTTGGAGCCTGTACCAAACTACCACTAGTTTGGTTAAGGAGTCAAGTTGATCCGTCACAGACCCCCATACCTACATATCTGCAATACTGCATTTTGCGCTGGGATCTGCCAGGATCTGACTCATTCTTAGGACCTGGCTACTACAGCTGAAGCATGTTGACTACCCTGAGACGAGTTGAGGAGTGCAAGGACGGGAAAGCAGTGAAGCAATTGCCCTTTCCCATAAAGTATTCCCACAGAAATCAATGGTTAAACTGTTGGGACCTCAGCAGCAACAGTTCAGGTTCTTCATAACTGTTTGCCTCCTGAAAGGAATTTTGCTTCATTAAGATGCATTAAGATTCTTTCTAATTTGAACATCCTATTGCTTCGAGCCTTGGGTTATCTTCATTATGTTGTTGCCAACAGGGAATCAAAAGGGGCATCTCTGAACCTGCTGCAAGGCTGTGAAACTTTGCTGAGCATTATGAGTGTTAGTCATTGGGTGAAAGGGAAAGGGGCAGGCACATTCCCAAGGGAGTGCCTCCTTGTTTGATACCATTGTTATGGAAACTTAAAACTTCAGGATAAACTGGGAAGGCCAGTGATATGCAAATGGCTCAAAGCCCAAAAGACACTTATTTGCTCACTGCTTACCAGGCTTCTGCAGAACAGAATGTCTGAGTTTCTCCCTTTTGTGAAAATGAGCTTTACTGGGGTCCTGAAGGCCAAACTCCCTTGTAGGCGTAGTCGTAAAGGTCAGGAATCCAGCAGTGGAGAGGTGATAAGACAAAAATCCCAACAGTCACTTGAGATCCTTACTCTGGAAAAAAACACTCACACAAAAGTGGCAAAAACAGAAGACATGATGCAACAGCAAGACAAATTAAAACCATGTGTTTCTTCCCAGGATGAGTTACCTACTGGGAGAGGGATGGCAAGAGCAGTGGCTCTGTTGTGTACCTCCAGCTTTTCACACACATTCAAACCCAGTCATCTAGCAATGACAAAAACTTAATGCATTTTGTTAAACTCAAACAATATGATTTTAACAATAGAGGAAGTAAAGTCCGTTAGCAGCAAAGTAAGTGACAAGATAGAGGTGGTTCATTGCACAATGAGTTGCTAAGCAGAATGGTGCTCTACCATGCTGCAAAATAAAGCTCTTTCAGACAAAGGAAAGGGTTCATTTTTTTTGTTGCAAATGGCTTAATTAATCACTTCCCTCAACTCCAAATGAAAAAGGCTTGAGCTACAAAAGCTCTGCTTGTATTAAACTCCTAGCAATACATGCTCTTCTCTAAAATTCACTTAGCTGTCAGAATAGGGAAAAAATGCCAGCAGCAGAGGTTAAAAAATTGTGAAGTCCAGGCACTTTGATGAGGCTTTTCCTTTAAAAAAAAAAAAAAAAAGAAAAGAAAAAGTACATTGAAACCCAGCTCTAGAGAAGATATTGTTCCCATTTCTCCAGAAGGGAGAGGCGGGGTGAGGATACCACCAGTGCTTTTACACGCAATTCTTTCATGTAAATGATTTCAAATGGGAGCTCTTGCTCTTGCCTGCAGACAAAAGCAGAATGCATCATTCTTGCCAGACCACCTGGGACATGGGGAGGAGAGGAAATTTCCAGATGGATTTTAAGACAATTCATTTATATTTATATAGCCAGAATAAATGTTTTTTTTCTGAGATAGCATTTCCCCTTGCTCTATCTAGACCACCAAGAAAAGAGGGAGGCACAGAATTTCTGTTGCATTAATAGTTCTGGTGTTTACGGTTCTGGCTTTTATGAACTTGTGGGAGCTGTTTATTGAGTCATAAACTCTACTAATGGGTATATTATCTCTAAATTATGTAAGTACTACAGTATTTCGGTTAGTTAAAAGAAAGGTTTAAAACAGTTACACATTTACAGTTTATCTCAATTACCAACATGATCCTATAATGGGAATTTAATTGCTAATTGCTAGCTTATATTGCAGAAGAACTACAATAACAACACACAATATATAGCCTGTATAAACATGTTCAGACAATACTATATTACCTCCTTTCACTGCTACCTCCTTGCATAGAGGGTTTTTTTATTACGATGATTCAATTCCTAAATGCCTCCAATTAGGAATTCCTCTTTGTCAAGAAAGCATTTCAACCAGTGCTTCGTTTGACAGATTTTAGCAAGCCTTCTACATAAACCTGAGTGGCTTTCTGCAAAAGGGACAGCCTTATGCATACACTTAAATTCCTTGCTAAACTAGATTCTCAGAGAGCTCTAACAAGAGAAATCCTAGTTCGTTTTAAATCAACTCAGGTTTCCCAGCTAGAGTGAAACTTGACCAAGACACAGTAGGGCAGAGTCTGAGTCAAGCTCATTGAGGACACTCAGGTCCACCTGATAAGTACGGCTCCAAGACTCTGCTCAATCTAAGCTCCAAAACACCCCATGAGAGGAATCACATGGGTGGTCAACACGTAGTGTGGACTCACACTCTGCTCTGCCCAGTCTGCCCAAGTTTAACCCAGACTACCCACAGGTGCCTAAGGCTCAGCCCTTCCTACGTGTACCACGCTCACTGTGGTGCTGCTGCAGCCTGCAGCAAGTGTGGTGAGCATCCAAGCAGTCGCCATGCTTGATCTCAATGCTCCTCTAGCAAGGCTAACAAGGGTAGGACTCACCTCACCCAACAGCAGTGCAAACATCTACATTTAGCTGGGTTTTTTTTAAATCCCTTCACAGTCAGTGCAGAGGGAGGGGCAGTGTGTGGATATCCTGCTTCCCGTAGATATTCCTGAAGGCTAGTCACTCCCTAGAGGTGCTCATCACGCTTCCATCAGCAAGTAAGGGATCCAGAGCACTAGTGCAGGTGCAGACATCTGCACTGTAGATATCTGAAGGCAAGGAACCTAAGTCTCACCCATAAACTGTATCTAATTTAGAGAAGGCTGTGTCCCACGTGTGCCACAGCAGCTCTGCAAAAGGTCTTCCGTTTTAAGACAATTCCCTGCTGACAGAATTGTCTTTGAAAGTGGGAGCCTTATCAAGTACTGTTAGGTGATACAACAAACTTTTGCTATTACAGATCATCCCACCATGCTGCTTGCCAGGGATCCGCACCAGATTTCTGAGAAGTTTGTGAATCAGCTCCTTCACTTCTCTTTGTTCATTGTTCTTAATATGAAATTAGCCTGATGAAAGAGGAGAGCAAAGAGGACAGATGGCTAGGGTGAAAGACAGATGAGGATAGCTAGTTTGTTTGTGTGTAATACATAGCAGAAGAAACTTACAGATGATTCAAAAATGCCTAAATGTGTAGAGAAAGGGTTTACATAGTCAATCCTGAACAAGTTTTATCTATATTAACTTCCTCTTCTTGGTTATGTCCTCTTGCTGGTTTTAAACTTTACTTTGGAAACTGGTAGGGACACGGACTTGTCCCTGCATCCCTACCTGGCTTGTTTGACCACTGCCTGAAACATGAATGCTGCTTCCAAATGGGTTGGTCACCACTCTAAAAAAAAAAAAAAAAAAAAAAAAAAAGCAAGAAATTAATTCACAGCAAACAGTAACCTAAAAACTCTCCTTTCTATGTAGTTTTCCATCAAATGTTATCCATATTGTCCTCTAAACCCTAAAAAATAATTTAAAAAATCAGACTGAGCTCATATTGTGGTATCTTTATCTCCACAATATGATTGTAACTTCTTCACAAACATGCTTCTGTTTTGTCTTTCTCGTCATACTGCGGCTTCCTGGCTGAGCCACCTCGAAGAGGAAGAAACGCTGGGAGCAAATATGCAACAGGTAAGTTACTCAAGGTACAGGACATTATTGCTTAAAAGAACCGATGTTTCTCTCCATGTCACTGAATAACATACATATGACTACAAGGTGTTACAAACTGGAACATTCATGTAATGATTAGCAACAGGAACACATAGAAGGGTCCAGCAAGCAAGAGACCAGTGAATGACTGTTACTGATATAAGGATTGCTGGTCTCTGAACGCTATCAAGTGACTGAAAACATCCAATATGTTGGTTATTGTGGAATTAGGATCCATGCAGTTTTGTCACATAAAGCTCACCTTTGGGAGGCTGAAACATCTCCTGGGCTAAAAGGACAAGGCAGAGATGGCAGACAGGAGCCAACTGAGCCCAAACTTGTACTGTGAAGAGCTTTCCTGCGATGAAATAGGATCAACTCACATTAACACGAAGGACAAATGCTGAAGGAGGACTTCAACATCTTTTCATTTATGTAGATGAACATCTGTCTGACATTGGTACAAACGGCTCTGTCTAGAAAAACACAGTAGATGCAGGAAAATATTGCCTGGTGGGGATTTTCATTTTTCTCCACAGATACTGTATGGTTGCTTGGGGCTACCATCCATGCCTGAGAGGGCCCATCTGCTGGTGATCAGAGCAGACACTGAACTGGATGGGAGCAGAAGCTGATGCGAGGCCATGAGCTAACCAGTATACCAACTGCACATGAGGACTGGTCCTCTTTGTCATTTTCAGCCTGACATTTGCTTGCAGCAGCAGCAGCTATTCCAGAAAACTTCAAGCCTCTTGCTTTCAAATGCCAAGTCAAGGAAATACAAATTAACACTGAACATACAGCAGACCCCAGCAGCGAGACGGGGAGCCAGTACTGTAATGTGAATCTCTTCACTCCTGCTGTGGACAGCACAGATACTTGTGGAAAGAAGATATCTTTGGCTCCCCTACAGAGACTGAAAGCTGAGATTAATGGCAACTGTGAGAGCTGCCTTCCCCTTTATGCATTGCATGCTTTAAAGCTGTGGCCTCCTGCCATCTTGAAATATAATCTTGTGGTATTGTCTTCATTCAGGCCCCTCATCAGCAAAGTGAAAAGAGAGAAGAAGCTGGTGGCAGGATTAGAGGAGAGGTAGAAATATTCCGGGCAGCATATGCTACAAGACATATTATATAGAGTCTTATCGGATTGCTCAGTGACTAGGGATTTCTCTTCTGGAAGTACTGCTTGTCAAAGACAAACCCGGTGAAAAGTGTTTATAACACATTGCAAGCACAATGACAAGCACTGAAAATATTTTTCAGGCCCTGCCTGCCCTGATCCTAGGAGATTCTTCTGTGATCATCAGGGTTACGTAAGATGCATGGGAAAAAAGAAGTGAGAATAATAATTCAGAAGAGTACCAATAAACATCCTAAAATCACTGTCCTCAGCTGACCCATCTCAATCTTAAAAATAACTGAGTACTTTAGTCTTCAAGGCTGTTTGACACTCTAGTTTTAGAAGTAAGAAACCACCTTTTATTGTCCAGTTGAATTTACTCATGGAAAATTGTTCTTAGTTGAAACAGATTATTTTCACCTGGCCACAATGTATTTCCAGAAAGCAGTCATATTCTCTCTGAGATTTCATTTTATTTCACTAAACAAGCCAAGCTCTCTTGGTCACCTTTCTAGTTCTTCTCTCTAGTTCTTCTCTTCTGGTTCCAGTTTGCAGTCACCTCTTCTTGATTATGATTGATCAGACCTACACACAGGGTTTCACATGAAATTACAAAAAATTATATTACTTGTACTATATTTTTTTTCTGAAAAGAGGATCCTCTTTGTCATATACACATAAAGGAAAACAAACTGAAGTGAATTTCCGGTCTCTAAAAGCTACTTGGGAGGTTCCAAATGTTCAGAATCAAACCATCTTGGAAACTCTCTGCTGTACAAGATTTCCAGACCTGAAACATATCCTTCTGAATTTTGAGGAACGTTAAAAAATTTACAAGGGCAACTGCATTCATTTTAAGTGTCAAGCTCAGTCTTTGTGGCATATTTTAAAAATCTTCAGTTTCAAACACAAGTTACTATTGTATTGACTTTTCTCGTCATGAAAGATAGCATTTTCCCCTTTTGTGTAAAAAAGCAGTCCTTGGTCTTGTTTACCACTTGAAGCACTTTAGCGAGTTTTCACAGTTCTATTTTTGACTCCCTGGACACAGACCCTCACTAAACTATTTCATTGCAAACATCTTCCTAAGTAGCACATAACTCACATAACTCTGCTTTGCTTCAAGTCCTTTTTTTTCTGACAAAAAAGGTAAAAAGCTGCCAAAAGGTTCCTATTTTGCCATATAGAGGGAAAATAATTTCTTCTCAAGAGCTCAGTGCTAAAGAGAAGACATACAATTAAAAACTTCATTCATACTATCATGTAAAGTGCAGCACAGTATTTCCGAAGGGAAGCATAATTCTAAAAGGGACCTCCAAGTTTCCAAAAACATACAGATTAATTGAATTAAGTTATTCTTCGAACTCTTGTGTTGCCCTCCATTTGGGGATTCAGATACACTGAATTCTTATCCTTCTAAAACACTTCCTCTCCGAATTGTAATTTCAGATTACAGAAAGTGTAGGGTTCTCAGTCTGCTGAATGTGTGAGTTTCCCAGAAACAGCAAAGGTGCACTGGCTTAGACCTCTTCTACTTCCCCTGTGGATCATGGCCATGGAGGAGTCAGCTCCCTGTTTTACCTCAGCTCTTTCATTCTTTAAACTAGCGTAATTATCTCCTTCAGAAAAGCATGCAGTAAATTCAGGTCTAGATATGGCTTTGAGCTGGCATAAGCTTAAAAAGATACAAAAATGCTAACAGGAATTCCACTTAATCAGTGTGATTTCGAGCAAAGAGAGAGGCATCAGTTAATTTTCAAAGGTCAAGTACACCACTACTGCAAGAAAGCTGCACACTAAAAGTGTCCTGAAAAACCTTCTCTTCATACATGTCTCACCCCACTAAACCTGGGTGGCTACTAATCCAAGTCACATTTAAATCAAAAAGCAAGAACTGATAGCTTCTGTGCCATGTCTGCAAAATATTTACTTGTAAATTGGAAGGCTATAATTATCTCTGATACCAGAGCAACTTTATACGGTGCTAAAACCTTGCTAGTATTTCCTTCATAACATAAAAAACTTTGACACAAACAATGCTTATGAATCACCACAGGGATAGAGCAAAAACACAGGCACAAGCTAAAGGGCAAGAAAGGAAATTTGAAAGGAATTACCTTATCACACTAATATAATCTGACCTAATGTTTTAAGAGGTCATCCAACAACCTTTTTTGTTTGCAGAACAAAGTAGGGTCAGTCAGATTTTGCTCTGTTTGACTCAAAGATTTCTCAATGCTTGTAAATTCTCCATATAACCAGACACAAAGATTAGAGGATACAGTTTTAATTATGCTTGTATAAGCATGAAAGAGTACTGTTGATTCACAAGGAGCAACAAAAAGTTGCACACGAAGTATACATCTCTGTTGGAATAAGAAATGAGTTGCGATAAAACACATATCTGATTTTTTGTTGTTGTTTTACAAGGAATGTTTTCAATATCTGTTTAAGTAAGCTTTGGAGCTGAAACACTAATTCAAAACCAGTGCCTTGCACAGGTCAGATTATTCTTCCTTGCCAAACAGAACATCCAGAAGAGATAAGTATTCGACGCCTTTCACAGGAATGGATGGTGGCTGTCTGCTCCAGTCATCTTCATTCTGAAATTAGTAACCCAGAGAATATCTTAGAAAATAATATCGAAAACAAGAATAATTAAAAGCTGGTCAACATAAGATCGAATGACCCACCTCATTTCACAAATCTGTGAAAAACTGAACCTTTACATAGCACATTTTTACCAATCACGCAGAATATTTTATTAAAAATGCTTTCTATCATTAGCCCTTTGGCAGATATTTTCAAATCAAATAATGCTATTTTTTCTGCATTAATATGGTTATACTTGAAAGTCTTGCAAGTTATCTATGTCTCAACACCAAAAACCATACAAAATAATGAGATAGAGAGAAAGAAGAAAAAAGTCAACTAAAAAAGCACAACTCTGCTGCTGAAATCTATCTGTCAAATACAGGTACTGTAGCCCCAAATTACTGCTGTTAATTCACGGTCAGTCACAAACAGAATGACAATTGGATTCTAAAGTTGAACAAGATTTAGGTCCCTTCCTTTCTCTGATTTTTTTTCCATTTCATATTGATTTCTTCATTAAAATATTCTTGTACTGTACCAAAGATAGCCTAGATATTGTAGCTACCTAACGAAATAATAAAGTCAATAAAACTCAGTAAACTCCACTGGCATCAGTTTGGGCACAGTTCATTAAAAATGGTTCAATACGCCAATATGACAGTTACAGCAAGGCTTTGGATCTAATAATGAGCTGATTATCTCAGCAAGCCAATGACTGCTTATAATCACCCTTTTTTTCTTTCAGGTGCAATTTTCCTTCCCTAATTCAATGTACCACTCTCAACATCAGTCCTCCTGGAAAGCCCATCCACTAGCTTTCTTCCAACAAAAGATAACACCTTCTTCAAACTCAAACAAAACTTCATCTCTTTAGGCTGATCAGAACATACATTTCACCACAAATGTCCAATTCAACCTCCCGTCCACCTTTTCCTCCACACCTTCAACTTGTGAAGGCTGCCTGTTGGTGTCACTGCCACTTGCACACCATGTTCACCCTGTAGGAGCTTCCTCCTACCCTCACCTACCAGAAATCAGGTCATGCTCAATGGCTAGACAAGCCATCCTGTCATGGGAGAAAAAAACCCACTCAAACACATTCAACACTGTATCTGTGCCTCTGCTTCTTTCACCCTGGCTTTTTGGTATAGAGTTTAGCACAATATTCCAGGCAAAAACCCTCCAGGCACAGCTCTGACCACCTTTTAGTTTCTGAGGTACTGAGGCTCACGAGGCTCCTCACCCTGGCACAATCTCCTGAAAATAGTCACTGTTTAAATGTTGAGTTATAACTTAAGCACAGTATTCTTGTGTAAGAACAAATACCCACTGAACAAAATCTAATGCATACTTTGAATCACAGGACTGCTGTATAAAACATGCGGAAGGGCTTTGATTTTATCCGTATAAAGTGGAAAAATTCTTCTCAATGAAGAATTAAAAATAAACTACCATGGAAAGTAGAGCAAACCAGCAGCATTGGGATCTCATTAGACATCACTGACAGTTCAAGATGCTACAGAAGAAAGAACTTGTAAGTCAAGTAAGCCAGCCACAGTACTTAAGGAATATTGGTTTAAAATAAGTCACTGTTGAACTGGAATTTAAAGGAATGCTATGTTTCTAAATGGTCTGAACATAACCAAATACATTCCGCACAAGCATAGCAACACACTAACTAGGTCAAAACAGCAAAACTACATGTTGGTGGAAAGGCTTTGAATTTATCTCTTAAAAATTTTTTAAAAATCAGCATAATTGGCTTATGCACCATCTATTTCAAAATCACAGAATCACTATTTTGGAAAAGACCTCCAGGATCATTGAGTCCAACAATTCCTATCAACCACTAAACCATGCCCCCGAGCATCTCACCCACCCATCTTTAAAATACCTCCAGGGATGGTGGCTCTAACACCTTCCTGGCTGGCCTGTTCCAGCGCGCAATGACCCTTTCCATGAAAATTTTTTTCCTGATGTCCAGCCTGAACCTCCCCTGGCGGAGCTTCAGGCCATTCCCCCTGTTCTGTCCCCTGTCACTTGAGAGAAGAGGCCAGCTCCCTCCTCTCTACACCCTCCTTTCAGGCAGTTGTAGAGAGCAATGAGGTGTCCCTTCAGCCTCCTCTTCTCAAGGCTAAACAACCCCAGTTCCCTCAGCTGCTCCTCATAAGACTTTTCTCCAGCCCCTTCACCAGCTTCATTTCTCTTCTCTGGACACACTCCAGAGCCTCAACATCCTTCTTGTAGTGAAGGGCCCAGAACTGAACACAGTATTCAAGGTGCGGTCTCACCAATGCCAAGTACAGGGGCAGAATAACTCCCCTGGACCTGCTAGGCATGCCATTTCTGATCCAAGCCAAGATGCCATTGCACTTGCTGGCTCATGTTGAGATGGCTGTCAACCGAGACCCCTGGGTGCTTCTCGTCCGTGCAGCTTTCAAATGTTCCATTCCGCACAAGATGGCAAGATCGGACTAATCTCTGCAGTTTGTTGATACTGCATTTTTATTTGCCCTAAATAGCAGTCTGGTAGAGATACACAAATTTGATCAATTTGATCCATCAATACTTCTCTTGCTATACGCCTACCAGTGAGGTGGTGTATTATATACAAGTTTTTATGGAGTTATAAAAACCACACAGCTATTTTCTGCAGTGTCAGTGGAGTTTAAAGTATTTCCTGACTATCTCAGCAAGCAAACAGATCCTTTGACACATGGCAATGATACTTGTGGATGAAGCGGTATTCACACCCATTGTTCATGGGCATTTAATTACACCTGTTCCCTCCTCTCTTTTCTTTTTTTTTCTTCCAGAAAAATGTCACAGAGATCATAGAATCATAAAATGCCAGGTTGGAAGGGACCTCAAGGATCATCTTATCCAACCCTTTCAGGTGATATACAGTTTAAATTAGATGGCCCAGCACCCTGTCAAGCTGAGCCTTAAAGGTGTCCAGTGTAGGGGGAATCTACCACTTCCCCGGGGAGATTCTTCCAATGTTTAACTGTTCTCATAGTGAAAAATTTTCTTGTGGAATCCAATCAGAATCTCCCCAGCAGCTTATACCCATTACCCCTTGTCTTTTCTGTGTGACACCTATTCGGCATGGGAGTACTCCAGGGCTCCTTGTCCCTGTTTGACTTTTCTGCTTCATTCTAAACCTCCCAGAAAAAAATAATTACTTAAAGAAAACAGGCACAAATACGAAAATATGAAAACTGTTGCGGTCTCCATCAGATATAGCATTCACATTAAAGCTGGACCAATAATATCAATATACTGTACTGATCCTTTGTTCAGATACTCCGGTTTTACCTTGAAAGGAACCTTTATTGCCTGGAAAGCAGGGATTTGATTCTTTCTCCAGTTCAGCCCATCCACAAACTTCTTATATTCCACTTGCTTTCTGTCATCTTCAAACCTAAGCAGAATACCCGCAAGATGACTCAAGGTTAAAAGAAATTTTTAACAAAGTTGTATTGTGTTATTTACAACATACTAATGCAACATTTTTTGATAATAATTTTTCATTCCTGTATTACCAAACACTGGCAGGAGTACCACAAAACACCACAAAACCATCAGGACTTTTATATCATACATTCTGTTTCATATTCTTATACCTAATTATTGTTTCTCATAGTAGAATTCAGCTTTTTTAATGTTTGTTACATTTCAACAAATTTTATTTTACTTTTGAAGCATTGCACAACCTTCTCCAACACTGGGATCTCACAACTAGTGACAAACACAGAGAAACCAGTAGAATTATACAAAAGAGATGTCCTATAACACAATTTCCCTGCTTTATATGGCTTCCACAATCATAAGCAATCCTTCAAAAATGCTCCTTGCACACACTTTGGGATCAATTTGCATTTGACAAATAAACAGCTCTCTAACCTATCAAATAATAGCCATATTTGAAAATCACTACCTTTGTCATTGGGTAGTTGTTTTATGGCAGTGTTCTTTATTTCTATGGAATAAATATGGATTTGGGTTAATTATGAGGGTCCCCTAACTGCATGAAGATCTATATGCTGCCAGCTAAGGTCTACAGGTACATATGGGACACACTATCTTCCTCCTTCAAATTCCTGAAGTCATTACCCTGCACTAATAAACCCCATGGGTGCATATTTGTAAGCCACGCCACCCTTCTGCCATTGATTTGGATGAAGCAGCTTCAGAGAAAGAAGTCCTCAATTCAGCAAAGCACTTAGGTGATCAAGGCACTTGGGAACCACTGTTATCTCAGTGGGACTAGTCCAATGCATGAAAGGTATCTGCAAGCCGAAGCTACCATCCAAATTGTTCCTGAAGTGAACAGCTTAATTGCTCTGCTATAAATACAGTACTAGCAGTGTCTGTGAATGATATCTGTCTCACTAACACGATCTACATATAAAAGGGACTTGGGTTAAGCACATAAGCACAACCTGGAAAGTGTTTGTGAATCACTGGGGTCTATGGAGAGACGTACAACTAGCAAGACTCAATACCTATCCTTTGGTGGGAAACATCAGGTTAAACAATTCTGCCCTGTAATCTGGTGAGACAAATATTGCTGCACAGGAGCAAGATCATTTCCAGGAAACAAGACTTTCAGAAAATAATTTTATCTTGTTCTTAAAGAAATAGCACTCCACAAAACATTGGCCTCAAGATACTTCAATTACTGCAGAGGGTTCTGGTAAAAATTAAGCATGAAGGTACCTGAAGGGAGAATGTACAGCACAGACTGGGAAAATAATGTCAGAGAAGAGGAGACATAAATCAATGGACAAAAATAAAATGCAATAAACTGTAACTCATCCTTACCTTCTCCTCCCCCCAACCTTTCATTTAATAGTCAGCAGGAGAGATAATAAAAATAGATACTGAGAGCCATAAACAGAGATGCTAGCGATAAACTGGAATGTTAAGTACAGTGAGTTATGCTGAAGATGAAAGTAGAGTCAGGAAAGAATGCTACCGTAACTAGTGCTAAAGATGAGCCTGAAGCCCTCTTAGGATAGCTTGCTTCTTTATAATAGCTTACATGCATGTTAACATTTTCATAAAGCCTTATTTGGGGGGAATATATTTAATATATAAGAAAACTATTATTCCCACTCCTAGGGGATTCTTGTTTGTTTCAGGTTTTTGCAGGTGGCAATTGGGAAAAAGAAAGGAGTTTTGCGTAAGAGGTAACAAGACAACAAAAACATTTATACCTCTTGGACATAAAATTTATGACACACGGATTTTTAATTCCAGAACTATCACGACAACTACTTTTTCCTTTTACTACATATCTTTTGCACACTGTGAAAAGTCACAAGATTAAGTCTACTGCCAAGATGTAGTGCTGTAGAAGCAGGATTTTAAAATAAAGAACAAGTGAAGGCATGCAACTACTTAATGTTGAAGCAATGAAGTCAAGGAAAACATTGCTTCTGCTTTCAAAAAAGAAACATTAACAAGGAGAAAAACCCTTTGATGTGGCAGCACTGGCAAACTGAGATGACAACATGGCAACATGGGCACAAAGTTAACAATAACCAAAGATTTTAACATAAGCAAAGGAAATGAGATTCTCAAATCCCATATTTAAATAGGTGTAGAAAGCAGCTTAAAATATTACTCCAGAATAATCCAGAAAGGAAAAAAAAAAAAAAAAAACACACAAAACCAATTTGACTCTTTAGATCTCTTTCCTGCTGTGACTTAACTGTATTAACCTACTAAAGGACATAATTGCAATTTGGCAGAGTATCCAGATGCACTGAGGAGATTTTATCAATTTGTGCATTAGTAGGACAGGGATGTCATACATCTCAGTGGCTGGACTTAAGATGACTGAAACTGACAATGCTCTTCAGGAAAGGAAATTAAATTTGTCTTATCAAGAAGATGTAACAAAGATCTCTTGAAGCCACGCTTCTCTTCAGTTTTGCCCTTTGACTTCACCAATGCATGTGATTTTAGACTACGAAAGTCACTTCCCCATCACTATCATAGTTTGCAGAGCTTTGTTTTCCTTTGATGTTACATAATTACTTGCATATTTCTGCCTCTAAAAATATATTCAGAATTTAATACTCCAGATATGTGAACAATCTGGTTAAATCAAAGTATGAACATTTCTGAGGAAGCTTTGGTGAGTAAAGGCTACTTAAAAATATTTTTCCTTACCCATCAAGAAATCTGTAACTCAAACATTTCTGTGAAAAGCTGATGTACATGCAGATATTTTTACATTTCCGTGAAAAGCTGATGTACATGCAGATATTTTTAACTCCTTAGTTTTGAATAACATTTATTAATAAGTTAATCTGATTATAATAGAGGAGAAGCATCACGCTGCTTTAACCTTAGAGAAAATCTTGGGATTCTTCAGCCTGTTTGATAGTCTCTGTGTAACACAGGTATACACCCAAATTGTCATAAACTGCTCACATGAAAAGACTGAAAACAGCAAGCATGGATGAGTCTATGCAGCTGATCAGTATGAATTAAGAAATGGCTACTGTCTTGTGTATATATTTATTCATGTCTTGAACAACTATAAATTGAACAATAAGTTCCTCAGCATGATGAATAACAGAAATAATTTCTTTTAAGAGATACAAATGGTAATGCCAGAGAGACTTTTTATCACAAGCAGCATAGGGACTCTCAAGCATCAAAGGCAATGCAAAGAAGACAGAGTGCAGGAGAATGATCATGTGACCATTTCCAATTTTGCTCCTGCTACCAGGACGCATACTGTAGCCCGAAAAGAGGGTTTGCCTCCTGAAAGAACTATTTCA
Source organism: Cuculus canorus (assembly GCF_017976375.1). Classification (NCBI taxonomy): domain Eukaryota; kingdom Metazoa; phylum Chordata; class Aves; order Cuculiformes; family Cuculidae; genus Cuculus; species Cuculus canorus. Next base: position 90,609,278 of record NC_071401.1, read on the forward strand.
GCCCTAACGAAACATCACAGGCAGGCAATCAGGTAAAAAAATATTATCCAGCCACAAATCAGGCAAAAGCTGAGCAGGCAGAAGTGGCCTGGTCTGGCCTATTAGTGACTTGAGAACGAGGACAACCACTTAGGAAGCCCATTGTTATCAGGCACTGCTACCTGAGACACTGGGGATTAACTTTTTCAGAACAACAAGCCTCTCTTCAGATTCCAACAGACTCACTGAGGTACTGTGGAGAGGTGAAGAACTACACAGCTGCTTCTAACAGAAATGAAAAGACATTTTAAAAATAGGGACATATGCTTAACAACTAAACTAATATGGAACAATCAACATGTAACACTTTCAAACTTATTATTCCTTCTTTCTTCCCTCCATTTTTTATTTCCTTACCTGCTGGCTGTTTATATACACTCTGGGAAGGAGTGCATCTTTTAAAGTCCTTATATTTAGCATTGCAGTAAATAAAAATAACAGAAAGCTCTCCCTCAATTCATTCCTTAGGCACTTTAGGTGTATTTGTTTATTAAACAAACTATAATTGTTCATTATCTCTCCATAAATGTAAAGGAATGCTTATAACGGCTACTGCAGCTTTCTGGCAGAAACATTTGTGTACCATCTGCATTGCTTAATACATTGTGATTCAAAGACTGTATTGCCCTGGGATTAAACAAACTAAGTGAGGAAATGCTGATGGAGATAGGAAATACTTTTTAATAAGCCAGCTCAGGTAACCGGAATAATGGACACATTGTTGGATACTTAAATCCTAGTAAGCATTCTACCACCACACAATTAAACATACAAATTTGCTCTAGACAGAACATTTGAAAGAGTCTAATGAAACCTCACAGACTGTGCTAATTCTCCCTGCACTCTGAGGAAACTGCATGGTCTTAGGGTACACTTAACAAAGTCCTGAGTCATCTGGAGGTGACCACAATATCAGACAGTAACTTCTGGCCCCATCTCACGCTTTTAGTAAGTGACAGATCATTGCAGTACAATTTACAAAGGTAGGTTGTAAATACTTTAAGAGTATTACCTTCCAAAATGGAAAAAGCGAATCATTAAGTCTTACAGAAAGTCTTCGCCACCTGATCTCAGATAGCAAAGCTGAATAAACAGACAGCTTCAGTCTTCAACTATTATCTGATCACATTGTCTAGCATTATTTTATAGTTGAATAGGGTCCAGCTAGTGCATTAGCTATATATACTGATTTTGTGGGAATCAATCCAATAACTTTTATTGTACTTCTTTCTTCCTTCATACATACAGTTACACACAGCAGGAACAGCAGCATCCTTGCTTCAGAAACACCAATGGACACAAAATTACATTCTCCCTCATCCAAAAAATAATCAAGGAAAGAAGATCATTGACAAACTTTGCCTACACTGAATCACATACTCCCCAAAGTGAGACTGTTCTTCATTAATAATAAACCTGCCCGTTTCATGATCCTTCAGTCTCAAAGAAAACTACGGAAAACAAGGGGAAAACAGGGGGAAGGGAAGGGAAGGGAAGGGAAGGGAAGGGAAGGGAAGGGAAGGGAAGGGAAGGGAAGGGAAGGGAAGGGAAGGGAAGGGAAGGGAAGGGAAGGGAAGGGAAGGGAAGGGAAGGGAAGGGAAGGGAAGGGAAGGGAAGGGAAGGGAAGGGAAGGGAAGGGAAGGGAAGGGAAGGGAAGGGAAGGGAAGGGAAGGGAAGGGAAGGGAAGGGAAGGGAAGGGAAGGGAAGGGAAGGGAAGGGAAGGGAAGGGAAGGGAAGGGAAGGGAAGGGAAGGGAAGGGAAGGGAAGGGAAGGGAAGGGAAGGGAAGGGAAGGGAAGGGAAGGGAAGGGAAGGGAAGGGAAGGGAAGGGAAGGGAAGGGAAGGGAAGGGAAGGGAAGGGAAGGGAAGGGAAGGGAAGGGAAGGGAAGGGAAGGGAAGGGAAGGGAAGGGAAGGGAAGGGAAGGGAAGGGAAGGGAAGGGAAGGGAAGGGAAGGGAAGGGAAGGGAAGGGAAGGGAAGGGAAGGGAAGGGAAGGGAAGGGAAGGGAAGGGAAGGGAAGGGAAGGGAAGGGAAGGGAAGGGAAGGGAAGGGAAGGGAAGGGAAGGGAAGGGAAGGGAAGGGAAGGGAAGGGAAGGGAAGGGAAGGGAAGGGAAGGGAAGGGAAGGGAAGGTCTAAACCTTATGAGCCAACCCTACTTTTTGATTTCCAGACTAGTGAAAATCAAGTCCTATTAAATAGACTTCCAAAAATCTTCCCCTAACTCCGCACCCTCATGAAACAATAAACTCACCAATCAATGCCAAATGCTCTTATTATGAAGAATGTGCCAATCTTCCTGCTTATCTGCAGTGCAGTGACTTGTCACATAAAGTGCCATCTTCCAAAGCAGCTGATATTGTAGAACTGGCATATTACACATAGCACTCTATCATATGAAGGACTTTTCTCATACCGATTTCTGAGGTCTGGCTTCACAACATTTACCTTTCTCATCTGGAAATCTGCAATACAGGCTGACCACTGCCATTTCAGAAACAAAGGAAACTGGAAGGTAATTTAGAAAACCAGCTCTCATCGAGGCTAAGGAGATAATTCTTTCCTTCTCTACTGCCTCCAGGAAGAACCTACAGCAGCTGAATCCCAATTCAGCTGTCATGGGTACCTGCTTAAAGCTGGATGAAATCCAACCCTTAGTCTCCTCCTTGTCTTCTGAGCTTATCTCTGATTTTTATGATAGTGTACTGGGCTTTTTCTTTTTAACTGCCTACATTGAGATGCTTCAGGAAAGAAGTTGTTCATCTCACATAAGCTTTCCCTGGTATAAATTCACAAACAATAAACACGTCTCTGGAGTCTCTGACGTGTCAGGCTTGTCTGGTTTTCATCAGCATTGAGTTAGTACATAAAGCAAAGCTTCCAGTCCCTTGTCTGTGCATCTATTCAATTTCAGCCTTTATGAAGTGGAAACTATGAGAACCACTTGTCTAGTACAGGATGTCAATTGTCCTCCAATGCTTTTTGTGTTGGGTCAGCATAATGGGATTTCTCAAAAATGAGGTTTAGATTAACACTAAAATTCAGACATGGTTCTGATGACTAATGCTTGCAACCTAACTGACAAAAGCGGTGAAAAGCAAACAAGTGGCCAAAATTGTATTTCTGGCTACTTCAAGAAACTACTCTGAAAGGTTTGGGTCTTGAAACAGGGGGTTTGTGGAAAACAGCCCCTTAAGTTTCTTAAAGCAGTCTTGCTGATACTGATTTAAGTAGGAAGTCTTGCCCACAGTACAAGATGCCAGCCTGTCAGCCTCACCTCTGTGCCTGAGAAGATCACAGAACAGATCCTCCTAGAAGCTAAGCTAAAGCACATGGAGGACAGGGAGGCAATTAGAGGCAGCTAGTATGGCTTCACCAGGGGCAAGTCCTGTATAACCAATCTTGTGGCTTTCTGTGATGGGGTAACCACAGCAGTGGACAAGGGAATACCAACGGATGTGATCTATCTGGACTTCTGTAAAGCCTTTGACGTGGTCCTCTACAACATTCTTCTCTCTAAAATCGAGAGATATGGATTTGACTGGGTGGACGGTTCGGTAGAAAAGAAATTGGGTTGGATGATCACATTCAGAGAGTAGTGGTCAATGGCTAGATGTCCAGATGGAGATCCATGACAAGTGGTGTCCCTCAGGGGTTTGTACTGGGACCAGTGCTGTTTAATATCTTCATCAATGATACAGACAGTGAGATAGAGTACACCCTCAGCAAGTTTGCAGATGACACCAAGCTGAGTGGTGCAGTTGCCACACCAGAAGGACAGGATGTCATCCAGAGGGACCTGGATAAGCTGGAGAAGTGGGCCTGTGAGAACCCCATGAGGTTCAACAAGGCCAAATACAAGGTCCTACACTTGGGTCAAGGCAATCCGCGGTTTCAATACAGGATGGGGGATGATGTGATTGAGAGCATCCCTGAGGAGAAGGGCTTTGGGGGGCTGATTGTTGAGAAGCTCGATATGAGCCAGCAATGTGCACTCAGAGTACAGAAGGCCAACTGCATCCTGGGCTGCATCAAAAGAAGTGTGGCCAGCAGGTCGAGGGAGAGTATTCTGCCCCTCTAGTCTCTTGCGAAACCTCATCTGGAGTACTGTGTCTAGTTCCGGAATCCTCAATATAAGAAGGATATGGAGCTGTTGGAACAAATCCAGAGGAGGGCTACAAGGATGATCAGAGGGCTGGAGCACCTCCCATACGAAGACAGACTGAGAGGGTTGGCATTGTTCAGCCTGGAGAAGAGAAGGCTCCAAGAAGACCTTATAGCAGCTTTCCAGTACCTGAAGGGGGCCTGCAGGAAAGCTGGGGATGGACTTTTTACAAAGGCTTGTGGTGACAGGACCAGGGGCAGTGGCGATAAACTGGAGAGGGGCAGATTTAGATTAGACAAAAGGAGGAATTTCTTCACAATGAGAGTGGTGAGGCACGGCAACAGGTTGCCAAGGGAAGTTGTGGATGTCCCATCACTGGAAGTGTTCAAGGCCAGAATAGCTGGGGCCCTGGGCAGCCTGATCTAGTGGGAGGTGTCCCTGCCCATGGCTGGGGAGTTGGAACTGAATGATCTTTAAGGTCCATTCCAACCCAAGCTATTCTATGATTCTATGATTCTATGATTCCATGATTCTATGATTCTATGGTTCTACTTCTATGATTCTACGATTAAAATGGATGCCACATTTCTGCCTCACTAGAGTCTTTTCATTACTTGACAAATACAGATGCTTAGTTTGCAATTCCTTCTGAAATCAAGAAGCATATCTACCAGAAATCCTCTAAACATGACATAAGACAAGGTCTGCTCCTGCCTTTTACACAGTATGAAGTCTCCTCCAGTGGAAAGTGTCCCTGCCCATGGCAGTGGGGTTAGGACTACATGGTCTTCAAGGTCCCTTCCAACCCAAAGCATTCTATGATTCCATGATCTATTATGTCAGGCAAAAAGAACAGAAATTTCAAAGATGAATGCATCTCAGCTGATTATAAATATTCTATAAATAAGAAAACTCACATATGGACAAAATCAGCATCATGAAATTATTAGTATTATATAAATTACAAATTCTTGAGAACTGTGTCTACAGTAGATATTTGGCATTGATTTGCACCCATGCACACAGGTCATACTATCTACCCTTAACTTACATGGTCAGTAAAGCTTGCAGATCATCATCGGCCAGTGGCAACCTAAAGGACTTGCAAATAGTCCTGCACTTCTCACGGGGCAGCACTCCACATCTACACAAACAGAAAGAGATGGGGTGTACATTTGGTATTTTCCAGGTTTATTTCAAGTGAATGTCACTGTGAACAGGAAAACTCATGAGGAATACCAGGGTACAGGTAAAGAAAACAAGATTTTATGAAATTTCACTATTACAAAGCTGAGAAACTTTAAGTGCATGTGGTGATCTCTCTCCCCTACACTGAGGTCTTTAGTGATTCTCTGTGACTCTTTATCTGTAATCTCAGAGAACAAAAAGGGCAAATGAGCCATGTAAAGAGTCAGCTACAAATCCTTTCTTTTTGCCCTTAAATCACTATTTTTAGTCTTTGATTTAAAATACTGTGTTTTGCCTGTAACAGGCATCCACTGTAACAGAATGTTCAGCCCCTACACAGCACCTATAATAAAAAGTCCACAAACAGAATGAAAAAGAGACAAAAAGGCTATTCTTTTCTTGTCTACTGTCAAGCACCAAGAGAGGCTTAACATTACAAATAATATTCTTTGGCCACAATATATCATTTGCTCAGCAACCAACAGGAAGTACGTAGATTCACAAGCAAAGTTTCCCAAATTACAACTTAGGATAAATAGAGGAAACGTACTTTTCACGGTCATTGTATATAAAGACTGAAGATAATTGTTCAAAATTCTCAAATCTATTTTTCTTTAGTTTTTCTTGAGCCACTGCGAGGAGGAAGTGGATGTCTACCTCACATTCATCTCTCACACTGTAATAGCGCCCGAGAGTCACAATTTCATGTTCCAAAAATGTCTCATCAGTGATACTGACTATCAAATCTCTGTTAACAAAAACAACAGTCAACATTAGTTTTAAGTAAAAACAGTTAAAAACAGTTAATAATCACTGAATTTCAAGGGGGTGGGGGAGAAGGATTAAAGCACACTCATTATGAAATTCAGTAATTAGATCTTTAAAAAATTTATATACTTAAATTTGAAATCCAGATCTGTTCAACGAGATACAATGGAAATTACCTGAATTCTTAAACTTTTGCAGGATGTCCACATTTCCTCAGTAGTTGGCTATACATACAAAAATACATACTAAATATGACTAGAGCCTTTTACTGAAGACGCTATACTGGCATAGGGTATTAGCAGAGATTAATTTTGTTATTGCATTTATCTAACAAGACAGTGAATTAACACGGTATTACCCTGGTTTGTTCCTAATTATATTTTGCATTCTACAAAACATGATTAATTATCTGTAAGCAAAAAGCATGCACAATAACAGTTGCATAAAATAGAGAGAATTAACAATGGCAGAGAAGTGGGGCAGAAGAACCCAACATAGAACAAAATATTAATCAAGTGTCAAGCCACACTTCACAAAGCACTGTGAAAGCTGGCCCTGATGAGTAGCTTTCAGGGGAAAGCTGGGGGAAGGGAAACAGAAATTGGGCACAAAAAGAGAAGGCAGAAAATTACACCCGCACTGTAACCACAAGCCTTCCTGGCAAGAATGGAAGACAGTAGCAAGACCAGTTTATCTCGGACACCGTCAGCATAGAATCAAATCCCATGCAGGGAGAAGCCTCAGATGTGCTCCTCCAAGATTGCTTGTGCTGCCAAGACAATAAGCCTGATCTAAGGAAGAAGCAATGTTCCTGAGACCCATCTGACGGTCCAGTGCTGGCACTGAATGACTAGTCATTCCTGTTAATATCAAGAATTTGACGCTGATAATAGAGCTGGAATGGTTTCTGAGTAAGGTTCTGAAGGCACTTGTATTATAATCACCAAACAGACACAAGCTTAGGAGCTTAAGAACCAGGACTGGTAATTGCAGTTCAGAACAATCTGCCTCTGCTTTATATTGTTGGTGGAGGGGAGGAGAAGGACTAATTTTAAAGACTACATTGTCTTTGCAGTAGGGGTTCTGCTGCTTTCAATGATTACAGAGTTCTTCGTATGTCCTGGACGTTGACATAACATACAGGAAGAAAAACAACAGTAGCGTGGTATGTAAGGAGACCCAGGAGGCTTCCTGCTCTCCTGGAAAAAAAAACTGGCCTGAACCATAGGTTACCTCAGCTGTTTAAAGGCCACTTGACAAATCTGTCTTAGTGTAACTACATTGGCATTAAGATCCCAAATGTCTGCCTCTGGGGAACTCACATTCAACAGGATTTTTTTTAATAGAGAGCATCAACATAGGCCTATGTGCCTCAGTCAAAATTAGATTAATTATATCTATTACTTCTAGATAAACTGCACTAAGAATAAACTTCACCATAATTGCCGATGCAATTAGAGCTGTACCTTGTGGTACCCTTGAGGTTACTACATCACTGTGATTACATACTGATCTTTGAAAATAAATGGAAGAAATTATAAGTGATGCATGAAGTTCTGACAAAAGACTCAAACTGCTGGCTGGAGAATAGTTAAATTCTTGAATGAATCTAATAATGACTCTCTTAAGATCCACATGTGAACTGAAAACACACAAACTTAGTACCCTTCCAAATTGATAAAAAATATCAACAAACATAATTTTTCACTTGCTTCCTCCTAAAGGTTTGTGCGCCTCTGTTGAAATAAAGATATCTCTTCATCAAGCATGATTGCACTTATACAGCTATTCAAAAAAGGATGCTAAAGTGTCTACTTTGATACAATTTCTGCTTTTTTTCACATTAAGTAAATCTGAAAGATCTTTTATTTGCAGTGGCAGGACATATATAAGGAGAAGGAAGCTGTTGACTATAGCAAACCTTATTTGAGATTATGCAAACTCAATGACCAAAATTTGGTCTATCTATTAATATCATCAATGTCTCACTATAATTATTCATTTATTGAATATCTTTATTGATATTGTAGCAGCATTAAGAGATCCAGTCAAAACTCAAGCCTCTTTCCTGGAGCCTGCAGCAATATTGCTGCAAATACGAAGAAGACAATACTGCCTAATAAGCTTTGCGCTCTAAATGCTCAGGATGGCAAAGCAGAAAGCACACAGATAACATCACCCATCTGAATATTTCCACAGACTGGATATCCACACATGGCACAGATTTGTCCAGTGTCAGCATTTTAAAGGTCTTTCATTTTCTCAAGCCAGTCAGTGACAAATGAGTGACCAAAACCCTGAGATAAAATTATTATATCATTTGGGAATTAAAGAATATTTCAACGATCGCTAGGGATTAATGAGCAAGACTCAAGATTCACAAAGAGAATTACATGTAAACTCCTTCTGACTAAAAGGAACACACTGTAAAATTGTTCCCACAGCTTAGTTATCGCTTGGTTAATTTATTTTTTTTTTTGTTCTAGAAGAATAAGACAGATTGCAATCTGAATTTGGTATAGAAAGAAGAAATAATAATTAATTGCTTAAGAGAGCTGTTTCTCAAGCTGAATTGAAGATAGTCATCTTTGCTAAACCCACATGTTTCTTTGTCTCTAACAGCGAGTAGTCTCACCAGTAGCTTATGAGAAAAAGCAGTCTGGATAGGACCATGTGATGCACAGGCATTGTAGTTCTTTTTTCTTTTTTTAACAAAGATTTCCATATTTTTAACAGCAGCTTAGGGAATAGCTTCAGTGTACGCCATGTATTTATTTTGTGGACGATGTGCTTTAGATTTGGGTTCTGAAAGTAGTTAACGTAAATTGTATAATTATAATTCTGCTTCACTATTTCATACTTATAGATGTATTTTTAAATACAGCTCATACAAAATTACATAGGTAGAAAGAAACGTGAGCAGCTAAATTCAGTGGAAAGTAAAGCTTTAGCTGTATTTAAGATAAGAAAAGATTATCCCGCTAGTTGGAGCTGTCACGCAGATAATTGCCTGTACTAAAATTAATCATTCATAGTTAGTTTTAACGATGAAATGTCATAGAAAAACATATGTCAAAGAAAAATATAGATTCTATTCACAGAAAAATATCTTTGACTTTTCATAGATGCAAAGAAGTGCTCTCGTCTTCGTTGTTAAAAATGGGGTTTTTTCCTAAAACATGATACAGAGACAATAAAATTAAGAGAGCCTTTAGATTAATGGATATAATATGAATGAACAGAAACAAAGCCTACTATTACTATAAAACACAAAACCTAAATGTTCCTTAGAGGCAAATTCTTTCTCTGGCTTTGTAAATGCTTTCTGCTAGTCACCCTACAGTCTCAGCACAGGAAGAATGTAGACCATGAGTAGGTGCTCAGCCAGGCACAGGTGAGCACTGAGGTGAAAAAAACAGTATTACATAAATTCCCTTGCTTTCTCTCTTATTCACAGAGAAGGCTACTGCATTTTTGTTGCTGAAACCCTGTGCCTCACTACCATATAACTAGATGTATCTTACTCCGTCCCATAGAACAGCACTAGCCTAAATTAAACAGCTGGGCGGTTCACAGCTGCATAGAGGATGACTGTGTTTAAACTTACACTCAACTGAGCCTCTTCTTGATAAAATAAAAGTCTTTCCCTGCTGTTTAACAGCACAACCATCCCTTCTAAAAGTGTGTTCCTCCAATTTTGTCATGCAAATGTCCTGAAACATTGACCTGCTCTTAGTGCATGTAAGAAAGCATTGCAGATGATTGTTTCATAATTTAAACCAAAACCATAATTATTTTATTTTAAACAGCTATTGTGTATATAAATTAAAACACTTTTCCAAGTGCTATAAAGTTTCTCCAGATATACATTAACTTTCTATTTTCTCCACTTCTTCCTCTAGCAGTCACATTGTCCCTCTTAATGCAACTAACAATTCAGCATCCTGTTTCTGTTGAGTAAAACATCTGAGTGTAGAAATATTCTCACAAAAATGTGCCAGTAGCAGTGGCCTCTTCTAGTTTGAAGTCTACCTTTTAATCACTTATTTTTCATTTCTGAACACCAGTTTGTTTTCATTTCTTGCTACTTTCACTCTGAATTGCCGGAAGAACCTGCTACTGATCTACATACCTTCTGAGATAATTCAGAAGCAATTTCTGCCTCAGTTAACATTCTTATAGGGATGACATTCCACACAATGTCACCATGAGAGTGGTGAGGCACTGGCATAGGTTGCCCAGGGAGACTGTGGATGCCCCATCCCTGGAGGTGTTCAAGGCCAGGTTGGATGAGGCCTTGGACAGCCTGACCTAGTGCAATGTCCCTGACCATGGCAGGGGGGTTGGAACGAGATGATCTTTGAGGTATCTTCCAACCCTAACTATACTATGATACTATGATACAATATACATCTACTTATATGTTTTAGTTGTTATGACAGTTCCTAATTCCATAGTATATTATCACTGTAGAAAACAACATGCTTCTAGGTAAAATCTCCTCCGCTTCGCTTCATTAATTTCACCAGTACCCAACACAGTTCACATGTCCAGGTATTGTGGCTGTAGGACAAACTACAACCAGCCCGCATTTGAACATAATTTCCTCTTACAAGTATCTATGCATTTGTCCATGGCTGCATCTGGACCATTGCAGGGTTCTGGGTATCTACTCACCCTATATCTGCTAAATTACTATCCAAGTATTAATAATTGTTCTCACTACTGCCTTCCAATCTTTTGTAAAGATGCTTGTCACTGCACCCTATAATTTCAATACACCACAGTTACGCAAATTATGTTATTTGGAAAGACTCCTCTTTATCCTTTAAAGAGGAAAGACTCCTCTTTATCAATTATTCAAAACCCAAATAACATAATTTTCAGGAGGCCAAGTCAAATATTTGTTCTTGAATTTCAATTTATTTGTTAGACTGTCTCAAGATAGGCTTTTCTTTATTCTTCAGTGCATATATTACTGCTGACTTAAGCCTCTTCACAACACCCTGTGCCAGCTCTATAAAAAGTAGACATATTTTAGTTGTGCTTTTCAGTTTACTTGAAACTATCACATTTCTCTTTTTTCTGGGGCAAGGATTCACTTTTTTTCACATACAGTTTCCAAGTAAATGAAAAACAAATGTATCTCATTTGTTAGCAAACACATGTAGAAAGCATCAAGAAACAGTCATGCTCTATACATTCTGGAGGAATGTGCCTTCATTAAATATTAAAAACCAAAAGCCACTGTCTTACCTGAAAGAATCATACTTAATCGTCTCGGTATGCCCAGGGTCAGCGGCTGCAAATGCCTGTCTGATTTCTTGGGAACGAGGTTTGGTCACATCTTTCAGTTTCTTGATGATGACACCAATATCAGCCACAGGGAACTTAACAGAAGAAAGCAAGATATAGAAAGGCAGTATGCAACCAACTGTGCATGTACCAGCAACAGCTGCCAAGATGCAGGGCAATGTTAAACTGCTAACTATTATTAGTTTCTTCATTGTCTCACTTCAAATGCATAAACTAGTGCTGTGCTAAGTTTGGAGGGAAGCTTGCTACTGAAAAAAATTGCTTCCTACCGAGAATATAAAAAATAAACAAAAATCATCAGATGATGCTCATAAACCTTATTCCAGCTACATAAAAGGGCATCTACTTTTGCTTCAAACATTGAATTGGTAAAGCAGAAACATTTAAAGTGCATTCTAATAACTTGGTCCTTGGTTTATGTTGGCCCATTTTACTTAATTCTCAATAAAATTCACAATGTTAAAACTAATCTTCTCACTGTTGGCCCAAGGAACTGTTGAACAGATAATTCTCATTCATATTAGACTGAGTATGCTGTTTTACTCAGCTACAGAATTAGCAGATTGGAAATTCGTCAGGAAACATTTTTTCCTGTCATGTAAGAAGAATGCTTATTTCTTCTAAATCCAGGCCATTAAAAAAAAATCAAATTTAGATAAACAGAACTGGAGTACTAAAGCTTCCACCCTATATACAGATTGTTGTGTTAAAGCTCTACCAAAGATTTATCTGCTATACTCATTTTTAACATAAAACATCTACATATTCAGTCATCGAATAGCAGTTAAGTCCAAGCACGACTATCTGACAAGCCCTCACGTGTACATGGTCTACTTAACTTACAAAGCACAATTAACTGTCTGAAAATAGTTTTCTTCCTTTTATTCTAGCAAGTAATGTTGTTTGAACTAGCTATTATTTGAAATTTGGTATAACTGGTACTAAGGATATAATCACAACAGAGGCTGGGCCTTACTCTCAGTTATGCTGAAGTCTTTTTACAGCTTGGTATCTGTTCAAGGGGATCTAGAAAAGGACATTTGAAGTCTCTATGACACTGACAAAGCAGTATAAAGTGAAGTTTAATAAAAGCATCAGTGCTTGCAGGTAAAATGCTCAGATTTAGAGAAAACAGTTGCTGCATATGCCAAAACTACTCCAGGCACAACTCTGCCATGCAGTGCCTCTCAAGGCAGTGGTGTGGAGCAGCTGGACCCACAATGAAAGTTTCAGAGACAGCAACTTTTTCAATCTCATCCCCAAGCTGATATTGTTTGGGCTGTAAGCACACAGCGTTTTGTTGGAGAAGAAAGGAAGAGAGATAAAGACTGGGCAGAAGGCATGGATCAGCAAAATATTTAAAGGTGGACAAAGCATTCTATTTAAAAACCTGCCTTCTCTACATCATCAAAGCAGTTATTTTTACATCTTTTTTCTAAACTACATATTCCAAGCACCTACACAGACATCGAGTAGCCACACAGCATGGCAGTAACTCTTTACTCACTATCCTCACTTCTCATGTACCTTCTGACATGATAGCACTCATAATCTAGTTTTGTCTGATTGTCTTGCTTAAGTGAGAGGTTATCATGTTGAATCCAATGGAAGTAAAACCAATCTCCATGTTTGTGGTGCAGAATACTACAAGCTTTGAACAATTAAGACTGTTACAGAGATGATAAACTCATCTCTAAGGAGAGATGCCTTGTTTGAAAAAGCCTTCCTCAAACCTGGATAATATTAGTAGGACTGTGTATGACAGATGCGCTGTTTTGCAAGTATATTTATGCTTTCTAAATTCATCTTTTTTTTTTTTCCCCTCAAATTGTAAAAGAAACTAAAAGTGTTGAAAAGTTTTGAGAATTAGACCCTTAGAGTAATTTTCAGTACAGGTGGCAATCAAAATTACAAGAATTAATGATTCTTCTCTACCCATAACTTAAAACAATACAATCAATAAAATCTTGAAACAAAAAATTAAAAATTTCCTAATATTTCATATGGTGTCAAAGAAAAGTTTTGATGATAGCAAACTCAATTCCCACCTGTATTATGTTTATCCAATCAAAATTTCATCTAAATCAACATATCCCTATAGAAATGTGGTCAAAATGGCATTTTCCAGAAGAAAAACATATCTTCTGCATTTCTTTCAGCATTTTTTGAAAACATATTGACATGCTCTGCTGAAAGAAAACCTCTGTCTAGTCAGAATGAAAATTATTTATATTCTAATTTTAAAATAACTGACAAATAGTCATCTTAAAATGCTTCCCCTTCTTCAAACCCAACACTACCCTTCTCTAATAATTGCTGAGGCTCGTGTGATTTGAACATGTAATCCCCTAATGCACTGAGGCAAACAAGATGTGTCCTTACTTCTGGAGCTCTAATCAAAGGACGTGAATAAAGCATCTACCAGCAGGAGAATAAACACTTTTTTCCTACCAGCTGTCTTAAACCCTTAACTGTGCAAAGAAGAATTTCAAAATCTACTTTAAAGAAGTATTTTTATTGTTGCTTCCTTCTATTTTGCAGATTTTATTTTAATAATATACAATCATTCAGTTGGGAAAACTAAGATCTCATCTGTTTGATCCAAGACAACCAATGCAAGCAGCAGTTCCAAAGAACACTCACAATCTAATGATGCACTCTGCATTTTGGAAAACAGTTGTGGTTTTGATTGTACTAGGAGGAGAAACAGTCCGCAGCAAGAAAACATAACATATATAGCTCTGTATTTTACTGCTTAAAGTATTTAGCAATCATAGCAGTTCACATCAACACCATTTTGCAGACTTTCCTCATTATTCCAAGGAACGCAGGTGGTGCTAACTCCACATTTACAAAGAAATCACACTATTCTGCTATTTTCATTTGAGCGAGAACAGCACATGTGGCCCAAAGGCAGCACAGGGTCATGTTGCACCTTCCTCTACCACAGCAGCACAAGAGTATCAAGATTCACAGTTCCCAGGACTGCACTAGGCCTGCTGGTACCTTAGGAGTCCCGCAGGTTCACTCACTTTGGTGAGCCAGCCGACAGGGAACAATCAAAACTTGCACTAAGACCCTTCTCCCTTCTTCATTCACAAAAGGTCTGGACAAACAGGCAGAGGATCATAGCTTGATAAACCCTCCTGGATATTTTCCCTAGAGGTACTCTCAGTAGGCTTAAGCAAAAGGGTAGCTCTGGAAAAGATCTATAGAAGGCACAATTCATGCTGCCGCCTCACCGTGAGCTATGAAATATATACATTACCCCAAAGTCTGCACAGCAGAGTTCAGTCCAACAGATGGAGCAACAATCCAGAAGAGGAATTGGAATGTAGAAATGCCTTGGCTCCTGAGCTGATGCATTCTTAAGATGCATCTCCAAGCGACTAGGTCAGAGCTGCACATAATGGGGATTCCCAAGTATATCATGGTACATTTATTCAAATACTGCAGCACAAACTTCATTGTAAACATAAAATAAAATTTAAAAATCTATATTTCTTACCAAACCACCATAAAAGCCCATACAAACACTGACTTTTCCGTCGTTCTCCACCCCTATATCCTTTTTTTTTGACCTCTGTGACCATTTAGTTATAACAATCAGTTTCCTTCTTTTAGATATACTTCTGGATCTGGTGAATGAGGCCTATTTTACCAGACATTTGTGTAATTACTAGTAGCATAAATTATACATCACCAGAGGCACCCCAGCTCTCTATTAATTGTTGCTCACTCCTCTGAAGGCAACACCAAAAGACAGTGAACCTCAATACAAACTATAAGCTTGAAATCCTGACACTGATACGAATTTCTAGTATCTGCCACTTTTTGGCAGATAAATATGTACAAACCCAGAAAACCAAAGCAGGGAATAAAGCAGCCTCATCAGTAACAGTCTAAATTAGCTGTGCCCGCATCTTGAGTACCGTGCACTGTTCCAGTCTTCACATCTCACAGTTGCCTTTCAAGGACAGAATGAAAAGGGTGAGAGTCTTAACTGGATAGGATTAGGGGGAGGGGGAAGAATGTGTGAGATTTACAAAATGAGGAAGGCGGTGCATAAGTTGAACAGGGATCTTCACCAAGTCCCAGAACACAAGAAGTGGCATTGAAACTAGTGGGAGGTTGGTTTAAAACAGATAAAGATATTTACTTCTTTCATCATATTTTTTTTACATAGCAGGCAGTGAACTTTTCAACCCGCTGCCACAGAAAGCTGTGTCCATAAACAGTCTCAAGCATCAATAGGCAGGAATATACCTTCTAACAACCCCTAATACGATAAGAGTGGATGCTGAGAAAGTAGAAGGGCAAAACACAGTGCAGACTAACAAAGCTTGCATGTGCTCCCTAGCTAGCGCCTGCTAAATCCATTGGTAGACAGAAAGCACTAAGCTGTGAAATTTGGATTAAGAAACTAGGTATAAATAATTCTGAAAAATATATAGATAAGACACAGTCTTAAAGATAATAGAAAATAACAAGAGCCCGCTTCACCTCATTTGCATGCCTCTCCATGTAGTTGAACGTGTACTCATCAGCATCCACCAAAAGAAAGTTGTGACCATGGAAACAAACTTTGGCTCCAACAAACAGATCCTGAGCCTTGAAGTATTCCGATGGCTCACTCTTAAAGAGCTCCTGCCCAGGCTTCTTAATGCGACCTCTTCGCAAGAACTTCCCACCAAGTATCCCTACAGGAATAGAATTGTAAATAATTAATTGTGACTTCACTTGGGAAAAGAAACCACAAAAGAAAATCCAAAAGACACCCCAAACCAGCTGATTTATATTTAAATACCAGTTTTAATCCTTGAGTTTCTTGTCTCATATTATACTTTCCCTCCTTCCACTGCTAAAAGAACTGTCTCTGTCAGTGTCCACAGCAACAGTTAAGTTGTGCATACTCCATGACATGTCTCATTTGAATGCCTGCCAAACACCTTCCCTTTTCTTCTTTTCTTTAAAATGGGACAGAAATGTGCCTCTTCAAATCATTCCCATAACCCTGTCACCAGCCTCGGTACTGACCCTTAAGAAACATAAGATGTAAAATGTAAGATACAGGCAATTATTCTTGAACTGTTAAAGCAAAAAAAGAAAAACAAATCACAACTTAGGACAGCACAGTTGCACAAAGACCATGAATTCTGGCACATTGCAATTCTAACTTGTTTTTAAGGTCTTTTGAATGTGAACAAAAAAAAAAAAAAGGCAGGACAGACACAATGCTACGACGCTACCTTCCATGTACTGTTCTCCCAATGCAATTCAATTGCAGTCTGTTATTTCCTTTGTAAGCCAGGTATAGAATCATAGAATCCTAGAATGGTTTGGGTTGGAAGAGACCTCAAAGATCACCTAGTTCCAACCACCTTGTGATAAGCAGGGACACCCCCCACTAGATCAGGCTGCTCAAGGCCCCATCCAACCTTGAACACCTCCAGGGATGGGGCAGCCACAACTTCCCTGGGCAACCTGTTCCACTGTCTCACCACCCTCACAGTTGAAAAATTTCTTCCTAATATCTAATCTAAATCTCTCCTCTTTCTGCTTTAAACCACTACCCCTCACCCTATCATTGCACTCCCCAATAAGGAGCCCCTTCCCAGCTTTCCTGTAGCCCCCTATAAGTACTGGAAGGACGCTATAAGTTCTCCCCAGAGTCTTCTCTTCTCCAGGTTGAACAACCCCAACTCTCTCAGCCTGTTCTCATAGCAGAGGTGCTCTAGCCTCCTGATCACCTTTGCAGCCTCTTTGGGACACATTCCAACAGCGCCATATCCTTTCTATACTAGGGATTCCAGAACTGGACATAGGTCTCACAAGAGAGGATGTCACATTATTTCTTTGTACATTATAATGATTTTATTCATGCCACTGAAACTGCATGCAGTGCTCAAGGGTATGTAAGATACAAAAAGGAACATTTAGCTTTCCAGTAATATCTTCTGGTGTACTACAAGACTGAACTGCATATACCAAGCTTTCTAGAAAACATGCTGTCACAGGTTTTGTTTTATCAGGACATGTGCCCTACAACAACTCTGGAGTGCCTGGGATTTGTTTCCTGTTTATATTTGAGCTTTCAAGCCAAACACTAAAAAGTGTACTTTAGTAACGTTTTACAATGTCTAACATATTAGGGAGTGATGCAAGTCCAATAAAAGGCTGATGAACAATGTAATAAAATGCCTTTTACAGCCAAAAATTTAAATGAAGGTGAAACCAAACTGCTTATTAAAACAGTGTTTGGATCAGATGTCTGTCTTAATTGCTTTACTAGCACCGCAAAAGCAAAAGACAAAAAATACATTATGGTAATGGTCAGATCTAGTTTGAATAAAGAAAAAACAATTCAAATCACTAATGTAACTCTAATCTTAACACATTCCTTTTCACCTAGCTATTAAAACAAATATGAAATTTTAGGTTATATAATGCTGGCAATTCTTTGTAATATTTAAACAGAACTGGTCTCTGAAAGATTGTAACTTCACTTTTGTCTCCCTATCTCCCTGCAGTTGTGTGCTTAGATTGGAAATTTACTGTGATATCTCTGGCCTATAATTGTTTTTTAAATGTTACGGGTTAGCATATTTCAAGAGGTATAAAGGAAAACAATCAAAAATATCTCAATAGGTTAGAGATTTTACGCTGAAACCCGATGAGAAATTTTGATGAAAATCTATAAGAGCCAGGTTCAAAGCACAAAATAAACACTACAACCAAAGGCCCTCTTCCATTAAGATCAAATCAGACTTTGCAGGTGTTTGTACAGCTGTTGGCTTGGTCTTACACTGAATAAAAAAGGGGTTGTGATCTTCTGCACAGGGAGCTACAGTTCTCATGCTTCAACCCCCATCTCAACAAGTGCTTCAAGATGTCCAGCTCTGTGCATTTCAAATACAGTTTCACAGTGCTGCTAATAGTGTGAATTAGTTCTCTGCAACTTTCATGTTCATGGACTGAGAAAAGTAAAAGCAACTTATTACTTCCCTCTCAGGACTGAGTTCTGAAACATTTTTACTTCCCAATTTGTATCAATTAATGGAAATAAAAGGCAAAAATAGCCCTTTGAACATGCGAAAAAAAGCAGTGGTGAAGTTGTTATTTTGGGAGGCATTTACTGTTTTAACTCACCGTCTCTCTAAGATCTGTCCTGTCTTACTCTTCTCCCACCCACCCACTTCAACACTTTTCCTTCTCAAACACGAATGCTCTTCTCACTCCTATTTTGCATGCCTTACCCCTTTTCCTAGCTGCTCTTACCTGATCTGTGCAAAGCCTCATCATTCTTAACCTTGCAGAAATCTGTTCACTTTTCCTTCATACATGACTAAAATGGGAAGGGTAGAGAGAAAGAAGAGAAATGACGAAGAAAGAAAAGAAGGAATGTGGGAACAAAGAAACTTCTGCAGTCCCAGGCCTCTTCCCAACTGCTGTTCTACCTCTCCCCCTGTCTCTAATCCTGCCTCTTCAAGGCTGTTCTCACTAAACTTTCCCATGGCCAGTTCTTAGCCATAACCTTTCACTTCATCTTTCTGCCATCTCTGAAAGTCAGCTACTCCATCCACTGTAACATCCCAGGGACGTTCAATACCCATTTACAGATAACTTGCCTTTCATATGTGTCTTAAGTTATTTGTTACTGTTAGTATGCAAACTTGCCCGTTTATTGCTTCACATTTTATTTGACTAGTAATGCTAAACTGGCCCCCAGCTACAATTCCAGCATGTATTCTCATTACAAAACAGAAGGAAGCCAGGGAACAATCTCAGGCCTGGCACCCATGCTGCTAGAGTCTGAAGGACTGACCACATCTGCGCTGCATAGTGTGTGTGGCCTTGGCATTGCTCTGCGTGCTATGTGACAAACCTGGAGCCTTCAAACACAGCTATTATTTTTCTGTGTTCAAACTGTTTGAAGGCATACAAGGGCTCTGTTGCAGCCCAATAAAGTGATGGTTTACAGCATAAAACTGACAGTATGTATTGCAGGCCCTGTGTGTGGCAGAAGGATCTGGATTTTTGAGAGAGCAAAACCTCCTGGGACAGTGATAGATGACTGATAAAAGTGGAGCAAGGCAAACATGATGCTGCCTTGCCCTTACTGTCTTGCAGGAGGTTTTTCTGGAGGTAAGTGTTGTCCAGAAGAAGCCCCAGGTTCTCTGGGGCCTTGTCCAGTTGAAATGGGTCAAAGAAGAACCAGGAGAGACCAAACAGGCAATGAAGATGATGGGGGTCCAAGATTCACACTGTTCCATGGACCTCTTTAATTTAACAATGTGGATGTACCCTTAGCATCCTTTATGTCTCCAGACATAAAGAACAGTAATCAAACATGTTACTCACTAGTGCACAACTGAGCTGCTCTTGAACCTCACAGCAGCACTGCTATAAGAAATACATACATACATGTATGCATCTTTAGCTGTAATAAAAGAAGTTGATAAATTACAAGCCACTCAACAGCAGGAAACCAGTAAAATAATGACAGGACATTGCTGCCACAAACTGTTAGATCTTGATGTTGCAGTGCAGCAGGGCTAACTGGGAATGTTCACTGAAACTTAGGTGGGTACTATACACATTTTCAAAATATTTCTCAGATAATTGCTTGTATTTGATTTGAGGGTGAGGGCCCTATTTATACATTCATAATACAGTTGGATATAAACACATACGCAAGTCCTTTACATTGAAAAGACCGAGGCCTTCCCAAAAACCTACTCATGTGCAGGGCACTCAACATGGTTAGGTAGAACCACTGGCACAGAAAGAGATCTCTGGGAATACAGAAGAGTCTAGATACTCACATATTCATTTTTTATGGATAAGACATTCATCACAGGTCTGAAATGGATTAATACCACAAATAATTTTCAGTGAAGGCCTAAAAGTAGGGCTACAAGAAAACTTACTCCTAAATTGTAAGGTAATAATTGGACCTCAGAAAGTCAACTGCTCCCACCAGAGCCTGAAGCAAAGAGGAGTGATCAGTACTCCCTAGGACAGTCTTTGCTCTAGACAGTGAGCTGCAAGTACCAAATAGGTCAGTACTGAGCACAGTGAGCTGGTCACACTGTGGGCTTTACCTGAAACAACACACTAAGGTGCTCTGTGCCAAGAAGCTGACAAAGGGCAGTTCAAGCAGTATCAGAAGAATTAGTCATGAGGTTCCACAAGAGCCCAACATGGTCACTAAGGAAACCTTCTATTACTCTATTTCTCCTGTCTTTGAGAGAATGTGAGTTCCTGATTTTTTTTTTTATTTCTATGTTTTTTATCAGAGGCTTACAGCAGCTTTTAAGAGTCAGTCCTTCAACTACACATGTTCAGAGGTGCCAGAACACTTCTGCATGTTAACTGCTCTGAAACTGATGTTACAGGTGATTTGTGGGCTTCACAGAAATACACTAATCTCTAATCTCTCCAACAGTATCATGCTCAGCTAAGGCCTCCCTATCTCTCTGCTTTCCTGACATCTTTTCCAGTATCGTGTCCTTCCATCTGTGTGGCAAGACACTCCAAGAAAATAAAAAGATGCTTGGAAATCACAAAACCTTTCATATCCTCAGTTTGAGGCAGCCTAAAACAGACAACAATGGCTAAAAGAACTTAACTGTGACAATATTGGGCAACAGTACTCCAGTAACTGGATAAATGTGATCAAGCAACTAAGAAGCAACAAATCATTTGTCATTTAAACAATGGTAGTCTGGCTCTTGAAATTCAGCTTAGTATTATACACACACACACGCACACGTACAGAAACTAACACAGGGCAATCTTCACTCTTCATATGCTCAACACTACATGACTAATGCTGAAGTATGTTAAAAAATACCACAGCTGTTTTGCTTTCATGAGCTACTTCTACAATGGATATGGGTATCATAACACAATCTTGCAAAACGAAGAATTTTACTCTTTCATTCTTGATGTCTTACATTTCCTGTCCCTATTTATCATCAGTACAATACAATTCCTGTATGTTATCCCCAGCAAAAGCAAACATTTAAAGGTCAAATTTACAAATTAAAATGTAATAAAAGTTCTAATAGGTTCAACTTCCATTTCCCAAAGGATATTGTGAAGTATTGTCATGCAATGAACAGTGTTATTCTGAGTGATGAAGATTATAAATTACTATGACATACAGCTATGTAAGATAATGCAGTAGACCTGCTGATGTAATTCCCATTGCATTTAAAAATCCACATTCCTGCTTCTGCTAGTGCTGAGTCTGGCCACAATGTTTACTGTAAATTCTAATCAAATAAGCAGGGCGACAGTGACTGACTGCAAGACTTTACTACACCTTACCTGTGTTTCGCTGTTTATATTCAAAAATTGAAATGGTGTCATCACTCAGGAAGTAGGAAATAAGGAATTTACGATCCTTATCAATAGGACTATCTGTGATGAGTTTTGCAATAAAGTGCAATATGTTACGTTCCGTGACACTTCTAAAAAGTAAAAGCAGAGGTAAGAAATCAAAATCAGAGCATGAGAAAAGTTTTCATCATCAAGAGATGCATTCTCCTGAGTTTCTTAACATACATTAATTGTTATTCCTGGACCAAAAAGGAAAACGGCATAAAGTTCCCCAATTTGTAAAAAAACCAAAAAAAAACAAAAACCAAAAACCATTTTCAGCTTAAATTAGTAGAACCAACTAGAGACAGCCAGATAGAAAGAAATCATTTTCAGGGGAAATTATTTCTCTGCCATAGGTCTGGAATGAATTTGCAACCAAATCCAGTGCAAATCAAGCTCCAACTTTCTTTCCAGAAAATTTATGAAGGAAGAACACATTTAGATATGTGTATTTTCAAATCAAATTTTGAATAGCAATATATACTCAGATTATCTCTATAAAATCAGGCCTATCAGATGATCTTACTAGTTGAATATTTGTTAAATGATTGTGTTGTAAACGATTTACAGTGCCACTATATGCACTATCAACACATTCCCAAGCTTTTTTCTAATAGCTTTCTTCTTTTACAGGGGTTCTACAGGTGAATCTCTAACATGTGACTTTGCTTGCCTGACAAATCATTTCTTAATGGAAAGTAAAGGGTTAATGCTTTAATACACTTCAGTAAGCTGCACGAAATTCAGCAGACAAAAAAACCCTAAATGCTAGAAAGTCAAACAGAAAAATAAATCGGTGTTGGACTGCTGAAACTTCAAAATTCCTGACTAATTCCTGGACCAAGTCTTCCATCAAACTCCCACTAAAGATAGCAGAAGAGAAAGAGGTGGGAGATGGGAAGATGAGAATATTTGCCTTTTTAAAGGAGAAATTCTGCTGAGTTCAGAGAAAATTGGCATACCATGTCACTAAACTAGTTCTCATGCACCTGTCCCTTAAAAGTCTGATGAGCTGCATATTATGCTGAAAAAAAATGATATCTCTACTTAACGCTTATCTCCTTTACAAGAAAAAAGACATAATTTAAAAAGTTGGAATTCTTTTTCACTGAAATACCTGTCTTTCTCCATGAACTTCTTGAAATCTTTTTTAGGAGGTTTGAGAAGCAGACCCATACAGGAGCACAGAGAATCCTCTTCAGAACCAAATCCATTATAAGGAGGAAACACTTTTTCCAGTTTTGGAGATGGTGGAGCCTTATGTGAAACTGGAGTGAAATCCACTACAACAAAGACAGCAAGACTTATTTATCACTGTTCTGACGAAGCCATTCTACCACGGATTTAAACTTCCAACATGAAGACTTACTAGCCTATTTCTCTAGCAGACTACTTAGTCAAAGTCAAATCAGGATCCCTCCTGCTGTTACAGAGCAGAAGAAGTTGCACAGAAGACAACAATGAAATTATTATTTCTTCCAGGGCTTCTAGATTTCACCTATAATCTTAAAATGTTTGGCAAATACCATGAAGATATACAAGGCAACAGACAAGACAGATATAGTCTCAAAATGGGACAAAATAATAAATTAACAATTCTAAATTAATTTTTCAGTTTTACCCTTTGAGACAACATGATTAAGTAAGTACTTGGCTTATGAATATCTTGCCCTCTGCTTTTTGCCAAAAGAAAATAAATACATAAATAAATAAAATTTTATATATTATTTAAGTCATACACATGTAGGAAGAATTTAGTATATTGAAGCCAATAGCTTCAGTCCATATCTCACTTAATCCAGAATTTTTGAAGCCTTGTTTCATGCATTTTCCCCAGTTTCAAGTCTTTCCTCATAGTGACCAATGGTCCTCACTATGCCAGATACACAGCAGGAGCTTTCCTGACTCAGCAGAGACATGTCTGGCCAGTTCCCAAAGGGCTTGCTTCTGAAAGACCTGCTACCCTATGGTTCCCCTCCTTATTTCTCTCTTCCTGAAAATCTTGCTGCATCATTTGGCCACTTGTTGCTTCCTGTGCTGCTCTTCCACTGCAACACAGCTTCCAGCTGCCAGTGGGGTTCACATAAAACTTTGCACCATAGCAATACAGTCTGCTGGTTAAATAAGGTTAATGGGAAATGGAAAAGGTGAGAGGAAAAAACTGAACTTGTATACAAGAGAAAATAGATGAGCAGACCTGAGGCAAATGAAGACATAAATCATAGGAACACAGGATAATTCAGGTTGGACTGGACCTTGGGGAGGTCTTTAGTGTGGTCTCCTGTTCAGGACAGGGTCAGCCTCGGCCTGTTGCAGGATGGATGCTCAGGGCTGTGTAACAGCTGGGCCATGATACCTCCCAGGACGGAGCCTGTGCAGCCCTGCCCTAGCAGCCTGCCCTAGGGAGGAAAGCTCTTCCTGATATCCAACTCTGAGCCTCTTGTTTACACTTATTTATGTTGTCGCATGCCCTCCTGCCGTGTACCCCTGTGAAGAGCCAAGCTACCTTGTCTCAGCAACCTCACTGCATGTGGGTGCAGGCAACCGCTCGGGGCCCGTCCCAGGTGCAGCAAGTCCATCTTCCTAGGGTGCTCCTCAGCTCTAACTGTCCTGGGGCCTCCCCTGAACTTATCCTAGCTGGTCCACATCTTTCCTGTCCTTGCAGACTCAAAAGGGGGCACAGTACCTTGACGAGGTTTAAGAAGCACTGAACAGAGGGGGATTGTCACTTCACTCATTCTCAGGGCAGCCCAAGCCATGGTTGGCCCTCTTTGCTGTGGCCCCAAGCCCAGCTTGCTGCCCTTCACAACCTGCAGGGCTCTTCCCGCACCAACACGGGTGCCACAAGGTCAGAACTAACCGTGGTCTAACTGGTGTAGCACTGCCCATGTGAAGCCACATCACGCCTCCACAGCTGGGTGGGCTGGAGATGGTGCCCTGAAGAACAGAGAACAGGCTGGGCTAGTAAGTGAAAGACAAACAAATGAGCCAATCTGAAAGAAGCTGGATCACAAACCACAGCCCAGGGGAGGAAGACTGATATAAGTGACCAGTGTCCAAAAGTGGATCCATTAAATAAAGTTTTTTTTTCTTTAAGGCCTAACTTTTCTACCCAGAACTGAAGAGAGATGAATAACCTACATTAGCAGCATGGGGTTTGGTGCAGATCAGCAGAATGACAAAACTGCTGTCACTTGGAACATTGTCTGAATCGGTTTGTGATTAAAATGTTTTAAACGCGGCTATATACAAAGACCAAAGCAACATACTCTCTCAAAATCTGACTTGCCTAACAGCAGCATGAAGACTTGAAAAATACAAAAAGAATTCAGATGTAAAACTTTTTCTTTAACTTTAAAACACAGTGAGGTCCCCCTTGGCCTTTAACTCTTAGAAGAATATGGTCTGACTTGAAAAGCTAATAGCTTCACCTGAATCAGATAAGAGGGGCTTTTGCAAAACAATGTCAATCTTTTCCCCTATGAAAACTACATGTGTCCTTTCTGTGATTCAGAAGAGGTCAAGCCCATATGCAGAATTAAGTCCATTCTGACCATTCATAAAATCCTAGAATGGTTTGGGTTGGAAGGGACCTCAAAGATCTACAAGAAACCTAGGGAGGGACTTTTTACAAGGGCATGTAGTGATGGGACGAGGGGGAAGGGCTTCACATTGAAAAGGGTAGGTTAGACATTAGGAAGAAATTCTTCATGCTGAGGGTGGTGAGGCACTGGCACAGGCTGCCCAGGGAAGCTGTGGATGCCCCATCCCTGGAGGTGTTCAAGGCCAGGTTGGATGTGGCCTTGGGCAGCCTGGTCTGGTGGGAGGTGTCCCTGCCATGGCAGGGGGGTTGAACTGGATGATCTTTAAGGTCCCTTCCAACCTAAACTATTCTATGATTCTGGGCTGTGGGCACACATTGCCGGCTCACATCGAGCTTCTCATCAACCACCAAGCATTTTGAAAGCAATCTTCACGGTGAAAGAGCAAGCGTCTATGTAAAAAATGCACCAAAATATGATTTTCTAATTACTGCTTGTGACCAAACTGCTTCTGGAGACGTTTTCAGCGTGCCAGTCGCATAAATTGTGACAAGAAACACTGCCTGCGCAAACCACCCTGCACAGAGGCGCCCAGACACCCCCGAAGCCTGCGGGGAAGCAGCTCCGGGAAGGGCAGGGCAGGGTCGGCGGCTGCCGCGCTCCCGCAGCGCCACCTGCTGCCCGCCGCGGGGAAGGCAGGCTCAGCGCTCCCCTCTCCCATCCCTCTTCTTTTTCCCCTCCCATCCCTTTCCCCTCTCCCATCCCTCTTCTCTTTCCCCTCTCCCATCCCTCTCCCCTCTCCCATCTCTCTCCCTTCTCCTCCCTCCCATCTCTTTCACCCTTTCCCATTCCCCTCCCCTCTCCCATCCCGCCCCCCCGGCCCAGGCTCAAGATCTTCCAATAGTGTTCTCGACGCTGCTTGTAAACCTCGATTGTGCACTGTGTTAATCTACACTAATAACTTCTCCCTCACAGACTGGAGGCTTGTGACAATGTGTTTTGGCAGAAATAAGCCCCTTCTTTTCACACGGTTGCCAATAAGACACTTCTTGCCAAAAGTCTGGGAAGCCAGGACGCTCGGTGGAACCGATAAACCCAAAAGACAAGCTGCTGTGGCTAGGTGAGGGTCACAGTGTACACGCATTGACCCTCACACAGAAAGCATTGATTAAGAAATCATAGAATGGCTTGGTTTGGAAAGGACCTTAAAGATCCTGTAGTTCCAAACCCCCTTCCACAGGCAGGAACACCTCCCACTGGATCAGGTTGTTCAAACCCTCCTCCAGCCTCGCCTTAACACCTCCAGGCTTAGGGCTTCCTTGACTTCTCTGGGCAACCTGTGCCAGTGCCTCACCACTCTCACAGTAAAAAATTTCTTCATAATATCTAATCTAAATCTCCCCTCTTTCAGCTTAAAACTGCTACCCTTCATCCTATCCCTGCACTCCCCCATAAAAAGCCACTCCTCAGCTTTCCTGCAGGCCCCCTCCAAGTACTGCAGAAGCACTTCCCTTTGTATGTGTAACACTTCAGCACACATGGATGAAAATTAGCTTTATAAACTGGAAGGAAACCACAAATTAAGTGGAATATCATGTTGGCCTCAGAGGGTATGTAAAATCCCTCACAATCCAAGCTTGGAGTAAACAAAGTAAGTCCAAAGAGAAGTTGAGTGCTTTCATTCCTATCCTTTCCTCAATGACCTTGCTTCATTCAGATTCACTGAAGACAGCAACATAAACATCCCACCTTGTGCCACCTACAGTTTACAGGATTTTAAAGGATTACATTTTCAGATTCTCTCCTGGAAATTGCCATGGGGAAACAAAGTTTACAGAAATAGTTAAAACGTCAATTCTGCAACTTCTGAACAGCCAGCCAGGTGCTGTACACTAATAGCTATACCTGAGCTCAAAACCTGTTTCATCTTTGCTCTGCCACATACCACCACGGCAGAACCAGACAGATAACTTACACATAAAATGCACTCTTCTCCAGTTTATCACTGTTTCCTAAGAAAATTACCCGTGTTCGGTCTGGAAAAGGAATCAGTGCTCTCTTCTCTCAGACTGTAACATTTTCAGTGTGAATTTACAGTGGGTAGAGAGTAAATTGAATGTCTGGGATTACAAGTGTTTACTTCTGGAAAGAATGGCACAGATATTTTCCCCACGGACAGTTTCACCCCTTGTTACTGCATTATTTGATGCTCAGCAGGAGACAGGCCGGCACTAGGGGGTTTATTTCACCTAGTATATCAAAGGTGTATCACAAACAAGTAACTTTTTCTGATGACATCAAAACCTGAGTGAGATTTGTACAAGCAGTGGGAAGAGCAAGAAATGAAACAGCTCCAACCACATCTTTAGCACACAAACAATTTGGACATAGCATAGCCTTCCTAGTAAGAAAAATTAAATTCCTCAAGAATTTGTTGCCATAGAGGAAGCATTAAACCAGTTTGAACAAGCTTGTCTGCTTTCAGTTTCAATATACACTAAGATTTTGGTATACATTGTAAGATTACCTTCTGCCCTCAGAAGAAGAACTATAGGAAACCCATCATGTGTTAGCTAAAACTGTATTTCAAGAGAAAGTCAAGTGCTACATATTCTGGATTGGAGTGATAACCATACAGACATATCAGTGTATACCCACCAGGCATGAAATTCTACCTTCAGAGGAAGAGGACAGACACCTCTGAGCATTACAGCTAAGAACAGGAGAGAGAAATCCCACTAGCCTACAGCAATATAAGAGATGGCAATAACCCAGAGGGATGGAATTGTTAACATGATGTTCTATATAGTCAAGAGGAGATGAGTAACAAACAGCTGGGACCTGGTTTTTGTAACAGTCTGTTTCACAATTCAGGTAAGAAGTAAAATTAGATGGTAATGCCACCGTCTTCACAAATTTTACATGCAGGATTAAAGACAACCTACTACTCAAAGAACCGCCCATGCAGCTAAAACTTTAGTGTTTATTCTGATTCAAAGAAAAGCTCCTTTCACAGAGTCTTACTTTATGATTATTCCAGTTACCTGAGGAAACTGTAAATGCACAAGTATATTTAGAAGCTGTTGCTCAGTCTCCAGCCCCTGTAGCAGAGAGGTTAGATGCCAGAGAGACTCTGATCTGACAAGTCTAGTGAAAATTGGCAGCAGGCTTTAATGCTCCCACTGAGGGAAAAGCAAGAAGTCAGCTGTTATCCAGCAGCAGCTGCCTGGCCAAAAGCACACATGTACTGGCCAGCCGATCACCCCGCACACTGCTCTGCCCAGGCAGCAGGTCAGAGAGGGAGCCTGAGAAATGAGGGGGTGGGAGGACGAGGAGAACTGGGACAGGAGAGGGATTGCAGGGTGCTGCAAAAAGGCCTAACAGACAGGCTTGGGAGGTGCCGGGACATTGAATAAAAATCAGTAGGAAACCAGATTTTACTGGTTTTGTTCGTTCAGGAACAATCTGTTATTTAATAAAGAACACTTTCTCTTCAACTCTACACTTTATACTCAACTCTGTGCTAAGATACTGTATTTAGTGAGAGAATAAGTATCAGCTTCCCCCTGCTGCACTTCAGTATATTTCAAGGTTCAGCTGGGTGACCGCAACACCTACATGGCTACAGAATATTATTCTCCTTCTCTGACACCGCTATAGCAAATCTGGGCAGATAGTATCACACATTAAGGCATTCTCTCTTGTATTTATACCATTGCTATACAATAGTAATGTCATTAGCTTCCTACTAAAGGGCATTAGCTATTGTTTACCCATGGAAAAGCTTTCCTTTGCTTTTCACGAACAGTATAAAGAGTAAAATAGGCAAAACCAACACTGGAAATATATCAGATATCATAATCGTGCACTTCAAGGGAAATCCAAACTGCCCTTAATTCTCCTAAAGGGCAAATTCCATGGGCAAGCAACTTATGCTGAAACTGCAGAGTCAAAAATAAAGTCAGCCTCTTTAATGGCTTTGGCATAAGAATATAAATTGAAGGGGAGTAATGTGAAAACACAATAAGAAATAGCTGGACTTTTGCCATGAGGTGCTGAGCAGCGTGCCTTGATGTAAGAACTAATTTATCTACTTGCTTACTCTTACTCAAGTAAATGGCCTCCCTGGACGCAAACTGCAATTAAGCACGTTTCAGTGTTTAATTGGATGGGAGCAGAATGCCGTGCACTTTGTGGGACTAAGCCCACTGAGAGTACTTTGTGCATCCACAAGACACAAACAAAATTTGTAACTCACTTAGACTAAAAGGTGAACCCTCACCCCTTCTCTCTCAAAACCTGCTTCTAAGCCAAAATCTATCCAGATTCTGCTCCTAGTGCCTTTTAGGTAAAAAGTCATACCTACATTTTTTTCAATCCTGATGGGGAAAACAAGAAAGAATTTCACAGCAAACTGTGACAACCTCTTAGCTCTAAGAAAGTGTGTATTTTCTGTGAACAAGACTGGCTGCATCAAGATGGATGGGGTTTTTTTGGTGTTAGCCAGAGTCTCTGTCATCAGGTATCTTTAAAAGTGTGTGCAAAACACTTCCCATCTTCCTGAAGGTCTCAGCTAGAGCACGTCTTTATGTGTTTCATGTTAAAGAGGCAGTAAAACTGGAGAGAGCAGTGACAAAACCAGAAAAATTACCACCAATATAAAAGAATGAACTATGGAGAAAGCTTTACAAACACCAGTCAGTGGCAATCTATGTATATAAACTATACTGCCTCAGAACAATGGGAATGGACTAGATCACCTATGGTCCCAGTTTTCTAGAATTTTGCACATCAGCAACTTCTGACTTCTCCTAACATGCAAACCACCTAACCTGAACATCCAGAGACATAACCAGTAATTACTGAACCAGCATTATAGCAGGGGAAGAGCCTTTGCATTCATGTAACACTTCGTTACCTTGCTTCGTCGATACACAATGGTCAGCTGAATTTCATTTACTGCCTGCCATGAGTAAGACATTCCCATTCACTCTTCCAGGATATTTTGCTCAGACAGAGGACATTGCTGCCAAACAGCAGCAGCAGTCTTGGCTGAAAAAGTTATCAAGGAAGAACCCCCTAGTTTGCAACCCTGGAGCTGGACTTACTATTATTATAAATAATATTATAGTTATTGAATATGGCTTCCTAACACACTGACTAGTAAAAGAGATTTATTTTGGTACAGACATATCAAGCTATAATTTAAAAAGTCATAAAGAGGCACGTTTTGCCAATTAAGAAATTCACTATTGTAATGGCAGCACTACGTCATTTAATTCCCCCAATGCAGCAAACAAGCTTGATCCAAACATTACATGCTATCTGATCACAAACCAAGCTGAAAAAAATAGTCTGCACAGGTATTTTGTTTCACAGTGTCAGGGAAAGGCCATAGTAGGTTTCTTCCAACCATCTGTGAACAGCAAGACATTTAGCTATATTTATTGAATGAATAAACTGCCAGAAATTAACAAAGTTGTTTTTGCAGGAAGGTGTTGATAATAGAACCATTAGCAAATCTGACTGAGGGAACACAAAAACAGACAAATGAAAGCCCCTAGTGTTATATATTTCCAAAATTATTTTCTATTATGGACATAGTTGCTAAATATTTCCAGAATTCAGAGCTGAAACTTCAAGAGATACATGCTCTAATGGTCCAGAACAAAAAATTGTGTTGTAAAACCAATAATGTGATAGACTACTACTGCTGTGTCAGAAAATCTTATTATAGAATCATTTAGGTTGGAAAGACCTTTAAGATCATTATGCGAGGATTGTGACATCCATATAAAATGAAACAGTATAATGGGGAATAATTGAGCTCATTCTACTTACCCACTCACTACATGCTCTTTATTATTTTCTGACTGCAAACACAGCTATTGGAATAGGAAGTGGAAGGAGAGAAGAAGATTTGGCAGTCTATCCATGTGACTATTTTGTCATTCTAATTTTAAAACAGAGGCAGTTGGGAACAGAACATGTACATTATGTGTTAGTTTTCAATGGAGGAACACATAAGAAAGCTCTTCTGTATCACCTGCAAAATTACTGCTTTGCTGTTAACAGCCTACAACAGATTGTTATTGCTAAAGCTTTTGATGAACACATTCTGTCAGTAATAAAATTCGAAGTCAGCTCTGCCAAACTCAGATTTATAAAAATGCTTATTAGGAAAGGATAATTATCGCTACTTACTGATTCCATACTTTGTCCTGTAATATTGTTTAGTGAATTCGTCACAGTCACAGAGTATCACCTTCCTTCCCCAAACATTAATTACTGCCCCTATTTTCAGGTCACTGTCTCTGTAAAATTCCTGATGCACTGCTCCTGTCTAATAAAAGAGAGAACATTTATATAGAAGCTCTATAAATCTCAGAATCCCACAACCTTTCTTAATATCTAGGTCATTTAATGCATGTGATTTAAAATATAACCTTCATATTCCATTTGCAAGCATTTCTCACCCCATGCCGACCTACCTCACTTTCCCAAACATGGAATTTACATACAGTAAACCTCAGTAGTTTCCATTTGAGCTATTCTCCAGTGGCGACACAATTTTAAAAATAACTCTGTTGTAGAGGATAACAGCCACAGAAATTACAAGAAATTCAACAGCTGGGGGCATTCTATAATATCTGACCTTACGATTGTCCAGAATGTATCTCCCTTTGTTTCCTACTAACTTTCCAAACACATTGAGAATAGTGCGACTGGTGATGGTGCCTGGCTGATACAGTCCGGTGGGAGCATACTGCAAGAAAAGAGACCAACTCTTAAGAAATATAGTTAACAGTGAAGAAAGAATATTCGGTTCCCTTAAAACTAGCAGGTTTTTTTACAGACTGACTGATATTGTACTATTTTCTTGGGAGAATTTTCAGTAAATTCTAAAGTAAGATTACACTACTGAACATATGTTAAAAGCTAGTATGTATGCCAGAAGAATCATTTAGAATCTTACTGTGTATCCACGAGTAAAATCTCCTTTTTCTTGGAAGCAATCAGAAAGCAAAGGTTAGGACATCCAAAGTAGCACATCCTTGTCAACATCTGCTCTAAAGGCTATTCTATTAATTGGTAATAATGATAAAAACATTGAAAAGAAAAACTCAGGGTTGGTCCTACTGTGCTAACCACTCCGCAGATACAGGGGATTCAAGTCAGCCTGATTCTATTGGCAAAATTGTTGGTATTTTTGTTTCTATTTGAAGTTTCAAAATTACAATAGTAATTTATCCCAGTAACATCAAACTTAATATGCAAACACATTACATTTTTTCAATTATGAACAAACTGTCAATGCAGGGTAACCAAATGGGTTATTTTGTCATACCACCTACCATGACACCTCAACTTTTCACGGATATCTTCTGCTGTCCTCAAAATTTCCATTGAATTCAAAGGAAGAAGCCAGCCCTTAGAGCTGGCTTAGAGCATGCAGAAGGGGTCAGTCAACATAGACACACTGCTAACTCAGCATCTCAGAACACAGGATGCACAAGGTGAGAAAAGTGTAATATTTTGCTGTTAGGTTTTTACTATAAAATCTCATGTTCATCTATAGCATCACAAACAGATTAGTAATATTAGAAGAAAGGAAGGGAAAAGATTCTCCAGTGTGGTACTCCATCTGAGAGCTGATGGTTATTCTATCACCAGGATCTCTCTGGAGCGATACAGAAGTGTATGCAGCTCATTAATTTTATAATCATTATAGCTTACAGAGGACTCAAACCCCTTGAAGATTTCTCTGAGAGAAGCCTTTTCAAATAAGCACCTGATTAATATCTCACAAATCTTATTCATCAATTCCTGTTGACTTTAACTAGCTTTGAATAAGGTCTCAAATCTAGGAATTCAATTTTAAGAAATCACTCTAGATTTGCTACAAAGAAGTATTGTTACAGAATACAAAAACTGGACTTTTCCAAAGGTCATATGGACCAAACCTGAATTCACATCATTCTTACATTAGTTTAGCTATCAATATTAATTAATTTTCTAAACTTCCATTACTGCACAGTTTTATTAATACATTTACCTCAACATACTAATATGGGAGAAAGGAAAACACAGGAAATCTTTCTGCATAAATTCTTTCTACTATTAATTTAAGCATAAGAAGCCTAAATCTTTTTTTTTGCCCATCTTCTAACTTATTAGGTCATATGAATATGTGTACAAAACCTAAATCATGTGATTATGATTAATACTCTGATAACACTTGCTAAATATCATTACAATCCTTATACAGGATTTTCAAAAGGAGGCATTTAATATTTCTTAATTAGTGGAAGAATTTGAAATAAGTTGAAATTTTCAGTATTCACCTTTGGAAGCTTATCTCTTCTGAGAAAACGTAGAGCTGCATCCCGGCCTGAGTTTACTGGTATAATTTCTTTTATATCAATAGTATCATCAGCCAAATAATAGCGCAGAACAAGTTTCCGTGGGTCATGAAACTTGGATTCTGGGTCATCCCACACACAGAAAAAACGTAAAACATGTCCATCATACTCCAGAAATTGTTTCAAAGTGTCGATGCGCTCATAAGGACGCAATGGATTCTTGCTATCCAGATTCTGCAGATAAAGGAGAAATTTAGAGAAATACCTTTTTGATTATTTGCTCTTAAGAACAGGATCTCAAACTTCATCTAATCTTAGAACATCTTTTTAGGATTTTCAAATAACAGCACACAATTACAATACATGAAACACTGTTTATGCCATTACAAAAGAGCTATTTACAGGGTTGCTATGCCCTCAGAAAAAAATATGAAAACAATGTTGGATTGGTTTTGATCCTTGTTTTTCTTGTAACAAGGTCCTTCAGATCAGAGAATTGTTAAATTATTTATAGTGCAGCATACATTTTCAACAAATTGCCCATGGTAATCAGATGACTACATCTCCTAATAGCATCACCCCTCCCGATTTAGTTCCTCGAAAATTATTTTTTATACATGATGTGGTATAAAGAATTAATTCTTTCCTTTACCTTCGATGTTTTCTTTCTTCTAGCTTTAAAACATAGTTAATTAAATTTTGATTCATGTCATACAGTTGGCAGGTACTAGGTATGTATGTTCTTTCATTATACACCCATAGGTCTGAGAAGGAATAGCAAATTTCCAGCTACAGATACAGTCCAGCTGATGGGATCTATGACATGATGCTATCTACAGTCATGGTTGCTGCAGAACCAGTAGCACTCCATTAAAGCAGATCCCCAGATGATGATCCAGTCTGAGGCTTTCATTTACATACTGTCAGTTATAGTCACATATACAAATGGCAATCTGAACAGGATGTCAGAAATCCTAAACAAAATCCACCATATCTGAAGCATTTTAAAGGGGCAAGACAGTCCTAAACTGTGAAATTCTATAGGATTGCTTCCAAAGGAGAAAGATGACAAACATCAATGAAAGAATGTAAGCTGAGTTGTCTGAACAAAAAGAAATGTTCACTATGAGCAGTTTATATCATTGTCTAAATTTCTATTTATCCACTGATACATCTTCTGGCCTTAAAAATCTGAGAGCAGAAGGCTCATTCCTTCAGAGCATCAGAACTTAAAATATGGAGCGCAGAATCAAGTTTTGCCTTGCCAATGCCTTTGCTAATCTGCAGTGCTCTTTCAGTTTCAGGCACCATCATGCTCATATGCATGGTATTTACCATCCCAGTATTACCTTCCCTCCTTCCTGACCCTTGAAGATGCAATGAGCAAACAAATACAGCCACAGAGCCAGATAACATTACCATCCATGGGATATCTCTTCCAGCAATACAGAAATACGAATCTAATGGGCTTGCTACATTTTTCATTGGTCTCATTTTCTATCTCATTACATTCTTTCCTACCTTTATTGTCTGGCCAAATGCACTATTAGTATTCTGGTGCAAAACCAACTTAATTTTGCTCAAAGCAGTCCAAGGCAACCCATCCTTAATAAATAAATAACATTTCCTTCCACATATTGGTCACAGAAAAGTGAGAGCATAAAGCAGTCAGAATTTGCTAGATAACTTTTCTGTAATTTCTCAACAACCAAGAATATTAAGACAAAGAATTCAGAATGTTTTTATCTCCTGATGCTCATCTTTCTTAAAAGTCTTTTTCCCCTCTCCATTCTCTTTAGGAACACATATGCATAACACTTGAATGCATTGCCTGTTGTTTTTACAAAAAAAATTAAAAATCTAAGCAGGTTATGTAGTACCATGAGTAATGCTGACAGTCTGACAATATCAAGACAACTCAGCACATGTTCCCTACAAGACCTGAGTAAAGGAAAAGCAACCCACAGCCAGCCTGAATCACCACTACACAGAACCAGGAGACATATTACAAATACTGCTTTTCACTGAGGGATTACAAAAAGCCTGAATTAAGTGAAACCTACATGTTGGCCTGAATGTTCCTCAAAGACACGCATATTGTCCTATACATGTCAGTCATCACGATCTCTCATTTTTTTCTGCTGAGAGCTGCAGCAGTTTTCTTTATAGGAAGATTAAGTTGAAAGCAACAAACACACGTAGCATTTGTTGCTTTCAGAGCACTAGGCTGGATCTACCACAGCGGGCTGCATATTGTGGGCCAACAGTCCTAACAGAGTCAGGGCAAGATAAAAAATACAGTGCCACCTGCACTTTTATTAATAATAATAAAAAAAAACACCAGAAGTGAAAGAAAATGTCATTATTCTCTACAAAAAAAAACATCATTCCCATTATTGTTTCCAAAGAAAAGATTCCATATCCT
Source organism: Cuculus canorus (assembly GCF_017976375.1). Taxonomy (NCBI): domain Eukaryota; kingdom Metazoa; phylum Chordata; class Aves; order Cuculiformes; family Cuculidae; genus Cuculus; species Cuculus canorus. The sequence continues at coordinate 90,645,407 of NC_071401.1, forward strand.
GCAAAGAGGAGTCCACGTAGCATCTAGGTGCTGCGAGTGAGATTTTTGGAGGAGGTGTGTTTGTGTTCCCATACACTCAGAAAAGAGGGAATTGTATTCAAATAACAACTTACAAGTCTTAAAACTGCAGAGTGCTGGGTTTGGCACGGCAGAAGAATTTGCTTTATACATATAAAGAACTATTAATAACATGTGGGATGGAGATGAAAGATAACAATATGAAGAGACCAAGTAAGTGAGTCTGCAGGAAGCTACAGATGTGCTTGAAGCACAACTCCAATTAGTTCTTCCTTTAAACACTTTTGAAGTGTTTATTATCATCAAATTAGCTGAAGCAAAAGCATAAGTAGAACATAGATCAATTTTGTTCTTTTCAGTTTAATTTAGAAAGGATTATTTTATTTTTACCAATTATTTTGTTCTGTTTCAAAAGGTGTGTGAACATATCAGGAGAAAACCAGTTATATTTGGGACTTCATCGTGTTGGTACAAAGAGCCATATAATGAAATTTTTAAAGCAAGTTTTCTCTTGCAGTTCATTATGTTGAAATAGCTGCATCTACATACTTTGTATTTGTTATTAGAAAAATATTTTATACCATGCATAGTACTAATAGTACTTTTGATAAAATGAAGTTTTCACAATCAGTGTCTCATCTGACCTTTTTCCGTTCTGTGGTGTACGGATCATCTGGACGAGCTGCGGGAGGATTTAATCTAACTCCCATCTTCAGCAGGAAATTTTTTGTAAACTGGTCACAATCTATAATCTTATATCTTCGGGCATAAAAGATTACTTCTATGTTGATATTGAAATGATCTATAGTATAGAATTGATCTTCATGAGGAGGTGGAAGTGGAATCCGACACCGTCGAATAATAGTTCCTGTAAAAGAATTAGAACAATTTCATAAAGTGAATGTCCTTTGCTCTAACAATCACTTCACAGACTTCTTAATTTTCTATGTTGATAGGACCGATACAGATGAAGACATATGGTACAAAAAAAAATTATTTTCATGACCATTGTCATTCAGCAAAAAAAAAATATTAGGTAAGAAGATCCTTTTTATTAACAACAATACTTTACACTGGTCATCTTCTAGAATGTCAGGCTCTCATATTTGACTTCATACAGCAAATTACCGCCAACAGAAAACCACTAGAATAAATCCCAGTTTGTTGCTGCAAATGTAACAGGTTAGTATTTTTCTAACAAAAATGGCAAAGACACTGCCTTGACATTAGGAAGAAAGATTCTTTTTCACTTTTTCTTTGAAGCAAAGTAGTCTCCAGCACTCATTAGTATCATCAATTTTTCTCAAACTAAAAGCCCACAAAACAAGTTGTGCAAAAAATCCACCATGTGGCAGGGGTGTATGGGGGGGTCTACACTCTGCAGGGTGAGAAGAGATATATATATAGCTAAGGTTAGAGAACAAAACCTGCTCTACTAAGGAAAAAAATGTGATCTATCAAGCATGGAAGCAGGTGCATTCAGCTCAACTTTCTAAAGAAGCAAACTAAAAGTGGAGACAACTGAGATGGGTTGGGCTGATTGCTGGGCTGCTGTTGAGAAATTTAAACATTGATCTATCTCAGAAATACAGGGCTAAGAATTCATAACTCATAGTCTAATGGGTACACTACTCAAAAGGTAAAGAAAGTGAAAATAAAAGGAACTAACTAAAAAGAGAGATATTTTAACTTCATTCAAGTAAGTACACATTAAAGTTTCTTCTTTATAGTCTTTACATGATCAGGACTGTTATTTTGGGAGCATTCTATTTGTTTATGTTTGCCAAATTAAAAGAGAAGGAACCTGCTATTAGTCTCTTAGCTGAAAACTCACAAATACATTGATGAACTGGGTAATGCTTCAGAAGTGCACGCTGATGATGATTAAGAAACTATTTCTCACATGGAAATGTTGAGAGAGCTGTTCAGCCTGAAGCAGAGATGGCTTGGGTGAGGATCTTATTGATGTTTATAAATACTTGATGGAAAGGAATGAAGGAAGACTAAGCCAGGCTCTTCTCGATGGTGTCCACTGACAGAATAAGAGACAATGGGCACAAATTAAAAGATACAAAATTCCATCTGAACACAAGAAAACACTTTTTTACTGTACGGTTGATGAAATACTGGAACAGGCTGTCTGAAATGGTTGTAAAGTCTCTGCCTTTAGAGAAACTTAAAACCCGACTGGACACGGCCCTGGGCATCTGGCTCTAGCTGATCCTGCTTTGAGCAGGAGACTTAAACTAGACAATCTTAAGATATCCCTTCTAGACTTAATGATTCTCTGATACTACAAGTATTTTAGAAACAACTTATAAACTACAGCCTCAGTAGGTTAAAACAATACACAACACATACATTAAAGAACACAGCTGCATGTACTATAAGCTATGATTTATTCTGAGTGAAGTTACAGTTCACAAAGAACAGCAGATTTGCAAAGTTGGGACTAACCCAGATACCTGTGTAACACCACCTTTAGAATGTGAGTAACCACTGGTTAAGATGAGACAGAAACCATCAACCCACAGTATTAAAATAACTCCTTGCCACCACAGGTTCCCAGCAACTTTGAAATTACCTTAATTACAAAAGTTGCAACTTTAAGACAACTACAGTAAACACACAAAAATTCCAAAACTAAAAATAGTTCTACTAACCTACTACTACAATAGTAGTTTACTAGATACAATTATCTAAAAGGTCTGTCTCATTATCTCCCACTAAAGAACTGGATCTCTTTCCAGTGCCCTTCAGCTCTGCATCTGGTAGTGTTTCCCCCTGAGTCCCTTTTCATGATTTTCCAGCACTGCTTCTTTGTTTTGGGGGTAGGTTGGGGTGTAGGTGGGCCTGGGGAGAGAGGAGATGAAGAGAGGCAGAGGGAGAAAGATACCACTGTGTGGTTTTGTATGGTGTTTGAACAGCCCTATTTCTGAGTTAGTCCATGGAAATTCTTTATTGTTCGCTCTATTTCCCTAAGGACTAATCTGTATGGAATATCTTCCACTCCTACATTATCAGAGCTGTTTGCTACATTCTAACTCCTACAATGAAAAGAAACCTTTGATTTTTCAGGGGAATAAAGAAACAAGGCAGATTTACTTTACGTTCCCATCAAAGTAATTATTTAAGACCCATTCAGCACCCTGATATTTCATACATACCAAATCCAACATTACTGATCTTTGACTAAAATAAATTTTAACCTATCTGCTTATAATGTACTTACACATGCATTTAAGAAGCATCCTCAGGGAAACATTAGTTACAAAACATAGTAATTAACATATATTAACAAAACCACATACTTCAAAATATGTTACCTGATTTTGGCTAATCCTGTGGTCACTCCTACAAAAATCAACAAATAGTGTGCTGAGTCAGAACAGCCCTCCATATAAATGCAAATCCTGTGGAATCACCATTTTTGTTGACAATTTTCTAATACAAGATGTTTTCTGAGGGTATATTCACCTCAGAACTGGTGCATAAGCCATCAGCTAGTTTTCTGTAACACTTTCCAAAGTGCTCATTTTGTTTTGAGGGATAAGAATTTCTTTCCTAAAGGAAACTGTCTTGTAAAGATAATATCTGTAGCAATCCTTTCCTTGTATGAGGTATCACTGTGTGTGATCTACACATGTAGATGATACATTATATATTGTTGAATTTGATATTTAATAAAATCTGATCAGTTGAGGTTAGGTCTCAGCATGTTTGAAACTCTCCTTCATTCTGGAAAATATTAATTATATTTCTACTTCTAGAAATTTGCCACAAGTTGTTAAAGGAGGATCTGGACATGTGCAACAGTCAGATGGATGGCTACTCTTGATATTTCTTGTGTCTTTTGTCAGTTTATTGAGCAGGCTGTACTACTGCACCACCAAGCCTTATTTCAAATATGCGTCTGGTCAGGCTAAATCTCTCCTCTATTGTGCACTTGTAAAGGCAGATGGGGCACTGCTTTTTGCTGACAGCAGCAGCAGCACCGAGTTGCCCCAATAATCTGTAACATATCTTCTTAGCTCTCAGGGCTTCTGATCATTTGGCAACTACAGCAGCAGCTTAATAATAACAAAGGCCTTTTTACTATGGGTCAGCTCATGAAGCTGGGCAGCAAACGATTTGCTCTCTGCTGCTACACTGCTCTGCAGAAGAAATGAAGTGGTATCAAGAATTTCCTCAGCACAGCTTTCTGAGTCCTTCTGTACTCCTCAAGAGTGCATTAAAGAGGAGAGGAATGGGTAATACCTGCAGTTAGTACATTCTTTGACTGCTCACACAGAAAAGAGAAGAAGCAACCACTATTACTCCTGCAGCTCAAAGAGTTCACTCCGGTAAACAAGCTGGCTTCATGAATTCACTTATTTACTCATCTCAGAACACAGCAAGGTCATGATTTGGCCACCATTATGTATGGCAAAATTACAATTATTTCAAGGCCCCAGGCGACATCTTAAACTCTTAGATAATCTGTTATATTGGAGGAGCTGACTGCAACTTCACTTTCCCGCTTGTGCTTTCCTCTTCAGTCGGGCGGCCTTGGGAACCCAGCCAGCAGGCAGCTCCACTCTCTTTTTCAGCTGGCTGACCTTGGGGAAACTAGCCAGCTGCTCGGCTCTGCTCTGGCTTGCAGGGCCTGGATTGCACTAGAAGCTACAGTCAACCCCATGGGACATAAATGACCTTTTGGTAAGACAGTATCAGCCAGCCACAGTCCTCTTAACTGGGAATTAGATCTACAAAACATTTGTACTGCCATATCTAGCCTGACTCTCTATAGGAGAATTCCTTTTCATATGGGAAGAATAATTAGTGTTCCGGCTCTGGAAGAACACAGTGGAGTTTGTTACGCAGCTGAGTTTACTGTCCTTCTCTTCGCTCCCTACTCCCTTATCTTTAGCTAGGTTTTGTGCACTGCAATTGTCCTGATATTTTTAGCTTTGATTCTGGCTTCTCGGGTTCAGGCTGGCCTCCGCATTCCTTTGTGTTTTGCATTGAATTTCTCTGTTTGTATAAATTTCTTCTAATGCTTCTAATATTTCCCAAAGTTCAAAATACAGGAAGGCAGTTTCTAAAACTAAGTGAAATTAAATTTCAGTTATTTGGTAGCAACCTGATCTGTCCAAATTCATGCCCAAGTACAGCAGCCAACGCCATAATGCACTTTTTTAAAGCCATTTAAATACATTTCCCACAGATCATTCACTGTGCCCCTCTGAGATTTTGATCAATGATAAAATCACATTTTATGACTTATTTTTCTGAAGCCAACTTATTTTAGTTTTGTAAAATCATAATTGAAGTTAAAAATTCTTCTAAGTTGACAGCTACTCTCTCACCAAATCTTCCTGCAGTCCACAAGCCTCTCCGAGGTGTTTTTTTTTCTGCAGTCACAAATGCACACAGTAAAGAGCAGAGTGGAAAACTACCACATCTCTCTGATGCCACCATGCCTCAAACACCCATTTAGACAATCAAGCTCTCATTTGTGAGCTATGGCACAAGCACTGGTAATCTCATGGCCTCAAGCCATTAACCAGCCAAACTAAGATCTACCTTTGATCTACCCTACCACCCGCCTTTGATCTAACCCACCACCTGCCTTTGATCTACCCTACCACTGCTATATCTGTTCTGCAAGAAGACTCCCAAGAACAGCCATTTGAGCTGTCTATTTCACATCGTTTTCACCAGGGTAAACATCCAAATTAAGGTCACCACCACCTTCTGTCTTCAACAGTTCAATTCCACTTTCTCCATCATGTTTTTTTTGCTGTTCCTCCTTTACAGAGCTAACTGTCCACACAGACTAAGTCTATTTGCTCCTGATGTTCCCACGCTTCTTTCTTCACTCACATTCCCACACCTGTGCTCTTCTATTCAGTGCAGTTTGCCTTTCAACAGCCCAAGGTCTCCTGCAGTCGAACTCTCTTCTACAAATCCTTGGCCTTCTAATCAACTGAAATGTATTTCAGCAGAGGTGAGGAGGACAGCATTAAGCTTAAGATCCTGAACTTCAATTCAGTTCAGTTCCTCATCCTGCCAATGAACTTTTCTGCATGATCATGGGGAAGATCTGCATTCCTTTGTGCTTCAGTTTACCAGCTTCACAATGTAGACAATTACAATTCTGCTTTTATCAGGTTTATGAATTCCCAGTCAGTACAGGGAATTTGAATAATATAAGACATGTATGTAATTACAATAAAAGAGGCAAGGGACCATTTTTTACTTGAAAATGGAATAAGACTAGCAGTTAATGGTTTGGGATTTCTTTTTAAGAAACATTGGGTTTACATATATTCAACAACAAATATTGAGTGCCTTTAACATAAACAATTTGCGGTTGTTGTTCAGTTATGAGGCATGAAGCCACTGCCCAAGCGCACGGGGGTAAAGAATCCTCTGATAGGCACCTCCGCCACCATTTTCCCTGCAACATTGTATTAATCTCTAGGATACCAAGAATACTTCTGTAGATGTTCATGATAAAGTATAGGCCCAGATCTTCTTATCAACTGTGAAGCCTAAACACAACCCAAATTGTCCTTGGCCCCTTCATTCCACAGTATTTCTTCCTTCCTAAACACAATCAATGTACAGAGAGCTTCCTTACCAGCCCAGCAACAAACAAATTAAGTGCATTTGTGAGACCCTAAAACATTTCATTTTAATCCACAAGTCTGATACTTGTGTATACTCGTTTATCCCATATAAAGTACTCATGCAAAGCTTAAAGGACTTCAAAATATCTTTGCATGGAAGACTGAGAGAATTCTTGTTTCTCTCTAGCACTATTCAGTTAATTTTAGATCCAGTACCAAAGGTAACTCCAAACCCACTAACATAAGATACTACCAAGGAATCAGGAGGAAATTGGAGCTTTCCTGTCACCACAGAATCATGACGAGACTGCAGGAACATCAGGACTAAAGGGACAGCCTGCACAACCCATATTACAAAGATGATGAAAATGATGCATTTCTATATCTAGATTCAAAGGAATCAGCTTTAAATTTGCTTTATCCTGCCCTAATCAACGTGGCTTCCACCTTCTCTCTCAAAGACATCACCTCTGACACTCAGGTTAATTGTACTTCCTTTGTAAACGGTCATTTGTTGTAAGCCACAAAATCCAGAAACAGCCACTCCCAGTCCTGGAACTCGCAAGTCAAGGAAAACCTAAACCCTATGATGTCTCCAGCCTCATGCAGATGAGTGCAGGGAGAGGGTAAGTAATTTCTAAGTTCCCAGGAGAAGAGATCCAACATGGACATATTCAGGCCTTGAAAAAGCACTTTCCCAGATAGGAGTAGGATGAGGTTTGTCTGAATTTAAAACCAGTTCCTGCTAAGAGCCAACAAGATTTCTGGCAAGAAGAACTACTCAACACAGTGAGAGCAGGGCCTGCTGTACTGGTTTAAGAAAAGGTTCTCAAGTAATTTGATCCCAGGTATAACAGCAATGATACACGTAGCACTTTTAAGTATTATCCTACTCTGTAGACAATTCAATTGCAGAATTCAACAGCATCTGCTCATCTCAGAAAATAATATGGTAGTTAAGTGGTTAACTTATTTTTGAAAATTGCTGTACTAAGATCCACCAGAATGTTCAAAACATCTTTGGGGATTGGGAGTATCTCAAGATACTCATCCCAAGACATCCTGCTTATCTGGACTATATCCTTTGAAAACTTTTTTTAATTCTGGCAGTGACCCACAAACATCAAGCAGGAGCAGCTGCATTCCCCTTCAGGAACAGGATGTTGACTGCTAGATCACATTTTCTTAATGTAAACCAAGTCCATTAATACTCCAGTAAATCACCTCAGTAAACCCTCCTCCCAAAGTCCTCAGGCTGGACCAAATGCAGTGACGTGACACTTAGGCAAGAAAGCTTAACTTAGAGGTGTCAAGGAAAAATTACTGTGCCAAGGGCACTTTAATCATAACCAACAGCCAGAGGCACAAAAGGTGGTCTCCTTCAGTAACAGCAGATACTGCAGAAGCTAATGAAGAGTTACAGAGCCGTCACTAGAGAACTTACTGTCAGTGCCAAGATAGGAGGAGCCAGGCTCAGGAATGGAGATCTAGAACATAAATTGCTTTTGCAGAAGCGACAACGCTGACAAAAGACATACTATCATATGATTTCAACCAACTATATCGGAGAAAAAAATTCTATGTTTGAGTATGGGAGGAGATTCTGCCTTACAAAGCCTACGTCTTCAGAAAGTAAGACAATAAAAAAATTCACATTGTGATCCATAACAAGAAAACATGATTAAGCTGCTCATTTGCATTGCATTTTAACTATAAGGAGTGACGTTATGCATCATTTGGAATGGATCAAGACTGTACTAAAGAAAGACAAAAAAGGCAAAAAAAAGTGTGTTATTAAAAACAGATACCTTGAGTTATGCCACTATTTTTCACTTGGGGTTCAACCACTCGAATTGTATCATCTTCAAGGTAGAAGTATATTTTACAATGTCTGATTCTATATGGCTCTTGATTTTTGTCAGGTACTTCTTCCTCAAAATAGGCATCAAAAGACAATACCTATTAAAATCAATAAATAAGTATAAAACAGAAAAATCTCCAATGCTTTTGCAAATTGTGTCAATAAAGTAAATTTGTATACATTAAAAGTAACTAAGTGTATGGATTTCAGGAGGCAGATTTATTTCTCAGAAATGTAAGAACAGAAATCCACATTAAATCACATAAATTTAAAATTCTTTGCTTGGCATTTTTATTATCACAACATCTAAGCAGAGATGAAACTTTAAAGTAAAGAAATAAATCAAATCTAAAACTATCAGCAGGCTGCTTGGAAAATCTTCTGAACAAAGCACTTTTGATAACACAATTGGCTACCTAGGTCCTGAAGCAAATTTTAGTCTGCTATTCAATGAGTTGCTGAAAATAAAGTGCATCATGACAGTAATGCCTTTACCGTTGAGGTAAGTGGACAGGTGAGCTCTTTTTAAGCACATCCTGCAAGCTGTCTAAAGAATGGTACTGAAGGCTATGAGAGAGAAATCATGTTTTCCAGGAGTCATTTATAGCTGTGCAGTCTTGGCATTTCAGAACTTCCCTGTTTCTGCAATTCAGCAAGTGGGGAAATCTCAGAGACTATTCCAACTGGTCTTCATGGTCCCATGCAATAGCAATAATGCAAGTAAAAAAAACTTCAGCGCTGAGGTGCTCAGTGGTTTACTACAGTGGTCTTTTCGTTTGGAGATCCCAGCTCAAACTCGGCAAACCATTACACAAGTTTTGCACTTCTTGGTATTATTTATGGTCTTTAATCTCCAAGAACAATTTTAAGGGAACATGCAAGAAGTATCTACTTAGTAGTGGAAACTTCTTCAGATGCTGTATCCTCTTCTCCCTGTTCTACTGGTCCTGCTAGAGTACTGGCGCTTGACAAACCTATTGTTTGAGTGTCCTATTTGATTGCTAATTGTTCTTCATTTCGTCAATGATCTTTCCTAAAAATGGTTGTCTTATGACACACCAGCCAGGCAAAAGAGTCTGTTGCATAGATCTCCAAGCGCAATCAGGACCTAAATACACTGTATTTATTTCTTGCACTGAGCATACACATATGTCCTGGTTTACTCCATTCGAGGAGTTTGTGCTAGTTCTTTTGTACTTAAACCTGATCCTCTTTATACCCTCATCAAGGTGCTACTGTATGACTGAAATACATGCAGCAGCCAACTGCAATTTTGAAGATCAAAACTGATTATTTAAAAAATTAAATGATGCCTATGAAAACCAAAAGTAACAAATATTGTATAAACCTGTTGCACTTTATAAAGTTGGCACAAAGTCTCCCTGGCATCCCTAGCAGTCAAATTATAAACATTGTTTCAATACCCGAGGTCTTCTCAGTGTACTTATTCACAGAAGAAATTAAACTTGCACCTGCTTCCTTTTAGGCATATGACATTGCAAAAACTTTTTCTCAACACACTATGAATGAAATTTTATGCCTGTCCTTCCTCCAAATAGTATGGTACTGCTGAAAGTTAGAAACCAAAGATAAATGGAAAGAAAGCAGACTGCATTTAAAGAAATAAATACCTATTAAAATAATTTTTCATGTAGTCCATTCTGCTGACTCACAAACTGCGGTACTGGAGAACAGTTGTATTCTAGGCTCTGAACTAGGGAAGCTAGATTAGTTGGTTAGTACTCTCTAACAGCATGCAATTAATACAAACACATGAGCCCCCCAGAGGCCAATCCTGAACCTGCATACTCCTGTCCTCTATTGCCCTGTGAAGGAATATATTGATTAGAAAAGGAACATCAAAAAAAGAGCTAGCTCATCTCACCAGCCAAGTTCAGTGCCAGACACTCAGTGGCAGGTCCCTACTGCCTCCTGTCTAACTCCTTTATTTAAAAAATTGGGTCAAAGTCCCACTGACTCACATATGGCCCTGAGAAGCCAAGGCACACCCGTTGAAAGAAGGGTGCAGATAAAGCAAGTGCAGGTCTAGTAGAAGCCTTAACTATTTGTCACATTAGACCAGTTCATACTTGAGGGTGTTGCTGAAAATTGAGAGAGCAACACTAAGGACTTCTGAGTGTAAGTCTGAGGTAATGCTAACTGAAGGTCAGATGTATCTGCTCAAGTCTTGAATCTTCTTGTAGAAGTTCTGATCAGCCAAAGAGATGAATGCATAATTGTACTGCAATTACCTGCATGGATTTTCTTTTAAAACAAAAATGAGATTAGCCAGTCTTTCCAATATTTAAAAACCGTAATCATTTAGTCATGCAACATTTCTGCAATTTGCTGAATGATTACTTTTTGTAGATCATTTTTCTTCTCTGATTGAAGGCTTTTTGCTTTAGAAATATTAATAAAACTTTGCTAAGTAGAATTTGATGTAAATTTAAACATTGCAAGTAATGACAGTGTGCTGCAAAATTCATAGAACCATAGAATCGCTTGTTTGGAAAAGACTTTTGAGATCATTGAGTCTGACCATACCTGTCCACTACTAAACCATATCCCTAAACAACTCATTTACCTGTCTTTTAAATACCTCCAGGGATGGCGAGTCAAACACCTCCGTGGGCAGTCTAATAACCCTTTTGGTGAAGAAATTTTTCCTGATGTCTAATCTGAACCGCCCCTGGTGCAACTTGAGCCCACTTCCTCTCATCCTATCACCTTCTACTTGGGAGAAGAGACCAATACCCATCTCACTACAACCTCTTTTCAGATACTTGTAGGCAGTGATAAGGTTTTCCCTCAGCCTTCTTTTCTCCAAGCTGAAGAAGTCCACTTCCCTCAGCTGTGTCTCATAAGATTTGTTCTCCAGCCCCTTTTACAAGCTTTCATTGCCCTTCTCTGGATGTGCTCCAGCAGTTCAATGTCTTAAAACTGAACACAGTATTTGACATACACCCACACCAAAGCCAAGTAAAGGGGCACAATCACTTCCCTGGTCCTGCTACAGTCTTACAATGCAAATAAATGTTAATTTTAACTTTCTGTGTCTATAACAGACACCATCTACCTATATTACACATGAACAGATCACACAAAAGTCAACAGGATTTTGGGCAACCAAGTATGATAGTGGATTAGTGGATTCCAAGCCTATAGCACTCCACTGTAGCTAATGGTTCTCAAGTGCCCACGTACATTTTCTCCTGGACTGGGGCCTACTTTACATTCATTCCTACCAGGCTGCCATATAATCCCTTTGCTGTCACCATTTGCACCAAAAAGAAATAAATCAACTACTCCTTTATTTTTATTATATCTTGTAGGAGATGCACCCCAATACAGAAATATTTTTGTACGTTGCTGTATGGCATGATATTTTTTATATTAATTGTCCAATATATCAATATGATGGAAAAATAGATATTACCATTCTTTTCATCTATCTAGGAGATTTTTAACATGCACAAAACAATCTTCTGAGGTATTTGACTGAATTTCACCTTTATACTGTCTTTATACATAAAGCTATATATAGCTTTATATTGTAGCTATTAATAAAAAACATACAGATACAGATTTCTACATACCTGCTTGTCAAATGCCACCCAAGCAGGAGCATCACTTCCTATCCCTTCAGGAAATGCACTGTATTTAAGTTTTGGCTTCTGACCAGGTAATGGTTCACCTCCTATTCCAGGTTTATCTTCTCCAACCAGCATAGCAACATTGTTGCAGTAACCCCAGTGCTGGGACTTGTGGAACTTTTCTTTCCCTATCTGTCAAAAGTTTGGAAGAAAAACAGAAAAAAACCATCAGTGTGTTTGTTTTTAAAACAGTAAATCAACTACCTAGGCAAGCGAGATTGATCCCATAGAAGTTCCTCTATAATTACTTTTAATACAGAGTTTAAAAGCCTATAACAGCTGGAATGCTGCAAGTGAAGTAACACATTTCAGTGGCCAATTTGCCCTCCCTGTAGATGAAAATGGAAAAATATCCCAATAATTTACCCGGACTGAAAGACAAGATGACAGCAGCCGTATCCAACCCCCTTCCTTGCAACAAGGATTGAGGAATATGGTAGGAAGAAGAAAGTCACCCACAAGAACTGCTGCAAAATGTAAATGGGAAGAACCTTTTCTATTGATCTCCAGAGGACAAATGAAAATGGTTCAGGAGTACCCAGAGAACAGCCTGCTCTCGTTACTTATGCCAAAGATCTTATTTACACTTGCATTCCTGTGTGTGAAATAAATACCTCTGTAGTAGTGAATACACTTGAATTTTGGGAGGTTGGATGTGAATACAGACAGAATATTCATTCTATCAGAGCTTATTCTAAAAGAAGGTCTCTGTAGTGATTTCTTTATATTGTTATTATTTCTTCAGGCAATTAAGGATGGAGTGCTTAAAAAAATATGCACAAGGAACCTCAATGAAACCCATCTTGCCTACTCACATTTCTTGGCTGGGGCTGGAGCCAGTCTTGAAGCAACAGAGAAAAGCTTTTGGCCTCTCATGGACATCAGTCCTGCCTGTGAGAATGTCCCTATTAATGAGCTGCCTGCTTTGCTGGCCTGTTCTTTCCAATGGAGGCAGCTGGTGTGAACTGCGGTCAGGCAGCAAACCTCTAACGACCTCACACATCAGTCTCACATGAGGGGAGAAGGAAATAGCAAAACTCAACAGAAAGCTCCACTAAACCTTCACGAGTGGCAGTCCTGACTCATTAGCTCCTCTCACTCTGCTATTCCTGCCTTCCTTGTTGTCTCAGATCCTCAAAACACTTTGTCTGGGAAGGCAGAAAGGGGCCACTGGGTAACTGTACCTGAGCACACCTGGTAAGGGAAGATGGAGACTACTGGAGCTGTGCCCTCCTTTGGTCTGGGAGAACATGAGGGAAGATAAGGCTGAAGGAAGAGTAACTGATGTTATAGGTAAGCACAGAGAAGACTGAGTAGATGAAAAGGCTGCACAGGGAAATTTTTCATAGCAGCACTAGAGCAGGTGTGTCAGTAAAGTAGCAGAGGGCCAGAATTACCTCTGTCACTACATTTGGAAGACAGGGCACTACTAATTATCAAATGCATACATTTAAAATGCCATTCTCCAAAAAGGTGTAGACAGCTCTAAGTTATTTCTAAGCTAGTATCCTGAATCAAATAATAGTACAAATAATCTTTTCTTCATCACAGCAACATTCAAGAGCTCTTAGATAATATAACACACACTCAGCCCAGCAGTTCTAGGGACACGCACAAGCAGTGAAGCTGCAAAACCTGAAAGTAACCAAGTAGTTCATTCTGCCAATACGAGAGGAATTTGAAAGGCAGCTACCCAGCCTCATGGCTCGTAACAATCAACACTCATATACACAAACTACTGCACACTGAAGGCTACAGTCTGAACAGTTCACTTGCCTCGTGATGCTCTAAATCCAGTGACGCAGGACAGAGAGCTGCCCTTGACACGAACAGCTCAAGCACTACTTTAGCTTAACCTTTGCTTAAAATCCTTTTGCATACTGCTTTTGCAAGCACGGTGGTATGAGAAAGAATAAGTTACTTACTATTTTTACAAATTACTACTTTTAATACCCTAATAATCAATGTCTATACCTTGCTTAGGTTAACAAAAGCTGGGCTAGCCAGCACCCTTCAAAACAGTCATTGCAAAATGAGATAAGGTTTGCATACTGGGAGTATGGAAGCACTTAACCAAAGATGGCATTTAAAAGGTAAGCAATGTTTAGAAAAGAGGTGAACAAAAGGGCACATGGCAAGTGTCATAGTTTAAAGAATAATATATACCAAAAAAAGAAGTACATATGTTTAAAGCTCAAGAGCAAGGTTTAATGAATAAAAGAGAAAATCAATAAAAGGAAATACTTGTTTGTGTGATGATTAGTTAGCCCACAGCATTGCTCACACCAGGAATTTAACTTGACTTTAAAAAGAGCTGCATATTTGCAGGAATAACACCCAAAATAGAATATTTCATATCAGGACATATTTTTTGAGATGTGATATGAAATGCCATGCTTCAGTGCACAGTATAAGTATTGACATTTAGGCACTAGGAGCAGCTCTTCATGTGGTCATCCCACCCTTCCCTGAAGAATCATAGAATCACTAGGTTGGAAAAGACCTTTGAGATCCCTGAGTCCACCCTTTCAGTGAAGAAGTTTTTCCTTATGTCAAATCTGAACCTCCCCTAGCACAACCTCAGGTCGTTTCCTGTCATCCTATTGCCTGTCACTTGGGAGAAGAGACCAACACCCATCTCACTATAACCTCCTTTCAGGAAGTGGTAGACAGTGATTAAGGTCTCCCCGCAACCTCCTTTTCTCCAAGTTAAATAACGCCAGTTCCCTCAGCCACTCCTTATAACACTAAGTCCTCCAGTCCCTTCACCAACGTCATTGCCCTGCTCTGGGCACGGTCCAGCAGCTCACCATCCTTCTTGTAGTGAGGGGCCCAAAACTGAGCATGTTATTCAAGGTGCAGCCTTACTAATGCTGAGTACAGGGGGAGAATCACTTCCCTGGGCCTGCTGGACACGCTGTTTCTGATACAGGCCAAAATTCTATTGGCCTTCTCGGCCACCTGGGCATATTGCTCACTCGTATTCAGCCGGCATTCAGAAGTGAACATAGGCGCTCTCCTGCTATGTGATTCTGGAAAAGATGGGCATAGATGGGGTCTGGCACTTGCTTCATAATAGCATTTAGGATGGTTTTCTCCCTCTCCTTCAAGTACTGATGAGCTGCCCTTTCTTTCTTCTGTTTCTTTTTTTAATAATTTTGTTCCTCGGTAAGCTGATAAAGGGTTGGGGAGAAGTCAGAATGGAAAGGAGCTTTCTGCATTTATCAGTTCAAATGTGGAATAACTGTAGTTATAAGCTGAGTTTTTAAAGGAAAATATCTAGGCAGAAACATCTGATTTATACCAAAGGTGCTATAGGACAGATCCACTTTTTGGCACTGCAAGTATTTAATTATTTCCTCCCTATTACCAAAGCACGAATGCAGGGAAAAGCACAGTTATCAAGGCATAGTGAGGGTGGCAGCTTTCCTAAGCAAAGGAAAGATTTTCATGTCCTCAAAGATTCTTCTAGAAGCACTTGCTGTTCATCTGTTTCTGGGTTTTGGTGAGCTACAGTGTGGTAATGTGTTAATCAAAGTAATCCAGGTTTGCTCCTGCTGGAACTTTTGCAGAATTTGAAGATGAAATCACAAAATTCTTCACAATTTGATATGAAAATACATGGCCCAACAGCCGCAATTCTGTTAAGAATCTTTTGTGGTGTTCTTGTAACTTCTTAGGTTTGATGGAAAGACTATTTTAGACTCCTAATGACAGAATTACTTATGAGCCCCTTCTCCACAAAAAGCTCCTAAACCCATACGCAAAATAGTCTCTTGTAAAAGTCTGTATAGTTATTCCTTAAAAAAAAAAAAATCCAAACCAAAACAAAAACTAAAGAAACACAAAAGAAAGTTTAAGAAAAGAGTGCTTTTAATTGAAGTTCACAAAGGAGAAAAATGACATTTGGGCAACTTCAGCTAATGAACTCAGACCACATCCAGCCTAAAATAGAGACAGAACATCATGTTACCTCCACAGTAATATTAAATGACTTCTCAAAGAAATCTGGAGAGCGCAGGGAAAGAGCTTTACTGTGTCTGCTGTGCTAATGCAGCTAAGCTGAACAGGCTGTAGATGTGCTGAACAAAGCTGGCCATTTTCTGTGCGGTGAGCCTGAAATAAATACTGAGGATACACTCAGTATTGACTAATGCAAAGGTCAGGATTCTCTGACTGCAGCTATTGGCTTTGCAAACTCAGCCACCGCAGTCCTTGGGGAACACTGCCTCATGCTCGCTCCATTTTGCTCTTTAATACTCTGATACAGAGTCACAACAAACTCACAAGGGAGTCGCACATTTCAGCTGAAGCAAACACAACTGGATCTCTCTCACCACAGTAGCTGGAGTGATGAGGGAGCCCTGTGACTCACTCTTTCTCAGGAGCTACATGTTTTTAAGCAAGTGCCACAGGGAGATAAGGCAGAAGTCACTGGCAGCAGCCTGGTTCTCTTCCCCATATCCATGTTTAAGTTCCACCTCAAGAAAAGAAGCTGCACTGTGAAGGTCCTGCTCAAATCCTGAACCAGGATGAACTGTGGCATTTCCGACCTACTTTAGGCTGCTGATACAGTCTGTTGGTTGCTTCAGCTAAGCAATGGGCTTCGACAGGGGAGGTTTAGATTGGATTATTAGGATATATGTCTTTACTGAAAGAGCGGTCAAGCATTGGAACAGGCTGCCCAGGGAAGTGGTAGAGTCTCCATCCCTGGAGGTGTTCAAAATGCACTTCAGGACATGGTTTAGTAGGCATGGTGATGTTAGGCTGACAGTTGGACTGGATGATCTTAGAGGTCTTTTCCAACTTTAATGATTCTGTGATTCTATGATTCTAACAGAAATAAGTGCAAGTGCCAGTCAAATTCATGTGACCAATTTTCAACTTTTATCAAGCCCAGCTTGCTGCAGAGGTTTCAGTATGTTCAGAAATTAAGTGGTACTGTAAAAGGAAGAATACCTTAAGACACTCTGCCCAGCAACACTTGTGCCCCTCTAACATATCCCAGAACAAAGTGCATCAATATTAAGAACTTGGATCACTGTAAGAAAGCTATGGAGCTGTCAGAGAGGGTCCAGAGGAGGGTCACAAAAATGATCAGAGGGCTGGAACTCCTCACTTATGAGGACAGGCTGAGAGTTTGGATTGTTCAGCCTGGAGAAGAGAAGGCTCGAGGGAGACCTTACAGTGACCTTCCCGTACTTAAGGAGGGCCTGTAAGAATGATGAGTACAGTCTTTTTAGCTAGGCCTGTTATGATACTACAAGGGGTAAATATTTTAAACTACAAGAAGGTAAATTCAGACTAGATTTAAGGCAGAGATTTTTTTACAGTGAGGGTGGTGAAACATCAGAACAGGTTGCCCAGAGAGGTGGTAGAAGCCCCATCCCTGGAAACATTCAGGGTCAGGCTGGATGGGGCTCAGAGCATCTTGATGTAGTTGAAGATGTCCCTGCTCAGCGTAGAGCTAAATGGCCTTTAACGGTCCCTTGAAATTCAAACCATTCTGTGGGTCTATGATTCTACGAGCTTGTTTTTATTACCTGAGCTGGTACAGACTGAGAAGACAACAGATGGATATAAAGTAAAGGGTCCAAAATGCAACTCTGACAGGCAGCTACAGAACGATTTGGGTTTAGGGGCTGCCAACAAGCAGAAATCTGGGGGAGTGGGGCTGAGGGTCACAAGGTAGTGGAAGAGGCTCAGGAAAGAAGGCCAGCGAAAGAAGAAGGGAAGGCAAAACAGCCAGGTTAACTTATAAAGAGCTTGGCAAGCCCTCTGTCAAGAAAAGCTAATGTCCTGGTTTGGCGTCAATGATTACAGAGCAGCAGAATATACTCAAACCAGGAAACAGAGACAGCAACAATATCATAGTTGAAGGCAATTCCAAGCTCCTGCAATAAACAAGGCAGATGGGGAATTTCTGCTGTGCCACAAAAGTGTGCAACAGAAACTGATATTCTCAAAGATGTATTGCCCCCCCGAGATCTATAAACTTATTGGCCAGTTCTCCAAGAAATGCCATGCAGAATTGTTGCAGAGAATTCTCTCTTTGAGAGACATTTCAAACCTCAGGCAAGAAAATACACTGGTCAGCCAGGACTTGGTGGATCTGACCCATGCAAGTTATGTGATCCTCTTCACTAGCTGCTGATACCAGGCAAGAACATCAATCTAGTATCAGAAAGGGTAGCTGCCTTTGAGAACAGAAGGTAGACCAGTAACACTAACAATGGAAGTCATGATGCTGTCACATTGCAACCAGTGTCATCCCTAGCACAGTCCAGGCTCCAAATCCACACACCTTTTCTTGCAGTAACAGAGCAAACCTACTGTATGCTACGTTTCCACCATATGCAGGATTAAACATGGTTATCAAGATCTGTGATCTTCTGTCCTGACAAACTGGTGACACGCATATAACTTGTATGGACAATGCTGAAAATCTCTTTATTGCACAATTTCAATATCAGCTGGGGACCACAAGCAGAAGCCACAGTAGCTAGGTCTCTCCATGGCTCTCAAACATCAGCTTCAGTGGCAGGAACAAAATAAAAGTACTGAGGAACTCCCCTTTTCAAGGGTATGCAACAGGTAGTAACATTTTCAAACAGGTAACCCGCAAGTTAATATCAGTTTTTGAAAATAAAGAAATTAATAAACTCTCTAATGCAACAGGACAGTAAAAGATGTGTGTGTACCACATCCTGCCACTGCTGGGCAGAAAAGGGCACTTCTCTAAGGCTGTCAAGACAGAGGAGCATCAGCCTCGCTCAGGGGCATCAGCATTCCCAGCATAAACCCCGTCCTCCTCAGTCTCAGTAAAGGGAAAAGGCCTGACTTCTGCCTATTAGTAAGCCCCCTGAAGAGTGAGGCCTCATAAGCAAGCAGAAGATGGGCTAATCTGTGTGCAAAATACCAGCCTGCTCTATTGTTACATCTCCTGATCACCCACATGTGAACATGACAGGCACTGCTGCTAAGCAGCTTACCTATGGACTTCCGCTCAAGGACAGGAGTTTTAAAGGATGTGAAGGAGTTTCATTTCATGAGTGGACTTATGTGTACACAAACTACAATAATTCCAATTTTAAAAAGATTCGAAAAAATGAAGCGGTTCCTTTTACTCTCTTTGTACACTTCTGACACCTTCTGCTAGCTGTCATTCTTCTCCATCCCATCAAACAAAACATCAAAGATGGCACTGCTTGTGCTACACCTGTCCCTTTCATCCCTGCTCTTCATTTAGTACAAAGGAAACATTACCTTACATTACCACAGGACCCATTCTATCTGTTTCAAATGTGCTTATCACATCCTTAAGTCTCCCTCCAGTCTCATTAGCTGTAATGCTAGGGCAGCAAGATTTTGTCCCAGCTACACGAGACCACAGCGGCAGCATCGCTCTCAGGGATGTAGCTGAACTAGGCACCAGTCAGTTCCAGCTCAAGGAAGGAAAAATAGCAAAAAACAGCCAGCAGCTGCCACGTTTCACAGTGCTGGCTCCAGGGTGGCTGCGAGCTGCCTAGCCTCACTGGCCTTGCTCCTGGCCGGAGATGAAGCAATTTTGCTCCTGGCTGCAAAGGAAGTAAGCGTTCCTGGTAGAGTGAGCTAGAAGTAATAATAATCATAATGGAAGGGTAATACAAGGTCCAGTGGTTTTAGATCTGGAGACCTAAGTGCTGTGAAAAGATTTCTTACTTCCCACTTGTCAACGCAGTTCCTGCCTCTCTGAAGTTAGACTCCGTCTCCGTAACTGAAGACAGCCCATCTGCCTTGTTAAACACATCCAAGGTAGACAAAATGCATGTGTATTGCTCTTCCTTTTGTGGGCCTGTATATGAGGCAGGTAGAAGCATTAGGGGCAGAGAAAAGAGGATTGCCGTACTAGCTTGAACAACAATAAGAGTGGTATTAATATCCATAACTATAAACCAAGGGCTGATAGCAACAGCAACCCCCATCCTCTGCTCATCCTTCTTCAGGGGATGCTTTTCTAGCACTTTTTCTGTGCAATAAGAGGTGTTTACAGCAATGATTGGAGTACTGACAGGTGAAAAGAATTTCCTCTTTTTCAATTTATCTATAGCAATGGCACTTTTTTCCCCCCTTTAAATACACTTTCCTAAGCCTCTCATTTGTGGAACTATATGAAAATAAAATTAAATAGAATAGCCAACAACTACATGGAAATCAGAAATTCTTTTCAAGAAAGGTGAGTTATCTGTATTAACTCCACTATCTCACAGATTGCCAAAAAGAGCAATTTGGAGCCCTAACAAGAGTATAACAACGGTATTTCAATGCTGCCTTGTAGCAATTGTGACTTGGTTTTCACACCTTTAGTTCTCGTTACGTACATACACACTATATGTACTTCAGCATTGGGTGTTTGATGCTCTCTATGCATAATTCTTACCAAGCATGTGAAGCCAAATACTGTGCCTTATTTCTGAAAAAGGAGCCACTATGTCCATCACAAAGACTCTTTGCTGCTCCTGTGGAGGTCTGGAGACAATTTGCTCCATCTCACTCCCAAAACCAATAAACTCTATCAATTAAGTTAAATTGAAAATTGGAGAACAATAAATTAATGTTACAGATAACACTGAACTAAGCTATTCTGCTTCCACCCAGCAGACACCAATGGCGCAAACCTATTTCAATGTTGCTGATATGCCTGCCCAGCAGCTACCTGAAGTGTTATATACACAAACAACTCTCTACTATACAAACTGGAATTCAGCAACAGAGACTGAGTATTGGCCACTTGACCCCCTTTTTTTATTCCTTCTAACACAATGGCACCCAGCCTGCTCTTCACAGGGAAGAAGTTGCCTTAAAGATGCTTGCTGCTTGTAAGCTGGGTCTTCCTGCAAGAGATGCTGTGTTTGCCTGCAACTATGTAGTACTGACAGACCAAGTGAGGTTGGGGAGTCCACCTATTTCTGTGCAGTTTCACACTGGGGTAGCTACAATTGCATCCAACCGTCTTTTTTTTTAGAGAGCTATCAGAGGTTTTACACTGGACGGCACTTAATGCGAACTGATTCATAGCTCATAAAGTAGGCTCCAGATATGTTAAAAGCATGAAGAAGGCTCATGCTGAAGGGATACTGAAGCTCGTGGTATCATTGGTGTTGACACGTGTCTTGGCAAATCACTTGCAAATCATCCCTGAACTACATTATCCCCTTCTACACACTCCCTCGATAGGGTGGATCAGACTCACGTGCTATCAAAGCAACCCAGCAGTCAGGACAGAAAAATGAGGGCTCCAACAGCCACAACATGTTCAGAGCATGAAAACAACAGATTCCCTTCCAGATATTTTAACATTAAGAAAGTCTATACTATTTCATCTGCCTCCAAAAGGCACCAGGTACGCTGCCATGCCAAGATCCTTCCTTACCTCCTGCACCATTTCACAGTACAGATTGTATTGAGCATTTTTTTTTTCCTATCCTTGCTGAACAAGCCTGAAGTAGTGATGGCAGCCTTCTCTTTTGTTTGCTCTTGTGGCTCATGATAAAAATACCACCTTATACACTCACAGACTGCCATCACTATTTAATAGTACCAGAAGCTCTGAAAAACTATGTTAGCATCCCTAGCATTCCCATCTCCCACCCCCCTCTGGAAAGGCTTTTGGGTTTATTTAGAGGGTGTGTGCCTCTCCCTTCCCACAGTAATGATACTCCCTGCCCACAGAAACGATACCGAAAATGCCGGCATATAAACACTCCAGGAATTGTTTTGGAGTTTTAGAAAGCGAGCATCCTCTGTCAGGCATGGGCAACATGAGGGAGCGACCTTCATCAATGCTGTGCGGTGAGACAAGAGCTGGAACAGGATGGATTTGGACTTCCATGCATATGGATAAATTTTCCCAGAAATCTTATACATATTCTATTACTTTCCAAGGACTAATTTTAATGTTATCCTGAACATCGCCACAGTCAAAACTCTTGCTAATTTGGAGCTGGCTCCAGCCCTGTCTGACCTTGCATTTGACATAGAGAAAGACTAAAGGTGCCAAACAGAGGTGATTACGGAAGAGACGTGTTCAGCATGGATCACAAGGAACATAAGGCATTATCACCTCTAAAGAACAGCGTCTGGAAAAGAACCCAGGCCACCAGAGGGACATTGTGCCTAACTTCCAACAAAAATACAATTACTTAGATGAAACTTAACTCTGCTTTAGCTTCGACTTTTTGTAATAGTAACTGCTCCTTGCATCAAATCCCTCCCTTTCTCTTTGGACCTTGGATTCCCACCTGAAGGTCCACAACACCCTTCTTCCCACCTGAAGGTCCACAACACCCTTCTTCCCACCAGGAAAGCTGCCAGATGCCCCAGCCCCGGCCTCTCAGCAAAGTATTCCCGCTCCCAAGAGCAGGACATTGATATTTCTGGACGCAGAGCGGGGGGGCTGCACACCGACAGCACCTCGTTTTCCCCCTGCGGGATAAGGAGAGCAGGGAAGACTTCGCCACCCCCGGGACCGGCTCCGCAGGGAGAGCCCCCCGCCCGAGACCACCGTGCGCTGCAGGGGACGGGAGGGCTATAGGGGCTTCCCCCGCCGCCACTCACGTTTCGGTTGCGAGAGAACCCGGGCAGGAGCGGCAGCTCCATGGCCGCCCCGTCCCGCCGGGAGCCCCGCGCCGTCGCGGGTGCCGTTGCCTGGAGACCGCGCGGTGGCGTTACCGCGGGGCGGGGCGAGAGCAGCCGAGTGGAGCCGAGAGGCCCCGAGAGGAGCCCAGCGACCCCGAGTGGAGCCGAGCGGCCCCGAGCGGAGACGAACGGTCCCGAGTGGAGCCGAGCGACCACGAGTGGAGCCGAGCGGTCCCGAGCGGAGCCGAGCGGCCCCGGGCAGCTTCGGCCGCGCCACTTGGGTCGGGCCTGATCTAGTGGGAGGTGTCCCTGCCCATGGCGGGAGCAGCAACTGGGTGGCTTTAAGGTCCCTTCCAACCCAACCCGTTCTTTGATCCCCCCAACACACCCCCCCCCAAAAAAAAAAATGATCATGGATCATGGCAAATCCCACTACATCCGCTGTTTTATGCACAAATTAATGTTTATTGTTGGGGTTTTTTGTTGTTACTCTCATGCAGCACAGTCACTTTGGGGCCCTGGTGGGCTTGGGGGTGGGGGGATGAGATGCTTTGACATGATTTTCTTAGGGTTTTTTTAATTATTTTTTTCATTTCAGTCCACCAGGATGTTGAAACTGGGTCAGCGGGATTCCACTCTGGTGGTTTCCCACTGCTGTATTATGCACCTGCATTTGCATTTGGTGTGGAAAGATAAACATTTAAAATGTATTTTAATTGAAAATAAAAGGAGCCATCATTTTAATCACATTCGTTTCGTGCAGTGGGTGGTATTATGCTCGAATTTAAATTTCAAACAGAAAATACACTGAGAATTTCTCACGGATGGCTTGGGAGGAACGGATTGTTTCTTTCTTTAATGGAAGTGTCATTTTCCTTTTTAATAAGGGAGAATGCATTCCAGGTCGCCTCCGAAGTCTATTCCAGAGAACAGTAACCATACTACGCTACGTTCCTCCATTTTATGTAAAGCTGTTCATGAATGTATACTTTTTTTAATTAGAACTGCTTTTTACAGAAAACTGAGTTTATGGATAAAACAGTTGAAACCCAAATATTTCAATTCTGATGCTGTCTCGGAGGAGCTGTACTTCTGTTGCTTAGTGTCCTTATCCTCATAGATGGAGCGGATCTCCCCTGCCATATTTCATACTCTACGATGCATCAGACCATGAAATTCCCATAACGTATCATCTCTCCTCCCTGAAACAGAAGCTCATGAAACAGCATGGGCCGTGTGTTCAGTTTGAATTAGTCTAGGAGGCACTCCCTATACAACTCCCATGGAGCACTGGTGCAGCGTTCACTATCCAAATTGGGATTTGCCCAAAATGTCGTGAGTTCAAAAACTGTAGTTTTGGTGAAAATTCTTTCATTTTTCATTTAGGGGAAGGGGAAAGGGAAGGAAGGGAGGGAGGAGGAGAGGAAGGAAGGAAGGAAGGAAGGAAGGAAGGAAGGAAGGAAGGAAGGAAGGAAGGAAGGAAGGAAGGAAGGAAGGAAGGAAGGAAGGAAGGAAGGAAGGAAGGGCACACAACACTCCTGTATTTCAGAAGTGAAGCTCTTCAGCATCAACTGTTTTTCTTTACATGTTCAGGTAACCCCCTGATATCCTTTCAGTATGTCTTTATGTACCTGAAAAACATTACAGGAGAGTGAACTGGCATACTCATAAATCATACCTTCCAGTTTTGGCAGCTGTCATTAGAGAAGGAAGATCTTCGGGAAGCAGATGCAATGCATTTTATAACGTGTATATGCCCATGGGTCTCTCTGAGATTCATGAACCAGCCTCGCTGCGGCTTCGTGCAGAAGCCCTGCGGGGCCCTTGCAACTGATGGCACAGCTCCTCATCTGGGAGAGAGTCCTCACTTCATCACCAAATCACAGTAGTGAAGAGTTAGTGTTTCTTTTCACTTTTCCTCTGGGATGCGTATCTCCCATTTAGTTTTGTGGTTTGTTACATAGCGGGGTTGTTGAAATGTGTTAATACTTTCTGGTATCAATAATAAACTGTTGCTCCAATGTTTCAGGCAGAGGCTGTATGTGAAAAACATGCAAGGGAAACAGCTTCCTTAGGAAGGCTAGTGAAGTGCATGGCATCAGCAAAGGGTCAGATGCATTTCCAGCAGAAAATCCTGTGAATTGTCCCCAACTTTCAGGTCAAATCTTTCTGCCTTACCCAGTAAAGAAGCCATAGGACGCCGTGGAGAAGGAGAATGTCTTCTTTTTACACAAAAAAACATGGTTGCAATGTGATGTTTTCTGCCAGTCTTCATTAATTGTTATGAAAAAAATAAAAGAAAGTATACTCTACTTTCATATAGAATTGTTTCTTTCTACATTACTTTCTCGTTGGGGTTTTTCTTGTATGTTTATTTTTGTTCCTTGCTATATTCACTCGAGAATACAGATCAAGTGAAAACAAATTAATTCTAATGTCTTTTCTGGGAAAAATATAAGTACTACAGGAAAACCATTTTTGATAAAAGCTTTTTATTAAATGATGATTGTTAATGACAACAAAGGCAAGCAGTTGGCAGTAGCAAATTAACTGTATATTCTGACAGTACTCAACGGATGATGGTCATGAATGTACATAAGGCTGCATTATTTGTACAGTTCAAAGGAGGAGGGAAACAGGAGAGAAGCTACAGCTGGGGAAAACATGGAATATACTGGTTTTGTGATCAAAAGAGATTCTAGTCGGTTTGTACTGGTATTGAGTTTTACTAGTAAACTTGAAATCAATAAGAGTATTCAAACTGTAATCTTTTGAGAAACCCAAAACTTTCCAGAAAAGTCTTAATTAAGAAAAAAAAAAAAAACAAACACAGCTTTTTTTTAACTCTGAACAAGTGTTGTTGGCTCCAGGCTCTTGTTAGTCTATTTGTCTGTGTGTGGAAGACTAAGTCTGTCTTAGTTTGTTTGTTTGTTTAAAATAGGAAAATTTGGAAAGAAGAGGACACCACGAAAGTTTGACTAAAATCAGTATAATTTACTGCCACTTCACTGTGAAGACATGTCTCTGTTTCTGTCACATGTATTACTCCATCCTCATTCTGGGACTAGTTTTACAGGCCACGTTAAGGCTGGGCTGTTCAAAAATTGATTATTCCCAGGCTGCCTAGTTTAAAGTGAATTATGGATCTATATGTATTATCAAGCAAGCACACTTACTTGAATGTAAGTTGAACTCTGACATATACTTAACTAGGTACCAGAAATTAAGAATGGGAAATTATTACCAATTAATAACTTCTTCCTTAGCCCTGTCTTAGAAAAATATCAAACACTGTAACAGTTGTAGCAGAAATCAAGTAGACCATAGGATTAAAAGAATCAAACACATGTATACACATAGTGAGAGCTACAGCCCTACCTGTAGCTAGCTGGTGTAGGGGGGAAAAGGGCAAATTCTGACATGACTGTTCCTTGTGGTGCAGCTTGGGACAACTAATACCTTCAATAAACTCTTCTTAGAAATATTGCTTCCCTGTATTTTCCCATGTCTTTTATTATCTCATTCATTTTGTTTTCAGCAGTCAATGAACATGTAGCATTTGAAAATACTTCTTTGGCAGCCAGAAAACAACACTCAGACCATGATTTTAGGCTTCATCTGTGGAGTGCTCCAGACAACCCACAGAGGGAAAAATCAGCCTTTTTTGTGGCCACAGGTCTGTGCTGGCCATGGGCCACATGGGCACTTGGCACATTATTGCTGCAGCTTTCCACTGGCCCGAGAAGGCAAAATATTAAGTAGGAATTTCCATGGCTTATGGCCCATAACCCTTTTCTCCTGGTGGTGCTATGGGGCACAAGAGAACAGAAAAGCAGTTACATCCAGCCTGGTCTCACTGGAAGGTTTTCTTGGTCAGAATAACCAAGAATGGCTAATTGCTCTAATCATCATGTCCTGATAAGGCATATGAGTCACCTCGCTCAGATCTTCCATGCCCTCTGGGAAATTGAGGCGCTGGGTAGGGAGAAGGATGGGAGCTGTAGTACCCCCATTGTTGCTACCTCCCTGATGCAGCCTGTGAGGCCATGTAGTAGTCTGGTTTTCCTCCCCTAATGTCCCCACCCCATCACACCATCTCACAAATTCATCAGCCTCTGGAAACCTGATGGAAGAAGTTTGATGAAGAACTTTGTTCTCACAAAACAAGCTCTGTGGGTGTGTTTCACTTTGTCGTGCCTGTTTTAAAGCATTTTGCAGTTCCGACTCATCTGATACCCAGCTGTTTTGCATAAGGTGTGAGCTCTTCAGGGATGTTTGCTGTTGGCCTGACTTTCCTGTCACTGAATTCAGGGAGAATATGAATGGCCGCTTTCCTAAGCCTCCCACACTTCTGAAAGTACACAAAAGAAGGAATATTCTGAGCTTGATAGATACACTTGAGTTGTCTCCGCTGCATATATTCAGTGAGATCAGCAGTACTGAGTAGCTGTTCAGTTCCTCTTCACCTTCCTTATATGGGTTGATTTAAGATGCAGCCACGCTAGTAAAATGAACCCA
The DNA here is from genome assembly GCF_017976375.1 of Cuculus canorus. Classification (NCBI taxonomy): domain Eukaryota; kingdom Metazoa; phylum Chordata; class Aves; order Cuculiformes; family Cuculidae; genus Cuculus; species Cuculus canorus. The sequence goes on from NC_071401.1 coordinate 90,672,691, forward strand.
ACAGAAAAGCCTCTAATGTAATTCAGAAGTGGAATGCTGATTTTTTTGCAATTAAGCCATAGACACACATTTAATAAAGAGTGCAGTAGTTGCCGGGACGGGTAGGAAGACTCTTAATAAGTAACATACCTAAGAAACCATCAGGAGGAAAGTGCAAATATAGCACTCGGCAGCAACATAACTGCTCGTCAAACTGCACTTGAGGCCCCCAAGTTATGTCCTCACCTGTGCAAAGAGCAAAACACACATTCCTCTCTCCAAATAACATCTGTTTCAGACGGAAAACAAATCATCTGGGAACAAGAGGTCTCCGTGGCAGTGGGGCACCGTGACTCTGTAACAGGAGCTGCCTAAAAGGGCAAACACCCTTAGACAGCCCTGCAAGAGTCAGGGAAATGCCACTGTCACCTCAACTGCAGCATCCAGAAACCCAATGATAGTAGACACTGTAGGATGGTGCATAGGTCACACTCATGACCATGATAAAGAAGGATGACAGCTATTTCCCTCCTAACTGTATTTGGTTTTTCTTCCTTTATTCTTGACCTGTTTAGCATGTCAACGGGACAGAACCCATCCACGTCACAAACATTTCCTCACTTTCCTCTTTTGGTTTTTACACTGCCTTGCTGACAAAAATGAGAAGTTTGGCTCAGCAGAAGCGTAAATATATGTCTTTCCTCCTTTTAACAAGTGGTGTAACTTGCCTGTAGCCTGAGTCTCCATGCCCACTGACAAAGTTCTCCCATTCAGTCAACGAGGCACTGCAAGACACTCAAAAACCTCAGCCCCAGCTCTGTTCAGCCAGATTTGCCAGTCTGCTTCCTTCTGCCTAGGAAAATTCTGTCGGCATTTCTCCAAGTCTTGCAAGTTGCCTTGAGGATACGCCATCAACTGAGGCTGCATGACTGATCAATTCCTCCCTCTCCTCCCATCTTCCATTTTCCAGCTTAATCTTTTCAGCTGATGAATAAAACAACAACAACCAAACAAAAAACTTAACAATTTTTTAAATTCCTATGGCAATAGATAGATTACATAGATTACATAGATATCTGTTACTTAGATAGATAGATTACAGTCAATTAGGAGAAACTGCTATTGATCAAGGCTGTTTCAGAAGTATGCTTGCTTTCTGCAATCAAGCTTACAATACAATTTGCCATGCGTTCAGCATCTATTTCAATTAAAATGAGAGGGAAGGAAATGCCACTTACTTTAAATAAAAAGCTTTCAAGCTATCCTTGCCGGCTGCTTTGAGGATCTAGGACAGATCAAAGCTGCTTTGAGCATTCATCCATTCTGCTTCAAACATGATAGTGCATTGTCCATAGAAAAAATTAAAGCAGTGTAAGATATCAAAGCAGCAAGTACATTTTGGGTTTCCAAGCAGTGATCTCAAAACTGGTGAAGTCTGCCAGAAGTCTGCCAGAATAGTAACAGAAAAGGAGTAACAGTAATGCCCTCCAATGCAGAGACCAAGACATTGGCAACCACAGGCACCACACCAGAATTTGCTCTTAAATTAATCAAGAGCTGACTTAATAACAGTGAGGTCATCAGTATGGATCAAAAGTCTTAGTCAATACCAGCTTCTCAAAACTGACTGAAATCAGTCAGTTATAAAGAAGTTAGAAATTGAGGCTTACTCTAAACCTAATCCCTTTGCTAATTAGGACTTTTTTTCTAACTTCCAGCCCAAAGGCATTCACAAGAAACGTATCCATTTCATCCTTGTTTTGACATTGTCCTTTGAATAATGTGTCTCTCTTTTGCTGTTCGCTGCTTGTTCCTTACATAATGGCAGATAGTCATCACATCTCCTTTCAGCTTTTTGCCAAGTTTAGCAAACCAGACTTTTTGGCACTCCACTTGCGTGATAGTTCATCTTTCTCCTGAATGTCCAGATCTGCTTTTCTCTCTGCCTGTTCCAGTCTGAATGTGTCTCTCAAGTAAAAGTAACTCTTCACAATAATCTCATAGTAGTCCCACCAAGTTGCTGCACTGTTCCTTTCACTTTCATCTCTGCTGTTCCTCTGCTGTGTCTTCTCAATACTTCTTCCTCCTGTCTTTCTGCTTTCTTGTGTTTGCACTTCCTCCTATCACTTCTCATTCCCACTTGAACCGCTTTTGGTTCTGTTTCTTTTCTTTACTGCTGCTTTTCTCATTGAAGGCCAAAATAAGTGAGAAGAGTGTCAGGTCCCCCTTTCCAAACCCATTGATTGAATGTGCTGAAGACTAAGCAGCCTGCAGGGAATAGGATTTCTTGGGCTGTTGGTTAGCTTGAATGGAGCTGTCTGATTCAGCCTGTTGAGCCTCTGAGCACAATTTCTTACTGCACAGCTCCACTGTTGCTCTTCCTCTCTCAAAATGTACTTGAAGGACTTTTGTATCAACATGTCTAGAGTATGGGCAAGACCTAATTTAGGAGGTGGGAGAAGCAGACTTCACTGTCAGAGGTGGTTTCATTCCCCTAAAATACATTTTACAGGACAACAGGTTGTGATGCTTCATAACTGGTTTTCCTTCCATCTGTTGAAATTGGAACTGCCATCATGGTGGAGTTTTGTTTGTTTGTTTGGACGTAACCTGTGTCAGCACAGAAAGAAATGTCTTAACTTGAAGTTCAAACTGAACTTCTGATTAAACTCCATTCTTTTTATGAAGGAGGTGCCTATTCTTATTTGCTATGGCTGTACCTTAGAGATGGGGCAAACTCCAGATCTCGTCAATGAAGAGGATAAAGAAGGTTTTAATGAGAGATGAAACCCTTTTGTCATGCTGAGGCATGAGATTAACTGGTTGCTAGCATGTTCCACACCACAGGGATGCTGTATTTATTTTTGTGTGCTAGATGCTGTAGCAAGGATAGTTAACAAATAAATAAATGAGTTGAGGTTGAATCCTTAAAGGAATTTCAACTGGAACAAAAACTAATGTGAAAGTTGAGACTCTAACAACCTTGACAGTGTCACTTTAAATTACACTTAATAAATACCATGAAGCTGAAGTGTTCTGTGATTATGCATATATTTGTAACAAACGGTTGCACAAATATTTGGCTCCTACCGATGAACTAAATGGTATGACATTTGCCTGGGAAAATTAATTACTTTAACATGTGTTGTATAAAATATGAGATAATCATGTAATCTATGTGTATACTGTAGGGTGTTGCTGAGTGACTAAGTTATTACCAAAGGAAATTTATGAGAAATAAACAAGAAATACTCAGAAAGAGGCTGTAAATGTCATGTTATGCTCAAGGGCCTTTTGCGGCTGAATAATTTTTATGTGGATGAGGAGAACAGGATCATGCAGTGAAAAGTCAAGTTGGAACGAGTTAATCTTTGTATTTGCACGTAATTTCATCGGTATTTAATGTAGCTATGATGTTTCTGTTTCAGATTGCAGGGTCAGTTCGTAATGAAGATGACAAAATCAAATCAGACTAAACTTAGTGATCCAGCATGGCCTGAGCACCAAATTTTAAACTGTCTATGTAAAAAAAGAGAAGCTGCCTGTTAAGAAAATGGGGAATAAAGCAGTCCTGATAGTCAAATCATGGCTGCTGGCTTGGGCAAAATCTTACTGCCTAATTTATGTGACTTTTTGGAAGGGTGAAGTAATCTCCCTTGGAGGTCTTGCCTGTGAAGAGGCACTTCTCTGTGCAACTGTCAAGTCTCACAAGCAGAGAAGGTTCAACGACCGCCAGAGCTCTGCCCTCCCCGCCCATTAGGATCCTCCACAGACTCTACATGAAACTGCGCACATGAGGAAGAAATGGAAAGCAGTGAACTGAAGAAATATGAACCGGCGAGGGAAAAGCAGCTACGTACATTTTTTCTCAGAGAAAATGTGTAGAGCGCAATGGACCTGATGTCTAAACAGTAGTAATATGGTAAATAAATCACACCCATTACATTTGTATTCTTTCCCCTAACTAAAGAAACTCAGATAGATGAGACTCTTTTGTGAGCAGCTAGTAGAATAATTTAAAAAACGCAGAGCTGATTGGCTGGGGGGGGGCAGGCTGTGTGTCCCCAACTATTCCAGCAGTTATGAAGAATGTGTTGAACTAGGGCACAGCCTGCTCGGTGAATGTGTCTCTGGCATTTTGTCATGAAGAAATACAGAAATCAGGTTCCCAAGTGGTGATCCTGGACTAAGTTCCTACAACAGGAGAGGAACAGCTGGGGAGTGTGAAGGTGGAGGACAATGTCGATGAGAGAGTTACAGGATTTGTAAGCCTCAGGGGATGAAGGAAGGATAACATAAACCTGAAGGTAAAGGACTTGACGGCAGCAGACTTTAATGAACACAGAAGATATTCGCAGTGAAATTCCTCTGGGAATCAAACCTATGGAACAAAAGAAGTCCAGAAAGAGTTGATGGTTCATTAAAAAGCGACAATAACAAAAACAAAAAATCATCTAAAGGACAGTAGGAGTAGAATCACAAAATATCCCAGTGTGTAGAAAGAATAGAAAATGGAGTTAAGAGGTATCTGTGAAATCACAAGCTCTTCAGTGATCTCAAGTGCAAGAAGGGAGTGTATAGAACATAGAAACTAGGTCAAATATCTAAAAATGAATGTTAAAAAAACCCTCAGCATGAGCATATATAGACAGAATCAGAAAGTCTAAGGCAAAAAATAAAATACTTCTATTCTTTCCCTATACTAATAAGGCGTTTTAAGGGCATTTTTGATAGTAACAAAAAGGGAAAACAAGGGAAGAATTACCCTATGGGGTGATAGGCAGATGATGCTGAGAAGCTCAGAGAGCTTAATGCCTTTTTGGAAGAAGAGTAGAAGAGGATGAACATAGTGCTTCTGTTGAAAGTAGGTGCAGGGAATTGTGGATCCAAGGAGTTAGAAATAATCACCATCCTGTAACTCCTGAGAAAAGAATAAACCAAGTGATTTGTACTTTCATGAATTTTTAAAATGAGAAGTGGCTCGATATACAGAATCATAGAATCATTTGGTTGGAAAAGACCTTTGAGTCCAACCATACCTGTCCACTACTAAACCATATGCCTGAATAGCACATCTACCTGTCTTCTGAATACTTCCAGGGATGGTGGCACAACCACCTCCCTGGGCAGCCTGTGCCAGTGCCTGATAACCCTTTCAGTAAAGACATTTTTCGTGATGTCTAATCTAAACCTCGCCCGGTGCAACTTGAGCCTATTTCCTCTCATCCTATCACCTGTCACCTGGGAGAAGAGACCAACATCCACCTTGCTACACCCTCCTTTCAAGTAGTTGTAGAGAGCAGTAAGGTCTCCCCTCAGCCTCCTTTTCTCCAAGCTAAACAACTCCAGTTCCCTCAGCTGCTTCTCGTAAGACTTGTTCTCCACCCCCTTCACCAGTTTTGTTGCTCTTCTCTGGATGTGCTCCAGGAGCTCACTGTCCTTCTTGAGTGAGGGGCCCAAAACCATTCTCCAAATGCACCAAGTTTTAGGCACTGTAGATACAACAGAAACAAAATGAGCCACAAACAAGGGGGAGGGGGGATGTACGTGTGTGCGCATATCGCTGGGGGTTTTGGGGGGACTGGGCAGGCCTACCACTAATACGTTCAGTGGGGGTTTTCAAACAGAGGCAGACTGTGAGATCCCCTCTGGTTCCCACTGCCAGTGGTTATGCAGCTGCCTAAACTGAGGACTGTGCAGTCTGTAATAGCTGTAAAGTGCAGGGAGCACCAGAGCTGAAGGGGGCTGGGGGAGAGAGGGAAGCAAGTGGTGGGTGCAGCCTTTCAGTGCTCTCGCAGCTGAGAGCAGTTATGGGCCTTTTAAAGAAGAGGATGCACAGCAAGGAGAGGAGGATGCAGGGAGTGCTTGGAGGCCAGTGGGGCCATTTGCTGCATGGTTTTGTGTATCCCATGCTTTTGAGCTGAATGGCAGGAAAAAGTGTGGCCAAGGAGAAGATTGGCAGACAAAAGGGAGCCATCCTTCCCAGTGCTGACAGCATCTCACTGTGCTTCTGCATCCCGGATGCTTGGTTCAATGCCTTAAGAGCACAAAATGTGAGGAAAGATGCTGTGTGTAAGAAAGCCGAAGGTTTAAAATATCTCTCTGGAGGTGTGATGTTTTGACTGTATTTAATGGCCATAGTGGATAAGATAACACAAAAAGCAATCCAGTTACAACAGAAAAATACTCTAGTGGTAAGGATGATGAAAAAAAAAAGTGTCACACCCCTACTGAGCAGAGCATCCTCACCCCTTTGAGTTCTTGTAACAAAAGATTAGAAAGATTTTTGCTAGATATGGCTTAGGTACAGCTGGTCCACACCAGGGTCAATGAGGTGTTTGTGTAGGCTCTTTCAGCACCGTTTTTCGCACAGGATATTATGATGTGTATCTGCAGTAATGTCCTGTCAAGGAACCCTACTGGAAAGGTGAGGAAATTGGGGCCTTTCACTCACAGCAATCCGGCTCATCATTTGCTCCGAGATACAGATTCTGGCTTGTCCCTGTGGTCTGTTTTCCTCCTGCATGGCCAGCAACTGTATACTTGCTTGGAAATGGCTAAGGAGATCACAAGGACCAATCCAGCAGGTGGGACATTTTGTCTGTGGAGGTAGCCATGCCAGATGCTTGGGGGAGAAATGCAGAAACTGTGTGAGTGGGTAACCAGTGGATAAACTGCTCGCTGGTGGAAGCAGAGCAAATATGACTATTCAGCATTAAGAAGTTAGATAATCTGAAGCACTGCTCCCCAAGCCCTGAGACTGCTTGTGTTTGAATCTTTGCTAGCGTAACTGTTGGTGATCTCATCAGCTGTGGAGTGGATGACATTTTTTTAATACTGTGAGTCTGTCAAGGCAATGAAGCTTCAACCCCTCTTTGAGCGGAACACCCCTCCTCTCTCATTCTCTGCCTCTCAGAGTCACTGATGGGTTTTGATATCTTACTAGAAAAAAGTCAGCAGAAGTGTGAGGTCTACCTGCTCTTGACTTTCTACTCTATACTTTGTATTGTTCCCTGTGTAAATCAAACAGCTTCCTCAGTCTTAATTTGTGGTGGTTTTTTCCCCCTAGTTTCCCTAACAATTGTCTTTGGCCATGCCTTACATTTCTGTAGAGAAAGGTCTAATGTTCACCTCTATTTTAATGGAAGAAAGAACCCAGCTTGTTCTGAAGGATGGTGGAGAACAGTAACTTACCATGAGATGCTTGAAGTGCCTCCTAGGAAAGGGCCCAAAGCTTGCTCTTGTCTGCACAGGAATCTCAGCAAGAATAAGTTCTTCAAGCTAAATAGGATATTTTTAGTAGATCGCTGTAGAGTGTTAGGCTGACCAAAAACAAATGCAGTATTCCAGGTAAACCACTAAACCTTAATGACGCTGTAATGTCATAACATTGAGTATATTTTTCATCTCATTCCTTATGTACCTCAACATCTTGTTTGTGATTTGACAGCTGGTTTACACTGAGCTTCCAGGTGAATATCCCAGTCTTTCCCTAACCTTGTTGTCTGTGATTTAGGACCAAGTCCTGTGCAGAGTGCTTCAGGCTAGTTCTTCTGCTGGACATGATTTTGCTTTATGGAGTACCAATGTGGTTTTCTCATCCCATTGCCCACATGCTCAGGCTGGAGAAAACTTTTGGGAATTCTTTTCTCTCCATTGGCTCAGCTTAACCTAAATAACATTGTGCCACCTTCAAATGTTGCTTCCCCACCTCTTTTCTAGATCACAAAGAGATACTGCAAATGCCACTTGTCATGTTGTACAATCCATTGGCATTATAATATTAGTACAGGATGTAAAAAAAAAAAAAAAGACTGAAAAACATTCCAGTACAGAGACAGGAGATGCCAGGATTAAAGCTTCTTATGTACTTGTGATCTAAATCCCTCTGTACAGCAGTATAAGTTTTAGTCACCAGTATGCAGATGATTTTTTAGAGAACTCCTTCTCTTTTAAGAAGCAGTATAGATTATAAACTAGATGGATTATTTTTCTGTCCAAGGATGCAGTCTTAGGCTAAATGTACTTTCACTATGTGGGCACAGAGAAAATGCAGCACGTAGTACATTTTCACCATTTATGAGCCATGCTGGCTGGACAGACAACATAGAAGGGACTTCAAGGTGCCGTAAATGTTTTTTTCCTGGACTTCAGTTTTTTCTGTTTTAAGAAGAGGGGAGAGAGGCCATTTTTCTAAGACCTAGACTTTTAGAACATGTTTAGATGAGTGAAACTGCCTTGCTCTTTAATAAAGTAGGAGCATATTAATTGTGTTCTGTGCCTGCTTCATCACAGCCATAGATTTGTGATTCATGGTGTTTGGTAGCCACCACAGCTAAACTACAATGATCAGCCCAGATACTGGACAGTTTTCAGTAAAATACAAGAACACAACCCAGATTTAATTTTTAATTTACAGATTAGTAAATTAAAATGTACGTTCTTTGTGAAGTAAAATACTTTATAAATGTTTCTTTGGAACAGACTCTTTTTGATTGTCTGGTGCTCAAGGAAAACAAGGTGTGAAAAGGTAGTCAGTTTGAGATTAATATTATGTATTCCTAAATGACATCAAGACTGTCACTACTACCATGAAGTAAATGAGTAATATCCCTAATCAAAAGCCTTTTTTTGCCAATAATCAAATTCTGCAAAGTTTGATTATTTTTTGATTGTTTGCAATGGTGAATTTTGCTAATATTTTTTTGCCAATAATTTTTGCAAAAGCAGTTCCACTATATACTCAGCAGTGCAACTGCACTGACATGAGGGAATTGCCTCAACTGATGACCTGAAAAATGTGCCCCACGATGTGGCAAATAACACAGAAGGAGAAGCACATTTGTGTTTTTTTACCGAATGGTGAAATTACAGTGTTGAAGTTACAAGGCTTAAATTTAGCCTGCCGTATGTTTTCCCCCTTTCACATCCTGTCCAGTCACTTGTTCTAGGTGAGTTATTTCTCACCTAGAATCTACAAGCTATCTTGCAACAGGTGACACAGTACCTAGTACGTTTGGCCAGAGGATAACTTGTTTTCTGCAGGGGGAAGGGATCAGCACAGAGGTGAGGTTGGGGAACAGAGATCCCATCAGGCTGACCCCAGCTGGCAACAAGCATTGCCAACAGCAAATATTGAAGTAATCATAGGATCACAGGGTAACTCAGTTTGGAAGGGCCCTTGGGGCCTTCAGAGAAGTATGAACTCTGAAATCAACCCATGTTGCTTATGGCTTGAGAAAGACAGGACCTGGAAAACTCCAATGATGGAGCCTGCACAACATTTTTTGGCAACCTGATCCGCTTTGAGCTTGTCCTCATGAGGAACAAGTTCCTTCTTATGACCAGTCTGAACCTCTCTTGTTTCAGTGTATGCTTCGTGGTTTCCATCCTGCCGTGCACCCCTGTGAGGAGCCCTTCTCCCTCATGTCAGTGATCTCCCTGTAGGTGTGGGAAGGCAGATGCTACATTGCTCTAAAGCCTTCTCTCTTCATCAGCTGTCTCAAGCAGGACAGGCAAATGCCAAGAAGCAGCAATCTGCATACTGCGATCATTGCCACTTTCTGTTTTATTAGAATAGCTGGACTCTGTTGATAGGAGTCAATGAAATTCCTATCCCAAGGATATAAGTAAATTCATGATTAACCAAGCAGTCTTTTTCCTAGAAGTTATATTGAAATAAAGTAACAGACCGTTGGGTGCACGTACAGCTCCTTGCTAGCAAGGGGTTTGTTTGTATGGAGCCCCAGGTATTCTATGTGCAGATATGTCCATCACCATCCATTGGTCTTCTCCAGGGTAGATGTAGCAGGAGACTTTCTCAGCGCACAGACCTCCAGAGATGGATACTCCAACAGAGAAGCCCGTTCCTCTGCCTTTGTTCCTGAAGTACCTACCAGGCTTCTGACAAAGTTCTGTTTTCAGGTGATTGCTGTCTCATGCTTTTCTCCAGTGCTGTGAGTCTCCTAACAAGAAGCATGTATACAACTGAGGCAAAAATGGCCCAGGCTGGTTTGTGGTCCTAGAGAGATGGGTTAACATCTACACATAAAAGATCCCACGCACAATCCCCTTTTACCTCCTGCCTTCCCTCACCAGGATTTATTCACCCTAGCACAATCTCAGAACTGAGAGAGTAGAGAGACTGATTGCTCTGTTATTTCTATAGTCAGAAAAGTAAGCACTCCAACTTTGTTGTTTCCAGCAGAGAGATCAACAGGCCTAAATTCTCTTCTGCACCTGTAAACAGCTGGGGAAGGCTGACCTTTCAACTGTAGCCCTACTACTTTTCTTCTGGATTCCTCACCCAGCAGTTTGGCAGATTTAATGAATTTTGCTTTGGGAAAAAATCAGATTTACTGAAATGGTTAACAACTTTATTAAATGTTAAACATGCAGCTGTATAAAATAAGTAAAGTTAATGTAGCTGTAAATAAGTGCCAAAATTCGGCATAACCGGATTAATACCATGAATTATGATAACATCCATTGAAACAGAATGATGCAATATCAACTGCATTTGCAGTTTGTGCTGATCTGGAAAAAAAAAAAATGTACCTGGCAAGACTGTCACCAGAGTATTACTGAGAGTTCTTTCTGTTGTGTAATTTTTTTAAGAACCAGAACTATTTTCTTGTCAATTGGAAATTAAACCAGTGAGACTCAATTAATATGTGACACCATTCCCTTTGAGTAAAAACATGACTCAGAAGCAGTTCATAAAGAAGACAAGCTCTTGCTTAGTTTAGCTACATGACCTGCTTAGTTCTCAAAGGGATCCATCAAACTGAAATTAGGCAGTAAAAAAAAATCATTATAAATAAATTCAGGAACTAACAGATCCTGGGATCCCTCTGTTAATTTATATAGCTTTGCAATCACATTTCACTTTTTTTTTGTCAAGTTTCTCTCTTGGGTGAGTTGTCTAATCACAACTTTCCAGTCTACACACTGGGTGACAATTCGTGCATAGCGTGATGCCAGGCCATTATCAAGAAAAACAGGTTGCATTTTGTCCTGTGCTACCACTGACCACAGTTTTCTATGTTTTGAGTGTTTGGTAAGCCATGGTGAGGATTATTATAGTGGCACCAGCCATTGAAAGCATGAAGATTTTTGCAGGGCCAAGCTGCCAGCAAGACCTGAGCAAACAAAGTATCCACCTTTCAGGTCACAACATATCAGCTCAAGGTCCTGGGAAGAGCATCATTTCACGTGCTCTGTGGTTGTTCTTCCCATGACTCCTTTCCCAGCTACGAGACTCCTCAGGGTGCAATGTTTGCTTTTGTTTGCTCTGTTTCACTGCAAATTATTTACAGGATGTGTGAGTAACTATTACGATATCTGTAAAAACAATGGAACCTCCTTTTAAAAAGAACATTTCAGCCTCAGAAGCTTTGCATTTTGTTAGAAGATAGGTTGGAAGTCAGTTGCATGTTTTGAAACAGGAGCTCTGTAGAGGTGAGGGTGAGACTCCCAGCGGCGGAGACAATCTGGATCTCTCAGGCTGTGATTCAGTTGCCTAAACAGAGGCACCCCACCCCATGTGAAACACCTTACAGTATCCAAGTCATCCATATAGAGTTGGTAGAGATGATGCAAAACTCCATATGGATGGCTTGGGTATCCTGAAGCATCCCAAGTGCGCTGGACCCCCTGTTCCCACACCTGAGTCCTGCCCCCTTCATTGTCCCACCAGAGATGAAGTGGCACCCAGAGCTACAACATCCTGGACAAATAATAGCACACATGCAGGGATGGCACTTTTTACTAAAGTAGTCCATTGCATGAAATTTTGAGTGCTTAAGAGGGCAAAACGCCTGAAGAACTTCATTATGCCTCTACAAATCCGTTAGCAACACTAGGCTACCTGAAAAGCATCTCACTGCATTAGATTAGCACATCCCAAAGTCACAGGAATTCACAGCTGGAAGGGACACCCTCCCAACCCTTGCTGTCTCATGCACTGAGACAGGGCTGAGCACTTCTGAACCATCAGTGCTGGATGTTTCCATAATCTTCTCCTCGAGAAGTTGAAGAAAACACCCCTGGGTTATGTCGTCCAGTGCTGCATGACTGTCGTCATTAGGAGGTTTTCTCTATTGCCTAGCCTAAATCTTCTTTACTTCAGTTTAAGCTGATTTCTTCTTGTCCTTCTTCTGATGGACGTGATGAGCAGTTGATCATAATCCTCTTTATAACAACCTTGTACATACTGGAAGACGGCAAGACAGATTTTCTGAGAACTTAGTTTTGGCCTTAAAATAACCCTTCCAAATTATTTTGCTATTGTACCACTTGCCCACATAATAGGCAGTTTTCATAAAAGAAAGAGACAGGAAAGATCATTTGATAACCATCTCTATCCCTCTGCAAAGACAGGTTTTAGTCCTTGGAGAGGCGACCTGTCAGACATTACACTGATACTCTTATTTATCAGTGTCATGTGTAATCTGTAAATCCTTCTAGTGAGATAACGGTTTTCAATTTTGTTCCAACAAAAATGTTTGGATAATTTAACTGACTGGTGCCTCTGATCCCTTATTGAACTTGCAGTGGTCTAAGTGACTAGTTGCTGAGCCAAGGAAAGCTATATTGGGTTATTCGGATCGTAACACAATAGACTTCACACTTCTTACAAAGCTGGGTATTAAGAAAAGCAGTGCAGATAATCAACAAAATCAAAATACACTGATTTTAGAAATCACTCAGGAGCTTTTTCTCAGCCTTGTAGGACCAGTGCTATCACTTTAGCTGCTCGTGTTTGTCTCCTGGTGCAAGCCTTGGGCTGCGCGTGTCCACATCTCCTAGTCTTTTCAGAAAGAAATCTCTTGCACAAAACTTGATTTGCCTTGTCTGAATAATGAACCTTCTCTGAAACCCAGAATCAATTGTCACTGCTGTTCACCTGTGAGAAGTGCTGACAGCCTTTGAAAAGCAATGCAAAACTTGTGGGTGCCTCACACTACTGCTTCAGTTTAGATTATGGAGCTGGGAAGATCAGGTCCATAACTGCTTGTTATCGTGAAGGGGATTGGTTTCAGGAAGAAGCAAGGAGAAAAAAGACTGTGTCTCTACTAACACTGAGCAGGTTGGAAGAAACTCAAACCCAAAATTGAGAATAATACATATTGTACAAGAATGACATCACTTTTAGTCATTTGTAGAAACACTTATGGTCAAATTTCACTCAGAAAACACCAATTTTAACATGTAATATAGCTCCTTGATGGTGTGACACGATAGCAAGGAAGAACAAAAGTGATTGCTGACAGTGGTGGGCACTGCCTTGTCACCCCCAAGTCAATAGGAACTGTCACCCCCAAGTCAATAGGAATAGCAATGCCTATCCATCATGTGACCTGAGGAGCAAAGCATGTTTTTGTAGGTTTGGTCGTCATTCCCGAAGTGCCCATATGATAACAGGGCAGTGCAGTGCTGTACCCCGCTATCTCTGTAACCTCCCCTAGAGAGCTCAGCTGCCTGTGTATCGACCCAAGGACCCAAGGCCCAGCTCTGATACAGCACAGCTGTGTAACCTTGAGTCAAGCTGCTGAGAAGAAGCCGTGAGAAAGTCAGCACACAGATAAGAAAAGTAAAATCACGGTTTTGCTGACATAGGATTGTTTTAGAGCTCAAGGATTCAGGAGGGAAAACACCTGCAAGAAAAGATATTGCATGCTTTAAAAAAAAAAAAAAAAAGGACAGTGAGGCTGCTGGGGGATGATCAGAAGTTAGGGGATGGTTGGGTCAGTGTAGTTGGTGTTACCTCCCAATGCATGGGAATGACCGGCTTTTCAGAATGCCCTCCCAATGCATGGGAATGACCGGCTTTTCAGAATGCCCATTGTTCCTTGTGGAAAAGGTGTGTAAGCCTGCTTTGAGCCAGGACTTGGATTGAAGAAGGTCCAGAAGCCTCTCCCAGACTGAGGGATTCTGCTTCATGGCCATGACGGGCTTTTCAATATGCCCATTTTTCCTGACATGTGGCCATGTCCCGTCTCAGCAGCACATCATGGAAAAGCTGAGGAAAAGCTTTTGACACCTTGAGGTGAAGCAAGGATGCAAGTGGGTCACACTTGCTGGATCAGTCACAAACCCTATGAACACAGTGCCTGCCTAGACATACACACACAGAGCCACTTGCTGGGTCACTACCAGGTTTTCTGGCCTTCAATGGGCTAATTCCAGAAATATTTTTCCCAAGTCCTGCAATTCGGTCAAAGATGAGTTTGGACATCCAAACCCACGCTGCAGCTGCCAAGCAGAGCAGAGGCTGTGTTGGAGGATGAGCTTGTGTCCATCAGGAGCTGAGGAGGAGGGAAGATTCTTCACAGATGGAAGTAGGACATGGGGACTGCCCAAGATCCCAGGCTTGGGTGGCCATGCCCTCATGCATCCCAGCAGGGTTGGCCTTGGCAGCTCTTTTGCCTCTGCAGCGCAGCTGCACAGTGATCCCATGAGGCTCCCCAGCCTTGTGCACGTGTCCGAACCACACAAGATTTGCAAGTACCTAATGAGGGCCTGTCAGCCACCCTGAAGTGGTGACACTCATTCAGGATGTGAGCAAGCACAAGTTCTGCAGCAGGAACTTCTCGTGGCAGGCGCTATGTAAGTGAACCACTGGTCAAGGTGGTTGCTGTAAATGGGGAAGATGTGAAGGATGCCTTTGTGTCCTTGGATGCTCCCTTTGTTTTCCCAGTGGCGTTGGTTATTCTGACACAGTCTGTTGCTCCCACAACTCTTACCTCATTTATTTCCTTCTGCCAACCCAGTCAGAGCAGTGCTGCTGGTGCTGGGCACAAAGGAAACACTCCGCAGAGTATCATTGCCCCGCTTCGGCTGACACATTCTGGCACGTGATTCATCCTGCCAGCCAGAGATAGACTGGTTTATTCAACCGCTTTCTGCAGAGGCTGCTTCCCTCAAGAGCCTTAGGTTTTTCCAGCCCCTTTCCTGAAAGGATATCTCCTTCTTTTCACTCAAGCAGAAGTCCTCCTGGTGTTTCCTTAGAAAGACACTACATTCGGCTCAAGGAGAAGGCAAATTAAATACTCTCCAGAGCTCATGACTTTCTTCATACAAGGTCTCACTTCTTCAATCCCTCTTCATCTCTGGAGGTGCTGGGTGATGTTTGGAGCCCTGCAGGCAGCACTGACCCAACCTTGGAGCCAGTACTCGGAAGAGGACTATGGGAGAAGGAGCTTTGGGCAGCTTCTTCAGGGAGCTACTGCCCAGTGCAGACCCTTGTCTTGGTCCCCATTTGAGCTGCGGTGCAGCCCTGCCTGGCCACAGGCCCCACTCATCCTGTCCCACCCGCATCCCTGACCCAGAGGGTTGTCTGATATCTGGGACTGGGTCTGCCCTGGTGCCCTCAACTGTTCCTGGCTGGGAGTGGGATGGGGCCAGGGGCCCTACCCTGCTGACCCCTCCAAAGGGAGCCTCCACTGCCCTCGTCCCTGGGGATAAATGTGATAACAGGATCTTGCTCCCCTGAACAACTGAGGTTTTTACCAGCTCACAGTACCAAATGGAGAAGTTTGCCTGATATTGTCATTTACTGCTTCATCTGTGAGATCAAGTCTTAATAGATACCAGGCAGCCCACCAAGGGCTGCGGTGAGCACGTCAGTGTCGGGAAAAGCTTTGGCTAGAGCTCACAGAATTAAAACAAAACAACCCAGAAAGCTTCCCAGGTTGGTAGTTTCAGCTGTGGCATTTCTCAGATGCCTGAGCAGAGTGACCGGGCAGTTGGGTAGCCTCTACAAGGCACAGGCCACTACAGTGTTAAAAAAGTGGTGTTAATGTATCCATAACCACCTGGGCTTGGACAGCAGTTAAACTCTTTCCTTAAGGAATCACATCCCTACCTAAAATAATATTGTGGAGACCAGATGAGGGGAGGTGTGTGGAGGTAAAACACACAGAAAATTGGTATTCCTCTCCTTTCTTATTCAAACTGCAGATGATTAACTGTGTAGTTCATGTATTAACAGATCTTTGCAAAAGGTTAGCAGTTTCCTCCTCTGTATTGCATACTAATGTAGAGAAAAGCAACATTTGAAAGTGTAGAAACATTATAAACGTTTTGGACAGCTAAATCATGGGTGTGACATTGCCAAGACCTCTTCTCATGTTGACAAGAAAGGATTTGTACTGAGGAATTCTATTAATAGAGATTATTTGCATAAATCTTCTGTGCACCAGACTCCAAATCATTTGTATTATATGTACTTCTCCTGCGGTATGTATGTTAAAATGATGTATTTTTAATAATATATTCATGTTGCCACTTACAAATATACATAGCCATGACTCACCAGTATTTAGTTTCTTCTGCAGAAGTGAAATCAAGATTACAGGTCTGTAAATCCCAGGATTTCAGTACTCCCTCTAGTTTTTTAGTGTAAACTTCATTAAACTCTCACCAGTGCCCAATAATTCCATTTCCAGTAAGTTATCGCAACGGCTCCACAAAGGCTTTCCAGCATCTCCCTCTCCTTTTGCAATCCTAGGATGTGATTTTTCACCCCAGTCTGGGTGCGCTGACGACTTTTAATAGTACTAATTGCCTTATTATCCACTCCAGTGCAAAAGTAAAACCTTTCAACATTTTCCTTCCTTCCCTGAGGAAAACAAATCCCAGTTCCTGGGATATTGCCTTCTGCTGCCTCTGTGATTACTGAGGCAAGGAATTCCTTTAGGCCCTTTGCCTTGTCAACCTCATCTGTCATCAACTTTCCATTCCTGTTTCTCTCTCAGTGCTTCCTAATCACTTTGCATCTTCCATTATTTTGTGTTATTTTTTTCCTCTTCCTTTTTTTATTTGCAATGTCAATCTTCATCACATATTCTATTCCTTATTTTCTATCAATGTACTTTTTCACGTCAGGCTCTGTGATACTCACCTTGCTCCAGTTTACTATTTTTGAATTACTGTAGGAGTGCCTATTAACAAAAAAAAAAAAGCATTTTTTTCTGGCTGTCCCATATTTGAGAATCTGCTGCAACAAGTTTGAGCAAATGACACACACACACACAAATTCATATATATCACAGAATTGTAGAGTGGTTTGGGCTGGAAAGGACCTTGAAGATCATCCAGTTCCAACACCCTGCCACGGTCAGGGACACCTTCCACTCGGTCAGGTTGCTCAAAATTTCATCCAACCTGGCCTTGAACATCTCCAGAGATGGGGCATCCATGACTTCTCTGGGCAATCTGTGCCAGTGCCTCACCACCTTCACAGGAAAAAAAAAATTCTTCCTAATATCTAACCTAAATCTCCCCTCTTTCAGCTTAAAACTGTCACCCATCGTCCTATCACTACTCATCTACCAGAGATTCTTAGTTTTCTAAGATTAAGTCTAATATCACAAAACCATTTGGCAGGTCTCTAACCTTTCCAATGCTGATATAATAAATTAATTGGCCTTTCTTTTTTTTTTTTTTTATAAAAAAAGGAAAGAAGCTGGAATTAATTCCAGTACCATATACCCTCAGCATCTATTTTTCCTGCCCTGTGAATAAACAAAGGAGAAGAACATTTATGATGTATGTTGATATGTGCAAGAGTACAAAGCTAAATCCAGAAGAAAGACTGAGTGTCTGAGTGGGATAGCACCTTCCTTCCACAGTCCCATAGATGTGCTACTTGGATGGTATCACTGGAGCCTTCTGCTCACAGCAGGGTGGCTGGTCGTCAGCACTGGGTCAGGTCAGCTGTGGCTTTGTTCAGCCAGATCTTGTAACCCCGGAGGACAGAGAGCCCTCTGACCTGTCCCAGTGCTGCACTACCCTCCTGGTGAAAGAGCTTTCCCTGATGTCCAGTGTGACCCTCCCAAGCTGCAACTTACGGCTGCTGCTCCTTGTTGGGGAAGGTTTGGCTCCATGATCTTTGTAACTCCAAGCAGTTTTAGGCAGCCTTGTATTGCCCCTCAGCCTCTTCTTTCCCAGGCTGAACAACCTCAGCCTTCTCCTCGTAGGTCCTATGCTTTAGGCTTCTAATCAGCTTAGGTATGTTTTTCTGGACCCTTTCCTATTTCTCTACATCTCTCTTGAACTGCTGTGCCCCAAAATGCTGACAGTATTCCTGGTGCGGTCTCACCACTCTGAGTGCAGACAGATTAGATCACAACTTTCCATAACTGATGACCATGGTCCTCCTAGTGTACTACAGTATGCAATTCTCTCCATCTGCAGTGAGTACAGTATTAGTTCAAATTCAGTTTGGGGTCCACCATAGTGTCCATGCCTTTTCCAAGAGTCTTCTGCAAGAATCCTCTGAGAGATTGCTCTGTGCAATGCTCAACTTCTCCAGCTTTGCCTTTGATACAAAGCTCTACAGTTTAATGTGCCAAATGCTTCTCCTAATTTGGTGTCATCCACATATTTGTTAAGGGGATGTATACTGGCCTGTCACACAGATCTTTGATGAAGACATTGAACCATCTCTGTCCCAAAGAATTCATGGCTGCCCTATCCCTGGAGGTGCTCAAGGCCAGGTTGGATGAAGCTTTGAGCAACCTGCTCAAAGTGGAAGCGTCCCTGCCCATGGCAGAGGGCGTGGAACTGGACAATCTTTAAGTATCGCTTCCAGCCCAAACCATTCCATGATTCTATGAATATTCATAAAGCAGCAGTCCCTGATGTACTCCTGTTGGTACCACTGCCAGCTGGACTCCAAGAAGAGTTTCTTCACTATGAGAGTTGTGAGGCACCGGAACGGGTTGCCCAGGGAAGCTGTGGATGTCCCATTCCTGGAGGTGTTCAAGGCCAGGTAGGATGGGGCCTTCGGCAGCCTGGTCTAGTGGGATGTGCCCCTGCCCATCACAGGGGGGCTGGAACTGGATCATCTTTAAGGTCCCTTCCAACCTATACTATTCTATGAGTCTACGTTGATTGCTGCCATTGGGGCCTGGCAGTGCAGGCAGTTTTCAGCCCATGTAAAAGCACCAGCTTACATGTCCTCTGCTTACTGGTGGGAATTCACTAGGGCAATGACGTCAACAGCTTTACAACAAACATGACATCAACATTTCTGGCCTTCTTCATGTAGCCAGTCATTGCATTAGATAAGACTGATCGAGCATGATTTGCCCTTGGTAAATCTCACTCTCATCCTTCATGCCCTTGGCAGTTCAAATGTGTTTCATGGAGTTGGTCTCACCCAACCTTCAGTGTCTACAGGTGAATGAGTCATGGCCTGATGTGCCTCTAAAAACAGTGGAGAAAAGTGGGTCCTTCTAGGTCAGATACACCTGAGCAGCTGTAGGTGTCAATTTTAGAATAAGGTAAACTTGCCATAGAAATTCCTGTTTCCTTTCATTTACATAAGCAGGCTGGAGGGTACCAAGCTCCACATCCATATTCAGACAGATTTCACTTCTTGTGCCTTCAACTCCTATACACAGTGCAGTTCAGGGTTTTCTGATTCCCTGCAGGCTACCTCAGGCTCTCAAAGCCTACCTAGAGATTCCTGTAACAACATGAAAAGACAAAAATATGTGTGTATCACTTCCAATGTTTGTTCTACCTTTGCTTTCATATACAAACCAGTCAGTCATAGAAGCATATGCTTAGCTTTGCTTCCATAAGCAGCCTCAAAACAAAGCGCCTTTAGGAGCCAGCGAGCAGTTTAGCTGGCACAAAGAGCTTTTAAATTTGGAAATTAAGTATCATATTTCATGCCATATAAATAGAAAAAAACTTATCTGTGTTTCAAAAGGCAATTTCTCAATTTTTTTTAACTTTAACAATCATATGTTATTAGAGGAGCATTAAAATACATTATTGCAGTTAATTTTCATTCCTCCTCTTTATTATCCCAAGTGGATTCTGAAACAATATTTGGCAACACCTGATTTTCATACATTCTTCTCATACATCTTTTTTTTCTTACATTTACGGATTTGCTCAGATGTATTTTGGCTTAGAACTCTGTCTGAGCAACATCTACCTATCAAGGCGTTTTGATTGTCTTTGAATTTGAAAGGAGAGGATTTGATATCCAAAAATAAAAATCTGTTTATTTGGCGGCAGTATGAGTTTGTTGTCTGTTGAACAGATGAGAAAATAGTGTAACCTTTACTTCACAATTAATACTTCAAGAAAGTAAGATTTTTAATTAAAATCATACTAGATATGTTGGCTCTTAGTTCTCTAGGTCCCATGAGCACGTATTGGCAAGTGAATGTAGAAAGCCTCTTGTTGCAACAGAAGTTCAAAGCATCTCTGTTAAATGGGAATCGTATGGTTCAATACTCATTATTTTCCTTTGTGGATGTTAAAATTTGTGTTTTTAAAATATAAAGTGCACATATGCAGAAATGGGTTTTTTATGGCTTAAGGCTGTGAGCAGTTGATATTGTGGGCGTTTGACAGTGAAGCCAAAAGCTCTTGTATCAAGGATATGATGTGTAACAATACATCCCAGTACTCAGGTAAGCATCCTACCAACAGGCAGCAAAATATTCTGGCTGTAATCAACCCTCCTTCCTTCTTTCTTCCCTGCCTGTCGTCCTATTGGAGCAGTTCCACTTCAAGCAGCATATTTAACTATTTGGTGATGACTTAAGATAAACTTTGAGGAGATAAGATTCAAAAGTGTCTGTGCTCACTCTCATGAACGCTGAAACACAACCAGACAACAGAATGCATCAGCAGGAGAGACCAAGGATATCTTGTTTCAAAATACCTTATGGATGGATAGGTAGGGCATTGGTCCAGGAAGCAAGAGAGGTTTCCCAGAAAGAGGTAACTGAATGTGTTCTCCAGCTTCCTCGAGCTCTCTAACCCAGAGGCATTAGCTGGTGGATAGTCCAACAATTGGATTGGCTTGTGGAATTTATTCCCCAACTTCCCTCCATTTTCAAGCACCGCATTCCCTCTTTTTCACAGATCAGCAGTGGTATATGCTGTGGCGCTCTGTTCTAGGTAGCCGGGAAAGAAAGAAGGGAGGCAAAAAAAAAGCAGAGAGGTAGGAACATGCAGCGCACTGAGAAACGACAGAGGTCGGGGGACAAGAGAAGCAGGTGCAGAGGACCACTGCTGAACCAATGAACTAGTCAAATTTGTCATCACTGTATTGGTTTACCCGAGCTATAAATTGGAGCCAGATTAGGTCCAGTGAGATTCCTTAGTGAAAGGGTGACACCACTTGTGCTAAGGTTAGCCACGCCTTTTCCAGTCCGGTGTAAGCGCAAAAGCCTGTGTTACAGCTCTGCTCCGCGGTCCTCCACACTCCAGCATTTAGATGGCCTTTTAGCTTGAATGTGGGGCCAAACATGACCAATATTTCAGACTGGGCTGGATCAGCACTAGATGCTTTGTGCAGACTTACCCCACAATTGCCTTAATTAATCTTGGCTCTTAGTGTTACAGGTTCTGATGAATGTCAGCTGTCTCAGTAGCACCCACCAGTCGCTTCCCCAATTGCCCAAAAAGAACAAACGTTAACTTTTCCATATGTCCCAGCGGTGGGACATCACCACACTGCACCAGACCTGCTTCCCAATCAGATGCAGGAAGAACAGCTCCTTAAGCTCATCATTCCTGTCTAATTTTTTAACTAAAATACAAACGAGAAGGGAGGATGACACCTCCTACTCTTGGCAGGCTTGATTCTAGTCCTTCTCCACAACCCCACCCCCGTCCCATGAACCGTCTTAGGGTAACCAAACCCCACATTTTTTTATGATCAATCTCCCTTCCAAAACATCACCTCGTTCTACTTGTGCTGAATTTGGGTGAACATTTTCTTTTTCCATTATCACCTACAGAGCCCACAGAGGCAGCTGCATGCTATAGAAATTTGAATTTAAAAGTAACAACTTGAGATTTCCAACAATTTTCAAAAGGTTAGGAGGAGGCATTACTGATGCTTCTTCACATTACTGTGTGCTATATATGTTATTAAATCACACAGGTATCAGTTTTTAATTACAGCTTTGACTCCTGCATTTTACTTTGTATGCATGCCTCCCTTCTTAAGACCTCATGACAAATGCACTTGAAACTAGAAGGCAGCTGTATCTTTAACTACGACATTTTAATTTTCAGTTTGGCTGTGAAAACAGAAACGGTATTTAATTTTGGTCTCTTAAAATTCAGTAATAAGATCACACTGGTTTTGACCAACCAGTCATCTCACTTTTAATTAAAACTTATTGCCCAGTGCTGCTTTAACTAAAAAGAAATAATTTCAGAAAATGGATTATCTCATTAAGATAACACAAAACAAATAGATGATTTATTAGCAGTGTCTCCCAAAACTCATTATTTGATGAACTTCCCATAGCCATTTACTACAGATGGATATTTAGCATGCCTGAGTCAATCATTAAGCTTAGCATTGAGTTTTGAAAAGTGACTGCTAGCAGCTGTTCAAGGGGAAGAAAAACACGCAAGCCTGTAGAAGGCAAAGGTAGGATAATCTCACTGCTAGAATCACTTTATCATGAGCTTGACCATGCAATATGAGCTAACTATGGACAGAGAAAACTAAAGTTGCTTTTCTTGAATCCTTAGATATAACTCGGCACTCCTGCAATTCACCTCAGTGCTGCCCCGTCTTTTCCTCAATGGACCCTGTGCCTTGGTTTCATTAGCATATAATGGAAATTAGTTCCATGGACCAATGGAACTATCTATTACGTAAAAGGCTGTTTCCCTCTGCTGGTTTCACATTTTCCACCTTTCTGTTTAAGCTCTTTAGCTATACAACAAAGAGCATAGGAATGCTGGCTCAGTCTTCCATTAAATTACCTACTTCCAACACTTTCCTTCTTAAACACCTGCTTCCTAAAATTGATGTTCTTTTTTTACTCTCCAAAAAGTGCTCTTCCAAAATTTTCTTCAATCTTTATTTTGCCCTTCTCTGAATCTTCTTACCCTGCATTAGTTTTTGTCATAGAGGATACCAGTAACTTTGAAATCATTCCAGAGAAGAATTTACCATCAGAAACAGCATTTCTGATACGCTTCATTCCATTCTCAAAAATCCCAATCAATATTCATTTTTCTGACTGTGACTTTATAGAGTATTCCCTTAGCTACAGTGATATACGAGACTCTGTTCTGAGCTGGCACATGTAAAATCTCAGGTATTTGCAAGAAAAATGCTTTTATTTGTCTTGGTACTTTTATGTTTATGAAATTCTGCCACTCCATCATCTCTTCACCCTGTCAGTTCCAGCTGCAGCTCCTAGTAGCACCCTCTCTGCCTCACCAACCTACAGAACTGCATTGGAGAACTTAAGAAGTGTTGCCTGGCCAGCAACACTTCATTCATGTTCAAGTCACAGAATCACAGAATCACAAGGTTGGAAAGGACCCATTGGATCATCGAGTCCAACCATTCCTAACACTCCCTTAAACCATGTCCCTAAGCACTTCATCCACCCGTTCCTTAAACACCTCCAGGGAAGGTGACTCGACCACCTCCCTGGGCAGCCTGTTCCAGTGCCCAATGACTCTTTCTGTGAAGAAATTTTTTCTGACATCCAGCCTGAACCTCCCCTGGCGGAGCTTCAGGCCATTCCCCCTTGTCCTGTCCTCAGTCACTTGGGAGAAGAGGCCAGCACCCTCCTCTCCACAACCTCCTTTCAGGTAGTTGTAGAGAGCAATAAGATCTCCCCTCAGCCTCCTCTTCTCCAGGCTAAACATCCCCAGCTCTCTCAGCCGCTCCTCATAAGACTTGTTCTCCAGCCCCCTCACCAGTTTCATTGCTCTTCTCTGGACACGCTCCAGAGCCTCAACATCCTTCTTGTGGTGAGGGGCCCAGAACTGAACACAGTACTCAAGGTGCGGTCTCACCAGTGCTGAGTACAGACGCAGAATCACCTCCCTGGACCTGCTGGTCACACCGTTTCTGATACAAGCCAAGATGCCATTGGCTTTCTTGGCCACCTGGGCACACTGCTGGCTCATGTTCAGTCGGCTGTCAACCATTACCCCCAAGTCCTTCTCCTCTGTGCAGCTCTCCAGCCACTCTTCCCCCAGTCTGTAGCACTGCATAGGGTTGTTGTGCCCCAAGTGCAGGACCCGGCATTTGGCCTTGTTGAACCTCATGCCATTAGCCTCAGCCCAGCAGTCCAGCCTGTTCAGATCCCTTTGCAGAGCCTCCCTACCCTCCAGCAGATCCACACTTCCTCCCAGCTTAGTGTCATCCACAAACTTGCTGAGGATGCACTCAATGCCTTCATCCAGGTCATTGATAAAGACATTGAACAGGGCTGGACCCAGTACCGAGCCCTGAGGATCCCCACTTGTGACTGGCCTCCAGCTGGAGTTAACTCCATTTACCACCACTCTCTGGGCCCGGCCATCCAACCAGTTTTCAACCCAGGAGAGTGTGAAGCAGAATGCTGTGAGAAACTGTGTCAAAGGCTTTACCAAAGTCCAAGAAGACTACATCCACAGCCTGTCCCTCATCCAGTAGTCGAGTCATTTTGTCATAGAAGGTGATCAGGTTAGTTTGGCAAGATCTGCCTTTCATGAACCCATGTTGACTGGGCCTGATCACCAGTTCTCTTGCATGTGCTTCATGATAGCACTCAAGATCTACTGTTCCATGATTTTCCCCGGCACTGAGGTCAAACTGACAGGCCTGTAGTTCCCCGGATCCTCCCTGCAACCCTTCTTGTAGATGGGCACAACATCAGCCAGCCTCCATTCTAGTGGAACTTCCCGAGTCAGCCAGGACTGCTGGAAGATGATGGAAAGGGGTTTGGAAATGACATCTGCCAGCTCCTTCAATACTCTTGGTCATGAATGCATTACATAAAGCCAATCCCAATACAAAGCAGCAGTATTCACTTTTCCAATTACACCATTTCTACTTACTTTTTGTGTCCTTCAGAGAATTTTACATGTATGTTACGCTTCCAGTTCCAAAGGCTTCAAAACAAAAATAAACTAAACCCCTCAAATATATTTAATTCAATCAGTCTTTACTCATTGCCTCAGAGAACCTCAGACAAAGGCAACAGAATAACAGAACACCTTTCTCCTGCAGAAATTAGTCTCGTGCACTACTCTATGATGGGGTTTTGTTTTTTTTTAATTCTAACTATGAAGTATATCCCTTGATCACATGGGCAGCCTTTTTAGCAAGCACGCTAAAGGATATTCCCTTGAAATCCTTTCACAGAGGAGACTCTAAAAATGCATGTTTACCGGTTCATGCTACTGAGGTGGCCACTTCATTCCTAAAGCCCTTCAGAATGCCTGAGTTCATTCCAGTCAGGGTGGGTGACTCACGTCAGTTGGCTTCAGCAACTCTTTTGACAAGCCAAAAATCCATTAGCTTCATCAGCAGAAAAGAGCTGACTGGTTACATTCCCATTATCCTTTGGACCGAACACTAAGGCAAAGCAACTTTCACATTTTAACATTCTCATCTTTCTTAATTTTTCTTCAAATCCCAGATGACCCAGTATGCACATTCCTCCTTGGGCCTCCCATTTCCAATAAACTGCAACAATTGTGTTTAGACATTCACCTTAAAACAAAATATTTAGGATACTAACATGCTATTCATGGCCATTTGTTTCGCTGAGTGTGGGGGTTTGGTTTAGGGGATTAAGTTTTATTTTCAAATGTCTTAAACAGGTTTTAGCCTAATTAAACCCTTAAACCTGACAGATATGCATGATATGCTTTGTAACTTACCTAGGCCAGAAGCATGCATATGTGAAGTAAATAATAATACAGACCTCTGAAGTCCACAGATGCACTAATTTAAATATGGATTAGGGTACTGTGTCAAATGACTTTCACATATAGCCCAGCTGCGGGATGTTCATCCCGTGTGCCATACATCCGAAGTTCACATCCATCCACCTGACACTAATGAATTACTACTGTTCAGATGTGAACAAGAACCCAAAAGAACCCGTGTGAGTGATTCCATTTCACATTAATTTGTTGGTACAGTGAAAAACAGAGAAACTTGAGCAGAGTAAGAGTCATTCTTGGGTAGAAATTTCTAAAAGGTTCACAAGTTTGAAATGCAGAAAAATGCATTAAGCATTTGTTGGGATTCTCAGCTTCTTTAAAATAACTGAGTAACAAATAACCAAAACCACCTTAAAAACCTACTTGAGAGTAAATTTTCCAGCCCACCCAGTTATGCCTCCAATCTCATTTAGAATCCGCTTCCTGCTTTGATCCATCAAAGGTGGGGGCAGTAAACACATCAAGCAGATTAAGTCCCATTTCTTTCTCAGACTTCAGAAGAAACAGGCACTCTTCCAATAAGCTGAAACCAGCCTGCACCCTTGTTCTTCCATAGCCAGCACCCTAGACAGCGAAAGCCAAATTAGGTGACAGCTGTAAAAAAATAGATGTCTAAGCTGGGGAGAACATAGTCACAACAGGGGTGAATATGAAAGTGAGTATGATTTCCAGCTAGAATGGACTGTAAGGGCAGCCTTCAGTTCATCCAGGGTACGTGGCGCTTACACCCTATCAAGCCCTACCAAGTACTGGCCCTTGCAAAGTGCTCAGGCAGAAGCCTCATCTCTTCATCTCCCCAACTCCTGAAGTCTGAAACAGCCTCTGTGTTCATTGACTGCAAAGCAACTGAGCATCAGATCACTGTGGAGTCTGCTCTTGCAATGATTATCTGTGTACTACAGTGTTATCAGTAAGTTTCACCTGTCTACACATGTAGGAAAAATAACATTGATACATTCATTCACTTAGCACACAAATATCACAGGCATCTCTACTAATATTTGTACCAGATGCCTGCAGGCTTTAAATATAAGACTTCCTTACTTTCTATGTACACAAAGGCCAGAGTCAAAGCTAATTTTCACCTTTAATAAGCTCATGATTCTTTGTTATTTAATACTCTGTAGAAAGGTATTACAGATTGATAAATTATTGCAGTGACTTCTAAAGAACATGGACAGCCGTGAGGCTGAAACTACAGTACCATATACATTATGTAGTCATGTATCTACTACAGCATGGAAAAAAATCCACTTTTAAATTAAACAATATTTAACTGAAAACATAGAAACGGAGCTTTCTTTCCTACAGTATGGTTACATATCTATATTCCAAGAATAACATTTTAAAAAAATGCTAGGTCTTGAAAGGTCATAGATAAAAAGAGTCATGATGAAGATGAACCAGTTTTGCCCAGAAATAATATAATGAGCACACTGCACAGTTTTTCAGCAAATCCTAGTTTTGCCAAGCTTCAAGAGGCAAAAGCCTGAAATGTAAAAGCTTCCAAATTGTCTAGCTAGTCCACTCCTCTGGCTCTGGAAGGCTGAGTGATCACACTTGCTTTGAGACAGCGTGTCACCCCCCAGCTGTTCTTTGCCGACATGAATGCCATCAGGAAGAGATGATCCAGGTCCTTATGATGCCAGGCCTAACAAAAAGCCTCCAACAAATCCACTGGACACCACAATGTTCTGTTTGATAAATTCTGTTGACTGAGAAGAAAAACAACATTCATAAAAAACCGAGTTAATTGTATCTGATTGTAGCATTTAATACTTCTCACAACTAGAATACTAAAGTTATGGAGAGGTGTGCAAAAGGAAGCAACGTGTTTAAAAACATGTAAGACCAGGTGGCAACTGCTGGCATCAATGGAGTGAAAACTGATTCTCGGCGCTCTTTAACAATATATTTAAAATACAGTTAGCATTTTAAAAGTCAAAATACAGAGGAATTGTCATAGCTATTTCACACCAATACAACTCTTGTTTTGATTAAGACAGGACAGATGTTTTACAAACTCACTTGGCACAAAAGCACCACCATGATTTCAATTTTAATCACATGAAAAAAAGATTAAAAAAAAATTACTGCCTTTTGGAAGACTGGATCACTGGAAAAGAGATACACTTCACTCCATTATGAGCCATTTTCCCAAAAACTTAATTCTAAAAAAACCACTTATGTATGACAACATTTGTGTACTATATTTCATGAAGTAATAGCACAGAGTATAAGATGTTATATCAAATGTGTCATTTCATAAATCTTCCACTTCAAATATTTCAGACAGGCTGCACATACACCTTTAGGAGAAAGTAATATAATCTGAGGGGAAAAAAACTCAAAAAAACTAAAAAATGAAACCCCTATCTTGTCCTACCCACTTCTGCAAGGCGATGGAGGACAGGTTAAGCTATCTGGGGTTCGAGAAGCTAGAAAACCCATCTAGCTAGAGCTAGAAGCTCATCTCTCTTGAGCTTCCACTTCACACTCACATAAAAATTGAAGGTAATTTTTATCAACCTACGTGCAACTCCATACAGGTTCAATCTGAGATGTCAAAACTCTTAATTATAGAGTGCTAGTAGGGCTGCTGATACATTGTCTGCAGCACATTCCGAGTTAGGATTCGCAGTTATTGAGAAAGAAACTTAGATTGCCTGTATGTGAAAATATGTAAGAACAGGCTAAACATCCTTTTTTTTTTAATTAAAAAAAGAAGACAAAACAATTAAATAGAAGTCTTCAAATGACAGAATGAAATAGCCCCAGTGACACTGATCAGCATCACGGGCTACCTCTTTTCAACGCAGTATGTAACTGACAGATTCTGAAGACAGATATTCTTTGAACTCTATACAAATGAGATAAAATCCACAACTCTAATTACAGAGCAGTTATAGCCTTTCTCCAAAAAGAAAGGTCAGCCTTGTCCAACAAAGTAATTTTGTTATCAGCAGTTTAAGAAGATTTGGGTTTTGTCTTTGTAGCTACCATGTTTTAACCACAACACCCTCAATTTTTTTATCGTGTCATGACCTTACTGGCTTTCTCACTAGCCAAGAATCTGCACAGACTGAATGGGAAAGCCAGTAGCAGTCCCTAAGCCATATCAGCTGTAGAAATGCATTAACTGTAAAGTTTGTGTGTCATCTTTAAGACTGAAAAAAACAGAAAGCTAAATGAATGGAAGACAGTACAGTCTGATAACTTTTAATAAAATATACAGCCAGACCATTTCTGATGCCTTCCACTTTTGCACCTGCATTTTCAACTAATCATCACCTGCAGCGTAAGGTAAGGAAAACTGGCTGGGAGGAAACAGTTTATCACCTTAGACTTACCTCTTCAATTAAGGTATTGATTTCAGGTGCTGCCTTATTTGCACGCTTTTTTAACTGTTTTTTTGCTTTGTTTACATCTTTTTCAACTCTCTTCCAGTCAACTTGTACATATCCACTATGACTAGCGATCTAGGAAAATAGAGGGTATTTAAAATTAGTACAGTGGTAGTTAATATCTCATGAGTCAGAATACAGTATCTTAGTGCCTACGAGGAGCTTTTTCTTTTTTTTTCTTATTACAGATGCAGGAAAAGACATTGCTCCAATTACAGCAGGTCTACTGCTTGAACTACTAACATTTTCCACAGTAACAGCAGATCAAATTAGAACAAGAAATGGCAGAGTTCAGTAGCCTCTTGTTAATTTTACCAATTCTCTATTCTTTAATTATAAAAGCTTGCAATAACAATGTTTTTCCTTCAGCATTTACTGTAACTTTTCTTGTAAGAAAAGGAAAGCAAAAAGCATATTCATAGGACAACAATGAAAAAACTGCCTTGTTTCAGCTTCTTCCAGAAATGTGGAATTCTGCTTTGTGACAGGGTATCTGAAGCTAATCAGAATCATCCTTTGAAATACTCAAAACTTATTTTATCCTACATCATTTAAACTGTCCAAGAGAGTATTCAATTCAAGAGAATCCTCATACTTTCTACAAAACAAAGCCTGTAAGTTCAAAAATAACTTGTACTGCGCAGGTTCTCTAACATCAACAAAATGGGTAATTTTGGGTGGAGGGATTGTTCGTATCAATTTACATTCAAACTCCCAAAATGGTTTAAACAACAGCCATGAGATTTTAGCATGTTTAACTGTCATTCCAACCCTTTGCCTTATTTCTCTTACTAAGACTTGATCCTAGAAAAAAATAAGATGTTCTGTTACTTGACCAACACCAAGAGTCCCACCAATTTCCTTAAAACAATTTACAAAAGAAATACATATTTAAATGTTTACAAGATCATAGCTTAAAGAAAAATAAAAATCAGGCAATTACTGCATGCTCTGGAGAACAGTTAAAACAAACAACTCATTAGTTGGGAAAAAAAAGGAGAGGAAAAAATCAGACTAAGGATTACTGCTTATTTTAACTGCTAAGGCAAACACACCACTAACTTCATGAAGTGTAGCATTTCTCAGGTCCTTCTTAAGGTCATGTTTGGCAAATTCAAGTAACTTATGTAATAGCACTCTGTGCAAACAGTACAACTGGTAAATAAAAGCCACAGATAATGAATTTTCGTGGAACAGATACTTAAATATACAAATTATTAGGTTGGGCATAAAAAGAGATATTTCACATAGCTCACAGGCACTGGATTTTCACATAGTTCTTTCTACCAAATAACTAAAACTAGACCATCTAGCTTGTTTTACACCAGCCACAATAATTAACAAACATATTTCACCACAAATTAGAATGTCATGATCCTGAAAAAAACCAAAAATGAAACAAGCGTCAGACAGATTTTGTCTGAATTCAAAACTAAGCTCCTAAAAAACTACCCTTGTAAGAAAGTAAACTTCAATTTCCATCTTTGCCCAAGATTTAAAAAAAATTCACTGGACAAATGCAAAATTAACTTATTAAATATTATCATAGAATGGTTTGGTTTGGAAGGGATCTTTAAAGGCCATGAAGTCCAACCTCCCCTGCAGTAAGTAGGGACATCTTCAACTCAATCAGGTTACTCAGAGCCCCATCCAACCTGACTATGAGTGTTTCCAGAGATGGGGCATCTACCACCTCCCTGGGCAACCTGTTTCAGCATTTCATCACCCTCACTGTAAAATATTTCTTCTTTATGTCTAGTCTGAATTTGCCCTCCCTTGGCTTAAAACCATTACTGCTTGTCCTGTTGCAACAGGCTCTGCTAAAAGACCTGTCCCCATCATTCTTACAGGCCTCCTTTAAGTACTGAAAGGTGACAATAAGGTCTCCCTGGAGCCTTCTCTTCCCCAAGCTGAAGACACAGCACCAGTGTTCAGCAGGGATAGCTGATAAAGGACTGTATATGATACGAAAACATAAATGCAGTCTTAGAGATGCACTGGTTACAAATCCAGTCAATGGGTGACATATCCATGAAAAAAAAAATATTGCACAATGGGGTAGTTTTTGTTTTATGAATTTAACATTACTGCAAGAATTTTAAAAAGACCCAAGCGTTGAATTAGTGTCTTCTAACATATAAAACTCATATATATGGACTGATCTACCCAGTCCAACACAATTGTAAGAAATGCTAATCTATTTGCTTGCTTGTAAAAAAATATAAGCAGATAGACTTGAAAACAAACATTTCATTAAGACTAGTTTAATTAGCTTAGTTATCCACATAGTACAAAGACAAGGCAGAAGTTTTTAAATAAAGTTTTGTCTAGTTCTCCAGTAGTTGCAACTTACACTTGTGCCAAAACTCCAGCTTACACAATAAAAATCATAGGATTTTTCTCCCTGAATTTAGTAGCAGTGATCTTAAGGTATGCTTTTGAGGAAAAATACATTTTGGGAGCGATACTGGAGAACCATGCGAGTACTTTGTTATTGTGAAACATTATTAGCAGTAATGAGGAAAAAACGTTTAAGAAGAAGAAATATATAAGACAAGATGGGACAAAAAAGTTTTAATTTCCTCAACAACAAAATCTCTCATAGTAAAAAAGCCCAGGCAAGCCCAGATGGTACACATGAGCTCCCTGTGCTCAGCTGCTTGTGCAGCATCCAGAAGCCATGTATACTCTTAGGTATTTTCTGGTATTTATATAGGCAGCAACATCCGTCACACTCAAGCAGTTTCCAGAACGCATCTGACAAGTCTCTAACTTCCACATACAAAGAGAAGGAGGGACTGAGAAATGATAAAACATTTTCTTTAAGAGTTTAACTGCAGAGGCTGTATCTTCAGTCATCATCTGCTGGCACAGCTCCACTGTAACCAGTGAAACTACTACAATTTACAAAAGCAAAGAAATGATGCTCCTCTATTTCATGTCAAAACCTGCCAGAAATATGGTATTTCTTTAAAAGTTTAACTTCCACCTACCATTTCCCTAGGTCATTCCACTGAACGTTCCCTCAAAGTCCAGTGACCTCAACTGTCAAGCGGGATATTCAACACAGAAGTGAACAGAACTCTTTCTTATTAAGTTCTGAGCCCAGAAACATATTGTTCTCCCTCTACTTCACTGAGATGCCGCAACCTCATCATGGCATGGTATCAACAACTCCCTGCGTAATATATAGCCAAGGATATATGAAAATTTATTTTGCTTCTTGCATTGTTTTCAAAGATTTACTTTAAGTTAGAAAATAATTTAATGAAGAACTGAACTGAACTCATCAATAGCATATTAATGGGATAAAGCAAAATACATCAGTGAAAGCACAAATAACTGCACAAAATTACAATTTTATGATTAAATAATAGTCAACGCACAATGGAAAAAGCTGCAATTTGCATGTTGACTGCAGAGCAGAAAGCAATGAAACCATTATTAATGATACAGGGATCTAAAAAAAAAGGTGCTCACTAAGAACAATGGCTTTTAACTAATTCATTATAGCGGAACCACATGATTTCACTAAACTGTGCCGATAAACTAGAAGCTATACAAAGAACTCCACCTGGAGTCTGTGTCCATTTCTGGAATCCCCAACACAGGAAGGATATGGCACTGTTGGAATGGGTCCAGAGGAGGGCTACAAAGATGATCAGAGGGCTGGAACACTTCTGCTATGAGAACAGGCTGAGAGAGTTGGGGTTGTTAAGCCTGGAGAAGAGAAGGCTCCAAGGAGACCTTGTAGCGACCTTCCAGTACCTGAAGGGGCTACAGGAAAGCTGGAGAGGGACTTTTTACAAGGGCACAGAGTGACAGGATAAGGGGGAATGGCTTTAAGTTGGAAGGGGGAAGATTTAGACTAGACATTAGGAAGAAATCCTTCTGAGAATCCTTCAAGAGGTTGCCCAGGGAAGCTGTGGATGCCCCATCCCTGGAGGTGTTCAAGGCCAGGTTGGTTGGGCCCTTGAGCAACCACATCCAGTGGGAGGTGTCCCTGCCCATGGCAGGGGGGTTGGAACTGGGTGATCTTTAAGGTCCCTTCCAACCCAAAAAAATTTTTATGATTTTATGAAAATCCTTCACTTGTTATGAGAAATGAATGATAGTTCCTTAAAACAGTGGACAGGTAATGGTCTTATACCAGCATATTTGAAGAACTGTATTTATTTCAGTTGGTGAAATTAAGCTGTTGAAATGTCCAGCAAAGATGTGATAACAGATCTTAATTTTGAAAAACTATTCAAATTCCTTAATGTCATTTTTATTCTACTCCTCAGACTACTTTTCATTTAATCTGTATTAAGACTGAAAAACTTCTAGATAACTTACTAAAATCTAAAAAAATCATTTTTATTTCTTGTACAAACTGACACTCAAAAAATGTATTGCTTTCAGTTTCCTACTAGATTTCTTGAGATGAAGTCATCACACGCTGAAGAAAAAAAAGCATTTTTTTTAATTTCAAGACTGAAATGTTTCACTGGATGGGCTTTATCTGAGAATCTTGCCTTCTGTAGTCCTTCTTCTTGTTTTAACAGGTAATTACTATGTCAATATTGCAGTCAGCAGTTGAAATGCCACCTGCAAGTTCAGATAAATTTACAGATAAAAAGGAAGCTTCTAGTCATGTGCTGAAACGCTCCTCTGGCCACTCAGGGGAAGCGCTGAACATGTATTCATAGGGAAAATAAAATAACGATGTGTGATCTTTAAATAAAAAAATTAAAGACTACAGAAATGTAATTACACTACAGAATTTATGACTCAGCTTTAAAATGTAAAATGTTTTGAACTGAAATGAAAGACCAAGGCATTTACTTCATTCCCTTCCAAGTAAGTCTGATCTTACTTAATTAAAGATATAGGAAGCTCAATCAAAATATGCAACTCATTCTTCCCCTTGGATAATATTCCTTTTCAGATACACTGTAAATGAGATCAAATATGAAATCAGACACTTAAATACATGGCAAATATATTTTATGCACAGGAAAGCTCCCCAGACCTCACAGCTCAACAAGAAAAAATACTGCACAAGTACTGCGTTTCAAGGAATTTCTATTTTCCTTTGTCTATAGGTTTCAGTTTTAAATTTCAGCTTCCTGTAGTCAGAAGTACTAATGAAGGCACCTGCAGGCAACAAGCTGCCTGCCACCCCTGGATGCCAGGCCTCTGTTCTGCAGGCTCTCCAATCGTATTTAGATAAGAATTCTCATTAAAACGATTAAGACCAATGGCACACAACACGGGAAGAGACATTCAGATCTTTAAGTCAACTAGACAAAAAAGATGATGAGTGCTTCAAGATCCTTAATTCTTCCCTCATGATCCAGAAATACACATCATGGGCTAAAGAAGTCCAGAGTGTTACACCAAATTGATTAATTTGCTGGCATAGCACATTTTGGCAAAAATTTACACCTAGGTGATTCTAAACTAACTCAGATTCAACATCCTGTAAAATTCATCCCTATGTTTAGGTACAAGCCAAATAACCAGTGATTTCCAGTTTTAAAAAGGTCATTAATGCACAATGATGAAGTGAAATGAATGCTAATACTATCAAATTTCATATCAAAACCATCACTCTTTCACTTTTTACATTGTTGTTGATGCTTGCTTTTGAGTTATTCAAAATAAAACACGCGATATTTGCTGAAAACAACTTAAACTAAATAGTCCCAAGAGCATACATTCTCACATAGAGTGCTGCAGTTCAGATACATTTAGCATGTAAAAAAACCAAAACCAAACACCAAAACAGTAGAGAACATGACCACGAAGGAAGTAAGAGTATTTCACAGAGCTGTGATATTTTGATGCATTACAGAGCAATCAGAGGTACTACCCGCAACAGCCATTACAATCAAAGAATTATTAAAAGTGGGCTATGTCTTTCAGAAACCCTCCAGAGTGATGTTGGAAAGAACAAATAAAAAATCTTTAACATCTGGTTTCAAAAATAGTATATTATTGAACTAAGTAGGCACCAGTCTATTTCCTGTAGAATGATTTAAGGAAAAGTGACAAGCTCGTAGGTATTAAGACACGAAAAATGCCTGTAGAAAAATTAAGAATTACTTGGCATCTTACTGAAGAATATGTAAAATTCTCCTTCATTTAAATTTTTAGCATTTCCGAAAAACCTTTAAATTTTCCTGAGGAAAAATGCAAATGATCATGCCAGATAACTTCACTAAAAAATTCTGGACTTGAAACCCAATTGAACAGAGAAATGCAATGAAACTATCGAAAATCAGCAAAGCTTCAGAGAATCAACAGACATAACTAGTAAAGACAGCATGGGGAAGAAAAACATCACTTCATAATGGGATCATAACCTCCAAGCTATTGCCAAGGAAGCCTACTTTTTCTAAAAGCGTAGATAAAATTCTCAAACCTATTTAAAACAAGCACAGATTAAATTCCTTGATGTCCCTAACCACAGGTTTACAGGCAGTTCCTCTAACCTGGCAATACCGAATCACATACATCTCAGTTTTTGCACAGAGGTTTCTTTTGGCTTACCACAAACTATTTTACAGGATAGAGCAGATTCTGATTTACCACTGGTTTTTAGAAATGTCTGTTTTGTACACAATATTGCAGCTGAAATGTAACTTTTTAAAGTTATGAGACTACAAACATCAAGTAGATAAGAAGCCTTCCTAATTAAATTTTACCCAACAGCTGTGTTTTTCCTATTGTTTAGTAAATAACATTTGCCAACTTACAAAGCATGAAATTCTACATACTTGAAGCAGAAGAAAGCCACCACCTACTGCAGTTGCTGCAAGCTTTCCGACTTTCTGGAACAAAAATCCCGCACACCTTAGGAGAACAAAACAGAAAAACCCAGTCCAATTAAGTTGTCTGCTGAACAATGCCACACTCCAAAATTCCTAACTATAACTATTTTTTCATTTAACAAATCAAATGTATCATTTCACATTTTTTTATTTTAAAATCAGAATATATAAGATAAACAATATTTAATTCATAACGTCTGACACAAGACAATATGAGTAATGGTTGCTTGTTCATGGCTGCCTGATGGCTCCTTTAAAGTAAGCTTGATCTCCAGGCTTTGTCTATACCCAAGAGCTGTATGCTGCTATCAAATATAACATGTTAATAAAGCACAATGTAGTAATACAAAAGTGCCACTACAATTGTTACCAAATGGAAAATAAATATATTATACGATCATTTATATTGACTAGACAACCCGTAACTTTCAATATCTAAAGTAAAAAGAAGATACTTCCCTACCACAAGAGCTAAAATCAGCTAGACCTCTCAACTGGGACACGGCCTTAGTCTATTTTTAATGGATCAAGGCAACCAGAAAATTAATTCTCTTGTTCGCAGTCTCCAAACATTGCCACATCAGACAGAGAACAGCACAGATATCAATATCACAGAATAGTTTGGTCAGGAAGGGACCTCTGGAGGTCATCTGATCCATCTACCTTCCCAGAACTGGGACAGCTACAAAGTCTGAACCAACCTCCAAGCAAAATCAGGTTGCTCAGACTCCAGCAAATGTTGAATATTTCCAAGGCTGACAGTTCCATAACTTCTCTGGGCAACTTTGATGGTGTCTGACCTGCCACTCCTCCCCCACCCCCCGCCCCGTAGCCACTGACCCACCCAGTGGAATGCTTTATTCCCCCTGGATATGAGTAATGAATTCATATTTATATATATGAATACACACACAGAGGTATATCTATATCTTCAGATAACGAAATATACAGTTTTCAGATCTTTCAATCGGCCAGCTTCTATGCATGCCAGATGAATTATTCCCTAGAAGCTTCAGAGTTCATGTAGATACATCTAACTTTTAAAAATAACTGTGAGGCTACAGAGGCAAATAAAAGAACTGGACTGGAAGCTAAGCCTACAGTCAAAGCTGTACTGAGTCTCGACATGACAATTTCATTTTCCATATATTTCATCTTCCAAATCTTGCATAATTCCATTTTAGAAGTTACTCTGCAACCATAATGACATTTTCCACCAGAGTTAATTTTTTTGATTACTGGAATAGACAAACACCATACAAATCCCTTTGACAAATAAAAAATACTTTGACATAGCGCTAAGACTGTGGCCACAGTTTCCAGTTTAAGTTCTCACCTTTCCTGTCTAGCTTTCACCATCAATTATTTTAGCATAACTATGCTGTCGTGTCTCTCTTCAGTTAACATGAGAGGAGACTATTCATTTGTTCCAAATGGCTCCAGATGAATTTAGAGAGAAAAAGTCTCTATAAAGTGGGGCTCTTAATTGAAAGTACAGTCTGACACACATTTTTTTTCTTCACTTCTTCTACCCACAAAATATGTCTTAACCATAGTACCATAACTAGGTTTCTAAATCTATACTGGTAAGGGAATACGCTTTTCCACACAGAAGTCATATGCAGTAATTTTCCATTTATTCCTTGTAGAGCTCTGACATTTCCCCAAACCCTTTTCAGAATAACTGCTATGAGTTCCCTTAGCCAACTGGTGTTTTACTATTACTACAAAACAATTTAGAATTACGAGTCAGACTAACGAGTTAAGGAATTGTTCACACATGAATAATCCTGATCAGGATAAAGGAGATCCCGTTAGATAAATGTATCTGTTTCAAATAGCCTTGGAAAGGGATCTTCTAAGAAAGTAAAAGGTCTAGCAGAGTTATAAAAAGGGATGCTCCCTCACCAGCCAGTCACGCCGCCCATCACAATCTGGGTAGCTACAGAATATTTTTCTACAATTGGTCCTGAATTCCGGCCAAACACACGATTCCACCAATGGTGACGCCGTGCATATTCAGTTAAATCCAGCACTTCATAGGAATCATCGTCACTGTCATGTTCTTTAAAAGAAAACAGAAAAACACCAGAAAAAGTTAGTTTCTCAGTTATACAGTAAATTAACATTCTATGTAAAACCCCCAAACATTAACAGAACAGTTTTTGGTATTAACTGGCTAATTCAACAGTTTAAACTGCAATACACGAATTTACTATGACCCAGCAGCTCACAGAACGAAGGATTTTGAGATTTTATGCCATAATCTTTAAGGTAAGGAAGAGAGGGCTATAGGGAAGGTATCGTCTATAAAATCCATGACTGGCACAGAAAAGGTGAACAGGAATCTCCTACCTGTTCAAACAGAGGAACCAAGTGGCATCAGCAGGTAGCTGGCACAACACAGAAAAAGGCAGCCTTCCTCTCCCCTCCTTTAACCCAACCCCCCTGGAGTCCTCGGTTATCCAGTGGAACAGCTCACTGCAGGACGCTGTAGATACCAAAAGCTGACATGGACTCCAAATAACAACAGAACAAATTAAAGGGATGGAGGCGGGAAGGTGGATACGGCACCAAGGGCTGTCAGACACAAAGCCAACAACCATGGCTGATGAAGTCCTGGGCTAAAAATCATTAAAAACACACTGAGAGATTATCACTACATGCTTACCCTGCTATATCTTTCTTAGCACATCCTGCAGCTGACGGCTTTCAGACACAGGATGCTGGGCTTTCATCTGACCTACTATGATTGCTTTTATGATCCCAAGCAATGTGAAATATGCTTAACCTAAGAGAAAGCAACACACGTCTTCTGGACCAAAACTTTGAAAGACAGAACTTCTGGCCTGGTGTTTTCCTCAGGGTAGATGTTAGCATATGCGAATAAGCCAAGAACAGAAACTCCTGCTCCTTTCCCACAACAGCTTAAACGGATGAAGCTGGGAGGTCATTGAAGTTCCACACACGCAGCACAATGCCATTAACATTTTCAAGACAGGCCACCTACAACTTGAAGTTAGAGATCCTAAATACCGCATACACCCAAATATCACAGGGAAGAGATGGATAAATACTTCAAAAAAAAAAAAATTAAAAGCACATCATAGTTCTATGAACATGCATACAGGAATCAAAGTCCACTTCAGTGAAATACATTTACGGTGAAATATAATTTCAGCAATGATGCTGGGATGTTCCAGAGAGGAAGAGAAGTTAAACAACTACCTAGAATTACAAAGAAAGACTGTAGGCTTAAACATTCTGTTAAAAGTGTCACCAATGTTTTTTTACTCTTACTGTAAGTATGGGTAAAAGGTTTGCGAATGCAAGAAACACACACACAAGTATGAATTCTTTCCTTTTATTATCACCTAAGCATTCTTCAGTACCAAGACATAAATAGCAAGATCCACAAGGCTAAGAAGTTGTTGTTGAATCTTCTTTCTTTCCAACTTTGAGGAAGAGTGCAAACTATTAAACTTCTTTAAATGGAGAACATAGAAACAACATCACAGATGGCTAATTCGGAAAATTCTGCCCCCAAATTAATATTATTCAAATCAAAAGCCACAAAAGTATATCGCATTGCATGGAAAATGATGCTGAAGCATTTCCTATTGGTAAAAAAAAAATCACAGAATCATAGAATGGTTTGGGTTTGAAGGGATCATCCAGAAAAAAAAATATCAGCACAAGAACATTTAAAAACTGGAATAACCTCCCTAAGGAAGTGGGAGATTACTCTGCACTGGACACTTTTAAGGCTCAGCTTGACAGGCTGCTGAGCATCTCATTTAAACCATAGATCACCTAAAAGGTTAGACCAGATGATCTGAGGTCTCGTCCAACCTGGCATTCTCTGATTCTGTGACCTTAGATATCACCCAGTTCCAAGCCACTTGCCATGGGCAGTGACACCTTCCACTGGATCAAGCTGGTCAAAGCCACACCCAGCCCGGCCCTGTACACCTCCAGGAATGGGGCATCCATGACTTCTCTGGGAAACCAGTTCCAGTGCCTCACCACCTAATATCAAATCTACTCTTTGCACACACAGAACTGTGCCTGGCACGGCTATGTTGATGCACTTGCATGTTAAAAAGTCACGGAGATGGCTGAGGGAGTTGCTCCCTCAGCCCCGAGCTCCACAGGGAATGCCAGCGCTGCCACCGAGTCTCAGCTCCCATGTTCACCTGTCCCCGCGCTGTTGCTGCGAGGCGTTTGCTGGCACACTGGATTCACGGCAGCTTTCCAGGGAGCATCTGCCGTTCTCTTCCTCCCTCCCAGCCTGTGTCATACTGCTCCCAATGAGGAAAGGGAAGGGGATGGGGAAGGGGTGAAGGAGATGGGGTGGGAAAGGGAAGGGGAAAGGAAGTGGATGAGGAAGTGGACAGGGAAAGGGATGGGGAAACAGATAGGGAAGGAGATAGGGAAGGGGAAGGAGACGGGGAAGGGGATGAGGAAGGAGACGGGGAAGGGATGAGGAAGGGGATGGGGAAGGGATGAGGAAGGGGATGGGGAAGGGATGAGGAAGGGGATGGGGAAGGAGATGGGGAAGGGATGAGGAAGGGGATGGGGAAGGGATGAGGAAGGGGATGGGGAAGGGGAACGAGATGGGGAAGGGGAACGGGATGTGGAAGGGAAGGGGAGGAGATGCGAAAGCAGGGGAAGTGGAAGGGGACAGGGATGGGGAAGGAGAGAGGAAAGAGGGAGGAGGGAGGGGAGAGCGGAGAGGGGAAAGAGGAAAGAGAGAAGGGGAAGGAGATGGGGAAGGGAAAGGAGGAGAAAAGGAAACGCGCTGGGAAGGGGCCGGGCCAGACCCGCAGCCGCACGAGCCCCGCCCCCTCCACCCCCCCCGTCCCGCGCACCGGCACCAGCCAGGACCCCAGGCTGCGCCCCCCACCGCCCCGCTTCTTCCGGGCGGCTGCCGGGCCTCTGTCTCCCTTCTCCCCGAGAAGCGAGGCCGGGCCAGGGGGGGCGCGGGGGTCACTGACCTGCGGCGGAGCGCGGCCTCCGCGCCGCCATCTTGGGCCGCCGCTGACAACCGAGCGCGCCCCGCCCCCCCCCGCCGGCGCCGCGCGTGCGCCCTGACCCGTCCCTCCCCGCGCGAGGGGCGCGCGCGGGGCCCTCGGGGCGGTGACGAAATGGCCGCCGGCGCCCTCAGGGGAGCACGGGCGGAGGGGGGTGGGGGGCCCTGAGTCGGGAGGAACTTGGGAGTGTGGAGTGCGGCTCCTGTCGCTGCACAGGCCAGTCCCAGCATTCGCACTGTGTCTGAGGGTGTTGTAGAAATGCTTCTTGAATATTTCCTGGCATGGTTCCATGGGGAGCTGCTCCATTGCTCCACCACCCTCCGGGTGAAGAACCCTTTCCTAGTACCCAGCCTAAACCTCCCCTGGCACATCTTCCTGCTGTTTCCTCAGGTGCTATCATTAGTGCCTGCTCCTCCTCCTTCCTTTGTGAGGAAGCAGTAAGGTGCGATGATGTGCCCTCCAGGTTGAACAGACGAAGTGACTTCAGACGCTCCTCACACGGCTTCCACTCTGAACCCTTCACCAACTCCGTGGCCTCCTCTGAACGCTCTCCAGTAGCTTCACACCCCTTCCCACTGCGGCGCCCAGAGCTGCCCCCGCAGCCCCCGGCCCCGTGTGGGGTTTCTCTGTGGCGGGGGTGGGGGGGAGCGAGACCGTACCCTTCTTCCCTTTTCCCCATTTTCATTTTTTCCCCTCTCCTCCTTGTCCCTTTTCCCTTTTATGCCTTTCCCCCTTCTCCCCCTTTTTCTCCCGTTTACCCTTTTCCCCTTTCCTCATTGTCCCTTTTCCCCTTTCCTCCTTTCCCCTTTTTTTCTTTTTCTCCCATTTTCCCTTTTACCCTTGTCTCCTTTCCCTGGTTTCCTTTTCCCCTTTTTATCTTTTGCCCATTTTCCCTTTTACCCTTTCCTCGTTGTCCTTTTCAACTTTTTTCCTTTTCCGCTTTTTTCTCTTTTTTTCCTTTTCCTCTTTTTTCTTTCCCCTTTTTTCCTTTTCCCTTTTCCTTTTGTTCCTTTTCCCTTTTTCCTTTTTCCCCCTTTTCACCCCTTTTCCCTTTCCTCATTGTCCCTTTTCCCCTTTTTTCCTTTCTTCTTTTTCCCCCTTTTCTCCTTTCCCCTTTCTCCCCTTTTCCCCTCTTCCCCTTCTTCTCCCTTGCCCCATACTCCCTTACCCCCCTGTCTTCCCCTTCCCTCTTCCCTTCTCTTCGCCCTTTTCCTTCTCCCTTTTCCCGCTTTCCCCCTTCTCCCTTCTTTCCCCCTTTTCCCTCTCCCGTGGCAGGTCCAAGGTGCCTCTCCTCCTGCTAAGGTGCAGCCTGGAGGCTCGCAGGCTGGGGGTCCCTGCCTGTGCTGTGGACAGGTCGCTCGCCCCAGCCATACCCGTAAAGTGCTCTCAAAGTCTCAGAACAACTCCTGCTGAGGATGAGGAGTAACGGGGCAGCAGCAGGCACCACTGGACACCGGGCAGCACAAGGCTGTAGCATGGGGCAGGCAGCGGGGATGTGCACGAAGGTGCCTCGTGTTGCCACCGGCAGTAAGTGTCCCATAAAAATTAGTAACCAGAAAAGAAAACAAAATGCGATGCCCCTCAAAGAGCAAAGGTTAAAGTCAGCATGAGGCATGAAACATTTTAAAAGTGAAATTTGGAACCGCCTGACCCTGGTTTACTCCGTCCTTCGATGCGACAGTGGGTGCTGTTAGTGGCTGGAAGTCACACTATATTTTTACTGCTTTCATTTTGGTTTTATTGTATGTGGCTCCATACAACCTTTATAAGCCTTGACCTGGCAGTAGCAGACACAGCTTCAGGAATGTCATGGCGATATGAACATTATGAAAGCAAGAGAGTTCAGTTATTATAAGTAATAAAGGAAAATTGGAAATGGGTTATTTAAAAATGTTTACAGTGTCTCATTTGGACCCTTATACTGCCAATAACCAAGAAGGGCAATTATAATGAAAAACACCTCACTTTTTCCCGTATCATAAAGCTGTTGTTATAGAGTGAGAGAAATCTCTCAACCTGTGAACTAAGCATTTAGATTCTAATTAACCCTTTAATCACAGCAGGCTTAACAGTCATGCAAAAAAAAAAAAAAGCTTGTGTTCTACATGAAGGTACTTCTTAAATCCTCTCTGATACTGAAGTTAGTGTACAAAATTTGAAGTTAGTGTTTAAAACAGCAGTTTGCTTATTAACTGATTTTTATCACAAATGTTTGTCATCATGATAAGCAGATGATAGTATGCCAAACAGAACTAGGTAATACATTGTTTTCCTTAAGATTTTCAGTAAATCTGTTTCTCTACAGAACACAAGTTTGTCTCTCAGTTTGCCTTTACAGAAACCTAACACCTTTCAGCTTTTTGTGTTTAAGTATAATTTTTTTTTTAATAATTTTCCACTCAATAATGAAAAGCTTGTTCAATTTTATTGGTAAGTGAATTACAGTCTTTTCTGACACCACCAGTTTATCGAGCAAAAAAGAGTTTTGAGTGTGTTACACATGCTTATAACTAACAGTGGAAGGAAGCACACAAATAAAACTAAAAAAAACTGCTTTCCTGGCTTCCTTCATGGTGCCAAGACTGGACAAAAGGCAACCCAGCTAACTCATCCTTGGCATCTCTACAAGAGATTCCCATTTTCTAGGTGGTTTTGGTCTTCGTGATTGTTGTCAGTCTGGGTTTATACCCAAGCGTATGCACACCTGACACTGGTTGCTGTGGCAGATGATCTCCTGGCCAGGAGAACAGGGAAGGTGCTTCAGCTCAGGCAGACAGGCCTGCTGGCTGCTTTCAGTTTCACAACTTTGATGCGATTGCAAACCCTACAGCAGTTTGCGTGGTTGGCTTTAGCGGCATTACTTCTGTATCTCAAGGGAAATCCCAGGACATATCTTTTACTACTGTTTACTCTTCTGGCTGAGTGCATCCCTGTGGAGCTCCCGCAACCTTCCACTTCTCTTGTTCACAGCATAGGTGAGGCTGTAGAGAGATAATAGAGATAAAGGATTTTCAGGATGGTCATTATAGCCAGCTTTATACCTCATTTTGTGTCTCAGTCAGTGCTTAAAATTTCTTATCCTGTGCCTGACGAGATATTTCACATGCAATTAGTGGTCCAACTACTACTCCAAACCTAATGCTGCTGTCTTGAGGTCATAGAATCATAGAACGGTTTGGGTTAGAAAGGACCTTAAAGATCATCCTGTTCCAACCCCACTGCCATGGGCAGTGACACCATCCACTAGATCAGGTTGCTCAAAGCCTCTGGCCTTGAACACCTTCAGGAATGAGGCATCCACGACTTCTCTGGGCAACCTGTTCCACTGCCTCAACAGCCTCAAAGGAAAAATTTCTTCCCAGTACATAATCTCTAC
Source organism: Cuculus canorus (assembly GCF_017976375.1). NCBI lineage: Eukaryota > Metazoa > Chordata > Aves > Cuculiformes > Cuculidae > Cuculus > Cuculus canorus. Next base: position 90,717,038 of record NC_071401.1, read on the forward strand.
CTCCTCTCTTTCATCTTAAAACTGTCTTGTCCTACCACTGCACTCCCTAATCAAAAGCCCCTCCCCAGCTTTCTTGTAGGCCCCTTTAAGTATCAGGTCCCTCCGATTTCCTCTTTGGTACAAACAGCTATCTCTGCAGCCTTCTCTCAGCCATGCCCCATGGTGCTGTACTCTGGATACTCACACATCTCATCCAGCGCTTTCACCCTGCGCATCACCCAGTCCATAAGCCTTTGCAGTATTTTTGTCAAGACTGTCCTTGCGCTTGTTTTGTATCCCACCTAGGTGTACCCGGGAGGCAGCCCTGCCTCCTTTTGCACCACTCTGGCCAAATTAGGGCATTGTGAGAAGCTGGAAGGAAAGAGTCAGGGACTCTGGTATGCCTCTTCTGGGATCAGGATGTACCCAATTCCTAACGCAAGACATCTCTCAAGGGGTACCAGCTGTAGAGGGTGCAGTGGGTCTCTGGCAACCACAGCCACAGTGAGTAGTTTAGCCAGGTCCTCAGCTGCTGCTGGGACAACACAGAAAACACCATTAGGATAGCTCTTGCTTCCTACAAACTTCACAACCTGCACAGAGACAATGAACCTAGTGGCTCCAGCAATCCAGAATATTTTGGAGGGCTTTTGATCAGCCCCACCATGATCTCTGGCATAATCGTGTTAGATCTTACTGAGGAGAACACATGTTATTCAGACTCTGCAGCTGTATAAAGAAAAAGCCAGCCCATGCAAATGAAGTGCACGTAGGTGCTGCCTTTGAGCTATCCACAAGGACAAATTTTTCAAGGTAAGGTGGGCAATTTAAACTCAGGCCACATTTTGGCTTTACCCTTAAAGGCTCTTTAGAAACAAAGAGTTTCCCTGTAGCATCAGAAGCACTGTACAGAAAAATGGCTCTCTGCTCTGTAACCTCTAGCTGCAAGCTCAGACTATGCATCCTGTGTCTGGCCACATACCTGTGGCAAGCAGGTTCACTACCATGGCTTGCAAGAGAGCATACATGGGATACTTACCTTGTGAATGCTACCCCTTAAGCCCCCTGCAATAAACAGCCCAAAGAACAAAAAGCAGGGCTGTGCGACTCCAGTCCTGGAGCTCCTTTGTGCTGCTGACCAGACTTCCAAGCTGGGACAGACACACTTGAATTTTTAACCATCTTGAGTTGTTGATTATAAAAAAAAGGCCACACACAGTGCAGGCTGTCTTTACTAGGCTATTTGTGTGAATGAAACATAGTAGATTTAGACTAGTAAATGCAGTATGGATGACCTGGCAATAAACATATTGGAAGGAGTGGATGATTCCTTTTCAAAATCTGGACTAGACATCATGCTATTATTCAAAGCTCAATAGTCCTGTGAGTGGTAGTGAAATGTCTTCTCAGAAATGGGAAGGGATTTGAGTTCTCAGTCCATCGAGATCCTGGCCATGGGCTGCTGTGAGACGGCAGAAGACTGACTGTCAGAGGTTACAACTGCAAGAGACATAAGATTGTTTCTGGAGAAGGAGTGAAAGCTTGCACCAGGAGTTATCCCAGCGCTTGCTTGCCTGGCAGAGAGGTGCCATAATCCACACTGTTACTTACTAGGAAGATGCTAAAATAAAGATCCTCCTCCCAGTAGTTATTATGCTATGAAATACATATTCTTCTGCCTTGTATGATCTCCAGATGAGACTTTTGAGGGCTTGTTTGTGTTGATTGTCTTCAACCATCTTTTGTTGCTTTTCTTAACTTTGTAAAATGTTCCTTAGTTATGAAAATTTTTTTTTTGGTTTTGTGGTCGACATATAAATTCTGCTTTTCCATTTTGTAGTCTTCTAATACTGTAACAATCTCTTTCATCTTAATTTGTTTATCCTAATGAAATTTCGAGTAGAGATTCCCACCACAATCTATGTACGAGGAGAGGGAGAAAGGGCAGAGAAATGGATGTCTGTTGTCTAGACTAACTAACAGGAATTTAAATTGTCCCTTGCTGAAGGATTAAACTAATAGGTATGAAAAGGAAAAAAACTTAAGTTCAGTGTGCTATGAGAAGTTTTTAAACAGGCAAGAACCAAAGGCATCTCCGAAGCAAGAGGCACTGGATCCACAGCATCTGCATTTTAATTATTAAACAGAAATGATTGTTTGTGTCAGGTAAGGCTGTGGCAGGGTGCATTCCCATGACCCTAACTTGTAAAAGTAAGGAAATTAAAATAAAAAGTTAAGGGGGAAGATTGATCTTTCTACTTTGTTTTATTTACAACATTGTTAATAATGGAAAGTGATTATCCGTTAATCTTTTGATCTCACCTCTGATCTGTTACTAGGCTTGGACTGCAACACAGAGCTTTGACCATGAGCTCATGCTATTGTATAAATCCCGTCAGTGATTGGAATGGTCTGTATGCCACGCATGTGGCAAATGCTGAGCTCGCAGCCAGAGGGGAGGAAGGTTTTGCGGTAGAGCGCACGTCTGGTGAAGCTGAGCTCATTATTGCTTTAGGTTCTCTCTGGGAGTTAGCTAATACTTAGGTGATGGGAGCAGACTGCAGAAGATGACTACTGTGACTCATGACGGTTAATCTTGCACAGTCAAAATGCTTAATAAAGACTGGAATGTTGACCAAAATTCAAGGCTTCTTGTGATTATCTGGGCAAATAAATGGCAGGGAGGAGAACTGAGAGTCTTAAAAAAGGGGAGGCACTTGCAAGGCACTGGAAAGTTGTCTCTAGTGTGATACAGGTCTCAATGAGATGCATGTCTTGTATTTTTGTTAAAAAATATCATGGTTTATAGAACACATCTCACTTTTTCTTTTTGTTTTTCTTTTAGAAGAGGGTTCTATAAAATTTGTGTTCTTAATTTGCAGTTTTGTTACAAGGGAAAAAATATAAGGATTTTAACTTTCTGCAGGTAAGCTTTGATCTACTGTGTGTCTATACGATAAAATTTAAGGAAAAGGGAGACTCTAGTACTGTATTGTTTTAGAGAAATTGTTTAAATAGCTTTTAGCCCTGATCATGAATACAGAGATATATTTTATTTTGAAGTTGTACTTCAGAGAAAAGTATGCAATTCCTTTGATACATCTCGTAGGTATTCTGGAGTTCACTGCCACCATCACTCAAGTACTGGGACAAATGAATGGAGAGAGTGAGAAGATGGACTGACAGAAGACCTTCTGGCAGTCTGTCTCGCAAATAAAATGTAAGGAAGCACTTTTCTTAGAGAAGGTATGAGGATGAATCGATCACACATACCATTTCCACAGTTAACAGATGTTCCTGTTAAGTTTCTGTAGCATAAGTGCACGAAAGAGAAAAATAAAATTCTTTTGTGTAGCTTTTTACAAAGTTAACAGTGATAGGGTAATAACTGTACAGGGCAAATTTAGAAACAATCCACAGGAACAAGTTGAGGACTCTCTGGAAATGCCATCTGAGCAGCAAAGAGCCCAAAGAAATTCAGACTTTTCTCTTCTTGAAGCACTGCACCAAGAAAAGGTTAAAAACCCTAAACTGAAGGGAAATGTGGTAATAATGTTTTTCATTTTCTTGCAAGAAATGAAAAGCAGTGCAGAACTCTAATGAGTAAACACTAGGCAGTATACAAAGAGAAAAGATAAATCACATGAGTCATCACTGCTGGCAAGGAAAAACCTTCGATCAGATATTGCTGTGCAAGTCAGAAGTAACATTTGCTGAAACACCTGGCTGCTCTCAGGTCACCTCAAGCTTATGAGGAGCCTTCCCAAAACTTCTGCCATGCTGCTTATTTTTGGCTGAAATAAAGTGAAATAAATTTCCCTCAGATAACTGAGAACATGCACATGGCCAATGCAGTCAAACATGAGACTCCCAGAGTACAAGGCTGCTGCCAGCCGCCCCATTCTCTGTGCCTGTATCCCCTTCCTAGATACAGATCTCAAAATAACATTTCTCTGGCCAGTGGACTAACTTACTTTAGCTGCCCTGAGATTAGGAAAGCTGGATTTTTTTTTCTGAGGGTAATTTTCCTGCAAAGACTGAAGCCCTTGGCAAGTGGGGAGACAAAGTGACAAGTTAGAGAAGCATTCCTGAGTGCATCGTACAGAGTTGCAGTACTTCGTCACTAAGACTCTTCCCAACTTCACAATGACAATGTCAAATAGAATTCAAATAATTTCTTTATAACAAAGATTAAGTCTTGAGAAACTCCCCGAAGGATCAGACTGTCATTTATTTACCTTTCAAAGCTCAATAATAACAAAGTAGACTACATCACATCATTGTTTCCAGTAGCACTGTTAATTTTTCCAGCTTTTAAATTTTCTGATAAAATAGTAACAGAGTTTGACAAAAATTGAAAGCAGCCATTGCCTCTGATAAAACTGTTAAAAGATAGATGATGTTCACCTTCCCCCCTTATTTTCATTGATATTTGTTTCCATGAAAGTATTCCACCCACTGTCTCTCATCACCACTGATCATCTTCAGCACTTACAGCCTCTCCATGGATTTGACAATGATTTCTGCAGACCGAGATCTACATCCCCCGAAAGGAGACCAGACACTACTATGCAGAGCTTTCAGCACATGACAGTGCTGTCTGCTGAAGCTATTTGGGACATAATTTTGAGCCAAACATCTGTAGTAGCTGCAGCAATCCTGAATTTGATTTAACCTGAAAATGGCGTGAGTAGGGATTAGAGGAGGAAACTTAGTTTCACATCCACAGTTTCACATCCTGTGGTCGACTCATTGCTTTGACAAGGAGCAAGACACGCTGACTCTTTCTACAAAAGTTTTTGTTGCCATGTATTTCACAGTGCTAATACCATCTCTCCAGTCCTAGAGGCTGCAAGGGCACCGGTTCATCTATCAGTGTTTCGGTGCTCTTCTCGTTCGTTCTCATCTAGAGTTACTCAGAGCAGGATGACAGATCTCAGAGCAGAGATTTACTTGGTGCACTTTCCAACTAGAATCAACACTAGTGTGTAGAATCTTCTAGTCTACTCTTCTATTCACAAAACACATACTCACTTGAACAGGGCAAGCAAGAACAACAGACCTACATACTGATAGGGTCACTTCTTGGAGGAGTCTGCTTATATTCATTTTTTAACTTCTGTTTCATCCTGAGGGGTCTCCCTGGTTATTGGTCAGATGGCAAACCCCACGTTAAGTGTGGAGCTTGTTTGCTCCCTTTTTCTTGTACACCAAGATTTGGCTGAAGTTTTCACGGGGAGTTCTATGGAAGCAGCCAAGCTGTTTCTCAGTGCTCAGCCCCAGGAAGCCATATGTGTGCTGCACAGACACAGGTCATGCAGGATGACTGATCCAAATGTTGCCTGGCAGAGTAAGAGGTTATGGAGAACTAGCTGTTGTGCACGTCTCCAGCATATGGATAAAAAGATGTGGTAGGCAGAGAGACGTCGTGATCCAAAGGATAAGTAGAGTACTTCCAGGCTCTGGAAAAACCTGACTAGTACCCAAAAGGTGCTCAATAGTAGTGCAGAAATCAAAGCTATGGAAATATATAGACCTTCTGTATGTGTGTGTGCATGAACATTTCTATATATTATCTGAGGTAAGATCAGGAGTGACTTATAGTTCAAAACCTTTCTGTGTCTTTTTAGCTCAACTTGCATATTTCTAAAGCTGTGGATGTTTTCAGGACTGCAACAACACCAGGCTCCTGGAAAGCATGGAGTCTTACATTGCCAGGGTATTTTCCATATTAGTGTTAAGCTCCAGAGCCCTAGCTAGATGTGCCCTGGGACTCCGCTTCTCTGAAGCGGTACTAATGTGTCAGTGAGCAGCACAGAGCTACGTCAAGCTGGCTGGAGCCACAGAAAGGCGACAGGGATCCATGAATCACCAACTAGTTAACACCTGTGTGGCCACCACGCAGCAGCATCTGCCAGAGGAAACTATACAGCAGGGATGCACATCACCCACCAGCCCTTGTTCAGATGGGACCTCACCCTGGCATTACCAGGAAGGTAACGGGGAGGATGTTCTGATAATGATCACTACTGCAGATGTGCTTTATCTCTTTCTTGATTACTCGTGATGTAACACCAAAGTTAAAAAGTAAACTAGTGAGCAAATCATAAAGCTGGGCAGCAGCAGCTTAATATTTTTGAAATACGTCACAGTGCATTAGCTATAAACTTTGCTTTACAGTGTTCTGTGATATTTATGGTTTTGCTTATTTTTATTTTGCATGGTTTATATGTATTTTATATCCCATAGGCAGTTCCTGAACTCAATTTAGATTTTTTTTCTTCTCCTGATTGATCAGGACCAGTAAGTAATCTTTAGAAACATTGTTTGTTCTATTTGTTCCTGTCTTCTTCCTAAATGTGTTTGATGAGTGGGTGATTGTTTGTGCTGTCATTACGAAAACCATATGTTGATGTGGTCTTATGGAGGAGTGTTTTTATTATTTTAAGAGTTCAACTAAGGATGTTTCCAAAGGAGTCCTAATTGCTCTTCTAACTACAAAGGCTGAACAATGACTGGCTTACAAATAATGCCAAAAATCTGTTCAGCAAAGTCTAATTATTTCAAAGACTAAAATCTGTTTCTCAGAAATGTCTTCTTTCCAGAGTCTGAACTTCTTAACATACTAAGAAAGTTTTGTTTACTCAAGTTCCCTATGGATTTATAGCTCAAGTGTCTGGGATGAGGGAAAGTATCCACTTATGATGTGTAAGTCAATGTATGCAAAAACCTTAAGGCTGCTCCCTTTGTCATGCAAAAAGCGTTGTGCCACAGCATACATGAGGATGGATCCTGCAAGGACATCTGAACATAGGTAGGTTTCCTGAGTGAACATCACTGCTCAGGTGGTTTAATCGCCTTGGGGGTTGTGAAGGAACCAGATGGGTGCTGAGGTTTTTGTTTTATTGTGACCTCCATCAATAAAGGAGTCGGCACAGTTGAGGATATTCACTTGTGGGCCATTAACTCCTATCGTTCAGGAGCAGAGGACCAAACTCCTGATTGCCAACCCAGTGAAACATCTGCTTTACAATACTGGGTGGAAAAGATTGCCTCTAAGTCAATGTCTCATGCTTTTTCTCTGCTGAGCTGAGTGTAAGACTTCATGCCGACTAACAGTGTTGGCCTTTCCATGACCATGGTTAAAATGGGAGGGAATTCTCTGCCAGAGGACTGGCAGATGTATCGATGCCAGCCAGCCAGTATTCCTGGAAATACTTTGCGAGGCTCCTTGGCATTGCAGGTGAGCAAGAGACAAGGTTTGACATAGGCAGTATCAATTTACTCTGTAAATGTGAGAAACCCGTTGACATCTGGGGAACTACATACAATATAAGGAATGTGGGATGAGTGTAGTGGTGGTAAAATTGGTCCTGGAGCTGGCTGGTCCCTAAGGAACTGAGCGCTGCACTGGCAAAAGGAGAATCCTGAAAGTGCCTCAGTGCCCAGTAAAAGCTGCTAAAGAGAAAAGTATGTGGTAGAGATTCAACTATGTATTTTATTTATAAAATACTAGATAAGGACTATTATTCAGCACTGCAGAGGGAAAGAAAATGAGAAGAGGAAAACAGCTGTGCGGCTGGCCAAGACCTTGGAAAGGACAGGCTTTTCAGAATAATTTTCAGAAAATTTCCAAACCTCCCTGCTGCAAAGCCTCCTACACAGCCCTCGCAGAGAGCCTTTTAGAGAACTTTAAACAAAGAAAAGCAATAGCACGACAACATTTTGTGAGCAGCAATATGGCAAATAAACACTACACGTTTATAGGTGCACGTCAGACAAAATAAGTTACCGATGGAGCTACTTTCTTGTGGGTTGCAATAAGAAATGGGCAAGAGGGGAAAAGCAGAAAATACTAATTCTGCAGTGGGAGACAACACATCATACTAAGCATCAAACTAATGCACATTGAAAACATACGCATATATGTAATTTAAATGTTATATAAGCCATGCATATATTATATAAATCCCATTAGGTTATAAACATGACCTGAAATAAATGTACATGCATTTCTATTGTGTGTGTGCGTGTCTGTGTATATAAACATGTTTATAATGTAAATTCTATTTTATTAGATTATTGGTGAGACAAACTCTTTATTTTTCTCCACAACCCAGCAAAATCATAGAGGATGATGATCAAAGCCTCCACCTGGGATTTGGGTTCAGGTGTTATTTTGTCTCAGACCTCCTACACCATGTTAAGCGAGGGTCTGTATGACTGATCTGCAACGTGTCTCACAGAATTTCAGAGGATAATTAACATAAAGAATGAAAACCTCAGATCCATAATGATCAGGGCTAGCTAGATACCTTAGGTGAACAAAACAATAATGGGTATTTTTACCTGAAGGATTCCTTTGTGGGAATTCCTGCTCCATGTTTCCTGGCCTACAGAAATATTTTTTGCTCATCATTAACTTTGGGGTATCTTATGATCATAGCATGTGGATTGGAAGGCAGGGTGAATGAAGAACACTTGTAATGGTGGTTGGCTGAGGAGTGGGAAGTCATATTCCCAGCCGTGCATTGGTTTTGATCCAGGTTCATTATGGTAAAGTGCAACAGACTCAAGAACTGCTGGAGCTGTGTTGGGATGCTCTCACACTGCCGCCACAGGGCACTGGAGACGTTTAACTGGAAACCTCTGTCTCCACAAGACCAAAGTTGCAGGTCTCTGTGCTCCAGGGGAGATGAGGCTGGGAATCTAGGACCCAGACTTGCAAGGCTGTGCTTCCAGCAGGGAAGTGGTGCCTGCCCTACCAGAGCAGCCATTTGCTCCTGACCTTCTGCTGGAGCCTCCCAGCCCTTCCCCATGCTAGCACTGCAGCTTGCATTGCTGTGCTTGCCAACGGCTCGCAGAAAGGATTGGAAGTGAAAGCCATTCTGCTCCAAATTGGGGTTTAATGCAGGGAAATATGTCAAGAAAAGGCGCAGCCTCATTAGATTTACAGTCTCTGGGATTTTATTGGGCGTCTCATATGGTGGGGTGAGTAGACCCTGAGCAAGGGCAGACCGGCACTGCTTCAACACATGGGCTGCAGCCAGCCAACACTTTCACAGCCTGGGCTCTTCCAAAATATTTTCCTTGGTTCACAATTCAAATCCAACTCAAATTCCTCTTCTGCTTTGGAAATTATGCAGAAAAGAATTCCCTTTCTTAGAGCTCAATGAATAATGGAGTCCCTTGAGCTCAGCTTTAAGCTAAGGGAACAAACGCCATCATTCCCTACCCTGTGGAGGCTGTAGGTGACAAACATGGGGACAGGCAGAGGCTGGGCTCGAAGCAGTTTTTCTCATTTTTTTCACCAGGGATGTTTTATAGCCCCCCCTTGCTTGGCTTGGTACGGTGCAGTCACATTGCCAGCTCCAGTTGCCCAAAAGACTGAAAGTGACTATAAAGTTGTTCAGATTTATTAAGCAAACAAAGAACAGAAACCTCTCCCTTAGTTGGCTGTGATATTGCAAAAAAAGAAAAAAAAAACCCACAAGTTTGAGCTCATTGCAGTATATTTTCCTGTAGGATATTTGTTCCCAGTGCTTTCTTTTGGGCTCTACCAGCCAGAACACCCAATTGGAGACACTGCTGAGCACTCTTAGTCTAAAGCAGTGGATCACTCCATGAAATGAAGCTGTATCTGCTATAGACTGTTGGTATAATGCTGTCCCTATGCCTTCTACTTGGCACTGAGTGCCCGTTACTGGTGGGAGCCGGCAGGATGGACAGGACAGTGGCCTCCTCAAAGCTGAACTGCAGCTAAACCCTAGGGGAATTCTCTGGCTTAGCTCCTAGACAGAAACCCACCCACTAGTTTTCTTTGAGAAGAACAAGAATTCAAATGTTGGTTTGGCCTGAAAATTGTTCTGGCTGCCCTGAAGGCAAAGGGAAGATAATTCTACAAAGCCACAAGAAGAAAGTATTTTAATTCACAAATCATTTCCCTGGTTTAAAATGTTAATTTTTATCTAACTTTTTCCTTATTCCAAAACCACATTGGGTTTCAGTTACATTTCCTTTGAAACCAGAAAGCAATCCTACTGAAATGCAATGAAAGGAACTAAAAATACTTCCCTTCCCCCCGGCTTTGTGCCTTTCCCAGCCTCCCCAAATGTTAGAGGAACAAAACTGGATGCCACATTTTTAAGAATTTGGGGGCAGGAGCAAATGGTGCAAGATGCCAGCAGGGAATCTGCACATTTAGCACAGAAGAGGTGTTTCGGAAGAATTTCTTAGCTAGAGCTACATGGGGATGGGTCGTGGCTCTGGTGGAATAGCTGGCAGGTGCTTCTGTGTTTAACTCAGCAAATCGAACAAGGAGCAGGTAAAGCCCTCTAACTGTGCTTGCTCTGTGCAGTTACATACCCGGCACCAGATGGATTAACAATCCCCCTGCTCCGGAATGCACAAGGTGAGAAAGAGAAAGGAAGATGTATACCTAAAGTCAGTGGCAGAGAGAAGGCAGCAGCTGCTCAGGGTTCCTTGGGAGAAGGCAGAGTTAGAACGTGCCAAGAGACAAAGTGATGGTTTCACAATCTATTTGTCAAGAAGGATAATTTTGAGGTAATCCATACCTGAGATGCTGCCTTCGTGCCACTAGCAAGAAGATAATATCTCTCTGTCCCTAGAGTGTCTGTTTTGAAGGAAAGGAGAGAAAAGCAAATTTCCCTTTATCTCAGGAACAGAAGAAATGTGTTATTCTACACAGAGGCATAAGTGTATGTGAGACTTAAGAGATGTGCTGGTATTGTCATCCTAAATGTTCTTGGAGCTCTCACTGTCGCTTCCTCATGTTAAATGCAGATGTGAAATAGTGTCAGATTGTCCTGTAAGTATTTGTCCATTCTTTGCAAAGTTGTATGTGGCTACAGACTGAGTAGAACAGACGAGATAAGGGCCTGAATTGGGCAGAATCCATTCATTATCCAGTAATGGGGTTTTATTAGTTTGTAATGAAATGTCAGAAATTAATCCGAGCTCCATTGCACTGATAAATTCATTGCTGTATTTTAACACATGCATACGTGTTTCTCTCTTTTCACTCACCCAGCAAATGTGAAGTTAGGATGCCAAGATCAAAGAGTTCAGATTTGTTTCTCACTGAATAATGACGCCACCTCACCACACAAAGCAAGGCTGGGAATGAGCATAAAGAAGCAGGGAACAAGAGACTTCTCCAGTTGGCAAGCAGGCGGACTGGGAAACTCAAGAAGCCAGAAAACCTGGTGAAAAACTGAGCCCCATTCTCCCCCCTTGTGATTTACTCTCTTTTTCAGCCTGAAATTCACTGTGCTTGTTTCCAGCAAGTGACCTCCTTGACCACCATCATAGTTTTGGGGTGGGGTAGGTGATCCTGTGTTCCATCCTTGCCAGCTGGGGAGAGCTGCTTTGGGCTCTGGCATCTTTCTTTTCTCTTAGCTGGCTCAGATTTATCCCAGGGTTCTTCTTTTTTTTTCATCTGGATAGGTAACACCGGCTAGCCTAGTTTACTTTTGGCCTTGCCTACTGGGAATGTGAAGTGAGGATAAAATTAAACTGTGGGTAGACAAAACATAAGGAAGTTTCTACAGTGAAATGTGATACATATTAAAATCAGCTCATTCATTAGCATTCACATTGTGAACTTATTAAACACTCTTAGTTATCATAAATCTTTTAAAATAATTCCCAATTTAATGTTTAGTGCTGCAAACAGCTATTTTCTGTTAACACAATAAATGGCATCTTTCACAGAATAAAGAAATATATGGATTTTTCTTTCCACCAAAGTCTGTAAAAAAAGTCCTTTGGTACCTGACACAAAACTGCAGTGACACAGTCTGCTCGGAGTAAATGTGTTCGCTAAAGGGCAGCCTTGTGCAAACACTGTTTAACACAATATCATGCCTTTTCACTTCTGCATCTTAACTTATGCTGACATCACAAGAATTTGAACAGCATTTGGCAAAATCTCTTGAAATCCTTAACTCATACTGAGAATCCTGTGCGGTACTGAGGTCCGTATTTAGCATTAGACTGCGAAGTTCAATGATAATGCCTCAATTCCTTATTTCAGCGTTGTTATTGCAGCTTTCATTAGAGAGAAACCAAGGGTCATGTCGTCACACTCAGGATCATGTGGACATAGGTAAAACACATAAGCAGTTTCCATGTAGGAGATTGGCCAAAGCAGCTGGTAGAAGTGAGCACAGTTTGAATAGACTGCAAGTTGTCCACCGGAGCTATGTAAATAAAGGTCTGTCGTGGAGAAACTGTAGGGCTAGAACTTTCCGTCTGAGAAGGTACCTCCAGTGACCTGAGATAGCTCTAAAGTCTTTTCCTCTCTCTTTGACCATTTGGGATATCCAGAGCACTTAGAGGGGTGCCCCAAACACACACAAAATACGCACACAAGTCTGTGAGGTCTTGTCTAGCCCTTTTCTCCAATACAAATCATTATAGCTGCTCGCGTTTCTGCCTGCCAAAAGTCTCCACCCTCTCTTTTACCCACAAGTCCCAAGATCCACTTTTTGAGTGGCCTCTAGGATTATCTAGTCAGTTGCCCTCCCTTCTGGGTCTAGCAGCTTGGTGTGCCTCTTTCCCTCTGATAGGTGACACAGACCTAGTCCTATGCCCCCTCCTCACTCCCAGATTTGAGTAGTAAAATTAGAAAGCTGAATTGTTTCTGCTCTTCAGGTGAAAAGAATTAAAACAGATAACAAAGGGCAGTAGAAAAACAAGAAAGGAGGTGTAACGGGAGTGTGAAGTGATCCAGGAAGGCAGGTGCATTTCAGGGCTTGTGCTGGACACCGCTGAAAGGTGCATGCTGGAAGGTGGCTCATCCATTATGCAAACTGACCACCTAAATCAGGAGACAGGCAAAAAGCTGTAAACGCTTGCACCAAGTTGGAAGATTTCTGCATTTTTTTATTCATTATTACAAAAGTTAAGCTGTTGTTTTTCTAAATATAGAAAAGCATACTGTAGAAATTACTACAAAGCACTATTGGTTACTTGGGTATAAATAAGGGCAAATTATGTTCCACTTTTCATTGCAAATGATACTTACTGCATCATTTTCATAGTTACACAATACTGTTACATCAAGTCAATAGGACTTTGAAAGTGTAAATGAGGAAAGATCTCGATCACAGTGACAAATTAAACGGCCACAGGCAATTATTGTGAAATCAGAAAAAGCGTATTTATACCACACATAAAATTGAGCTAGTCTATCATCTTTTACGATGATAGTAAAAAATATTGCAAATATTTCCTTTAGAAGACAAGGGTAATAATTACTGATTACACTGTAGTTAGGCTGTTTACATTTGAAGTATTAAGTACAATTCTACAAGGTCTTAAACTATGTTTTATAGCAGCTTTTGATTGATGTTGCTACTGTAAAATATTGTGGCTTCTAAGTTACCAAACATCACATATTTTTCTATGTTAACTCCCATTTGTTTTTATTTGGAAAAGAAACATTTGTTTCAGGACTGTGGGCATTATATCAATTTCTTTCATGATGATCCTAGAGTAACCTCTACAGTAATGGCATCTGAGCTAAGAACAACAGAGTGGAAGATTTTTCACTCAGAACCTCCCAGCAGACAAATAAATCAATAATCCAGAATTATTTGGCTCTCTCATAATTCCCCATATAAAATAACTACTTTTTATGCTTGATGTAAGAATATGATGACTAATCCTGGGTGTTGTGGAAAGCAGCTGTTTGCTAAACCCATCTTCAGCTTACTGCAAATGAAAATGTCATCTGTAAAGGTCTGTGATTTTTTAGGACAATTCATCACAGTGATTAGGCATCTCCTGAAGCAAGATGTTATCAACTCCTGGTTTGGAAGAGTTAATTCACTGTGCTGCAAACTGATGTGAAATGGAGGAATTGCAGGGAAAGGAAGTTTTAGCTTTGATATGAAAAACCAGCAGAATGAAACTGAGAGAGACATCAAAAGGGAGCTTTTTATAGAAAACACACTATAAGGTTGAAATTCTGCTCCAGTCTCCCTATTCACTCCCAGGACTCCGGACAGCAAAAATACTAACCAATGACCAGTTTTGTGGGCTTCTTGGTCTCTTCTTACAACAGGGTAACCTCCAGCTAAGCTACCCATCTCCACAGCATCAAAACTATGTAAAATGTTACTATCGACCCCTGTTATTTGCTTTTCTTCCACTAAATGCTCAACATAACATCTTCATACAAAGGTATAGCTGTACCCCATAGACTCCGAATCAATAAGCAGAACGCAGTTTTGATTGGCATGATGCCTAATTAAAAGCACTGCCACTTGGAATCATAGAATCATTAAGGTTGGAAAAGACCTCTAAGATCATCAAGTCCAACTATCAAACTAATACCCCCATGCCTACTAAACCATGTCCCAAAGTGCCATGTCTACATGCTTTTTGAACACCTCCAGGGACTGTGACTCCACCACTTCCTTGGGCAGCCTCTCCCAATTCTTCAGCATTCTTTCGGTAAAGAAATTTTTTCTAATATCCAATTTAAACCACCCCTGCCGCAACTTGAGGTAATTTCCTCTTGTGGTAACACTGCTTCCTGTAGGTAAAGGGATAAGCTCGGCCTCCAGATTTTTCTTGTGGCAGATTTAGGTTTCCAAAGACTGAAAACCTTGTGGTCAGTCTCTGCATATGTACAGCCTTTAAACTGAACTGAAATAGATGGCAGAACTGAAAAGAAAGACTGACACAGTAAATCACAATGATTTATGAACATTTAGGAATATGGGAAAATTTACACCTTCCCATTTATTTAGAAATAAATACAATACTTATTTATAGTCTTGGTTCTCACGCAGCATAGACTGCTTCAGGATTGACTGGCCAAATTGAAGTAATTGGATTTTAAAACTTATAGGGTCGAATTCCGGCATTCCTTGCATGAATGTATACGCAATTTCAATCTCCTGGATGCAGTTCAGATTTCAGATATTAAAACCCGATTTTATTAGTCATCCTAATACATCCAACCAATATAGAATCAATCACTAATTTTTCCATGTCTTTTCCTATCTAGTTTTAAATGTTCAAAGCAATGCTGCCATATAGATTTCAGTAATTAAATGTTTGCTAATAATTAGGCAGAATCTTATGTTTTTAAATTTCATCTGTTTTCTTTCATTTTCTTTAATGAGTTTTACTCTAGTTCCCTTCTTGCTGTTGTAGGTCCTCCTCCGCTTACATATGTCAATTGTGTATAAATCCTGTATATTTAAAGCTGTTTTAGATGAACACATAAGCATCTGGCAAATTCTGGGAAGGGGATAACCAGAAAGCACAATAAACATGGTCAATATTCTCCTTTTTTGCTGGCAATTTTAATCTCTGAAACTGTAAAAACATAACATCAAACCTTGGGTTCCAAATCTTAGAGAGAGAGCTTACTAACTCCACTCTCCTCGAAAGATTGTTAATTAGGATAATCGGTAACAGATTCATCTGTTTGAGTTTTTTAACATCTTGCTGTTTAAATCATAACTTTCAAGCTCTCTGACATTCTTCCGTTCTTTTGTAAATCCTCTTATTATTTTCCTGCTATCGAGATGAAACTGAAGCTGGTATATCAGATATGATCGCAAAAGTCTTGTGGGAAGAAGGAAATACATGTTGATCTTCTTTGTTTTCTCTCTGCTGTTCAAAACTGCATTTTGAATATGCTGATACTTGCCCAATGCGACTTCTAGGTGTCATTCAGAATTTCTGTCTTCCCGGTTTGTCCCTACCCTGGAACAGCACTGTTCATGATTCCATTGCCTTAGCAGCACTAAGCCGCACTTGGTCCAGAATTCTGCCTTTTGTTGTTTTCGGTCCTGCATTTGCATTATTGAATTCCTCTCCAGTGGTGTTTACAAGTTAGAATTCATGCTAATTGATAATGATCAACTTCCTTTTTTACTGAATAACTTGCCAAGATACCATAAAGGACAGAACTGTGCTCCATTTCCCTCTGTGTTCCTTCCAGCCTGAGTCATTTATCTTCATCTTTGGTTTAGGGGAGTGCTTGCATTCCAGGTAACCTTTACTAATCCTTGTAAAACTGAACAACACATTGCCACATGTTCCACTGAAGTCCCAGTTATATGTTCACTTCACTGACTAATCCTGTGTTTCTCCATTCAAGTCGTGTAACTGGATAGGTTTACTGAGTTTTTCAAGTTCTTTTTCTTCTTTTGAAACAATTACAAAACTAGTTATGCAAAGGACGCGTTACTGAGAATACAAAATTGTGTGCAAAACAATTTATCACTTAAACAAATAAGTCAGAACTACAAGAAGTTCACAGAAAACCACTAGGAAGACAGACAGACTTTAAAAAAGCAGCAAAAGAACATTTCAACTTCAAAAAAAAACCCCTTAGACAGAAACATTATTTGGGATTCCAGACATCTACTGTACAGAGAAAACAGCAAAAAGCGTGTTAATATAACGGGAGGAAAACAATAAAGAATTCATTAAAATTATTGAAATAAAGCAATTTCAGGAACATTGGAATCTGGAGTCTGGCCTTCACCCTACAAAGTCTGGTTTTTATCACTTAGTTGAGATAGCAGAAAGGACTTACTCTGTTTTAATTAAATAAGATACAGGAATTTGGAACCATTATTAGTTTGTGTTCGGCTGACAGTAAAAGAAACCTGTGAAAGCAAATTAAGGATAAAAGGTTGAGATATTTCCATGATTGCTTTGACTAATGGAAACATCTGGGGGATAAACCCAGCTTTTTTTTCCCTTTGATCACCATACAAGGAAACTACTCACCTTTAATGGTATTTTTCTTATTTGTTATTTCTTGATTTCACAGAAGTGAATGTGGCACAAAAAATAACAAGACATAAACATAAATGTGAGACTATTTTATTAGATGTAGTAGCAAAAGAACAACAAGAAATAATTTACAGAGGATCCTATAATTGTTTAATATATTTTCAGACATGACAACAAACAAAAAATGGACAAAAAGTTAAAAGAATCTACATCATTGACTAAGGCATAATAAAAATGCTTGGGGTTTTTGAATTACTTTCATGCACTGTACTTTATGATGTACTAATATATGAGGCTTATTGATGATCTTCAACTCTGCTTGAAAGTTTCTGCGCTGCAATGCTTATTTGAATAGCCATTCAGTCAGATGACAACTACTTTTAGTTCATTCTAGTTTTCTTCCCCTATCCTGTGCAACCTTTTATATTTTAAACACAATTTTCTTCAGCCTTTTCCAGCTGCATTTATATTGGAAAAAAAAAGTAGTAACTTGCCTTTACATCTCCATGGGACTTGGCTGTTTGGTTTGTTTTTTATGAAATAAAACATGTTAGCAGTACTGCATTTTGTGTTCTCCATTTTTATTGTACTGAATTTAAATACCTCACAGATGCTGATGCACAGCTTGGAATCTGTACTATATGAGCAATAGGTGACACTGTTTGCCCTAGTAATTATCACAAGATGAACGATTTTTTTTCTTTCCTGTGGCACTTTTCAGGCGGATCAGGAAGCTGATCTTGCTTTCTGCACAGCCACGTTATCGCTAGGTCTGCATGAAAGATGCAGCCAGAAATGCAGCCACCGATGGAAGCAAGAGCTTGACTTCCATGCTTGGCAACAGCACAGTTCTAGATCCACTTCAGCAGGCAGCAGTTTTCTTCCCCTGTCCCCTGACAGCTGATTCCTGAACCCACTGAAGCTAGTAGAAAATGTTTCGCAGATTTCAGTACAACCAGAAATTGTGTCTGATTGAAACACAGGTAATATGGGGCGGGAAATTCCAAATGGCTTAAAGAAAAAGGCACAAAACACCAGGTCAGTTTAGACAAATCTCTCTGATGCAAAGATAGGTCACTAATAAGATATTTAAACTCTCAGTATACCTATTTTGAAAAAACAACAGTACCACCTGAATTTGGAAAGTTCCACCTGCTGAACTGTGATACGGCAACGCAAGCATTATTTATAGATTTATTTTCATTGTAGGGGAACAGGATGCTTCCAAGCAACGGGTGTTCGTACACTGCATTACATTGTCATCATGTCGCAAAAGTGCAGTCCCCAAATATTTTTGTTTATAAGCTGCCACATGGAGAAGCCAACTGGCATGTTGTTTAGACACTGATTTCTGACATGTGCTGTGTATACAGAAAGACCCGATTTATGAAATGCGAGATAGAAACTTGTCAGTTTCTTTCAATATATACAAAAATAACTGACTGCACACAAATCATAACTACATTTGCAATGCATTAAGAAAAGCTTAAACTGCTAATTTTTTGAATTGGCTGTGATTTTGAAAAATAAATTTGTTTTTAGCTGAAATGGGCTCAACTTTCTTTTTATTATAATTTATACAAAACTTTATTATATGCTGGATGCTTTATGGACAAAAAGGGCTGATAATCTAAGTCTGATGCAGTAAGATTGTGAGTGAAATATGAGAGTGAGGAGACAAAGAGGAAGGCTAAAGGCTGCAGCCCTTCAATCTGGTAACTCAGACACCATATGCACATCTTGTCAACTCGCATGAAGTATTTTAAAACACATTAAGTATGGGCTAATAAATTGGTTGAAGTTTGCATATCTTGTCCTCAATTGGTCTTGGTGGGGCTACATTTACATTAGAAATTGTAGAAAATTATTTTTTAAAAAGGAAGAACTACTGTTCTTCTACATGTAATAATTGTAAACCCTTAAAGAGGATAGTTTTTCAAGTTAATATTTTCCATGAAGAAGTACTGAAACTCTTTTTCAATTTTCTTCAATTTTGCTTTTCTTTTACCCTTCCCCACTGACATTTTACCCTCAGTCTTCTCTTTCCCTCTCCTCTGTTTTGCCTCAGGAAATTAAGATGACCATGGAAGAACAAAAGAGGAGGATAAATAAAGATGAATATGACAAGATTTTTTCATTTTTTAGTTTCACTGAAGATAAATGAAAATAATAAAACAAGGAAGTTCCACGATAATCTGTTAGGTTGTCTTTCCACGGACAATAGAATAAAAGATTGATGTAGATGTGGTAAGACGTAACAACCTAAGATCATATCTTAGACATTTTATTTTGTAATTTCTAACAAATGACTCAGAACACATGAAGCTCAGAGAATTTCATCAGCTGTATCCAACAGCTTAGCCAATCTGAAAAGTGAAAACATCTCCTGCATCAGGGAAAGCACTGAAAAAATGACTCTGGAAGAAGCAGCTTAATGGACACTGCTTAGTGGCATTAACCAACAAAGGAAAGGCAAGTTCCAAAGAGACTGAGCTGACTGATGAGACAGCAGCAAGAGTTAAGACGAATTTCCGAGCTGAGATTGCCTACGTTACGAACACTTTTCTTTCAGTGCTGAGTAGTCTTTAAAGTTCCTGGTCTTGCTTATTCTTGCAAAATCATGGCTTTTACTGTCATTGTTACCAACAATGGCAATAGCTAGGGCAATAAATTTACTAATTGTTAATAACATGACAAAATGCATGAAAAAAACCCCTATTTTCCTTCCAAGAATCACAGAATCACAAGGTTGGAAAGGACCCATTGGATCGAGTCCAACCATTCCTAACACTCCCTAAACGATGTCCCTAAGCACTTCATCCACCCGTTCCTTAAACACCTCCAGGGAAGGCGACTCGACCACCTCCCTGGGCAGCCTGTTCCAGTGCCTAATGACTCTTACTGTGAAGAATTTTTTTCTGATATCCAACCTGAACCTCCCCTGACGGAGCTTCAGGCCATTCCCTCTTGTCCTGTCCCCTGTCACTTGGGAGAAGAGGCCAGCTCCCTCCTCTCCACAACCTCCTTTCAGGTAGTTGTAGAGAGTAATAAGATCTCCCCTCAGCCTCCTCTTCTCCAGGCTAAACAACCCCAGCTCTCTCAGCCGCTCCTCATAAGACTTGTTCTCCAGCCCCCTCACCAGCTTTGTTGCTCTTCTCTGGACACGCTCCAGAGCCTCAACATCCTTCTTGTGGTGAGGGGTCCAGAACTGAATACAGTATTCAAGGTGCGGTCTCACCAGTTCTGAGTACAGAGGGAGAATAACCTCCCTGGACCTGCTGGTGACCCCATTTCTGATACAAGCCAAGATGCCGTTGGCCTTCTTGGCCACCTGGGCACACTGCTGGCTCATGTTCAGTCGGCTGTCAACCAGCACCCCCAGGTCCTTCTCTTCTGTGCAGCTCTCCAGCCATTCTTCCCCCAGTCTGTAGCGCTGCATAGGGTTGTTGTGCCCCAAGTGCAGGACCCGGCATTTGGCCTTGTTAAACCTCATCCCATTGGTCTCGGCCCAGCGGTTCAGCCTGTTCAGATCCCTTTGCAGAGCCTCCCTACCCTCCAGCAGATCCACACTTCCTCCCAGCTTAGTGTCATCCACAAACTTGCTGAGGGTGCACTCAATGCCTTCATCCAGGTCATTGATAAAGACATTGAACAGAGCTGGACCCAGTACTGAGCCCTGAGGAACTCCACTTGTGACTGGCCTCCAGCTGGAGTTAACTCCATTGACCACCACTCTCTGGGCCCGGCCATCCAACCAGTTCTCAACCCAGGAGAGTGTGCGCCTGTCCAGGCCAGAGGCTGACAGTTTCTGAAGCAGAATGCTGTGAGAAACTGTGTCAAAGGCTTTACTGAAGTCCAAGAAGACTACTTCCACAGCCTTTCCCCCATCCAGTAGTAGAGTCACTTTGTCATAGAAGGTGATCAGGTTAGTTTGGCAAGATCTGCGTTTTGTAAACCCATGTTGACTGGGCCTGATCACCCGGTTCTCTTGCATGTGCTTCATGATAGCACTCAAGATTACCTGTTCCATGACTTTTCCTGGCACTGAGGTGAGACTGACAGGCCTGTAGTTCCCCGGATCCTCTCTGCAACCCTTCTTGTATATGGGCACAACATCAGCCAGCCTCCAGTCTAGTAGAACTTCCCCAGTCCACCAGGACCTCTGGAAGATGATGGAAAGGGGTTTGGAAAGGACATCCGCCAGCAAGATACTACTATTACTTAAATTTTATGTATAAGTCGGTACAGGACACAAATTATGCCAGATTAAAAGCAGACACGCTATGTAGCCTAATACTGATAGCATCTAACATCAATAACCACGGTGACAAAACCTGGGCTTTAGTCTTCCGAGCACTTTGGAAATGATTACGACTGTCATTATGCACAATGCTCAGATATTTTTCTCCAGCGGCAAGACTACTTTTTAACAGACAAGGAAAAATGAAAAATGTCAGTGAGGCAAAATTGGAAGATGTAAACCCAATAACTGTGAAAGCTCTACAGAGCAGTTATTGCATCATGCCAGGGAACATCTCTGCCCAATGACAGCGCTGTTTTGCCAAGCATAGCAAAACGGTGATAAGCACTTCTCTAACTTTTAAGAAGTATTCCAAGTAAAGCCGTGGAGTGTGACCCTTTGTGCCCCAGGAGCCTCTTCTGTAAGGACTATGATCCTGAGTACTCCTTCCCTTTTCTCCACCCATTACATACTTCAGCATGAGGTTCTTAATGCTTCCTATATGTATGTGAACATGCCGCTCTTTGCAGGTATGTACTCTTCATTGAGGATTTCTGGCAAGTAGTTCTTTTGCTGTGTTTTTGTCATAAAAGAACAGCCCATATTCTCAAGCCAACTACTTCCTCTGCAAAAATGCTAAGTAACTTTTCTAGCATCCAGTAGCGTATTATGTATTATTTTCCCAATAAATTACTCTGGAATTTATAATTTCTCTCCCTGAATGATATAACTACTACTGACAGATTAGCTGACAGCCTAGATGTCAAAATATTTTTCTTCAGTGTGTACTTGTAAATTTTAGAAGTGACTGTCAGGATTTTGAGCCTGGATGAAGTTTTCTTGAATTAAAACTGATTTTTAAATATTATATTCAGTTGTTTCATTACTGAATTGCAATAAAGCAGGGGCAAAAACCCCACATGAAAAACAGAGACATTACCTGCCTTTTTCTCAGCCTAAACACGTTTCATTAGAAAGTAAGATTACCTATGGATAGGACTTAAAAATAGTGGATAGCAGACAGGTCAAGTGGCAATGAAGCATGTTTTGGAGAGATGATAGAGTTTCTTAGTCTGCTTAGAAAAAACACAGGACATGCTTCGCATGAATTTTACAGTGACACAAGGAGGAAGCCAAGAAAAACATACTTGTGGAGCACATACAACCTCCTCTTTCCACCCACTCTCCCTCCTCCCCCAAAAAAGTGATAAATTTGAGTTAGAAAGCCAAGGGCTGAGTGAAGAACAAGAACTGTGCAGTGATTTCCACTAGGAGGCTGTGGAGGAAGGCCAAGAAAGGACAAAAGAATCAGCACCAGCTGAGAGCATGAGAACAGGTTCTGCTGAGAAGCTATTTGAAAATACTGATACCTGAGTGTAAAAATAACCAATGATACCTTTAGTTATCAGTCTGAGATACAAGCTAGCTAAACACTTATGTTGACCCTAGCTTCTCAAATGTACAGGAAAGAAAGACTTGCCCAATAAGTTGCTGGAGGACTATTCTACCCAGACTTCACTTAACTGTCAGAACAGTTGCTGTTGTTTTGTTTAAGGATTGTGCTCTGGACTATCAGGCTGCTATCACATGCAAAATCATATGAAAGCAAGAGATGGTGTTGACAGAAAGACTTTAAGAACCTTCTTGTATGGTGCCAACCCTTCTCGTTACATTAACTATTACTGATAATTTCTATATTTTCCTCGGAAATTTGAGACTATGCTATACCAGCAGTACCCAAAATTGCTGCTATGACAAAACTTACGGCTCAACTTTGTGTTGTGATGACTCCCCTGATATATTCAGAAGTTCGTTTGCACTTGTGCGACTGACTTGATTGATTGGATCAAAATTTTGAAGTTGTGTTGTGTAGCATGATGAGGAAAACAAGCAAAAGCAATAATCAGGGCAGATTGCTATTGCAAGAACTATTCAGGCAAGCTATTATAATTCCCTGGCTGTATCTCAGAAGAAGGGGTGCCTGGGAATAGGCCAAGTGAATTGTTCTGGTAGGTCTCTATCTCCTCCTGAGGAGAAGGTAATAGATTTTCCTGAAAAGAAGTCATGAAGAAATGTAACAGGAAGCCTTTAATGATCCGCTTAAGAGATAAGACAAAACATTGCTGGGTATCTCTTTACAACTAAATATCTTTTGTAATTGTTGGACTCTTTCCTAATTAGCTCTGATATATCAGAGGATTGCTTTGTGAGCTGTTTTGTTAAAACGTGTTGTTCTGTTCTACTTCCTTTCAGATGTTCTATGGATAACATCATTAGGCTTACATTTTTATTCATTCACTGTACTATTTCTGTGCTAGCAGAATATATACACGCAGTCTTAATTTGATTCAAACTCTGACTAAACTGTTTTGAAAATAAGATCTATCTCATTCTACTCTAGAACCCATGCATCCATTGATTGCCTGAAATCTGAATCTGGTTCATGAAAGCACTGATGAATTTGAATCTGCACCTCTCTTTTCTCAACACTCTTCAGGTGTCCAGTGTTCTACTCTAAGTTCTCCAACCAATTCTATAGATCGACAAATAAATACATAAACAAACACACTCCATTCTAATCTTTTTAGATGCCATACCTTCACTGAGAAGTCCAAAATACTGATCCCATTTTCATTTTTAACGTCTTGGTTCTTTGCAGTTTAATATCAGGACCCAAAATGCTCCATCACATACCTTTCACAGGAAGAAGTCATTTATAGCACGCAGTAGTTTAGATTAAGCAAAACTTTGAGAAACCGGAGCATGCTGTTACACCACATATTGAGAATAAAAGTGAGAAGCAGTTATACTTCTTGAAATAATTAATCCAAAACTATGATAGAAATAATAGCTCCCATGGCAAGACTGATGATGAATGCAAATGAATTTTGCAGGGCCTGAATGCTAGAGCTTACTGACGTTACGCAACCTAATAAGATGGGTATTCTTTAGAGTAAATGTGTGCATCTTTGAGCAGAAAAGAATGTTACAAAGTTGAAAAGAGCCAGGAAAGCAATGGAGCATTTCTCTAGAAAACACTTGGAACTTTGAACAGAACATCTCCTGGTTCTCATCTGTACTTCAAAATAATTCATTTTTTTCTGCAAGGGAATATGTCTCTACATACTCCTGATAAAGAAATATGCTTGTCTGTGAAGAAACAGCAAGTTTGATAAATTTAATTTATTAAAGAAACCTATTTGCAAGACCACATAACTGTGTGTGCGTCAAAAGAAGTAACAATGTTTTGGAAAAATAATCAGAAATTTCCATAAAGCAGAACTTAATTTCTCTCTCAAATAAAAAGTTAACGAATTTCCACACATTGCAACAAATAAGCCTGAACAGTTTCATTTCCTCCATATATGCTTGGTTTCATTAAATTTTACTGAGCTAAATCTTACGTATTTCTCATCAGTATAAATTTGGCCAATCTGCAAGATCTGAAATACTCTCCCTGATGTAATTTTCTGAGTTACACTGAAGTCATTAGCTGGTATTATTCTTCCATTTTAAATACCCATAGGCATGATTCTAATTTCACATACAACAGTCAAACTTCTGACACAAACAATTACATGTTCATGGTGAAAAATTTTCTGAATGTTAATGCAGAGCAGGAATCATAGCCCAGGTATGAAGACTGCAAAGCAAGCAGAGAGTAGTCAAAAGTTTAATTTTTAATCTTTAACTCTTAGGGTATTTATTGTTTATTTATTGTTATTTTAAACACTTCCATGAATTGACATCTTAGCTATGATTCCTACACTTCTGAATAAGCATAATGGAAACATTTCAAAGCTGGACTTAAGAGGGAGTTATTAGTTCAATAAGAGAATATTCTGAATTTAAGAATTAAAATGTTCTTTCCTAAAAAAAAAAATTCCTAAAATTTTCTGTAATTAATATGATTTGTAAAACACAGTACATGAAAAAAAAAAAACCAAACAAGAAGGGCATGAACAGTAATCAAATGAGAAAACCATGGTCAGAGTTTTCTTTAGAATGAAAGAAGAGTGTGGGGTTTTCCTATATTATCTACCAATTGTATCATTTGGTAGATGTGGTTTCCATTTTAGCCTTGCCAACTGTACAGACTCCTATTCCTTTTTTGAGCACACTCCATTAGGAAAGGGACGTGCACACAGGTAAAACAGTGTTCAAAAGTGCTCTCTTGAAAAAAGGGTTACTCCTCCTGGTGTTGTGGATCAGGGTTTTGAGTTCCATCAAGAGCTGCTGCATCAGTACAGGAATAGTACAAAAAGAGAGCTTGTGATAAAGACCAGTATCAATTTGCCCCTCTCCTCACTTAAAATCTAACCAACGAGCAACCAAATTAGCAATTACTTCGAGGTAGTAAGGAATTAGTCATAGGTAATTTCTTCTATGGCTCATAAGTTCTTAAAGGGTCCACATTTTTCTAATTTTTAACTCGTTTTTTACTCCTGTGATAGCTATCTCCAGTCAACCTCACAAGACGCAATCATCTCACTGTGTCGTGCCTCAGTCAACCAGCTCCTGAGGCACTGCTATGAACAGGTCATATCTCCTTACAAAAGAATGTCAGGATCCTTCATAGCAGCAGCCAGTGATGATGTAAAATTTATTAACAAGACAAGTTTTAATTTCATTCAATAGGCTACTCAACAATACAATCACTGTGTCATCTGTTCTGGCATTTAACTTCATATTAAAATGACCATAATCTTGAATATTTTTCAGTGTGCTGTACAATATTGCATGTGAATAATTACCATAAAAATTGTCTGGAAGTGGCTTTCACCTCTCCCTGGAAGTCTAGGGGACCAATGTCATTTGGCCACATGCTGGGGCAGCTTCTTGTTGGTTACACAGCTGTGTAATTTTTCACGAAGTGCTATCATAGTCATTAGTTTTACTAAAGATTGAGGGGAAAAAACTAACAAAACCCAAACCACCTTATCATTCCTGCTTTTCCCCACACAGTTTTTAATTTTAACAGAAATTTGTGTTTTACACATGGAAAACTAATGAAAAGCTATGACAGCAACACAAAGAAGAGTAAGAGTAAGTGACTAGTCAAGAATTTGTCCACAGAAAAGACCTCTGTGCAACTAGTGGTCAAATCCACCTTGTGCACTTGGATTTCTCCCCTCCTCACCTGCATGTTCATGACTCTCCAGCTGCTGCTGTGATCTCCATCTCTTGTATCCCACTAAATTACCCCCACATATGGCAGCATTCGAAAACTAACCACTCCAACTGGGAGACAGAAATTGTGATCACCCTGCTTGTATTTTCACTGTATTTTTTGCAGACCACTGAGAGTTAGCATTTATGTTGCAAAATCAATAACTGAAAACAGAAACACTTGAAAAAATTCATATGAATCATAAAGAAGTTTCAAATGTAAAAGTTGTTCTTCACTAAACATGCACATTGCATTCAATTATGTTTCCCAAGAACAGAAGCGTTAACAGTGCAGGAAATCTCCTTTAACACAGGATGATGTAAGAGAAACCAGGAACAACACTGAATTTGCAAGAAAACAAGTTTCTTGCCCGATTTCCTAAATACAAGAGTTCTCATAAGCATTCAAACTTTGCAAGCTTATTTGAATTGATCCATTAAAAAGGGAACTTGATCCTTCCAGGTGCTGAGAAGGAAGTCTCTTAAGATGGCATCCCGTAACTTTCAGGTTTGGGTCCTTAGCAAGGTGGGATGATTCATTAGAAAGGCACCTGCACTGAAGGGTTATGTAATTAAAGCAAAACCAATCACTTACTGAAAAAAGAAACAATGAAAAGATCAGCAACAATAACATTTAAATTCTATAATTAAACATTTGTCCTCATTTTGTACAGGGAATAATTACAACTCAAGCAGCACCAATGTAAATTTCTTAAGATTATGCCACAGTCGTTTTTATGTAGACTGTCCTTGAGAAGAAAAAATGTATCCACGTACTTTCAAAATTTTGATGTCTTTAAAGTGGTGCCAATTGCATCTATATTTTTCTAGTATCAAGACAGCTGTTGAGACTCCAGGAAAGCGATAAACTTCGATGCTTCCATGTAAGCATGTGAATTCAATATGGGATATAGATTTATTTTTTTGAGAAGGAGGAAAATTAGAGGGACTTTCTTCTCATTGATAGTAAGAAGCCACTGGACAAACATTAATTTTGTTGTATGAAGATTTAACTCCATAACTTAGAGTAAAATTATGTGAATCCACTACTGGTAGAAAAGGTATTGATCTAAACATATCAAAGGTTTGGAAAATACTGCATACTCTCAGTGAAGCTGCCCTTTGCTGCCCTCTTTCCCAAGAGTCTATTCTCCCATTGAGACCAAAGGCAATTTCCTTCCTCTCACTTGGCTTTCAGTTTGGGTCTCTATATCCATGGAGAAAAACATATGCTTTAACTTTCCTCACAAGAGTAAACCACCACACGACTCATTTACACACCAAAAAACCAAAACGAATAACCACTGGAGAGAACTGCTCACAAACTGACTTTAGTAACACTGAGTATGCTTATACAAACCAATGCACAACTGCAAACATTCAAACAGAAACCAAACCATATCTCAAGAAATTGTAAGATGGGAAATTCTCCAAACCATTTGTAAACTAGCACTTCCCTCTTTTTCAAGTGGAATGCAGCTGATGGGTGGGAAAAGCAAGGGAAAATGTATACTTCAGGGTAGGGTTAGCTTTTGGTTTTATGAACATCAAGTTTACAGATAGAAACTACTTGTCTTCCTCTTGCCATCCTGATGTTCTCAGCTCTGTTAGAGGCCTGATTTAACTCTTCCTGATGTGTAGAAGACACAGTGGAACACGAACCACTGGAGGGCTTTGAAACAGAACCTACCTCTTTATAGTAGCAATTTTATGAAACAAACAAACAAACAAACAAATTTCAATTTGGTGTTTTAGCATAGGGCTTATTTTATCTTCCAGTCACACATGATGAATACGTTTACGTGCTTTGGGTACAACCCCATTCCTTATTCATGGAATCCTATGCATGAAATTGATGGGATCGCACCTAGCTTTGATTCTAAATTCTAAAAATGTAAGGGAAGAAATAAAGAGTTGCATGCCCTATAGCAACAGTCTTGAAATTTAAGCACCATGTTTTATTTTATTGGAAATGGCCCCTGACTCACCAACTGCTCTAAGGGAATCCTGAACTGTGTTTAGACAAGAATAAAAAAATCATCATTGTCGGTGTCTCGTAAGTGTGTGATGGAACTTCTTGAGCCACTGTCTTATCTCTGGACAAGTCAGACCCAATGTCAGAGAGCCCCTCCTGCTATTTGCACCCTTAAAACTTCCCTCTGTATGTGATTACAAGGTTAAATATATACCATCACCTGTGCAAATTACCAGATTTTAAAAATTGCTTCATAGGGAGAGGTAATAGGAAACAGATAAGACAGACTCAGAGATTACAACCACAATAGCTTTTTGAACGTTATTTAAGATTTTATGATTTTAGACATCCACAAGAATGTTACAAAAAAGCAACATACACAACAGTTGATGCTTCTAAAAGAAATAGTTCTCAGATACTCTCTTGAAAACATTTGTCTATAAAGCACTAAATTAAATCCCAGTCACAGTATGTGATATCCTCCGCTTTAGG
This sequence comes from Cuculus canorus, assembly GCF_017976375.1. Lineage (NCBI taxonomy): Eukaryota > Metazoa > Chordata > Aves > Cuculiformes > Cuculidae > Cuculus > Cuculus canorus. The sequence goes on from NC_071401.1 coordinate 90,745,681, forward strand.
AGAAAGAAAAAAATATCAGATAATAATGTATCTTGGATAATATTGCATTTTGCATCAGGATTTACAACAGCAAACAAGACATCCATTCATCTAGTTTGCTGAGCATTATGAACAGCTCCTTTCAAACATTCATACAAAACATCTTAACTTTGCTTCAGAGCTGTTACGGAAATGTTATTTACCTGTTTTTACTTACAAGCTGGAAAATGAGCAGGCTACAAAGGCAGCATCTTACATTAAGTCACTCCACACATAAATACCGAGCCACAGAAACACAAAGGAGATTTCCACACCCCCCCCTCCTTTTCCTTGACAGCATTTGTCAAATTCGTAAAGCTATAGGGGAGCTACAATTCTCAATCTGGAGATGAAGACAGGTTAATAAAAACACTGTATTTTATCATCAACTTCTCAAGAGTTGTGTTAAATTCCTGCAGAGTCACGAAGGCAAGAAATCTCCCTTTCTTTGCCCTGTTTTTGAAGAGCAGAGTTCCTGATCTTCTGTCAAACAGGTGGCTTCTTTGGAAGGTGGTATGATGTAAGCTGCCACATCCACTTTCTAGTGGGAGGGAGGACACTTGCTTACCTACCTTCTGAAACTATTAACATAAATAAAGGCATGCCTGCATTTGGAATACACACCAATGGACGCAGCCAAATCTGCTGGGGGTAGGCGAGGGAGGAGGAAAGGGCATGATTAAAAAAAAATTATCTACTAACAGAAGCACTGTGAAGGAGCCACTTCCTGGAGAAATTTAGTTATCCTATTATTTATTTCAACAGCTCTGCAGAAATTGTCAGTAAGTATAATATTAGAGCTCTATAGCTCTCTAATCTATATAAAAATATAATACAGTGGTACCTCTTCTAACTTTCTCTTCTTCTGCTCGTAGAAGTTAACCAGGTAAGCATGTTCATGCTAGCATGCAGAGAACTAGTTTTTCTTATACAGAAAATCTACAGAATATAAAACAAAATTACTTCTGAATTTCATGAAACAACTCAAAATACAGTTAAATTTATGTATACCAACACATGGTTTTCCATGTTTAGACTGAGTTGCTGACAGGTTTGTTATTTTAAATAAATAACAATTTAATTGAAGTTTCTATTACTCATGAGAAATTTTATGATTTCTACTGACACACTGCACAGAGATGGAAATTACTGTCTAATGGATAGCTGTGTCTACTTCTTATGAATTACCACTTAAGTTCCAGATGAATTCAAGCATTAAGCATTTCAGATAAAATGTAGGTTTTAAAATCAAGCGACCAAGGGGAGGAGAGAGCAAGAAACAAAAATGACTATAATTCAAGCAAGATGGAACGATACTATGCAAGGTCTGCAACTAAAGCATTTAGTAATTACCAGTTTTTAACACTTTCATAAAGAAAAAATATCTTTATGATAATAATGCCTTTCCTAGATTAGTTCACTTTAACTCCCCTCACCACTCAAAGTTAGTAGCATATATCTGAGATTGAAGAGCAAGTTGTTCATCAATATAGTGACAAAGAGTATCAGAAAAACTTCTTTTTCAAACACGTTCTAGTTTTAATAAGCACTTCTACACACGTATCATTTTTTTCTTATAGCTAGCAAAGACACTTGACTTTTGGAGGAAAAAATCCCAAAGAAAATAAAACCCAGTCTTGGGGGTTAGATCAGTTTCCCCTACTTTCTTGACCACCATCCATTGTCAAAAAACAACATGGATCATCACACAACACTCATCAGAACTTTAATGAGGTGTGGCAGGTATACCTACCCCAAGAAGGAGTAAGCCTGAGGCATGGTGCAGGCGAACTGTGACCCAGGTTACAGACTCTACCCTGGTGCTGCCTCAGAAACCACCCTGGCCACCATGCCCATACATGCCCATGAGCCCCAGTCCAACTTGGGTATAAATGGAGCCCTGCTCGACGTCATTGAGTCCTCCTGAAGCAGCAGGACTGTGACTAGCGGTCCTCCCTGTGATAAGGATACCTAGCACAGTCTTCTCCTTAATGCTGAGTGTCTTTACTTCACCAGGTGAGTATATACGCTACAGGATCCACCCCCTAAAACTCTAATAGATTCTGGTTACCCTTGTAGTAGTGCTTGTCCCCACACAGTGATTTTTTACTGGCTTGGAGCTGAGTGCAGACTAACTCCTGTGGCTGACCTACCTTGGAAATGTACAGACGCCTTGGTTTGAAATAAATTATTATCTGTTGTTGTTCCCCCTTTAACAGTCTGCTTTTTCTGAGTTCTGTGACATGATAGTAATACAGGGAACATGCAAATTGCAGATCATTTTATTATGAACTCCTGGTTTAGCGAGCTACTGCTAAAATACAAAAATGAAGCCTTGCAGGTTTTTTTGTTCCCAGTTTCAAGAACAACGTAATTTAGTAATTTAAGCTTTTCTGCTTTTACCTTGGAGTAAAAGAAGAAAAGACCAGTAAGAAAAAAGGTGCATTAAAAAACCTGTTAATGAATATGGAAAGTTAAACAAAGAGGCTACTTTCTCCCTGACTAACCTATTGTCAGGTTGTACTTGTTTACGCTGGTTTCCCTTACAGGCCCCATAGTACATATTTCAGGCAGCTTGACTAAAACCTGACAAGGTGACAATGATATCAGTGTTAGATTTATATTTTGTAAGACACCAAATGGCATCCTGTGGGTTCTTTTGATTAGCTGGTTAATTTTTTTCTTGCCTCTCAGTTTTTTCAGTATGTATAACTGCTGCATAGAGCCAAGACTGTTGTTTTGTCATGTTCCTCCTGGGCTACTGCAGAAGGATTTGCATTATACTTAGAGGCCTCTTCAGCCATTATAAGCATAATGTTGACTGCACATCTGAATTTTTTTTTAAACAGCAACATCAGTAGACGATCACGTGTGCATCCTCTGCTCCTTCACACTCCTGTGTGACAGTGTAAGTAGGTGCCTGCTACCCTCACTTTCCTAGCACCTCATAGCCTGCAGACGCAAAGAACTTCAAAAAGCAGAAATGAAAGATCAATTTGAACTCATTTACCCGACTGATCTCAAACACCATAGTTTTTCTAGAGACTGAAATAATGAATCTTGCTGTATGTGACTCGTGAGTATGTCTTGGACTAGAGAAGACCATAAGATTTCAACTGCATTCCAGCAGGGATTGCTATATTGCTCACTGAAATTTGCTTCTGCTTGAATTCAAGCAATACAGGCAGGATGAAGGGGAAAGGAATGGCGTTGATAGCATTAAAGGAGTAACTTGGGTGTTGTGACTTCAGATGCATGGAAGTTCAGCTTGACCTGCGACACAAAAGTAAAATATCAGTAAGCTTCTACCAGGTGTCCTGAATTGTTTTATAATTTACAAGTTACCTGCCTTGTACTGAGAAATCGTTTCAGCTCCTACTCTTTCCATTCATTTATACTCTGAATACTGTGAAGTGGAAACATAAGACCTCACAGTCAAAATCCTAAGACATAATCTGTACTGAAATACACACTGGCAGATCACCAATTAGTAAAGTTCTCAGCACCAAGTTAGGCACCTAAAGAAAAACAGCTGAGAAAACCTATGACTTAAAAGCCATGTAAAAGACAAACATTTGATTACAGCTCTGTTTTCACTAGTAATAAATTATCATGCATTCCCAGAAACCAAAGTAACTTGCTTTTTACATGGATTCAGAACTCAAAAATACCTTAATCACAAATGCCTGTTACTTGTACCAATACTCTAACCAGCTTGCTGCTGGCTATTTTATGAAGACAAGCAACCTTTGTAAAGTTAGGTGTTTTATCTGTTCCAACTGCATTTGCATCAGAAAGTATGGCTCTATGATAAAATTCTGACTCTAATAGGAGCAAGGCCATACTAATTTGAGCCTTCTTTTGCAGCATTCAGGACATTGGCTTGACCAGATCGCCAATGAGTACGCTGGGAAGCAGCACAGTCCTGCACGCTTCTGCCAGTGTCTCTGAATTGCACTGTAGACACCATCAGGACCAGAAAATATTTGAGAATCTATGTGGAAAGTATCACTGACATGCAAATGTTAGCTGTAGAGCCTATAGAGACAGAAACATGCTTCAATTTCACGAGTACATGATTTGATGGTGGCAATTAAAAATGAGGGAATAGAACCAGCAAGCAGCAGTACTGTGATTGAACATCCGTTGCACAGTTTGGCCTTTGACCTTATTAATCTAATCCCCAAAGGCAGTTAATAGCCACCTCTGTGAGAAGAGAAAATTGAACCAGCAGAGTGGAGTCCACGTGGTCACGAGGCTTCAACTAGACATTGGTGAAGTGATAGTGATGTTACAGAAGATTGCTATTGATACATTTACAGTAAAATGCGTATGAGCAGTGGGTGAACTGTGCCACCACACATATGCAGAAGGTCGATCTCCTCATATGCACAGCAAAGGGAAGATCTGCAAGGCCCTGCACCTGGGTCAGGGCAATCCACTGTTTCAATTCAGGCTGGGGCACAACATAATTGAGAGCAGCCCTGTGGAGAAGGACTTGGGGGTGCTGGTTGATGAGAAGCCCACTATGAGCAGGCAATGTGCACTCACAGCCCAGGCGGCCAACTGTATCCTGGGCTGCATCAAGAGAAGTGTGAGCAGCGGGTCGAATTAGGTGATTCTCCATCTCTACTCCGCTCACGTAAGACCCCACATGGAGTATTGTGCCCAGTTCTGGAATCCCCAACCTAAGAAGGGTATGGAGCTGTTGGAATGGGTCCAGAGAAGGCCATGAAGATGATCAGAGGGTCGGAGCACCTCTGCTATGAGGACAGGCTGAGAGAGTTGAGGTTGTTCAGCCTGGAGAAGGCTCCAGAGAGAACTTGGAGCAGCCTTCCAGTACCTGAAGGGGCTACAAGAAAGCTAGGGAGGGACTTTTTACAAGGGCAGGCAGTGACAGTACCAGTGGGAATAGCTTTAAATTGGAAGGGGGAAGATTTAGATTGAATATTAGGAAGAAATTCTTCATGCTGAGGGTGGTGAGGCACTGGCACAGGTTGCCCAGGGAAGCTGCGGCTGCCCCATCCCTGGAGGTGTTCAAGGCCAGGTTGGATGGGGCCTTGGGCAGCCTGATCTAGTGGGAAGTGTCTCTGCCCATGGCAGGGGGGTGGAACTATTTGGGCTTTAAGGTCCCTTCTAATCCAAAGCATTCTACGATTCTATGATATTCACATAGCTTGAATAATTCCATATCCTCCTTAGCTGTCTTATAGATTGAACAGTTAGAGAATTTCAGCAGTTGATCAAAGGCTGCCCTTTGAGTCTGCACAACAGTTGCACCCCAGTGTAGTGGCTATGGGTTTCAAAAACCCTGCCGAGAAAACCCTGGAGCTTCCTGGCCACGTGGGGAAACAGATGGGACTATAAGGAGAAAAGAGGACTCTCCAGCTCCTGGGCAAGCTGAAGAACCAGGGATGCCCCAGGGGCATTTACCCCACGAAGAAGACGGCGCCCAGCCCTGGCGCTATTGAGGAGGCGCCAGACACAGTCCGGCTCACACACGAGGCGGCCCCGCCCTTCGCCCTTCCCGCCACCGCCCTCGCGCCTTGCTCCCCACCCCTCCCCTCGGCGCCACGTGACGGCCACGTGGCGCGCGCCGGCTCCACCTGTCACTGGCCGCTCGGGAAGAGGGCTCGCCTCGCCCCACGCGGCCGGCGCGCGCGAGCAGGGAAATTCTCAGCGCCCCCAGCGGCTGCAGGCGATAAAAAGCGCGGAGCGGACCAGGACACTTCCGCCTCTCGTGAAGCCCAGCGGTACTAGCGGGGACTGCTTCAGCTCTGGCTGCCAACGAGAGCGGAGGCGCTGTCTCTGTCCTCCTTCTCCTTTTCTCCCATGCACGAAGCCCGACCCGGCACTGTCCTTGCGGCCCGGTTGTGCCAAGAGCCGCGCGCCCAAGCCAGGGCGACGCGCGGGTACCCGCCCACGAGGCCTTATCAGGTCTCGTTCCCCCGGCCAGGAGCCCCCGTTACGCAGCTCCGCCCGCGAGCGGAAGGGAGGGGAGAGCAGCCCACCCTCTTCCACTCCCACTTCACCCCCTCCCCCGCCCCGTGCCTCCTCCGGCGTTTAAAGGCGGATGTCAAACCTGCTGGCGCCGGGTCATCGCAGAGCTCATTTGATAGGCAGCTCGCCCGGCCCATCATAAGCAGGGAATCTCTTAGGCCCCGCCCCGCCCTCCTTTGATTGACAGCCACACCAACCTATCATAACCCGCGGATGAATGAAGCCCCGCCCCCTCGCTCTGACGCCATCCAATGGGATGAGGGGGCGGGCGCCGCCGGCCAACCCGGCCGAAGCGCGGCGGCGGCGGAACGCTATGACTGACGTAAGTCAACAAAGGTCACGTGCGGCGGCGCGGGGGCGGCGATTGGCTGCGCGGGCCCGGGCGGGGAGGAGGAGGCGGTGGGGGAGGAGGAGAGGGAGGAGGAGGAAGGGGTGTGGGGGGGTGTCACGGTGGCGGCGTGGGGGTTTGCCGTGTGACACAATTACAACAACTTTGGGCAGCTGCTGGGGAAGTTTGTACGGGCGACAAACACACCCCTGCGTGACTCGGCGGAGCGGGTGCGCTTCTGCCACCCTGGCTTCGCACTCCCTTCGCTCAGGCGGCGATGTAAACATCGCTCCGCCGCCATCCGCTGCTGCCTCCTCCTCCCTTGAGTCTCCAGCGCTGGGGCTCCTTTCCTTCTCCCCTGCGTCTCCAGCACTGGGGCTCCCTGCCTTCTCCCTCGAATCTCCAGCACCCGGCCTCTTTCCCTTTTCCTCTTTCCCCGAGTCTCCAGCACTGAGGCTTCTTCCTTTCCCCTCCTGAGCCTCCAGCGGTGAGGTTCCCTCTCTCCTCCCGAATCTCCAGCACTGGGACTCCTTCCCTTCCCCTCTTCCCCGGAGTCTCCAGCAGTTCTCCTCCCTAATCTCCAGCACCGGGTTTCCTTCCCTCCTCCCCCCGCGCCAAGCCTCCAGCACTGGGGCTCCCTCCCTCCCCCGTCCGTCCCTCCCTCCCTCCTCCTCCTCCGAGCAGCGGGGCTTCCCCCGCCTCCCTCCCTCTCCCCTCCCTCCCTCCCTCCCCCTCCCTGCCGGCTGTTGTTGTTGTAATAAAAGTTGTGGTGTGTGTGCGCGCCGGGCACCCCGCCCCGCCCGGCGCTGGGGGGTGTTGGGGGCGCGCACGGGGGGGGGGGGGGTGTTGCGATCGCGAGTTTTAATTACGCTGCGTTTCCATGAAATCGTGCGGAGTGTCGCTCGCCGCCGCCGCCTCTGCCGCTCCTTTCGGTGATGAGGAAAAGAAAATGGCGGCGGGGAAAGCGAGCGGCCAGAGCGAGGAGGACTTCGCCAGCTTGACAGCCGAAGAGAGAGAAGCCCTCTCCGGCCTCGACAGGTACCGCCGCCCCCGCTCCGCGCCCCGGGCCGCGCTCCCGCCGCGCCCCCCGCCTCCCGAGCCCCGTGTGCGGGGCCGGCCCGCCGGGAGCGAGCCCGCCCGAGCGGGGCCCGCTCTTAACACCGCGCTCTCTCCTCTCTCCCCTCCGCAGCCGGCTCTTTGGATTTCTGAGGCTTCATGAAGATGGCGCCAGAACGAAGGCCTTGCTGTTAAAGGTAAGCTCCGGGGGTAGCGGGGTGTGTGTGTGTTGGGGGGGGGCATCCCTGCCGCCCCCTCCCCGCCGTCCCGCACGCACTGCTCGCGGTTCGGGTCGGAAGGGACCGTGAAAGCCCATCCAGTGCCAATCCCCCCCGCTCTTCGCTACGGGCAGGGACGCTTCCCGCTACACCGGGGCTGCTCGAGGCCCCATCCAGCCTGGGGCTGGGAGGGGGCACGCTGGGTGCCACATCCGCACCCCCCGCCCCCCCAATCCATCCCCGCACAAGGCGAAGGGCTCGGACACTTCGGCCGCGGGATCGGACCCTCCGGGGCCGAGAGCTGGGGGGGGAAGCGGGGGCAACGGCGAGGGCAGTTGCGAGGGGGGGGGGGGGGGCGCGCGCGCGGGGGGGGGGGGGGGGGTAAAGGAGGAGGCGGCGGGGTGGGGTGGGGGGAGGGCGCGCGCGCGCGGCGCCGCCGCTGCTGCTGACGTTGGCCTCGCCCCGGACCCCTCCCTCGTGATTTTGGCCCCGCGCGCGCGGCAGGGGCCAGGGCGGCGCGCGCCCTGCCCGGAGGCATGAGCGGGCGGCGGGGCTGAACCGGAGCGGAGGGGGGACGGACGGGGACACGGGACACACACACGGGGACTCCGAGCGGCTCCCGCAGCCCCGGAGACTTGTTTACTACGCCGGCCCCGCTGAGCGGCCCCGTCCCTCCTCCCTTCCCTCCCCTCCCGGCGCTACCCAGCTCGCCAGGGAGCGCGGCGGCCCGCCCGGCCTCCCCAGAGAGGTGTTTGTTGCCGTGAAAAGTTGTTGGCCCTGTCATTTAGTTAAGTAATGGCTGCTCCTGTCGGCCCAAGATGGCCGGACAGGGAGGAGAAAGGGAAGGGGGGGAGGTAAACACGAAACAAACACCAGTAGCGCAGGAGCCCCCGGGCAGCGCGGGGAAAAGTCGCCCCGCGCGTTCCAAGTTCTTCCTGGGCGCTTTCGGGGCCATCGCGGCGCCCTTATCAACCTGTAGCACGTTGTGCCGCCCGCCCCGGAGCGGCTGACAAAGGCTGAGCGGGCCGGGTGCCCGCCGGCCGCGCTACGAGCCTCGGCTCGGGGGATGCGTCCCCGCAGCGGGATGAGTCGAGCTGGTGTTAAAAAATAGACACGGGGCGAGCGAGGGGACCGTGCGCTTCTCACTCCCGCTTCCCGGCGTGTTCCCGTCAGTAGCGTTGCGTTTGACACTTCGTTCATCCTATTGTTGTGCCCGTGCTGGAGGCTGACGTTTTCGCGTGGAGAATTTCTTTCTGTCGCCGGTCTCGGGAGATCTGGAAGACCTAACTCTAAAGCGTGTTGAATTCGGTGGCCCAGGCCCTTTCTTTCGTTTGGATGTTTATTTCTGGCAAGATTGGAAAAGCTCAATGTCAGGACGCAGGGGAAGGGGGAGGAAGGATGGAAAGAAAAGCAAGTACACTTTTCTTTGTGCTTGTGTTTAAAAACATCTCGCGGTTTGCTTTTGATTTTCAGGGTTATTTATAAAGGTACTTCTTCCAATAAATCAAAAAGGTAGGGGAGGGACATGCCAGGCTGGTTAAATAATGTACGTTAACTGTTAGTGGACCAGAATTAATGTCTGCTCTGTGAATGTTGTTGAGGCCGTCGACAATATTGAAGAGAATCATATTTAGGACAGAGCTTAAGGATGCTGGATAGAAAATAAAAGCATCATATGTGGTTAGATCATCTGTCACGTAACATCACTAGGTTAAGTTTTATTTTGCATACTGCAAAATTAAGTAATGCTGACAGCAATTCACCATACTGTTTGAGCTTTGAGCCCTTTCGTGCGTATAGGGCATTTTCTTTTTTATGCTAGTCGATTAAATTTTTAGTATATACAGTCTGAGATGGCTGAAGTCACAGGGCATTTTGATAGCTTTGGGGTATATTTCTAGAAATATCCTTGTTTGTTCTCCTGCTGTATCAATCCATGAATCTATGCAGCAAATACTAAAAAAAAAAGTAAATAAAACACCAACCAAATATTCTGCTATTTCACCTCAGTTTTCTGACAGTGTTTTGGACATTCATGAACTGCACACTGACCCATGAAGCATATTCTTAGTAAAACTTGTCTGTGAGAAAAGTAGATTGTTAAGGAAGTAGAAAAATTAAAATGTGACTGTTCAGTACAGAGATGTTTGAGAGGGATGTGTTGTCTTGAACCTGGTTCAGTTTTCTTTGTGCTTTTTACTTTCAGGGAATTTGCTTATGCTTTAATTACTGTGATTGATATGTAAGAATTTGTTATTTTTAGTATGTTTGTGACTTAATTCCTTTTCTCTGTGTGTAGCTTCATACAGTCTGTGCTCTACAAAAAGGTTTAGAGTAATTAATGTAGCAGATAGTTTTAATTCCATGTAACAGTTATTTTTGCTGTAGAAAGTGTGGCCCTGTAGATGTGCATTTAAGTAGTAGGCTTTACAATGATAGTAACAAAGTCTTTCCTTTTGTGCATGGAGCAACAACAGCTAACAAAGACCGAGACTCCATAATTATGAAATCCTAATAGAGTGATTTCAGAATCTACAAGCCAGTGTGTTATAAAGTAATGTGAGATTTATGTGGAAGTACAGCAGGTAAGGAGAACCATTGAGTCATGTTTCCAGAGGAATCCTTCACAAAGGGGAAAATTTATCGGTACCTCCCTTGTTGTGAGAATAGTACACCGGCTATTGAACCTTTTAAAAAGACAGGCATGTAGCCGAGTCTTTTCTGTCAGTGCCTGGCAGTGTTCCCTCCTTAGCTGTGGTTCAGGTGGTAGGAATAGTTGTCTGAGGATACTGACTTGGGGGACTGTGAGGTCCTGGCTTGCAAGTGTTGAAGAAACTGCGCTGTTTTCCACACAGGCACTTGTGCAGCAGCAGGATTTTGCTGTAGACTTAAATTTGCTGTTTCAATATTAGGAGGTGCTGCTCTTGATTTACTGGAGCTCTCTTGGCAGGAGGCAATGCATTGGCTCAAACAACTCGCAGGCTGACCAAGAGATTTCATGAAGCCTTTGCAGTGGGAACTCTTGCGTGATGAAGGCACACCTTGACAGTGTTTAATACGAAGAAATCTGGGATCTTTTTCAGTGATGGAGGAAGATTTGTGTCTGAAGTTTCAACATAGTTGTGGGGTTTGTGCTCCAGGTCTGCAATCCTCCGTAGTTTCGCTTTGTAGGGTTTATAGCTGTAGTATTGTGAACTAAACTTGAGTCCCACTGCTGGGTGTAGCAAATGAAAAGCACAGATAAGACACTGGATCTATACAGTTTTACGAGTTATGAAAGTTACATACTAAAGGCCAGGGGTATTGTATTGTTGCCTGATGTATTTGATATGTGATAAGCTAGAAGAAATCAAACTTTACTGTAACCGTGTACATGCTGTTAGTGTGTGTGACAGAGGAATAAAATTTTCTGTTGTCAAAAATTTTGGTTTTTTTTTTTTTGATGAAAAGGAGCTTGGAAATCATAGATTGCAGCTAGTGTGGTTTTTAGGGCAGAGGAGGGGGAAATTGAAAGAAGGGGTCACTGTTCAAACTGGTTCAAAAGCTGAAAATCCAGTGTAGCTAGTCTTGTATAAGAGAAAGTGCTTACTGATAGGCTTCTGTAGTTGTGAAGAACATTGATGTGAAGGAGGAAAAAAACCCACAAACCCGAAACAAACCTCAAGTCGCTGCTGTTACACCTCTTTCCTGGGAAAACCCTCTCACAGGAGGTGAAGCTTAAAGATTACTTCGGGGGTGGGGAGGCGGGGGGGGGATTGGGGATGAGGACATCCCTTGTATTGGAAGTGAACTGCAAAGCCTTCCCTCCTTCCCTCCTTCCCTCCTTCCCTCCTTCCCTCCTTCCCTCCTTCCCTCCTTCCCTCCTTCCCTCCTTCCCTCCTTCCCTCCTTCCCTCCTTCCCTCCTTCCCTCCTTCCCTCCTTCCCTCCTTCCCTCCTTCCCTCCTTCCCTTTGTTTCAGTGGGGGACCTTCATTTCATAAGCTATGTAATTATTCGGCTTCTGTACAGATTTACATTGATGTAGCTGGTCTAATGTATTTGGTGTAAGATGTTTGTTAATTTCTACTCAATGAGTTTAATCAGTTTGTCATATCCTGTAGACAAAATTTGAAGCATTTTTCCATTTAGAACTATTGATGTTGAAGTCAGTTTAAAGAGATGAAGTAGTTCCATGCAGTACACCAGGTTTTTGTCTCCGTGTTACCTCTTGTGGTTTTCCAGCCCTTTTGTTTTCCAGCTGATTTAAAAAATGATATTTCCTTTGTGTGAAGGCCATGTGTGTTGATAAAATTAACAAGGTGATTCTTTGCTTTTATTAAGCATACAAACTAGAACACAGTGACAGTATTCTTTCATCTTTCTTATAACTGTAGGTGTTGCTTGTTTAAAAATAGCTCCTGACAGTGTGAATTAATATATATTGTCTGCGTCCCTTTAGTATTGACATTAATGTTAATTTTCTACTAATCTACAATTAAATATCCTCAGTTTTAATTATAACAGACTGCTTGAAAAATACTTATGTAGGAAAATATTTTAGCAGCATAGTGTAGGTGTATTAAAGTTTTTCTCTTAATAACTTTGGAGATATTTCAGCTTAATTTATTTTCATCAAAATAAAGAAACATTGCTTTAAAAGAATTACAGTGCTTGCCTTATGGAATGGCAGTGCTGGGAACTGAGAAACTGGGAATTGGCACCATGAGACATTTGTAAAGCATTTCAGGAAATGGGCAGCATCTCCAGTTTCTGTAAATTTATATGAGCTGTTCTTCATGTTTATTTAAATGCATTCTGCATTTCTTATTATTTGTTTATTATCTGGCATATTTTCTGTTTATGTGGAACAAGTTGGAATTGGTTAAAATTTTGTAAATTGTGTTACGGGGAAACGTTCTAGCTTTTTTTTGAAAGTGTCTGAAAGTGGAGAACATTGAAATAAAAGTGTTAAGTGTGTTTATTGGATAAATTTGGACTGATGTAGCCTTTTTCAAGATCAGTATTTTTCTGTATGCAATTCAGGTTTTGTTAAAAGGGTTGGGTTTTTTAGGATCAAGTTAAGATGTAATGGATGACACATTCTGTAGTTCATGATTGTATCATGTTTATACTTTTTTTTCTGTCCTGGTACTTAAAAACTTAGTTATAGATTTGTGATGATTGTCCTTCGCCTGGTATTAAAACCAACTTTTTTATCACATGGGCATGACGTGGTACTTTTTGTTTAGGTGTGAGATATTTGGCATGTTTTGATACTTTCAAAGCTAGTGTTCAAGGCCTGTTTCTTTAAAATAGTACATTTTATTTCTGAAAACACATTCTTGAATATTTTGTATGTTTCTGAAGGTTAAAGTGCTGTGTTGTAAGGTAAGAAAATTGAAATCAGAAATCTTACAGTTGTCATTTTAATATGTTGGTGAAAAGGCAAGGATGAACCTCATCTATACAAACAATGTGCTTTTGTAGAAGTGTAGTTAAGATTGCAGGACAGCTGGCATATTCATATTTGCATTGCAGAAAGCTTTGTTTGGCATTAGCAGAGTATTAGGGAATACAGTAAGATTTTTCTTTGTTATAGTAGTTTTTTGTCTTTTTTGTGGAACAAATGTTATGTGTTGTAGCTTTTAAGTACTGGTCTACTGACTCAGGAGTCTGAAGTGGTCTTCAAGTGATATGTTTGCATAGACTTAAGATAATTTGTGCCCTACTGACTTAATCGAACAGACAAGGCAGGCAGTAATTTGGGATGAAGGAGGAATCTTATTGTATTTTAGCTGCTGAGAAATACAGGTTCGGATAAATCTTTAAGTTCTTGTAAGTGTGAAAAAAACACGTGCAAGGGTGGGACACAATTTTTTTCCTTCAGTTACACTCTGGTAATTTATCTTCTGTTAATCTGTTTGTGGATCACAGTACTTGTGGACTCTAGCTTTCAAATTTCTACACAGCTGACCTCTGGTACTGTACATGAAGGAGAAATAAACAATCTGAAGCTTTTCTCTGTAACTAGTATTCACATGTGCTCTCTGCTGGTGTAAAGGATGGTGCTCTGCCTCTTGCCAGCCTTTATGGCTTTTCGCTGTAGTGGGTTGAGTGGACTTGGTAATTATAGAGGTAAGATTTGTCTGCCAGTGCTGATACCATCTGAAGTGTTGAAAGCATTATCTAAAAGCTATGCCATATGTTTGTTATGCCATTTTAGAGAAGAGTAGATATTTTATACTTGGATAACGGTGCATGTAGAACCATTTGCTTTCATTACTTTAGTAAGATGATACAAAGTTAATGAGAGTGATGGAAAATATTTGTGGCTATAAAGTGATTTTGTACTGATCAAGATTTGTCACAAAACTTCCCAGTGCCACAATAATATGCTGTAGCCTACTGTTGCTCTTTGTCCCACTGAGGATTAGGCAAACTTATGTTCTGTGGAGAAGTTGAGCTTTGGTTTCCAGCTTTAAATGTTCATAAGTTAAACTTCAGGTTTATCTCTTTTTTTAGTGAGCAAATATTGCTCTGTTTGGCCCTCAGCTGATACAATTTTTGAGTAATGGAAGGGATTCTTCCAGCAGACTGGAAAGGAAGTGTGTGTATTTGTAGTCTTAAAAATGCTAAAATAGTTGTGCAAAAGCTAGTTACTGCTGGAAAGAGCTTAGGCCAGCTTCTGCAGAAATTAAGGCTGCGAGTCTGAGGTGAGCAAATATCTGAGCTAGGTGGATGGTTTTAGTAGTAGTTCAGATAATTCCAGAAGCTAATCCATTGTCGTGCTCTTTCAGAATGCATGTAGGGATATGTATGCAACTTCAGTCCTCTAGTTTCACAGCTATCTTGTGTCTTATACGTACAACTCATGTAAGTTACTACTTGTTTTAATCTCACTTCTTGGCAAGGTTCTGCAGCTGTGGCACTTGAAGTATAACATTTGAATAGTATGTCTTGACAATTAAAAATGGAAGTGGTGGTCCTTAAACTTCAGGTCTCATCATAGACACCAGTTGATTGTTTTTGTTACAAATGTTAACAATGTTAATCTTGTTCATTAGCAGAATACTATTTTGCAGTTAAAAACACAAATTTGAAGGATGTAGTTCTGTATGGAGCTGTGCAGAAGGCTGCTAGGATTTGTGTAGGTGTACCTGAAAAGATAATTTGATACTTTACAGAACATTTTTGTTAGGAGGAAAGAGAGCAACTGTGTTTGTCTAATCTTAGTTTCTTGGACCAGAGAAGCTCTGTAAAATAAGATAATTAAATATCATGATATCGTGTGATTTACAGATAGGCACATTGAAGAAATAGCTATAGTAGTTATAATTTGTCTTGTGGAAAGGCTGTTTTCGAGGCAGGCCTGTTTCAAGACTAGTCTGTTCAAATCTTGCTTTCAAGACTAGTTCTATTGATACTGACAAAAGTAGGATGTGCCATTTGATAGTTTGCTTGTGAACCCAGTAAGGTTTGTTGAATGGTACATTTTTAAAATGAGCCTCTGTTTGTCAACATGTTGCAGTGTATCAGGTATTATTCTTGATACTGAATACTATTCTTTGTACCTAAAGAATGACAGCAAAGTATTCTTTATGTAAATAAAATACTGAGTTAATGAACAGAAAGCCCTTTAAGTGGCCTTGGGAGCTGAACATTATTCTTTCTCAGCTACTTTCACTTTAAGAGTGTGAGGGGATGCATGGTTTACCATCAGAGCTGTTTTGACAAAATAGCTTCCCCTATGGTTCTTGCATTGACTATGTAGCATTCACAGAAGGAGCTTGTTTAATTAAGATGTAGAATTAAGAACTCATTTATAGTTTTGTAAAGGGAGTAACTAGAAGTGTGTTATGAATTACAACCAGAATGCTATATGTCTACATATGAATTTCCTTTGTGGTAAGTTGTTAAATTAATTGTTGTTTGTTAAAATGGCTTAAAGTCATTTCCTTTTTGCACAGTGGTGTTTTGAGGATTATGATTCACTTCTCATTATAGATTGGTTATTAAAGCCTAAAGCAGATTGAATTGTGAATGTGCTTTTGATTAAATTTCTGCTTGCATTTTGAGAATTTAAAAATTTTGAACAGTTTCAGGATATCATTTTAAGCATTAGTCCATAGATCCAGCGCAGTGGCTTTTAAAGTAGAGGCAGTAGGTCTCTTTTTTTTTTTTTTTTGTAGAGAATGCTGGAATAGATTAAAAAATGGACTGTAGAGGAAAACTGAAGTTACTGTTACGAAGCTGTTTTATGTCATTGTGGACATGGCTCTGGGTGGAGGAAAGATGTTGAAGGACCTAGGTTGAGTACTTCATGAATTATGTTTGGACCTGTGCCTACTGAAAATCAGGCCTCTGTTTGGTCAGGGGGAAGAGGAGAAAGGAAACAGTCTTCTGGGAAGGTTTTTCAGAATTGTAATAAAAGGAAGAGATTTTCAGTTAAAGGAAGTGGAGGAAGGTTGAAGAAGGATACTTCTTCATTAAATGTGAGGAAGAGTGGGAAGCCAAAGAACTGAGTGACACTGATGCAGACAAAACGGGGGCAGGGAGAGTAGCAGCTTCTTTCCAGCACCTACCGAAGTCTTGTTGCTGGATACTATCTAACTGTGGTGCTAGTCCCTGCCTCAAATGCTTTTAAGAACAAGGTAAATAGGAATTGAGGAGGCTTTGTGGAGGATGTGGACAAGCTTAGTAAGAGTTGTCTGAAAGAGCTTATTAAGACTTATAAGTTCTGAATAGAGTAGTGCCTGTGCATTTTTGAATGTTAATAAAATTAAGGCATGGTTGTGGAAGCTGCTGCTTTAATTAGGACCAGTGGCTGCATTATCTATAGTTGTATCTTCAACTACTGCTTCCCTTTTCCTTCTTTACCCTTCTTGCCTCCCTCCCAGAAGGGGAGGGGTAAAGAAATTTACTGCTTCTGCTCCTCCCTCAAGGTGAAAATGAAGGCCAAGAACTGTCACGTGTGTTCTCATGTCATATTTTGTTGTCTTTAGATTTGAAGGATGTAGAAAGCTGAGAAGGTATGGAAGATGTAGGTGGATATACTGAAAGGCAAAGAAATAGTTTAAAGCATGGAATTGAAAGCCTGTGTGACAGAGAATGATGCTGATGTAGAGAATGTGATGGTATAGTTTAATGCAACGAAGTGTAGAAAGAGTCTGAGATAAAGTGGAAGGATAAGAAAAATGGAGAACATCCATTATGTAACATCATAAAGCATGTCATAAGCAATCTCTGTTAGGAAGGAAAAAGTGGAATTATATTGGGAAGAATAAAGAAAGAAAAAAATGGAGTACATTGGTTGATAAACTTTAATGGACCTTCTGGGCATGTTACAAATATAGTAAATAAAGGTAGATGATGCACACCATGGTTCTTAAAACTTTGTGTTCTTAGTCTCTGGTGTGGTGCACAGAAACATGTTATTTTCTGACTGTTTTCAGCCTCTCCTGAATTTTAATGGTTGGAAGGGCAGAGCCTTTACGTCTGATTTCATTAATGCCTGAACGTTATAAATTTTCTAAGATGGGAGACTACACAGCTCATTAAGGACTATCCAACTTCAAGTCTTACCTGTTAAAAAGATCAGCATATTAGTTTTAAGGGTCTTGTTTGCTTCTTAAACGTTTTTTTTTGCTTATTTTTAAAAAGAAATGAGTGTTTATTCCTTTCTGAATTCAAAGGAAAGGGTGACTATAGCTTTTACTACTTACAATTCTAGAAAAGGAATCCCTAGTTAGAAACCGTTCAGCTACTTTTGAATCAGAACAGTACACAACCTTCTACTCCTTAAGAGGTGGGGAAATGAAATGTTGTGCATGAAAACAAAACTTCAAGCATTAGGCAGTGTAAGAGATACATGTCTGAGTCAACCTCTTCTGGTATCTATGAAAATCCTCGAATATACCTTTAGCATAGGAGTGCGTGTTATTTAATTCACAAATTATGAAAGCCCTCCACTACAAGAACTTAACTGTGGTCACTATGTGGAGGAAATTAATTGTTGAAATGGCTCTAATGCCTCTTCTAATTATATGTGGGGAGGATTTAGAGATGTTTATGCTTATAGCAGAGTTAATTCCTATTGCCTGTGTTAGATGAGATCACAAAGACCATCGGGGCCATGTTAAGTAATGAGCAGAATAAGGTGTCATTTTCAACCTGAAAAGGGCTCTGACTTACAAGTTTGTATGTTAAATATATTTGATTTGTCCGTTTTCTGAGATTAGTTATGCATTGCCCATCTTCACTGTCTTGCTGGGAATCTTTTCTATGTGTAGTCTCAATATAAGACATTTTAGAAAGTTTATTTCATATAAATAATTCAAAAGACGTATCAGTGGTTGAAAGGGATCTGGGAAGGTGAGGCTTTTTAAGAAAAAAAATTGGAAAACATGGCAAGAAACTATTGTAGTATAGAAATCTGCTGTAGGGGAGGTGAATGTACTTGGGAGAGTTGGCCAAATTTTGGAAGGTTGTGTAAGGATTCCCAAGATAATTGTGCACCATAGGGATATAATTGTTGTGTAGGACTGTGATGCCTAATCTTGAATATTGTTTTCAGTTAATCGGGGAATGTAGAAGTTTTCCAAACTGTATGAGGAAAAAGCTGGAATTGGAATATCACAATCTGTTTATTCCCTGTCAGTAACAGTGCTGACATCTTAAATTGTTTTTCTTTTTTTTATTTTTTTTTATTTATTAGTTGAGTTTCTTCCCCTGTGGCAGCTTGTTTCTTGCTGTTGGATGGTAGGATGTTTTCCTGTAATGCCAGTTGCAAACTTCAAGCTTGGTTGTGTCATGGCCAAAAATCTGAGAACAGTGATGACTCCATTATATCCAGTGAGAAAGGAATCTTTTGTACTACTTAGTTTTAATTGCTAATTAAGCTAAGTCCTTGGTAGTGTGAAAGAATGGAGTAGTTTATGCCCTCCACTTTAGACCAGTATTTTGCTGCTCAGTTGCAGAGAGTGATGGAAGAGGTGATTTTTGTTATGATTTCTAGATGAAAGTGAAAATGGGCAAGAGTGCTTATTTTGCACAAAAAGCTCTCTGAATTCAGGGAGCACAGGGCACCTGTGGAGCTGAAGAGTAGTTTAGGACTACTGTGCTGCTTGAGAAGGCCTAACAACACCACCTGACCCCTCCACAAAGTTCTCCATGGGTTTTGCCTGACTGTGCTGCTTCAGTTTTTATATTTAGTGATCAAAGATATTTTAGATTGTCCAGACAAGTGGCAGGGATCTTCTAGAGAATGCTTGTTGATATTTGGATATTATTTTAATTCTTGTTTGTTTTTTTTTTTTAAGCAATGAGATAAGAGTGAAGCTTCCTGAATAGTGAAGCACTGTTTCCAGCGTGTTAGAACTCATTTTAAAGGTTTTTCAGTGCGGATAGGCAGGAATTTCCTAACACCATGAAACTGTGCCTCAAGAGGAGTGGGTGAATGGATATGCAGATTTACCGATTGAAACAGGAAAACAAATTCAAACTACAGGTCATTTCACAACTTTCTCCTCAGGGCTTTCTCACTTCCACAGTCAGAACTCAAATATAGAACAAACAATTGAAAGCAATTCATTAATGACTAGCTTAAGGTCTGTCAGACTTCAGACAGCTGGAAAGGAGAAGTAACACACTTCTGATGCAATGACTTAATTTGCATGATTTTTTTGTAGTATTTGAGAACCTTTCCAGGTTTTTGTCATGCCATTGCTAAAATTGATTTAACCTGTATGTTCTCATGAAATTTGCATAGCACCTTGTTTGCCAGCGAGTACCTTTTTCTAAATAAAAAAATCAGTTACTGAAGGCTAGGATTTATATTGGTACCTGGGTTTAAGGATGAGTGTACTGTCAAATTCAAATGACCTCTTTGTGTTTATGTTCACACTTGGATCTCATTTAGACAGTAGTGTCTGCTGCTCTAGCTGTTCTGGCTTTTCTTCTACCTTGGCAATCCCTAGGTGGTGTATGCTGACAGAGGTTATTCTGTTACCACCATTGCACTGTTCTGTGCAATGTCAGGATCAAAACGTGTTCGAACTCTTTCCTGTTACTCAGTTGGATTAGGTTTGAACCAAGGTGTATGATTTTTTTTCTTCTTACCCTAGTGTATAAGCAGACAGAACATGGTAGAGCTGATTTTTGTAGAACAGCAGTGTGGTCTGTAGCTTGACCTTCATGTGCTGTTGTGATGCTGTTTGTATTAATTTCAGTTTTTGGTTTCTTTCATGTTTTCTAAGGAATGAAAAATTCTGATCAGTCTTAAATCTCATTGTAAGTAGTGTAATTTAGGGCCCAGGTCAATGTGATCTTGCTATTTGTTATCTCAAATGATGAGAAAAACTATGTAATGTTGTACTGTACCGTGGCTGCACAGAATTAAACTTGTGTTAGGATGAAATATTCTTTAGATGAAAACTATTCTCAAGTGATAGCTTTTAAGAAAAGAAACATTTTTCAGAGCTATTGCTTTTTGTCTTTATTAAAGGTGTATCACAAGTTACATAAGTTCTTTACTCTGTTGCAGCTGCTGTATCAACTTACATTTTAATTATAAGCTGCTATGTTTTTTTCCTTGTTTTTTAACTTTCTTTGGACAAAACATTGGAAAATCTACTTTGTGTATTAAACTTGCAGTGTAGCAGAAATGACTAGTGTTACTTAGATGGCAGGTAGAACATTATTAAACAACAGATGATGCAACATTTATGTAACTTAATATTGCTCGTCAAATTGGTAATTCATTTAAGTAGAATAAATTCGCATTTTGATTAGAAATTAAAGAGCAGACACTAAATGAGTAGGACAGGTACCATGATACTGCCTCTCCTTCCACAGTCAGATAACAAAGTAAAATAAGCTGCTACGCCTGAGTAATTTTGGCTCTTAGTATAGAAATTAGTTGCATTACTCCTTGGAATGCACATTAAAAATGTAGTGTTGGGTTTTCTTCCTTCACATGGATAAAAATCTTGGCATATAGTTATTCCTCTGGTTGGACCTCTTGCTTTGTATGTAGAACTTAAAGGAATGTTCCCATAGCTGTGGAGAAGGGGTACCCCTTGGGACACATTACAGCAGAGCACTTGCTCAGGTGATTGAGCTGAAATGAGAGGTGAAGTTTCCATTGCTGAGTGGCATGTGCTGCAGAGAAGTGCCAATGAAGTTGTGCTTACATGTCTGCATGAAGCTGTAGATCTGTGCAAGTTGTTTTTTCTTTGCCTGCTTAGAAAAACTAGAGCTTAAAGCTCCTGTGTAATGTTGGCTTCCCAAACTCTCCAGCAAGTTAACAGATTCTTCTTTTTGTGTCCCCTGTCGTTGCTCCCCTGGCAGCATTTCCAATTCTCCTTATCTTAAATGCATGCACTGAGCCCCCTGTCATCTAAATGTTATGATGTGTGAGATGCTGGTCGTAAGTTTGCATTTAGTGATATGAAAGTATGTGGGTGCGAGGGAGGCACATACACTAATTTTAGAAGAATTAGTTTCAAGTCAATTTTATTTTTAGTATTACTAATTCTCCACCTTTTCCTTAAGTCTGCTGTTACGCTTTTCAACTATTACACAAATTAGTGTGACCCTCCCCCGTAATTAATTGTGGTAATAGCACTTTTTAATATGCAGTATATTTTGGAATGTACATCAACGGCTTTCTTAGATGTCATCATGCAAGTATTTAGTGTTTTATTTCTGTGTGTGTAGCCTGCATTATCTTTGGGGAAATAGTTGCGTTCTGTGTTCTAAGTGAATGAAATGTTGAGATCTGTTATTAATGTATCTGAACCACTACAAAAGCTTTGTAGATATAGTTACCCAGAACTTTTTCCAGTGAGCTGAATTAAACTGTCCTGTGAGACTTTGCAATACATAACAGGTGTAGGCTTTGGAAGCAGTTTCGTATTTACTTTCTGGAAGGAAAAATAACTAAAAGTACATGATTGGAATGGGAGGAGGAAAGAAAGGGGAGATGCATAATGGTAGACTATGGGTAGTGGGCGATTTCGAACGCAGTAAGAGTAAGTGGCCAAGTAGTGTTTCTGGAGATGTTGCAACAAGGTAGAGAAGACAGGTAGGCAGTGGGGTCTGAGGTAGCATGTAGTTTGGACCGTATAATTGAATCAGGAAGTGACATGCTTATCTTCTCTCACAAGTTTAAAACTACTATAACCAGTGGAAGGAGGAATCTCCCAAGATTTTGGGAAGTAGCCCACATTCAGGTCATAAACGACCCTATTAATTGTGCACTCTAAATATAGGCCTCTGAAATACATAATTTTTTGCTTCTGTCGGTCTAGATGGTAGGTGGAGGAAAGGAGGTCATGGGCTGGAGAAGGCTTACAATGCTACAATTGGGTTAAAAAGTGCATCTTACAGTAGCAGTTTCTTGGTTTTGAAGTGTCACTAAATTGCAAATTGCTCTTAGAGCAGAGTGGTATGTGCTTTTTGCCTCACCTGCAAACGTCTGTCAGATACAAACTGACCAGTTAGTTGCCTCTGGAGTAGGTGAGTGCCAGTAGTTGTAAGTGAATCCTGGATATGAATGAGATACCAGCTCACCTTTGTGGGGGGAGTTTTGAGTGCACAACTGGTACAGCAAAGTTTTCAGGAGGAGAGAGGGATATTTGAGAATCGCACAGTATCTTTTAGCTCTCAAGAGCTTTGCCATATGCAGTCCTCCTGGAATACAACTACTCAGATTGTTGTAGTAAGAGAGGATTATTTCATTTGTCCTTCCCTTCCACTGCAAATTCAATATTTGCAGCACAAAATTGCAGTTTATGCAGTGAACTTCTTTTCTGTGGTATCTTATGTCCTTCCAGGCTCGTCTAGGAAGGCCAGGGAATGAAAGCGTTGTGCCTGTGGGCATAACTCTTAACTTCCATGAGTGATGCTCCCTCTTTTCGGGTCTGTAATGGGCTTATGCTTGTTTGCCACTGTCTGCAACTGAAGTAGAGTGGCCCGTGGCATTCCTGTGGCTCAGTTCTTAGTCTGCTTCCCAGGAAGACTCAGCTCTGCTTTTTTTCTGAAGTTGTTTCCATCCCCCCACCCCCCCATACACAATGATCTACTTTTGTACACCAGCTTTGAGATTTGCCATCTTTGTCATGCAACTGCTTAGTCTCTGAGCCTGCCTCCCATCTATGCAAGACAGTGCTACATAAATCATAATGGTTTTCTTGAAGCATGGAAGTTTTCTTTCATTTGATCATGTTAGCAGTTAGGCTGATGACATTTCTCAAGGCAAAGTCTGCATTACATCATTACTAACGTAACGATTCATACCTTTTTGCTCAGTACCTTGACTACAGAGTACAGCCACCCCTTATGCAGCTAGAGTACTAACAGCTGCATCCCAGTGACTGTTGTTAGATGCTTGTGGACAGAGCTGTGGTTACATGTATTTCCTGTTTTCAGGACATTAGTTAATTGCTCTAAGCCTTCTGGAAAGCCTCATGCAAGATTCCACTTGCTAACAAACTGTGTTAAATTTTATTGACAAAAATCTTTTCACTTAGCATTTTTTTACTTACCATGTCACTCCGAAAACCTGTTGCACCAAACCAGAGCTAGAGTTTCTATTTCAATGGTATGTTACATTTTCAGATGAACTACAAGAGTAGTGATACCACTATCTATAGCTTTCACTGTAGTCATACAGCTGTAGCTTTAGACAATGATAGCTTTCTGACAGTGAAAGCAAGTAGTAGCATTAGGACATCAACAAGGAAAATAAATGGCACTTCTAAAATTTTAAAATACTGTTCCAGATTTAGACTTGGGTTGATGAAAACGGGTAATAAGTGAGTTATTTGATTCTTGAGTCCTGACCAAAAATGACAGCAGAATCCAGTGGTAATGCTGTTTTTTTGCTGGTTCTATTTTTGTTACTTTCTTCTGATCTTGTTGGTAACGTCATTGTTCTGGAGATTAAAAATTGGCATTCATGGACTTTGATAACTAAGAACGTTTAAAAATAACAGGTGATAGCGGCTGTTTGTGTGTTTTGGAAAAAAAAGAGTTAAGTATGAGTTGCAAGCTTACCAACCAGATAAATGGTGCAGGTGAAAACAAGTTGCATGCCTGTACCCATTTAAGTGTGTGTGTGAGGGAATGCCTTTGGAAAAAAAAAATGCTATGAACAATTACTTGGGTCGTGCTGCTTTTAGGGAACTTGAGGCAGTAGCTTAGCGTTATAAGACTTTAAAAAATGCCCTTTCTAATTTAACCACCTGAATGCCTGCTTTTAGCCTATTATTGATAGCTCTTGGTCAGAGAGCTGTTCCTTCTTTTGGTACTATGCTATGGGTGGCAATGAATGTTGGGCATGAGATGTCAAAAGTTATTTAAAAGGTCATATCAGCCTCATTTCTGTTGGGGTTTGGGGCTGAGGTGGGGAAGGGGAGGTAGTTGGTTGTTTCTTTAAATGTTTCTTTAAATGGTCTGTTAACAGAAAGTTATGGATAACGATTGATTTTTTTTTTTTTTTTGCTGCTTCACAATTTTAATTTTCTATATAAAATTTTGGAAGTACGTCACAGCATGTAATGCTACTGACTTTGTGGGTATTCTTACTCTTTTACGCTTTCATTTTTCTTTTCTAGGGAGTTGCTAAACTATAACTTTTCTTCAAATTTAGGAGAAAATTATTTCACAAGTGAGTATTAAACAGCAGTTACCTTTGTGTAAAGGAAAGGTAGTTCATATGAGGTCAGGAAGCTTCAGTTATAATGTTAGGTGGTATAGACATACCTGTAGTGTTAATTCTTGCCTTGTTAGGGTAATGCTGAAATTAAAGCCAAACTATAATCTGAAAGACCATAATAGGTGGGCTTGGTTCTTAATAAATTAAATGTCTGCTAAAAAATTGCATTCCTTCATTAATTGCAGCTTAAAATTGAGATTCTCTAGAGGGAATCCAAACACTGCATCCCACATATATTTATGCTGTTGAAACGGTCAAGATTTCAAATATTGTCTGTAGGTTTGAAGGTTGTAGTTACATGTTTCACTTACAGACAGTATGTTTGCCTCCTGTCTGGATGGTAGGGATGCCATGGTTCAAAACTGTAAAAAGTTTTTCACCTAAGCTTTCCCAAATACTTTTATTCAGAAGTGCTTCAAGAGCATAAGCCCTTTATTTTGCAGTTTAGCTCTTTATAGTAAGTAATTGGTATCGGTCTGTTGCGAAGATAGAAATTCATTTCAGAAATCCCATGCAGAGGTTTTTAGAGAAAACACAAAAGAATACGTAGATTTACATGAGAGCTTCCAGCTGGTTTTGAAGCCTGTCCCTTCATAGTGTGGGCAGTTATGTCACAGGTACATAGATATGTGTAGTGTTACTACATTTGTGGAAATGACTGTCTTAAGTACTCTTTTTTTTTTGTAACTTTTAAGTGATCTCTTGCTTCTACTGTTTCCATTTAAGTACTGTGAAAGATCCTAGTTTTCTGATTCTTGAAATCCTTTTTAAACTTTTCAGTCTAAATTTATTTGTTTGTTGATTGTTGTTAAGGTGAAATAGCTCTTCTATGCCATGGTGTTTGTATGTTGGTACTAGCTTTTGATTTGCTAAGCTAAATAATTGGAGCTGTTTTGACTTCTTTTTGCAAGAGAGACTCTTCTGCTTTCCTCTTCTCCTTGCAGTTCTCTTCTGAATTTGTTTTCTGAACACAGGGAGATTTTATAGAATGCTGTAGATCACATCTGTGGAGATGGTATTTCTGCTTTTAGAACACATTGCTCCCTGCCTTTTCTACTGTAAGAGCTTGGGAGCATCAACTAACTATGAGGAAACAAATTCAGAACAAACAGAAGATGGTTCCTTGCAGTTAATTTGTGGCTTGTGCACCAGACGGGCTACTGGTCTGACTTATTGTGGTCATCTTATGTTTGTTGGAGGTTTATCCTCTGTTGAATTCGAGAATCGTGTACTTTTTTTATTCTGCTTTATGTTGACAATGTATGCCTCATAATCCAGTCGTTGATATACCTGAGTTATTTTGGTTTTGGTGGTTTTTTTTGAGCAGTTTTAATAAGCCAACTGTTGCAGAGTTCAGGATCTTGTGTGGTTCCATTATGTTTTGCTACTACATGCCTACTGCATTTGCTTTCGAAAAAATACATCTGTGGCATGCTGATGGGTGTTTTCAAAGTTGTAATGTCCTCACCTCATTCTAGTTGATAGACCTAAAATTATACTGTAAATTCAGTCCAAAGGCCAGTATTGTACCACTGCAAATTATGGAGATAATGATAGGCTACTACCAATAAGTGTACTTAAAAGGTGAACTACTATAATACTAATGTTGAATTTTGTGCTGCTTGGACACTGTTAAATACCTGTGAAAATGGATTTTAGGTAAAGCTTGGTCTGACTCTCAGGAAAGATGAAAGGATGTGGAACTGTATGTGATGCAAGTGCAGGCGACCATGATCAAGAGTCTCAAATCTCATTCCGTTACTACACAGCACAGAAGGAATAACTTTTAACAAATTTATGTGCCCGTTGTATGTTGTGCAGTGTAGCTGTACTGTTAAGTCTTAGGGCACTAAGGAGAACGGAGTTGAGGTTCTGCTTCTTTTAGCCTGCGTGGGTGTGAGAGGGAGTGGCATAAAGGTAGCAGCCAAGTATTTACATCTGTAGAGGAAGGGAAATAAAATTAACAAGAGCTGCAAACTTTATTTTAATATTCCACAAAGACTTTTGGTTTTTCGACTTACCTCATAGCAAAAAAGTTTCAAACATATATGCAGTATACTGGGTTTTTTTTCTTATGATAAATTAAGAGTCAGGTCTATGTTGTTTGTCCTAAAGGCCTGCAGAAAAACTAACAAAAACATTAAATTTTATGCCTACAACTTGTAACAACTAGTAAGTTCTGTTAAGGAGCGCCTCCACCTGCTCAGCAGGTGAAGAGGAGGGAACAGCAGAGAAGAGAGGAAGCCCCCACCTTCTGCTGTGCCCCTGTCCTGTTAGTACAACCTGGCCCTGACTGTTCTGGCTAATTGGGTGAGAAGTTAAAAGCAGTTGCAGCCTTTCCATGTGCTGAACTGCAGTATGGACCTCAGTAGTTAGATTTTCACTGTAAGGCATGTGCACCTTATGAGATGCCAGTTCTCCATCTGTGCCCAAAAGACAGCGTAAATCCCCTGCACGTTCCAAGCTTAAGTATAAGGCTTACACACCTCCTGTGCTTGTGCAGGACAGGCCACAGCTAGTCCAGAATGACAAGGTTTGCTTTTTTGGGGTATAAATAAACCTATTACTGCAGAAAGCTATGAAAAATGAACCTTTTGTGCTACAGTTGGCACTTTACAATAAGGAATTAAAAAGATTGACACTTGGGACTGAGTTGCATGCTACCCTTTGCCTCTTATGATTACTTGAAAATGTTTTTAATTTAAATTTGATGCATTTTAGTATGTTCTTAATCTGTTTCACCTTTGTATTTTTTCATCCTCCCCAAACATTCTCTGTGGAGGGTTAATCACTTGTTCTCTGAGTGACTGGCACGACTGAAGTGATTATTATGTGGAGATGCTATGTGTTGGGTGAGTAATAATGGGGAGGCTGTTGTGCTGCCAGATGGAGTAGGGATGGAATGATATCATAGTGAAGAGGGTGTTGTCGTTCAGGGCCTGAGTAAATTGCGATTTGTCAGCTTTCCTTTTCTGGTGTTCCCGCCAATGAAGGTTTCAACTCTCACTTGCTTGTTCCCTCTCACTTCTTTATTCTGTCTGACCTTTTATTTGCTGTTTCTATGGTTTGGCCCAATGTGCTATTTAGAACTTTATTCAGTGGCTGATTCTGTCATGCTTGGTTCATAGATTTTTGTTTTGTTTTGCTGTTTTCCATGTTTCCTCTCCAGGGGAATTGCTTGCTCATGGTGACTGTTTTGACAGGGATTTTGCTACAGTGTATGGTGGGGTTTTTATGTATATTAATGAAAGTGAGTGTAAAAGTGTGTGCACCTTTCCACATACCCTGTGTTGATGTAGTTTTTGTAATAATGTTTAGTTCTACTCTTTGGGAACAGTACTTGAAACAAATCCAGTCTTCTGTGGAAATAAGCTTTTTTTTTACATTGTAGAGCATTCTTATTGGCTGCAGTTATTCTGTTTGTGTATTCTGGGAATTTAAAGATCTTCTATGATCATTGAGTGCTGTGAAGGTGAATTTAACCTTTAAACAAAGGTGTATAACGTTAGTGACAGTGAAATGGGAGACGTGGGTATGTCCCATTCATCCAAAACCTTAAAAAGGGAGACAGTCAACTTCTTAGTTTTAAGGAACTGTCTTATTAATGGAAAGCTCTTGAGTTACTTTATGTCCTGTGTCACTGTTGGTGCATTTTTTACAGCCTCAAGTTAATTGCATTTTGGGAACTACATTGCCTGTAAAATTGTGAAGTTTTTTCTAAAGTCTTACTTTATACTTGAAATTGATGATGTCTGCCACTGTAAACAGTATAGGAATTGATCCATCACCGAGAGGCCTGAGTCATTACAGCTTCAGCTGAAAGGTCAGATCATAGAATCACAGAATGTATATCATTCAGTTATTTCTGTCATTATTTCATTTTAATTGCAAGCGCATTTATTAATGGTGCCAATAGCCTTTGAACTTCCTGATGTTAAATGCTGTACTGCACATCTGTTCTTTTGGAATCTATTGTCCCATTTCAAATTTCTGCTGATGGGGTTGGCACCTCAGTAGGTTTGTAAAATGTTTCTCAACAATTTGATTGTTTGAAGACTTCAAATTTTCCCTCTGGTACTGGGACACAAGCAGTGTTTTAGAGCTCAGAGATACTGATTCGGTCACTATGAAACGTAGTTTGAGTGCAACATGAGGTAAATAACAAGCTAAAAATTTGAGTTCCATATAGTGGAATTCCACTTACGTTGTGCAATTTTTCATTTTTAGCCTGTAAGTAGACATAATTTTTTTAAGAAATGGAATGGCTGTTAGTGGTCAACAGTGTAAGGTTAGTGAATTGTGTGTGAGCTTTATTTGCATTTTTTTCTTTAAATCTGAAGTTTATCTGGTTTAGAGGATTGGCCTTTAGACGTAGGTGTGTTGGGAGTTTTTTAGTGCTTTTTGTAAAGTGCAGTGACTTGGTTTTGAGAGTTTTGTAATAAAGTCATAAAATTCTGTAGTTAATCATGGTTTGAAGTAGAGGATTGTATTTTTTGATTATCAGTTATATAATTTTAACCTATGCTGTTAAAATTGAAATCTGATACAACTTTAGGCATTATTGTTTTTTAAAAAATTAAGAGTTATGTATTAAGGAGTTAGATGTGACTGACTATAGAAACCCATGTTACTGAGCATATGTTACTGTGTGTGGTTGAATTGGTGACTTCTTGTCCACAAGTGTTGGAGTATTATGCATTAAATAGTCAGGGTATGTGGTAACTGAAAATTGGATCCAACAAAAGGGGATATTTTAACTTTTTCCAGCTGGATATGGTAGAAAAGAGTATTTATAAATCCTTCCATTGGAAGCAGTTAACAGCATGATGGATTGAGAAGAAGTTACGGTTTCGGGTATATTTGTTAGTGCTCAACTGAGACAGATGGTCATGGGGCCTCAGGCTCCTTGGTACCTTCCTCTAATGGACTGCATTCTTTATCCAGTTGTTTGTTTTAAATCGTATAATCCACCTCGTCTGTGCAGGGTTTTACTGTAGTTGTGGGTGGGCAGAGGTGGAACTGAGTTTTCCACATATAGGTGGAAGCTTAGTCTTTGTCATTCTGCCTGTATCCTGCTGTGAATCATCATCATGACTTTTGGCTTAAAGGTGAGGTTGACTCACTTGCTGTGAATATATGAACAGATTTAAATTTCTGTTTCCAGTTAGGCAAAGCCAGAATCCTGGTCTCTTGTATCCTAGATTAATGTCTTTATTAGATGATTTTAATGTTTTTCGGTGATTTTTTTTTTTTTTTTTTTTGTGCATATATCTCCCCTCAGTAATAGAAGTAGTTTCTGACCTGTGGTACTTACCTGGAGCTGTGTCCTTTGAAGCGGACTTTTTCTGGTTCAGTAGTATCCCTGAGTATACATATTGAGGCATGGAGAATTGGTGTTAAGCTTAATGCATGCATGTTTTCTCACTTGGTATTTGTTAATGTCCATCTCTATATTGAATGTCAAATTTGACAGGGTTTGGGAAGGATTATTCAAGAAGGAGATCTTCTATCTAGCTCCAGGAGAATGTTAATGAGAACAGTCTGTGGTGACAACCTGCATGGCTATTTACCCCACAGCCACGGGATTCTTCAGGACGTGTTGCCTGTGAAAATTAAGTAGGAAGACTCTCTTGGCTAGTTTCTGAGCAATGTTTGAGTGTATTGCAATTTAGTTGGTGTTTAGTGTATATGATGATGCAAATGCACACTAGTAGCTAAAATACTTGCACATACCAGTTCTGAAATCTGTAGGAATGTACCCTTTGTGCCTGTTAACTGCCTCATAGCGCAAGCAGGTGTTATTTCTGTCCAGGAATGAGGTACACCAACTCTTCCATTTAGAAGTGGTACTGAGCATTAGTTGTGTGATTGTATCCAGAGGACTGTGTTCCTCACTTTCTCATTGCAGTTATTTCGGTTCATACTGCCATGTGAGGTGGAAAAGGTGAGGGATAAGGCTGGCTGTTTGCAGACATTAGCAGAGAAGGAGCTACAGGTCCTGATGGGAATTATTGCTGTGTTTTTCTAGGTCTTTGCTGAACATAAAGATCTTAAAACCATTTCTGCGTGCAAGCTGCTTTTTGTGCACATTTGGTTATGTTCCAGTGTTGCTCATTGTATGTGAGTGGCATCCCCATTGTCTAAGCATAATTAAGCAGCCACGAGAGAAGTCTATATGAATGATAGTGGAAAAAGAAACATGGTATGTGGGGTGGTTCCTACATATGAGATTTTGGTGATGTGATGGAAAATCTTTGTGGGGCACCTTAACTGCTGCAGTAGTTAATGCTAACAACAGAAGTACCAGCATTCTGAGACTCTTGAAATAATGGTATTTCACTATTTGAAACCAGGTTCCTTTCTTTTAGGTGTTCACTTTTTATCGTTTGTGTCTTAATGTACCTTTACCAATTTTATGTCCCTTGTGGTGTTGAAAACTCTATACTTTGCACCCTATTAGCATTAGTTTTTATACTTTCTTCATAAACAGCTCCTGACCTATTTTCAGCTCTATTCTTTTAAAATAAATCTTCTTTTCCTTACATTTTCAGACTAAGCTACCAGCAGTATTTATTTCTGAAACCCACACCACCTCTGGTGCTTGTACCCTTTTGGAACTAGATTTTAAACTGTGCAGGTTTAGCAGAGCAATTGGTGGTAGTTTTTTAATATTTTATAGAAGTTGCTCTTCTGTATCACCTTGTATTCAAACAACAGAAGAGAAGATCATTCTATTTAGTCCTAAGTTATGTATTTTTGCAAATATATATTTGTTGTGTTAGTCATTCTAGACATTTTCATATGCACAAGTGTTTACATTGTTCTGTTTAATACTTTTTTTTCAAGCTTCTGTATTCACTGCTTCATTGTCGCCTTTGTGCTTGCTAGCTGATAGTGTTACATTTCCAAAGACTTGTGTCTGGGTCTGGAGATCTTTGCATAAATAAGTAATTCAGATTTAAACTTTGGGTTTATTTTTTCTTAAATAAAACTTGTTAACTATTAATGTAGACTCTGCCTTTAATTGGTCTTTTTTTTCCCTTTCTGTGTTGATTTTAATTGTATTTCCAAAGTTATTTACCCAATGGAAGCAAAACCAACTGTTTATATAATGCATGATGTTTTACTTAAATCTATACGAAAATCTGTAGGCAGCAAGATACAGCTAGTTTAACATTTTCAGAAAAGATAAGTTTATCTATCAAAGCTAACTTTCTAAATGTTCTGATGTATGGCATGCTTGCACCTCAGTTGTGATGTTCTGTGTTGGTATGGCAAAGAGTTGCTAGGATAAAATCAGATTTAGTAGTTTTAAATTTTAGTATGTGGTGAACTCTTAGCTCTAGAACAATTGCTAAATTACTGTGCTGCAATTCTACTTGAAATAGAATTATTATGGTAAAAAATAACACAGAAATGTTCATATTTTCTCAGATTAAAATCTGCCATTTCAACTGCCTATGAAAAACCCACTGCTACTTTAAAAAAAAAACAACTTTTGAAAATAAGTATTCAGCATGATTAAATTCCCTATGAAATTTGTCGTAATCTCCTGAGTCTTCAGGTTATGCATTCAGGGACAGAATACAGAGCATTCTATTTGATAGTTTAGAAATAGTTTCAATGTCCTGTGTAGTGTGTGTCTCTGTAAATGCATTGGTATTTATAAGTATATCTTACTGTATTTAAAAAAAGTAATGGGGGAGGATTGCATCCTAAAGGTGATCTCAGAATTAATGCAGAGTGATTCACTGCATTAACTCCAGTCAACAAATTTTTTTGTCTAAACAGTTGGGTATGGACACTGTCAGCTGAAAATGACTGAGTTTCCTCTATTTTTCTTTGAGAAACCTACACTATGAGTTTGCATCTGTCTGACAGAAAGCGCTTGTGAAGAATGTCTTATATTTGGTAAAAAGTGGTAGCAAGCTACCTC
Organism: Cuculus canorus; assembly: GCF_017976375.1. Taxonomy (NCBI): domain Eukaryota; kingdom Metazoa; phylum Chordata; class Aves; order Cuculiformes; family Cuculidae; genus Cuculus; species Cuculus canorus. Next base: position 90,777,933 of record NC_071401.1, read on the forward strand.
CCCTCCACCCACTTAAATGTCATTTTTGCCCAATTAACATTGATTTGCCCGTATTCTTTTTTGTAATCTGTTCTGTACTTGTGTGCTTTTTGTGAAGCAGTATCCCTCATTTTTCAATGATAATTAGTTCAGGAAAAATTGTTCCAAAGTTATTAGTGTTTCCTATTCTCCATCTGATTTAAGCATTTGTTTTGCTGATACGAATTCTCCAGAGCAGGTTTCTAAATGTTTAAGTTTTCTTATATTACTGTTTGTTTCTTATTCACTCCAGTGTCAAGAACATTTTTGATTTGTGCTGTTTACCTTGCAGTTGGTTTTTATGGTAATTTTCACTTGTAAACTTGGCAGCATTGACCTTCTGCTGTTTGCTGCCTCATCTCTCTTCCACTTCCAGATTATACTGAAGATATAACGGATACAATTCTTTTTTTCCAAATGATGCCTAAAGGTAGATAAGTCTTAGACCACAGTAGTGGCTTTTAAAGAAAATTAATCTTAATCTTCATCATCGGCTATGCATGTAGCTAACATGTCCAACTGCTTTTCTAGTCTGTTTTGCACTGTTTATTCTTGTATCCTCCCTCATGAAGTATTAATCATAGGAAAATAAATGGGCCAAAATTAATGATGTATTTCTTGAGAAATGGATGAGGACAATCAGTTTCCATTGTTCTGTACTGGTTGTTGTCCCTGAAATAAGGACTTCGGTCTTAAATGTTATTAGCAATTAGAGTAACTTCCCAACATTTCAATATGCCAAGAGATTTTGCAATAACAGAGTTACTGAAGAGCCCAGTTCGTGTTTTTCCTTCTTGAGGCCCAGGTGTTCTGGGGCATGAGCATGTTTATATAGTCCATATATGAAATGCAAGGAGAGTAAACCTGTGCTAAGCTGGGAGAGAAACTTCATGATGTGATATGATCTTTACAGAGAGAGAGCATGTAAAGCTTTGAAAGCTGTTGTGGGAATTGATACTGAGTATGGAAACTAAGAGTATTGTGCTGTCCACATATACGAGAGCTGTCAGTGGAGGGGATCTGCTGAATTTAATATAGATTATTTTCAGTCAAATGTGAATTGCATGCTTTTCTCTGCAGAAGTAAATGAGGTGTTCTTTTAAGTCCTCTACAGCCCAGGCGGTGGTGTTTTTTCAGCCAGTTGTTAATGGGGTGGGGTGATAGTTGTAACATATGAAGAATTCAGGCTAGTCTTTTTTTTTTCTTGTCTAGCTGAAGCTCACCTGCTTCACATTTGTTTTATTGCAGAGCAGCAGCTAGAACTGAATTGGGAGGTTCTCAGGATGGTAGCTTTTGTTGTTTCTAGAAAATTCTGTGCGTTTTGGTATGAATTGTGTGGAGAAAGGAATGGAAGAGAAGCCTCTTTTGACACTGGGGTGGGGAGAATGAACCCACCACATGCATAAACCTTTGCTTTTCTGGTCTGTAGATATCCTTCAGGCTGACTGGTGGTAGGTAGCAGGGTCATCACTTCAGTATGCAGCACTGTCTACGTAATTACTTTTCTAGAAGGGTAAAATATCCTCTAATGTTTAATTTCCAAGTGTTACTGTAGTATGTATTTTTTTTTTTGTGAAGAGTCCATTCATGTTTCTCTACCTGGAATTTTTTCACATGGACTTTTCTGCATGCTTCATTTTCTTGTAAGCTGCTCAGAAAGCCCATCCATTCAGGTTATTGCTTTCTAGAGAAACAAAAAAGAAGCAGGAACTGTTTTGTCTGTCGCGCCTCCCCCCGCAGCCCCCGTAGGCTTATCTACGTGGATGATAGTGTTTTCTGCTGTGAACTTTAGGATTCCAGGAATATCTTGAGGCTTTGAATATGTAACTTTACACTGTGTTGTCTGGATTAAAACACTATCTTTCCTCAGCAGTTAATTTATTGCCCAGTAAAATTCAAAATAATTTCTTTCACTGGGCATTACTGCCCAGCTGTTGCCATGCTAACAGTTTACATGGCCATTTTTTTTTGTTTTTTTTGTAGTTGTCAGTGTTTTTTCTGTTTTAAGTAAAAAATTGACTGAATGCACTCTTGTGTTTTCATATCATTATTATATTAGAGCTAATAATTAACATTGTGGTGTGGGGCTATTTAGTCCTGCTACTTTCATCTTAGTCAATCATGCTTGCTGCAAGTAAGAAAGAACATAATTATGTCATCTTCTCTAGAAACAGTTCAAAAAAGCTGTATTGATTTTTCCTTTTTAGGATTATTGTTTAACAGTAATTTGGGTCTGTGCTGTAAAATACAGATAATTGCAACCAATGATTATGGAAAAGATTTTTTCTTCGTGTTAATTAAAGTAGGCATAACTTCGTTCTTCCTTCTCCTTTATGAAGTAGAGCTGTAGTATGTATCAATGACTTTGGTATACAATACTTAGAATTTCGGTTTTAGCTGTTGGAATGTTTGTGGTGGGGTTTTTGTGTGTATGTGCATTTTTGTTATTGTATATTCCCAACTCTAGGATTTTTTTATGAAAAGGCATCATGTTAATAACAGCCTAAACTATCATCTGCTTTATAGGGTTGTTTTTGTTTGGTTTGGGGTTGTTTTTCTTCTTTCTGAAGTGGGGAGTAGGGTGGGGAAGGAATGTTCTTCTCACAGTGGAGGGAAGAACTATTCCAGGTCCTTTCCCTTTGGAATAAGTAGCGAATAGAGAGGGATTTGATAGTGCATTTTAAAGGCAATAATGGAATTCTCTTTTCCTTTTGTATTTTTTCCTTTTGTGAATGCATATGAATATTTTGCTAGCTTTTTCAAAGTTGACAAATACACTAAGCCCTTTTCTTTGCTATATTGTATTTAAATGTGTCCTAAGCATTGGTGGTTGAACTTGTGAAATCAGATTGTGTGAACAAACTGATGTCATAAGAGCGGGTTTGTATCTGTCATGTCAGAAGCGTTGCCAAAAATGTGTTGATTAAGCTTACTTTTAAGCAGGTGGCAAACAACATGAGTATTGCTATTTTTTTAAATTTTATTCTGTATCATATAAGCCAGCTTCTTTTCCTGCAGCCATTTCTGTATTTGTTTCCTGCTTCTGCCCTGGTTGCTACACTGCAAAGCAGCTGTGGGTGATTATTTTGCCAAGTTTCTAAATTCTTCAGGTTTCCCTTTTATCTTCATGCAGCCTTGGACAAAGGGAAGGAAGTCTACTATGTTGTGTAACAATCTTCCTTTTCATTTCAGGGTCTTTCTCTTTCTTGTTAATTTGTCAATAACGCTCGAGGCTGGCTCCATTGAGTGCACTTACAAATCCTTATGTTTCTCCATGTGGAGAAATGACAATACTTTAAAACCTGAGGAGTTTTTAACTTCCTTAGAACTCCGTCTCAGGATGATTTAAATAGGCTGCACAAGTGGTGCCATAGATTACAGTTAGAGATCTACTAAATGAATGAGATCTCTTGATTATTCCTTAAAAAAACCCCTTATATACAGATAGGTGTAATTGTGACCTCATTCTTCAAAAAGGTTTTCATCTGTTCACTAAACTGAGACAAATTCTTATCTATGGAAAGGAATATTTGTTCCTTTCTAAAGATGTTTGTCGAGGGGTTTGGGGAAGGAAGTTTCTTTACTAAAACCTAAGTTGGATAAATAAATTTGAATGAATCTGCTACAACTACCAGGAAGAACAAGAGCCACGTACTGACCAGTCTGCTCATCCTCCAGAGATTTGGATGTGTAGTTTGGTGTTCTTGTCAAGGACATAAAGCTCTTAGTTTCTGTTTCATTTTGTTAGAACGTGCCAGAAGAATTTTAAATATTCGTTTTAAATATTCATACAAAACCTTCACAATTAGTTTGTGTAACGTAAGTGTTTTCCACATAATGTTGCAGATAAATTAGAGATGAACTGAGAAGGTGTAGTCATTCAGTGGTGTAGTTGGATTGCACTTACAGTAACGGTTAACTGCTACTTCAAGGGGAAGTTCTGTTTTGCAGCTCTGTTGTCCTGTGCCTTGCCTTGTGCTGGCATTAGTAAGATGGCTTAGCAGTATCTTCAAAGAGATTCTAAGGCCAAGGGAGAATCTGCCTTACAAAGAATTTGAGGGTTGCGTGAAAGACCTGGACACAGCTTTTTGTATCCCTACTAAATACATAGTCCTTCAGATACTTGTGATACATCTTTTAGTGAGGATTTACTTAAAAAGGAGCTGGGAAAATGTTATGGGTCCCTAGATGCTTAGCTGTTTATGTACACATGATTTATAATTGCCTTGAACATCCTGCAAAGAAAAGTCCTGTTATATTTGTTCATAAAGTCAAATTCCCTTTAAATACCTGTAGCCACCTAATGAAGGAAATAAACTGTCTTGACTTCCTCTCCAACAGTTTCTCGAAGCTGCCTGCTGTGGTAGCAGTTTCTATATGCTGTGAACAGTGACTGAATTGTGGAAGACAAAATATTAATTTAAGAAAATGTCATAATGTGAATATTCTCTTCAGGAGCTGCAGCAGGTATAGCAAACCATGAGCAAAAAGCCTATCTGCAAATTAATCTGTGACAGTAACGTTAGGGATACCAGCAAGAATTGTGTTACGATTTGTACAAATGCAGAGACATGATCAGAAACTAGGGAAAGGAAGTAAGGTGCAAACCCTGATAGCTTGCATTAAAACACCTGTGGATTGGAACAGGTTCAGCAGATGAGTGAATGTTGAGAATTCATTCATACACATGTAGTAATTTTAAGAAACTAATTTTGGACTTGTGTGCTTAGCTTCTGATTGCAGGGATTGTGTTCTTTAGATTAAGAGTTGTCTGACTTCAGGAGGTGTTCATAGTGGTGGAAATAAAATTAAAGGAGTAGCAGCTTTGATAAACTGTCAACAGAATTCCAGTCCTTCCAGTTCAGTTTGCTAAGGCAGAACTCAGCGTGAATGAACAGTCTGCAGCAGTTCTTTGATGTAGAGGCAAATACGCATCTCAATTCATTGTCTTCAGAATGTGGCCAAATAGCTACAGTTTGAAATACTGGTTACATTAAATCATTTTAATACCACACATAGACCTAATAGATTTAATATAGGTGTTACTAATTTTTCAGCAGTTTTGTAGCAGCATAGCTTTTTTATTCATCAGAACTTTCTTTCTGAAAACAGCCATAAAATAAGGCTGTTCTGAACTTGGAATTGGGTAAAAAGGTGTGTAATGCAACTCAAGCTTGGGGTACAAGCTGAGACCCACTCATCTGGTCATATACATGGCTTTGTGTCCATTGAGTTCAGTGGGGCCTGTTTTATTATGGCTTAACATTGAAGAAAACAATTTTCAAGTTAGAACAGCAAGGTAAAAATGACAAATTAAAATACAGATTAGATTAGGAATTTGGATTATCCACAGATGTTTCTTAATGCTTCCTCATTTTATCATTGGCATTTTTTATTTGGATGACAATACAAGTGACATGAAGTAAATTTCCAGTTTTAATAAAGTGATTTAATGAAGCTTGTAATTTCAGATTAAGCATTAAGGTCTTTAATTACTATAATATATTAAAATCAAGTTCATAATTGCAACCAAATTTGCAACATAGACCATGAGTTGTAGGAAGTCGTGGATTAACCAGCTCGAATTGGAATTTGTTGGAAGTCTGTCAAGCTTTTGAGAGCTATGAAGTCTGCTGCTGGTGTAAAGGACCTTCCCTCCCATTTATTTTTAGTTCAGCTACTTCATTTTATGGCTAGTGTGTTCAAATTCAAGAACCTGGAAGTTGAACAAGTTGAGAAATGGATTCATTCATTAATTTATTAATTCCCGAAGTATAAACGGGGTCATGAGACAGGAGTGTAACAGGTTAAAGATCATGACCATTATGGTAAACAGAAGGTATCAGTTCAGTGTATTAAAAATGTGTTTGAAGCACAGAACATACTTCATTGGTCTGTTCTGCTTAAAAAAACTTCTAGGGCAACTTTTCTCAAAGTAAAAGTCTTTACTAATAGAATTCAGGTTTCTAACTTTAGCTTTACGTAGTTTGCAGTCACGGTGTAGTAAATAAAAGGTAGTAAACTGCATTTCGTGACACGAGAGGTATGCAATAAGAATCAGGTCTTGGAAAATATATGCTGAGGTGCTTAAATTGCCTAACTAAGCATGGTGAGGTAGTGTATCCTTCAGCTTAGGGAAAACAAGTAAAATGGTAGAATGAAATGTGAATCTTTCAGAAAAAACAAACACAGAATAAAATCAGGGATGTTTCTGTCTTGCAAATTGGAAAGAATAAAGAAAAGAAATATTTGCATTACATTGATTTTTATTTTTTTTAGTTAAAAATCATCATGAGTGTTACAAGATTGTCTCGTGTTTGGGGAATTGAATGTTTCTGGAGTCCACAAATAAACAAGAGAGAACTGATTGTTTGTTGCTATCAATTTGCATTAGAATTGGTGAACTTCCAAATCTGTTCCATCTTGAATATTACACTTCAAAAAGTAATGCTGGCTGCAAGTTATTGGGAGTGTTTGCTGACTTTTGGCCTTGCAGAGTAACGAGAAACTTGGATATTTTTCAGAAAATGTACAGAAAATGCATTATTTGCTTCAGTTAAATACAGAATTTTGAAATCCCTGTATTTCTCTTTCCCAGGCTGTTCGCTGCTATGAATCACTAATTTTGAAAGCTGAAGGAAAGGTCGAGTCTGATTTCTTTTGTCAGTTAGGTCACTTCAACCTCTTATTGGAAGATTATCCAAAAGGTAAGGTTTTTTGGTACTTCTAAATGTTATTGGGGGTTGTTATTTGATGTTGGTGACACAGAATGAAAAGTGTTTAGTCTACTTATGGTTTTCCTGGTTTGTGCTATATTTCAATACCCATAACAGACGAAGACTGATGATGTCTGTACGAAAACAGTTGTATTCTAACTTCCTGTTCTTTTTTTAATTGGAAACAAAACCCAAACAAACCACTACTGGTTCAGGTATGAACGTGTTTGTTTAATTTATACAGTAGCACTGTGCTGCCTGCTTGATTTTTTTTTTTTTTTCTCTGATTCATTGTTACATGACTGTACAAACAGTTGAAGCCATGGCTCTCAAGGTCTCCCGTGGGGGGATGTGAGGCAGGTGCATAGGACGAGAGCCTGTCTTAGTGCTTTCATGTATGTTCACAATCTCAACAGGTAAGATGAGGCTGAAGGTGTTAATTTAAAAACAAAAATTTGCACTTAATGTGTTTCAAGTTTTGCTTTAAACGCTGGGTGGAAGAATGGGTGTAGGAGTTTGGTGGGGAAGGAGTGCGTGTCTGGGTTTTTTTAGGTCACTGTTTCCTCAGTCTTTGAAATTACTTACATGGTTTTTGTGATTGTTGCAGCCAGTGAACATAGAACCTTAAGGACACTTGTGCTTTGTTGCTTGTGGGTCAGTAGAGTGCTTTTGGTAGTTGTCCTTTCCCGAGGATACTTTGTTGTGTTGATGACTGAGATATAGGCTTAGTTATTGAGCTTGTCCTGTTCCCACCTGGGTGTCAGGCGCAGTATCTGTTAGCTGCCTCCCTTCTGCTGATTGTGTGAGGTGTGGATAAGGAGAAAGCCTTTTTGTATATTGCTCTGCCTCACTAAATGTAACAGGTCAGATTTTTTTTTCATGGGATGTATTTTTTTTTATTGTTGTTGCTTTTTAGTTTTAATATGAAAGCAATGCTTTTTGACTTTGTATATGGAAATAACATCTTCACCCCAAAAATGTCTACTCCTGCCCCTTTTACACACACGTAACAGTTTACAGTTGCCTTGGGACATAGAAATGGGGAAATGAATTATAACTGATGGTAGTTCCAAAGCAATGCTCAGTGATTCACGCTAGCTGTGGACCATTTCATATCAGTGTGTCTTTGTGGCCACTTGCTCCCTGTCTGCCATAAAACAATGTGAGTTAGGGTTCCTGGAAACCTACCTTGCCTTCGTTTTTTAGGTTGACAGATGTTTGGATTTGATAACACTAGAGAAGAATTTGCAGTTTATTTAAGTTCAGTTTGTAAACTTAGGAAGCTTTGAGTGATGAAGGGTTCTGCATCTATTGAATATATGGGGAGCTTAGGGCCCTTAGTGCCCATAACTTATGCCTATGTCTCGTCTAACTGGTACAATACAACCTTTGGTGTTTCTCCAGAGACATGGAAAAACCCGAAGGAAACATGTCAATACACTGTCTATAGAATTTATTGAAGGATAGTCTGATTCCATGTTGTTTTTTTAATTTTATTAAAAAAAAAAAATCAAGCACCCCCTCTGCAAACAACTGACACTGTTTCAAATTAGTCTAATACAGCTTGGTGTGCAAGTGCAATTTGGCTTATTAGATATATTTTACTTAGGAAAGACAGTGTAGGATTGTGGGCTGAACTGTATTAACTCTGCTGTTGAGTTGATAACAGTTAAAAGTGACTGGACTAGGTGCTGCTGTGGATTGGAGGTGAGGTTTAGTGACAGGGAGTCTGCTTTGTCCTGTGTATGTAGTTTTAAGAACAGGTAATAAAGAATACAAATAATGGTTGAACATACCAGTTCTCCAGAACTGTTAAGTAAGCACGAGGAGAGCTGTCTGGGGAAAAAACATTTAGGCATTAAAATGCTTACTGTTTTCTTAGAGGCCTGTTTAAAGTCGTATCTCAGTCACAAAAGAAGTCTCAAGAAGTTAAAAAGCATTGTTGGTAGTGAAGTTTTCAAAAAAGATGTCTATATTTTCAAAGGGGGGGGGGGCAGCAGTGAAAATAACACTGGAGGAATTTTAATTCATAGGAAAAGGGAAGTTAAAGGGCTTTTTTAAGTGAGGGACACACGTTCTTGTTCATAACAGTTCTTGGATTCCAGTACCAAAGACCATGAAAGTATTAACAGTGCAAAAAGGCATTAGTGCTCTGTAACTAGTTTACTTCTGTTACTTGGAAGAATTATTAGGTTGGTGGAAAAATAATTGCTCGTTTTACTTATCAGCTTTAAAGCAGCATATGTCAACGTTAAATAAAAGGTAGAGGTTTGTAGTCTAGTTTGTACAGCTTCAGCAGAGTCAGTAGCAAGACATAGTCAGATGTCGTGGAGCAGAACAGGTTCTTTTCAATTGACTGATGTTGGACGTAAATGTTACAGTTCTTGGTTAATTTTGTTGATTTTTTTTTTTTTTTTTCCTGGCAATACTTCTCTGCTGTAGTGGTTTCATCAGGATTTATTAAGTTGTAGTTGGTGATTCCACTTGCCAACCATCAAACAGTGACCATAACTTTCTCTGGATGGGCTTCAGTTTGGGCAAATGTTTTGGTGCTTCACCTTCATCCAGACAGTGGAATGCTGTTGGTTATTGTATAGAGTCCGTTTTCCATCCTATGTCACAATGCAGTCAAGAAATGGGTTGGTTTTATTTTACAAAAGAAACACAGAGCAGATTTCATAATGATGATATTTTAATTTTCATTCAGCTCGTGCAGCACCCATTTGTCAACCTTTTTTGTTTTTCCCGTTTGGTGCAAATGTCAGACAACTTGAGTGATCAAGATTTAGTTCTTATGCAGCCCCCCCAGTTCTTTTACATGGGTCTGTTTCAATACTGGCCTTCAAATGAATGTCATCTAATGCAGAGGATATCCACAGCCTTCCTCATCTTCAACACTTCTGTTTCTTTTATGAACTTTTTGGATTCAAAATTGAGCTGTACATTCTTTCAGGTCTTCATTTTTCAAGACAAGGTTGGTTGAGGCATTGAGCAACTTGACTTAGTGGGAGATGTCCCTTCTCATGACAGGAGGGTTGGAGCTGAATGATCTTTAAGGTCCCTGCCAATCCAGACCATTCTGTGAGTCTGATTCTTTGATGGTTTTCTCATCAAATGCTTTGTTGATATTATTAGCACTTTCTTGCTTTACATCCCCTTATGAACTCATGCAACAAAACTACTTGCAGTTTCTTTACTATGTTGAATTTGACAGTATAATATAAAAAAGAATAACCAAGAACATTAGCATAAATAAATAGAGAGACTTTCACACTTTAAACTGGTATACAACATGAATGCAGTTAAAAGTTTAATCCAAAAGAACTGTAACGGTTTACAACAACAGAGGCATTTATTTTTGCACCAACCCAACAGGATACAGGAGCATTGCATTATAAATTTGAAGTAGAAAAAAAATTATCCATTCTGTAAACTGTTAGTTTTAGTTGTTATACATTCTAATTGCAGTTGTAGTTCAAATTTTAAATGCTTGGGAACTGAAAAGTAAAGGGAGTTCAGCAATATTTTCATCTCACTAATGTATTTTTTATCCATTTTCTAAGTCGTGAAGTTGCAGATGTGTGAGATGCTGAAGGAGGATTGTCTTCAGAACTGTAGTTTGTCTAGTCTGAAGTTAATCTTTGACAAAGTTGTGGAGAAGTTGATATATTTAATAAATTTGCGTTTAATAAAATGTCACAAGATAGCAGCATGAATAATGCTGAATGACTTTTTTCTCCTTGGAAGCCTATCACTTATTTAATAAAAATCTTTAATAAATTGTGTACAGCTTTGTATGTAATGTATAAAAATGCCAACGTGATAGTGTTCTTTGCAAAAACTCTATTGCATAAGTTTTGAAACAAAGTAGAACAAAATTATTAGTTGGTGGCCGAAGTCTGATCAGTGTGAGATGAAGTGCTTTGTTCATGGCGTTGGAGCACCTTCCCTATGTGGACAGGCAGAGAGTGGGACTTGTTTAGCAAGAGAAGAGGAGGCTCCCTGAGAGCTTATAGTGACCTTTCCAGTGCTAAAAGGGGAACAAAAGGGAAGATGGGGAACAATTCTTTATCAGGGAGTGCAGGAGTAGGATGAGGGGTAATGATTTTAAGCTGAAAGAGGGGAGGTTTAGGTATCGGGAAGATGTGTTTTCCTGTAGGGGTGGTGAGGCACTGACACAGGTTGCCAAGAGAAGTCATGGAAGCCCAATCCCTGGGGATGTTCAAGGCCAGATTGGATGAGGTTTTGAGCAACCTGATCATGGGATGTCCCTGCCCATGGCAGGGGGGTTGGAACAGGGCGATCTTTAAGGTCCCTTCCAGCCCAGACCATTCTATGATTCTGTGATCGACTAGGTTTCATGTGTTTTTCTCCTGGTTTGATCTGTCTCTTTTTTTTTTTTTTTTTCTCCCCACAAATGTTTTTGGGTGTTACTTGTTGTGGGGTAGTATTTTCATGTAGCTAATACCTTCTTATATATTTTTACATTTCCTAGATTTATAACTCATGCCGCAGAAGAGAGAACTTGAGAAAGATTCATGGCAGGTTACTGCATGTCATTATTGGAACTAACTGGCCAAATACTGACTGCCCTTGCTGCACACGCATAGGGAATGTTAAGAGCCAGCTACCTTTGAACATGGACTAAGTTCATAGCTGATGCCTTGCTGAAGTCCAAATACATCTAGCCTATATACTTAGGTTTTTAAGTGAAACGTGTTAAATGCTCTTGTGATTTCTCTGGAAGTGCATGGTTTTCTGCCACTTGTAGCCACTGAAGTCCAGATTTAATAACCTTTTTACATCAGAAAGAAGTATGTTTCCAACAAATGTTGTGAATTTATGCAAATTACTGGATGAGGTTCGTTCTTCTGTGTTACATCTAAGGTTAGACTGCAGTACCACAGTGTGTTTTCCTAGCCATTAAAATATATGAAGGAGGTTCGCAGCTTGTAGTTTTCCCAAAGTGATGTATGTTTGAATTGTTGTTGTTACCAAACATTTTTTTTCTCTGCAGCCATGAAACTGAGTTGTCTTAACTTAATTGTGCTCTGCTACTGCTAGGAGAATGTCCTACGTGAGATTGTCAACCTTTTTGCAGATTTTGAAAACCTGTGAGTCACTGACTTGTAAGTGATTATAACCAAGGCAAATTTATTCAACTTAATGAGCATGTTCAAGGTGGTTTCTGTGCTCAGTTTTTGTTGTCTTGATGATTTCTGGTTAGAATTTGGCTTCAGGATTTCCCCAAATGAGAACAGTTGCTCCTCCCAGTCAAAAGTATTCTGTTCCTTCAGTAGCATTTTCTTAACTCTTGTCTGATGTCTTCCTCCTGGTTTTGTTTTTTGGTTTTTGGGTTTTTTTTTTTTTTTTTTTTAGGCAGCTATTCCCCAGCTGTTCAATTGTTTCAGAGGTTTCCAAAACTCTTGTTCCCTGGGCGTGTTTTAGTGGCACCCCAGTCTGCCTGTTGCTGCTCTCTGCTTTGTGCTGGCGCAGCTGATCCTGCAGCTGTGTGGGAAACAGATCCAACTGAAAAATAACCTAGTAGAAAAAAGTGATTGCCCCAGAATGTGAAACCTCAGTCTTAGGTTTTGCCAGGGGAGCTTGATGAGTTGTCACGTAGTCTTTTGGATATTGGCAGCCTTGTGAATTGAGCTAAGACTCCATGATATATACCTCTGAACTTCGTTTGCTGCTGTATTCTTTGGGAGGCCCAGGATTTTGGCTGAATTGTTGTGCTACTTGTCTCAGAGCAAACTGGTGCTCCATCAATAATAGGGAGATTTTAAAATTTTATTGGTTTTTTTTTCATTTTCCATTACTCAGGTTTTCATAAGGATCTAGTCAAACACTGTTTAATGAGCTCATGGACTCTGATATCGGCTGTATTCGTAGGAATCTTTCTGTTTTGTAGAAGAGTCACATACTTTGGCTGTGTTCCAGCCTGTGACTTGGAGGACAGCTAACAGTTGCATGAGTGGAGATATATCATTTGCCTCCTGCAATTGCTGTTCTCTAAGCAAAATTCTTCGAAGGAGAAGTAGATAATACAATTAATGAATGATTTGGGAAAAACATGCAATTATTCACATCAGACTTACTGAAGTACAAGAAGTACTGCACTAAAATAATTCTCACTGCAGCACTCCAGCGGTGATGACATTTTTATGTCCTATGTCAGAACGGTTTTAATAATACTTTATTTGTAGACAGTGACTGCATTGTCAAAAGCACCAATATAAAGATATTTTTAAGTAATTTAAAAGGTAGTGTTAATTACTCAAAGGGCATTATTTTAGCAACTGTTAGGCTAAAATTTAAAACAAAACTGAAAAAAACAGTGTTTGTTGAGGTGCTAATTTTTTAAGATATAGCCTAAACTTAAAATAAACTTAAAAAAACCCCTTAAAAACGTGTCCCAGACACGTTTTTATTGTTCCTGTATAAAATTGTTTGGTTGTGAGAACAACCCGAGCATTCAACAATAAGCATGTAGTCCTTTGTGCTTACAATTCCAGGTCTGTAGAGTATTTCTCTGTAGTGGTTAATACCTTAGTGTTTTAAGACTTGGAAGGATAGGAAGCATTTCGGTGTACTGTGTTCTGTGGTACAGAGTAGGAAGAGTCATAAAACGTAAGACAGAACTTACCTACATTTATAGGATTGTGCTGGTTGCTGTGGTATTGCTGCTGGGCTGTCTTTTACTGGTGATAGCAAGCTGAATGTGTTGAGAAAAAGATAGCTGTCTTTCAAGTAAGTGTGATTTTTAGGTGTAAGGGTTTTTATTTTGTTTAAGCAATTCAGTTTCTGACAGTTATTCTATTTAGAACTGTTTCTGTCATCTTCAGGATTCTGTTGTTAAATTTGGGGTGGTTTAATTTCATGTGGTTCAAACAATTGCATGAAATTCCTATAGAAAGAAGACAGTGAGTTATCTTAAGCTTAGAATATTGTGTTGTGTATAAATAGTGTGCATGGGGTGTGGGTTAGCAATGAAAGATTGTTATTATATAATATAGCTAGACCATAGTTTTTGGTTGGTAGTTAAAAAATTTTCATTTTGGGCAATATTCTAAATAAACACTTAATTGTTAAAAGTAATTTTGTAGAATATACTCTTTAAAGGATGTTTGAGCTTCCTGTGGTTGTATTCTGTTCCTTCACTGGTATTCTCCATATTTTAAAACCTTTCCTGGAGTTCACTATCAAAAGGATTTCTGCAACAGTAAACCTGTTGTCAGATTTGTGTCTTACATGTTTAATACTTCTTAGTCTCCTGTCCAGCTCACAGTTGGACATGATCATGAAACAGTGGGCTTCTCACCACTTTGCTGCTGCATTGTGTTTTTATAGGAAGAAAGTAACTACTGGTTGTTAATTACTCAGAACTATTTGGTGACTTTTCTTTCTTAAATGTGTGTTTAGGCTGTAGGCTTGGTTGTTTGTCGCTTTGGTACTTCCAGCACAAATCTCTGGAGGAAATGGAGAACAACTTCTTTCCTGAAGCCTTGGAGCAGGCGACCTGGACTGCTTTTTGCAGCTCTAGCTTTTTTGTTCATTCACTCATCCTTGGAATTTTCTCACCTTTTGATTCTCTAGTTTTGTCGCCCAGCAGTATTCAACTTGCTAGGTTAAAACACCATTGTGGATAAAACCTGCACAACGTAATAAGCTGTTTCCATAACCTGCATACAACTTCTAGGTGTTAAATGAACACTTATTTTTCCTGGAAGCACTGTCAGATTTGAAGGAATGCGTGTGCCCTTTCTCTGCTTCCCTTGTGCAGTTCTTCAGCTAGTTTTCTATCTTACTACTTATTTTCATGTCAGATAGGCACTGAGAAATGTTAGTGCTTGATTATAATTTATCATTAAAAAAAGAAATTTAAGAAAGCAAATATTAATTTACACAGAAAAATATAGATCTTTGAGTTGTTTTGAAGTTCTCTTTTCAGGAATATGTCATAAAATTAAGGCTTGCTCTTAACTTTAAAAAGGTCAGCAAGCCAAAAATCTGTTAGTCACATTGAGCCTTGCAAGGTGCCACTAGATGGTGTCAGTATCTAGTTCACTTTTTCTTTACTGAAGCACTAAAATACTCGAACTGCACCATGTTTGCATCACTTTTGAAGGCTTTTAAATTTTCAGGTATGGTAAAGTAAGTTTGTTAGAGCAGGTTATAATAGCCATCCTTCTGTGACTGTGTGATTGTGATTAGATGTGTTGAAAGTGACAGGTAGGTGGAGATCATTCGCTCTAGACATTCTGCTCTCCATTTTACCTCACTGGTTTGTTTAGGTTATCTATTTAGACTCTGGATATGAAAAGAGATTGTCTATCATATTACTGAAAGAATATGTAGATTATAAAGGTTTACCATTGTCTTATGAAGTTACATAGATATAAAATGAAACCATATGTGGTATTTACGTAAAATCTATTTTGTGTTCTCTACGTGAAATCAAGGAATATAAATAGGGGCAAATAAGCAACCTGTTAGCCTTGTCCTGATTTTGAGATGTCCCTTGATCCTTGTCATGGTGAGAGAGGAGGGTGAACTCTTCTAGGACAAAAAATAAAGGCTGTCAATGTTAGGGAAACTGTAGGTATTGCAGAGTGGGTAGTTCTGTGTGTCTGTAAAAACCTGCAAGAGGTAACCAGTAGACTGGTTGAGTGAACTGACTGAGGGCCAGCTCTGCAGTAGGGGGTGTAGAGGCTTATAAGACAGATTCTGAAACAGGTCTGAGTTTAGGAGGCTTCTGACTGTCCAGTAGTTTAAATTCTTTGAGTGGAGAGATGGTGTTTTTCTTCTCAGAGCTATTTTATGTAAACTTTTTTATTCTCATCAAGCACTACAGCTGATTGTGATTGATCTGAAAAGCTGCATAGAACTTTGGGGCATATGCCTCCATTCCTTCTCATTCAGGGTAGGATGGTAAATGCTGTCTGCCTGTAGGGTTTTCAAGAGTCTGATGCTAAGGGTTATATCTCTTAGGCAAATAATGTAAGGTGGCAGGGTTTGGAGAAGGAGGTCCATAGGAAGAATGTAAGCTGGTACAATAAGTAATGAAATACTCAGAAGGATGGAGATAATTAACTGTGAGCACCTTTTTTAGGAGTTCCTGAGTCACTGAGTTGTTTTAGAAGTCTAAATCTGATCTTTTGGCTTTGTGATCTTAAGAGAGATTTTTGTGGTAGGCAAGATCTTTTTACTGATATAGTTTAGTGTGAAGTAAGAAACATCGTCCTGCTGTTTCAGTCCTGTTGTTTGAGTCCAGACATGTATTTTCTTGCACGCTCGGGGGATTTTACCTGCTGAAAAAATAAGTTCATAGCTATTTGGCCTCCAAGAATTCCAGAGGTGTAAGAATTTTAGTAGCAAACCTCTAGATTGGAAAAGTTTGATGCTAAGTTCCTAATCAGAAGATCATCTGCAGAATTCTGCTGTGCCTAGGAGTGATTTCAGAGCACTTGTTTAATTATGTTTAAAGAAGGACGTCTTAACTGAAACAGTAATTTACTTGAGTCTGTAAAAATGAGTTGACTCATAGGTTGAAAGAGCGGCAGTACTTTATAGATGTTTTTTTCCCTGACAAAAATTGGAATGACTAGTCTTGTGTGAAAAGTAAAGGCAAAAGTGACACTGGAGCCTTTAGTGTTTTGTGATTTTTTTTGTTGTTGTTGTTGTTGTTTGTTTTTCCTACTAGTTATGTGATACATAGCACAGGCAACTTCCTCTTCACTTTTCAGTGAACCAGAGAATATCATCCTACAAGTAGAACATAGCACTGAGGCAGATTCACTTGCTCTTTCTTTTTTATTCTTTATCTACAGTAAAGTTTAATTTGAGGAGTTTGCACTAATTTCTTACAAGCTTAAGGGGGAAGTTACTTGTAGTCCATAATGCAATATTTTGACAAGCTACTCTCACCATAGAACTCAGGACAAATGTCTGCTCAGTGGTGACTGACTTTGGGGAGTAGAAAGTATGGTATGGTTTGAGTTTATAGTTTGTGTTCTGCTGCTTTAAAACTAGTAGGTTGTTCTAGTTTTTCAAAACTCTTGCTTTCCTAATTTGATTTCTAGCCTCTTGTATGCAAGATTAGTCCTAGGGATACGTTTGATTAGGGATTTTTCATGTGGGATCGTCAAAAAAAAATTGCTTTCTTGAATCCTCTTTTTCTGTTTTTCTGCTTGTTTCTTTAAGCCTTTTTAGCAGGGCTCGAGTGCTTGTGGAATAGATGTTTTATCTAGATGTAAAGAAGACTGAAACTAACTGTAAGATGAGCACTTGTTAAATACTGAAATTGTGCATCAGTAACAGTTTCTAGTGGTCTACCTTTCATGAGGAGGAAAGGGATGCTTATCTCCTGTATAAGTGATTCCCCGCCATGATTCATGGTTAGCATTTTGTACAAAACACCTAGCATTTTTAGCATTTAATCTTCAAGAAGTTAAATAGAAGCAGAATCCCTGGAAGGAAAGGCTGGCTCCCTAGAAGAGGTTGCTGAACTCAGAGCTAGGATTGGGCACTTCAGACACTTGAGAGTAAGGACTGTAGTGTTGTCTTTATTCCTTCGGAAGAGTAATGTGGCCTTCCTTAGAATGAAGGCCTTATCTCCTTATGTAAACATGAAATACGCTTTAACAGTCTGTGCTTTCCATGTATTTGGTGAGGACAGGACAAGGGGGAACACCCTGAAGCTCTGCCAGGGGAGGTTCAGGCTGGATATCAGAAAAAAATTCTTCACAGAAAGAGTCATTGGGCACTGGAACAGGCTGCCCAGGGAGGTGGTCGCCTCACCTTCCCTGGAGGTGTTTAAGGAACGGGTTGATGAAGTGCTTAGGGACATGATTTAAGGGAGTATTAGGAATGGTTGGACTTGGTGATCCAGTGGGTCCTTTCCAACCTGGTGATTCTATGATTCTATGAGTCTGGCAAAGTAAAGCAGTCATTTCAGCTGTTAATATGCGAAGTTGATAAATTTTACTGAAGAATGGAAGAGTTAGAAAATTAATTTGCAGACGTCAGCACTCTAAGGGAAACTGGTAGAATATTATGGAGCAACAACTCCTTTCTTTGGTATATGAACTTTTCCCTGTGATAAATGGAGACACTATAACTTCTCTGGGCATGTTTCTTTATGAGCAGTGACATTAGCAGAGCTTAGTTTCCTGTGCCTCCTCCTCATCTTCCACCTTGCCCAACACGAGGCTTTATCGGTTCTAAATGAGTGAATACTTTCAGATGTCTTCTCTTGCTCACCTCTGTTCTCCAGTCAAACAGAGACAATCGAACAGGGCTGTACAGTGAACTATTATTTAAAATTTTCCATTTTTGGACAGTGCCTAGTGCAGTGTTCTTAGGAGAATGTAAAGCCTGTTTGAGTTCTAGGCTCATGTGGACTGTTAGCTGAAGGGCAAGTTGAATTAACCAGAATTTTTAGCAAGGAAGAAGGATGCAAGAATAGCAGTTCAGAGAAATTTGTTGCTAAATAGAGCTAATATTCTACTGAATAGAGCTGTTCTTAATACTGTTTACCAGGTTAGTCTTGGTCTTAGATGTAGAATAAAATGTAAGTTTTTTTCCACTTGCTTTTGTTTCTCTAGTTACTGAATGAAAGGGTATGTGAAATTGATTTCTCTTTGTATGTCCCTCTGCACCAGTTCTTTAGAAATTACAGGACATCAGGGATCATGGTACGTGAGCCTACATGATTAAATTTTTAAATCTTACAACAGTTTTGTCCAGGATGAAAATCCCAAAATTCCAAATGATTTCTTTTGTTATAGGTTTTCTTTAAAATATTGCTCAATTTATGTTTGTACGATTAATAGTAAATATACTTTGAGGTTGACATTTCATCAAAATTATAATCTTAAGGAGTGCATTACCCACAACAGTGTACTTATTGTGGCAGTGTTACTTTTATTGAACCATTTATCATTTTAATGTTGTATATCCTGACTCTTAAGGTTTTCTGTCTTTTTCTTCAAGGAAAATGCAACAAAACAAATTCAACATCCATTTTTCTTTCTTACAGCATTATCTGCATACCAGAGGTACTACAGTTTACAATCTGACTACTGGAAGGTCTGTATATCTTGCTTATTTTATTTAAAAAAACCCCCAACCTTATTGTTGTAAATGATTGAATTTCTAGAACAGATTTATTATAAGTTTGGAGTATCTATCTGCAATTACTTTTTGACATGGTAATTAAGTCTTAATGGAAATGTTTACCTAGATGTACAATTCATATTATAAATTTAAGTGGAAATGAATCTTCACAATGTTTGCTGAGATAATAGATTGATTGCCTTGACACATTGTAGACTTAAAAAAAATTATTGTTATCCATTACTTTCTTTTTTCCTGTGTAAGCACAGATATTTGGATATGTATGAGTACTGAGAGAATCATAACCACTTGAAAGCTGCCCTGCAGGCATTGGACATGCACTAGGAAAAATGTTCTCAGGTTGCTTTTTATTTTCACAGATGCCGAATTGTTTAAAGTCCCTTTCAATATTTTAGATAACATTCTTACATAAGACAGGAAAAAAATCCTTAGTACGACTGTGTTATCTCTAAGTCCTTGTAGAGGTATCAGCACTTTGAGTAAATATTTCTTAGTGATATTGTCAAAAATAGTTAGCCTTATTATATTGTTATGTGAAATAATTTGAAGCTTGTTGATTGAGTCAGGTGCAGGAAGGCATGTAATGGTAGATACTTGTGTGGTCTTAAGCAGCAGTTTTCCTTAAAAGTGTGCAAGTGTGTGTTTCCACTAGGGAGGGCTTGCTCTGGAAGGACGTCAATACTGTGTATATCCTGGGATTGGGGAAACAATATTTTTTCCATGTTCTTTGTATTTTTATAGGGGCTATAAGTATGTTCTGGAAAGTCCTGTGATGAAAACACCCATCTGGGGGGAGAGAAAGGGAGAAAGGCAGGATTAATCAAGGGTAGAAGAGTGAGCTGAAATAAGTGTTGTCTTCTGGTACGTGGAAGGAGAATTCCAACCAGAGTCCTAGGAAAACTGTTCATGTAGTCTTGTAAAGCTTCTGTTCCAATGGAAGTTGTACAAGTGCCATTTTTGCACCAGGCCATTTTGGAGTTGAAGTAGTGTTTTCAGGAATAATCTCTGTAGTTTAAAAATTACAACCATAAAGGCATTTATCTGTTCTTATTTCTTACATGCTCTCAAAAAGTTAGATTGCTGTAAATGACTATTGAAATGGATCAATTAATTAAACAGCTATTGTAGTAGCTTCTGTTTGTACTCTTCCCGTGTTAAGCATTTCAGAATAGTTTGTGACTTGAATTATTTCTTCTGGCTTTTGTTCTGATGGCTCATTATTAGAAGTGGTAGTTGATTAGTAAATTCTTTTGCTGCGTTTTCAGAAAATTTGGGGTGAAGTTTAAATGCTTGTATGCATTTCCATGGCCATATAGTGTTTTTGGTGTGGCTTAGAATTTTATCTGTAGTTAACATAAATGCAAACTGATTATTTTGTAGTTCCATTTCAACAGCATGGACAGCAGTAAAATGTGTGATCTATACTTGATTTATTGAAAGCAATTTGTCTGTATACAATGTGCTGCTATTCTAACACACTTATTTCTTCTGTGTGTATCAGGAGTGTTACCATGCAGAGATTATTTCAAACAATTCCAGTTAAAAGCATGAGCTTGTTTGCACCTGACAAAAGAACATTTTGGCTTCTACAAAGAAAGAAAAAAAAACCACAAACTCCCAATAATTTTTCTTCAGATTGGCCTCACCTGGGAAGGATGATGTGCTACTTGGTCTCATTACAAACTTCCTTATAAATTTGTAGTCAAAATGAGTTTTTTTCCATAATGATTTTGGATTATTTCTTAGTTTTTGTATGCATGAAAACCAGCTTGAAGAATCCAAAACCATTTTTCAGTTAAAAACATTTTTGCTGAAATTAATAATAATCATGGTTGAATCATTTCATCTTATTAATGGATGATGAAGCTAGTCTGGAGTTGGCAGTCGGGAAGCTGCTTGGGTTGGGGTCTAGAGAAAGGTCTTCCTCACTCCAATTGAGAAGGTTTCTTGTTTTGTGCTGTCCTTTATGCCTTGTGTATGTAAGAAACCATTTAGTCCAGAATAGTAAATTTGTGGTGTATTTTAAGTCAACCTTATATGCTATTCTGCAATACTTTGTAAGTAACTTTTTATACAGATAACTTCAAAAAAAGCAGACACGTTTCCTTGTTTTACTGTTGTGGGTTTAAGAATCTTTTTTTTTTTCCCCGTTCTTACAGGATTAGATGTCATCAGTTAAGTTGTTGGAATTTGTGATGGTAAAGGAGGGAAGAGAGCAGAGTGTGAAGAAAGGGTGGTGTTTGAGCTATGAGGAGAGCTGTGTGAGAGTACTGAGACATTGATGTTGAGTGCTGAATCACGTGAAGCTCATTACATAAGACAGGTTTAAAACCAGACAGGAACAGCCTTATAAACTTAGGCAGCGTATCTGAAATGACTAACTGCAGTGCAGTGCAAATTGACGTGGTTGCAGTAAGTGCCCAGTATCTTCTTTGTTTTATAAATAGAAAACTTTCGGAAGGATTGTGAGAAATTCTAGGTTGCTTTAGGTATACTTTGGCTTCCATAGGTAGTATTTTTAGTTTCTGCTCTTTGAGTTTTCACTGTTGCATGGAATTGGTAATGGAGCATTATTTTCATGGATTGTTCTTTATATGGTATTCTATGGTTTTTTTCTTTTTCTTCCAGGAAGAAAAGCATTTTACTTCCCCATCCCCAGATTTTTTTTTTCCTGATGGTCTGACATTTTAACCAAGGTGTTTTCTATCAGAATTTGGTGCATAGGTTGTTCTGTGATTAATGTGATAAGCATTTTGTTGATCCTACAGAATAAAAAGAGAAAGAAAAAAGCAGTTTAGAAAATGTGTTCTGAATATATGTTGTAGTGATAGAAATGAAGGTGAAAGGTTGGGAAGATGCTATATTTTGCCATTTACCAGATGAATGATCTCTCCATTCTGATGAGGTACTACTTCCTTTCAAAGAAGTAATACTTGTACAGATAGTTAGGAAAGAGCTGGGTTGCATTATGCTGCGTATTCCTAAATAGACCTCTTGTTGCAGTGATGGCTATGGGTACCTACAGATCAACATAAAATATCCTGCAGAATTGCTGAGTTTCTCCAGTTTGTTCTGCACACTGTGGTACCTTAACTCTGCATTTAAAAAAGTTGTTTGACTTGAAATCATGTGAAGTAAATATCTCAACTTGGATAAAGGCTGAGTTAACAGAGTTTTTGCTTTCAAGTAGTTTTCTCAGTGTTTCTTCTTATGTGCCTATGCTAAAATAAATCTCCCTTCTGTGCAGTGTACTTAATTCTGATTTCTTTTTAGAACTCCTGTGTCAACATGTTGGGGGAGGTGAGGA
This sequence comes from Cuculus canorus, assembly GCF_017976375.1. NCBI lineage: Eukaryota > Metazoa > Chordata > Aves > Cuculiformes > Cuculidae > Cuculus > Cuculus canorus. Next base: position 90,800,115 of record NC_071401.1, read on the forward strand.
GGACTGTGGGGGATTAACGGATAGGGAAAGGGCAGTTCAGGAGAGGGAGACAGCAACTAGAACTGAAGTTTGTAGGTTTTGATGCTACTGAGAAATTAAAGATATCAAGTGTAAGTGTCTGCCATGGTTATCGGCTTTGGCACATTCTGAGGAGGCAAGATTAGAAGCTCATCAAGGAGTAGGATATTCCTGATTTTATCCAAACCTGATAGCAGATACCTGGCACCTGGAAAAAGTTCTTCGTAATCACTTCATGGGGTGGTATTATAATGCAGGTGATTATACTGAACTCTTATGTAACATAAGGGTTTGAGTAGGGCTGTTCTAACACAAATCTCAGTATATGAGTGAACTGAGTGTGTATAAATATAAAACATCTCATCCTGTTGCATTGACATGGTTGCCTGGGGCAAGGGAAACCTAGAAACCTTCCTCCACAGGTGTGGAACTGCAAGAGGCTTCAGTGCTCAGAGTGATTACTGGAAGGGCTTTACAGGGCCTTGTTGTACTGTTCTTTGATTAGATTGCTTGTGCTTTGGCATGATGCTGCTGCTGAAGCCCTTCTGTAGGTTGATAATCTTGATGAAAGCAGATTTGTGGCTTTTTGCAGGTAAATGAGTGTTCACGTATTGTCAGTTGGAAGCTGTGTGCCTGTAGTTGTTGCAAAACAGAATTTGAATAAGTAAAACTTTTTGGTACTCATATCACTGACATTTATGTGACTGGGGAATGAATATATAGCTTTCTAGACAGGATTTTAGTCAAATCCAGGGGATTTTGGACAAATTATGAGGAGCACAGGAACAGCACTGCCTTTGTACCTTATTCTGAGTGTGTTAACTCTTCAAAGAGAAGTATCTTGACTGTCTTCAAGGATTTTTATAAAAAGCTGTTCCATCAGAACAACAGAGGGTACACATACTTAAACATTTCTATCTATATGTGAATGAGTTGGGAGGATTGCCAGAGCACAGTATTTAGAAATGCTAAGTAAACCTTAAAATGATGGAAGTTACTGTGAAAATGAGTTAACTTCTATGTTAGGGAAAGCTTTTTACCATGGACTAAGATGCTAGAACTTAGATTGAGGATACCTTAAAATGACAAGAAACCTCATTTTTTTCAGCTATACGCAATTGTAGTATCTCTTCATAGAGAAATACTTGGAGTGCTTCAGTGAGAAAATCTGAATGCTCCCTCAAATGTTTAAGGAACACTTAATTAGTGACTTATATCCTCCAACACGAATTCAGAAACAGTCTTCTTGTTAGCTGTTCACTTGGGCTGGAAAATTGCCTAGAAGTAAAGTAAATCTGTCAGGCACTCTTTATCATTGTAATGAAAACGGCTGTAATCACCTTTCTTTTTAATAAAAATTTCATTTATGTAGTTGGTGTGAAAACATCAAAGAAGTTTAGTAAACTCCGAGGAGGATTTTCAGAGACCTACTTCTGTCCGTGTTCCAGTGGATTCTGAGAATCTGTGTGTAGGTATGCTACAAACTGAAGTTACAGTGCTTTAGAAGACTGAATGGTCTAGTTTAAAAATAAATAAATAAATAAAGAAGGGGAATAAATCCCATAGTTGTTTTCCAGTGAGGTATTGGTCTAGTTCTGGAAGGTGGCTGTTGAGGACTCCCTGCCTGCATTTACTGGACATCAGAGCTACAGCCCAAATTCGGACATTTCCCTCAGACTTTCTTCATATTTGTCTCTTAAAATAAATGATTTTTAGAACTTTTAATTTTGATTGTATGTTTGCAAATAACAGAATATCCTCTCGCTTCTCTCAGTTTTTATAAAACTGAAGAGTCCAAAACCATGCAGACGTATTAAGTAAACCAAAAAAGCAAAAATTGTCTTTAGAAACCCCAGAAAAGTACAACTGTGATTGCATTCGTTCATCTTAGAGGGAGGATGTGATGTTAGTTTATGTGGAGTTGTTTGTTACAGAACGTGATTTCTTAATGTTCCTTATCTAGACCTAAAGTATAATTAATAACCAGGTAATTTTTTAAAATGCTGTTTTATAATTAAGCCTACGTAGAAATGTTACTAGGAGTATTTGCCAACTTAGGGCTGAAACACTTTTAATTAGTAGTGTGGATTTTTTTTTCGAAGAACTAAAGTAACAAGTGTTTTTTTTAAATGTGACCTGTTCTTTTTAAAAATATTTTCCCACAGCTTCTTTTTATATTTCTACCTTTTCTGTATTGATAGGCCAAATATCTTGTTTTTCTTAATGCTGTAAGAGAGGAAAACAATTAAAAAACATTAATGCTTTAATTTTGTATGCTTTGCTGTCTCTCTCCAAACCAGAAGTCTTTTCCCCCATTTTTGAGTAGTTGGACAAAAAGCAATTACTAGACACACTGATAACGGCAAATAAAAGAACATTTTGCACCTTAGAGGATCTATTATAAGACAGCAATTTTCCACTTCATTGACTCACAACTGTTATATTTTCTGCAGTAACCTCAAAATACCAAGTAGTGTTTTTAGACAGAATTCATCAAAACTTCCATTATTTTTTTAATTAGATATAAATGCTTAGTTTAATTGAAACAGTACAGTGGTACAGGATCAGTAGAAATTGCTGGAGCAGCCCCTTCCTGAAACAAGTTAGAGGAGTCAGTAGGATAATTTGTGAATGTTTCTTTTTATTTAAGAAATTTTTGTTTAGTTTTTGTGAAACTTTTTTTTTTTTTTTAGAGAATGGATATCCCATGTAAGGATACAAATTGCACATCAGAGTCCTCAGAAAACAAAATTTTAAAAGGATACAGAAAGCCTTTAACATAAATTACTGGACACTTAATAAAGAGGATGCTTAATCAGAGAAGCATTTAGAAGAAGACTTGATCAGGAAAGCAAAAATCTTCAGTAAAGGTGAAACGTGCTGAGATTAGAGGCATTGCAGAAGGAACTGGGCAATGAGGTAGATGCCCTCAAGATGTGCAAGGTCAAAACCTGCAATTCAGCATATATTTGCAAAATAAAATCAAAATAATAAGGTAGGAATGGACTAAATAGAAACATCAGAGGAAATGGAGAATCAGGAAGTGAAAAATCAACGCAGAAGTTGAATAAATACCCAGCGGCTCTGGAAGGCATTGAAAAGGGTCATATCATTAATACCTTCTATATGGTCTTTACTTTTGTCTGGAAATAAAATGGTCATCGGTACAGCACGAGGGATTCTATACTGCCCCTCACTTTTGACTAAAACAACACTTGTTAGATTGCCAGCCTTTCACTAGAGGAGTTTTGATGAAGACGTTCTGGTCACGTTCTGAGAAGGTACGAAACGTAACTGTTCCAAGACCTGTTGTAGTCTGAGAGGGAGAATGAACCATGGTATTATTCTGTGTTACAAAATAGAAAACACGAAATAGGGGTAAATTTGAAAGGAATGGCCTGATTTTTTTAAATACTGAAGGCAGCAGGCCATTGTAATGGAGATAAAAAGCATTTTTATGGTATTTAATGGGAGATAAGCATTTTCAGGAGACTGCGTTGCTGGAAATGCAGTCTGAGTCTGATACACTGTGATAATGTAGGATGGTAAGCTATTATGTCCAGGAAAAATAAAATAAGAAAAGGGAAAGTAGAAGGCTGAGGAGAGGAAAAAAAAAACAACACCAAAACGTAAGACCAAGTGAGACTAAACAAATATTACGGGGAAGAGGAAAGTGTGGCTAGAGGAAGAATCACAAGGAGGTTGGGAAGGAAAATTGTAGCCCTGCTGAGATTCTGAATTTAAAGAGAATGAGAGAAGCAAAAACATATTTCAAGGCTAAGAGCATATGGGAAGAAGGAAGGAAGGTGTATATATAGAATAATACAGGAGTGGATTGTGGGAGGTCTGAAATGAAACTTTTGCCACCTTTCTTTCCAGCAGCAACCTCTGTGTCATAAACTCACCAGGCACAGTGGGAGAGGTTAGGGGGAAAAAAAGCAAAAAAATAACAACAACAAAAAAAGAAACAAAACAAAAAAAATACAAGGAATGTGGTAACTGTTCAGGTGGAGAAAACAGTGTCATTCTCCATCAAAAGACCTGGGATGTCTTCTGTTTTTGAGGAAGGCAAAAGGTATAGTGTGAAGCACTGAGGACCACTTGGCGAGCTAGATAAATAGATAATAAAAATTCGTTAGGTTTAGTGTGGAGGAAATTACAGTAATGGGGCTTCAGTGTATAAAGATGAACTTTCTGTCATGAACTTGCTTAAGAGTCCATTGCAAGTGAAAGAGTGAGTTAAGATGACAGAAACTCCTCTCCTATTAAATAATGAAGATCTTAACGTATGTAGCTGTTACTGCAGCTGGTGGTAACAACAGTTTTCTGTCACAAAAGAAAGGGTTTTGGAGGAAATTGAGAACAAAGGATCTAGCAATTACAGAGTCTTTTACTGAACTGCTGATGAAAAATGTGAGGATCTATTTTCCATAAATCTTTTTGGGGGTGCAGTGGGTAAGAGTGAGTAATTCTGTTGACTGGCAAGACCAAAAGGGGGAATGGAATGGATACGTCATCATCAAAAGTCTTTTTAAAGAAAAGTCAGTCAAGAACTACAACAGACCGCATAGGTAACCATAGCTGTTTCTCTTAAGGTTTTTAAAAGTTATTAATGCATTAAGATCATGAAATAATGTATAGAAATTGCATACGAGAAGATACCTGGAAAACTAGAAAAAATGTTAAAAGAACAAGGCCTAAGAGAAAGTTGGAGTAAGGAGACTGCTAAATTGAGGGCCAAACTTATGAATTGTGCACAACGTAATTTCTCTTCTGTATTGGAATACTTGGTAGCTTTGTAAAACTGTAAATGAGGTTATTTCAGCATCCCATAGGTGTGATCAGTTAGCGTGATTACTCAATGATGTGAAAAAAGGGATTCTTAAATGCAAACTATATTTATGAAGACTAACTGGAAATTTGCCTCTTAAAGATAAAATAATTGTGTAGGCTTTGAAAATATTGCAAAGGAAATTATTAATATAGCGAAACTCTGGAATGATGGAAAAGTAATAGTCATAGAATCGTGGAATGATTTTGGTTGGAAGGGACCTTGCAGATCATCCAGATCCAACTCCCCTACCATGGGCAGGAACACATCCCACTAGACCAGGCTGCTCAAGGACCCATCCAACCTGGCCTTGAACACCTTCAGGGATAGGGCATCCACAGCGTCCTTGTGCAACCTGTTCCAGTGCCTCACCACTCTCATCATGAAGAATATCTTCCTAATGTCTATTCTAAATCTTCCTCTTTCTGATTCAAAGCCATTCTCCTTATTTTCTCACACCATGTCCTTGTTAAAAAGTCCCTCTCCAGCTTTCTTGTAGGTCCTTTTCAAGTACTGGAAGGCTACTATAAGGTCTACCCAGTGATGGTGATTGTGTTACCAATAACACTTGATTATGTGTAAAATACACAAAATGTAGGGCAAACTAATAACTGTATTTGGCTTTCAGGAAAAGATTTTTTTAATATTGGATTCTAAAAGTAATTATTATTTCTTAAAAAGCAGACAGATTGGAAGTACACATTTTAATTCTAAGACACGTTGTTACATGTGAATGCCACCTAGAAAGATTAAGGACAAAATGTGTTGTATTTCAGGCTCTTAATTAAAGCACAACTTATCCCTAGTTTAAAAAAGAGGATACGCTTAACTAGATATTTTTTAAACGGTAATAAATTCTAAGAGTGATTGTTTTGGGTTTTGTGCTGTGTGTCTAAACTTCTGTCCCTTTGTTGACTACAACACAGTAATCCCATGACAGAGAAAGAAGCAGATACTTTTTTTTTTTTACTGTTAATGCAGACAAATAATGCAGCATGTCCAGTGTTGTGTACAGTAAAATTGTACATGGTTCTAATAATTAACTCCCTATTCGATTAGGTATCTAATTAAGTTATGGCAGGAAGGCATATTCCCTCTCCTTGAAAGGAATCAAGAGTAGGTGTAGAATCTTAAAAAGATTGAGACTGACCAATTTAATTAACAAATTTTGACATGTTGCCTGTGCCTTCCAGATAGATTTGATAAATTGCTTCTTCTTTATGTCTCTTTCTATTAAATGTTATTATAAACAAAGGAGTCCTCCTCTACATGTAGAAACCATCTACCTATTTAGGTCACAAGTATTTAGTGTTTTTAGGGCACATGTATGTGCTATTTGATAGTCTGCATTTTTGTAGAATTAGAAAAATGGTTTCATTTCAGTGTCTATAGTTCTGATTTTTTTTTTCAGTGTATTCACTAAGCTACTTGTTCCTTCTAATCAATGGAGTTACAGAAACTCAAAACTGACAAATCTGTAATATACTCAGTGTTAGTGGTAAAAGAGGAAAGAATGTGCTTTGAGGAGAAACTTTGCTTGGGTGAGGGGAAGACCAGGTAGAATCTCCGAGAAAATGCTCTCCCCTCACTCTAGACATGGTTATCTATTTCCAAACAATACTCAAGGTTTTCTAATGGTGATGCTTCACTCTGGGAATTCAGCAGGAATGCTGCTCTTGTTCCTCTGTGTGTATGATCTCTGTCTAGAAGTCCAAATACTCTGGGTGGAAATAACATAAGTATTATCAGGATTGATGGAAAAGTCTCTTCAGAAAAGCTTTTTATGCATGTTGAATTCTTGTATTGCAGAAGTTTCCTTTGTGCAGAATAAAGCACTGTCAACTGTCATCTACCAATACTTAGAATAATAGCACACTTCCTTTCTTTAGTTCCTGTGATGAGAATGTAGGATGCTAAAATATGAGACGTGAAGTATGGTGGTGCTCATCAATTCAGATGGTTCAGAGAGGCATATTTAGTTGATGGAATAATTCTGGCTTGAACAGAGGGCACGTCTTCTGTAGGCAAGAATATTATTTGAATGTTTATAATATTGAATGACCAAATGTATCTTTTTCTGCAGATAAACAACTCCATTGATAATGCATGTGATGCTTGCTTTTTGATAAGTATTCTGATATTTGTAGAAAACACAGTAACAGTACAATTATTTCATATGATTGCTCTTTCCTTACATGGAAAAAGTTAAAACACACTACCCTGCTTTTCTTATTTGTAGTTTGTAGATTCCTTTTTGATCATAAGACATCAGTAGATTCTGTGTCTCATTAATGAGGGGCATTTCTTTTCCTCAGAAATGAATCTTCTATGTTTTATTGTTGGTTCTTTAAAAGATGAAAGATTTGTTTAGTTTTAGAAATAAAGAATCATTTGATTTTGCAAATTTTGAGGTTTTCAATTTGCTCACTGCGGAACTGATATTTCTGTTCTAGTTTTTTAAAATACTCTTTCAAGTATATATCTAATTAAAGTATTCTGCTGTATTGCTTCCTCCTTTTCCCAGGGATATAGATTCCATCTTTTCTGTGGGGTGGTGGTGGGTGGGGTAGGAGTAGTTGAAGTGTGAGTGGATCTAGTGCAAATAGATGGAGAAGGTGGCAGGTGGGAGGATGCCTAGACATAGAACTGGACGACTCTTCTTAAAGAGCCTACGAGTAGCTTGTGTGAGGCTGGTACGCTCATGCCTTGGAGAAAAGGCAAATTATTTAAAATGCTTTTAGAACAGTGATTGTGCTCTGCTCTGTGAAGCACCCTTACAAGGATGAGTATTTACAGGAGAAATAGACATTAATTTGTTTCTTGTGTTTACTTGCATAAAGGTGTAGTAAGAAGTAATCTCTGTTGTCTGCTTGCCTCCATGGAGCACATCAAGTGAGATAAGTGCTGAAACTGATGAGTGCTGTCTGTAAAGGGAAGGCTAGATACTGAAAAAAATACTGGGAGATTTAGATGTTAAAGCATCCTAGCAAGGAACGAAGAAAATATTTGAGTTTAGATAATATCAAGCAAAAATATTTGTAAATGTATGCTGAGAAGGTCTGCAGTATTTAGAAAACCTGTAGTTAAGCACAGAGTTTGTAGTAAGTAGGTGGGGATTTACCAGCATTCAGAAGAACCTGGGTAAATACAGTCTTGTCACGCTCGGCTACTTCTCTGGGCTGCTATATTAATTTTTTTTTTTTCATTAATTCCTAAGTTACTATGCAGTATCTTTTTGTTTTATACAAGTTATTCTTCCCAACTTCTATGGGATAACTCAGAACTCGTTATGAGTTCTACTCCTTATGCTATGCCATTTTTCACATTTTATTTGCCAGAGGAACGGCACTGATGAGAGATCTAGTGTTTCAGATATGAGATAAATAACAGTCAGGGGTATTTCACCCTGTTTTCTTCATTTCCAGCCGAGTCTTTGTTCTGCAAGGCCAAAGTTTTCCTCAAATAAATTTTATCTGGTATTACCGGCCAAAATTAATATACCTGTTTTTCTTGGTTTCCTCATTCAGTCTTTCTAGATTAGATTTTTGTGTAGTGTTTTCTTATTGCAGCCATTGTCTAGTCTCTTCTTTCTGATTTATCAGGGTGATCAGAAAACAGTAATAAAACTGTATTACCAGACATCATAACTACACTGCTGCTGTCTGTAGCGTGTTTTCTAGAAGTATTTAACTTTTTTTCTGCTCCCAAAGAGGATTGGGTTCCATTATAAACAGATTTTCGTGAACTTTTTCTGAAAACAAGTGAGCTGAAAAGTCTTGATTCCAGTCTTGGTAAACTCTGTGGAAGAGGAGATGGATCAAACAGGAATCTGCAGTGGGTGGAAGGAATTCAGTCATATGTGCAGTTAGCTTGAACGTTGGTTTTGGACAGAAAAGAAGAAAAACTTAACTATGGTTCCGAATGACTATTTTCATTATAGTTAAGAGCTGAAAACTCATAGTGGCGATGGAGAAGCAAGAATCTCTTTATACAAGACTAGTGCTTATAATGATGTTTTGTATTCTATTGTCAACTGCTGCAGGAAATTCATGCTTACTGTGTCTTCCAGAAGTCTTTCTATTACTGGTTTTATAGAAAGTTGCATCAGTTTTGCAGAATGCTGCAGACTTGCTGTGTTTTAATGGTTTAAAAAAACAACTGGGCAGATTCAGGGAAGAAAAAAACCTAAGAACGATTACATGTGAAGACATTTTGTTTGTCTTTAGAAACTTCTGAACCACAAATCACTCGAGGCTGGGAGGGTGTTTTTGGGAGGTGAAGGCTTAAGATAATGATATAAAGGTGAATGAAATTATAAAAGTTAAAAAGTGTTACTGCTGAACCCTCCCTCCAGGGTCACCTACTCAGAGTTAGGTTTCCATTTAGTGCCATACCTTTACTCTCCAAAAGGTAAAGACTAATTTTCTGATTAAATGCAATCATTGGATGTTGTCTAGAGCAGAATTACTCTGTGGAGCTATGCGAGAACTTCAGCACATTTTATCCTGTTCTCTTTCTCTGAAATCCATAAAAATATAATAACATAAATGAAGTCATCCATCTAGTTCATAATGGAACATGATAACCCTGTCTCAGTTCTGTTTCTGATCTCAAAATCTGGGCAGATAGAGCCCTTTATCTGCCTGAAACTTGTAAATAAGGTCTGAAGAAAAGCTTGCCTTGAAGAAGTTTCACTTGGATAATATAGCTTTCGGAGAAGTGTTGTCAGTCTCTTTCCTAAACTGTCTTCCCTGTCCATTGGTGTCAGGTGAACTTCTCTCAGTCTCTCCACAATCGTGATGTCTGTAACGCTGGCTTTTATAGAAAGAGAACATGTAGATACTCCTTGCTGGTGAATTTTTCTGACCTGGGCTTTGAGTAAAGAGGAAACTGAAGCAAACAGGTGATGTAAATCACTTCTGAGTCCAAGACAGAGGCAGATGATTGATGCCACAGGAAGGCAACTAGCCTTGAACTGAGAATGAGTATTAAATGCTGCTTTGGGAAAATAATACAAAATAAAACTGGCTGTAAAGGAACACAGTTGATGTTTTGGATTTTTTAAAATGCTACTGTTCAATGGCGTTGCTAATTTTGGTATTCTATGTAGATATGTAACTTCAAATTCACATGACATCTGTCCGTATTTCCTGTTAATTCTTATCTCTCTAAACCTTGATTTATATCTTTTGCTGGAATTCTAGGTCTGTGTTCTTAGTCTTACAGCCTGTACATACAAATTGGGAGATACTGTGTGTATCTTGAGATATTTTGGTGATTAAAGTTCAGGGAATGGGTATCAGGGGTAGGACTTCGCTTTATTTGGCTGGAACACAATGAGTCACTGAGGTTTTGGAGCTCTGTTTTGAAGCACTGCTCCTTTCCATGGTAACTCATCTGTTCTTGCTGTGAAAAGAAAGTGTTTGACAGTTTTGTAGTTATTGGTAATAGTGTGATCTGCCATGTCAATAAAGTTTTACTCTGTCATAAGTGGAATAAAGTTTCCTGTCTCTGTGCTGTGTCAGTCAAGTGTGAGCTGAGCAGCAATTCACTGATCTGAGTTATCAAACAGATCTATATCCATCAATGTGTCTATTCTGAGTCATTTTGGTAGACTTCACTTTGAGAAACGGAAGATGAAGAGTAAGTGGCCATATATAAGAATCTGAGACATGAATTTCATAAGGCCAAGTTATTCAAAATTCTTGCCATAGAAACTCCCACTTCATTTAAATGCAAGTAAAGTAGGATTTTCCTTTTTATTTCTTTAACCTTATGCATATTGCATAGAGAGCAGTGTTCTAAAATTGAGCTGGGGAGTGCTGAAACAGGTTTTTAGCCTGAGGTTTCTCTCTGTTCCCCTGAAGAGGATCTGAATTTTGGGTCTGAAAAGTATTGATTTGAGGCCAGTCACACAGTGAAGGTACTAAGCAGGTTCAAACAGGATTGAGAGGCATAGCTATCATTCTGTGAAAACTTAAGAGAAACTGAGAAGTCAAATATATCTGTCAGTTGATAACAGAACCAGATATTTATTTACGATGTTAAAACAATTAAATATAGCCTGGGCTTCGTAAAGCACATTATAAAGTGGATGTGTTTGTATTTAAGAAGAGAATAAAACGTAATATCGAAATAACATTACAGTGGGAGGTGTTCCACAAAACTTTTCAAGTGCTTCCACAAGGCATAAATCACAAAGTACACCTTCCAGAAAGTAAGCTTGCATTCTCTCCTTTTCACTGACGCTGATTGTGAAGAGACCTTTTTAGGCTCCTTGATTGTTGTTTCCCTATCCATCAGAGTAGATCTCCAGTGGCTCTGGTCTGCCTCCCAGGGAGTAGTCTTTTTTTTTTTTTTTTTTTTTTTTTTTTTTGTGTGTATTCATTCTCCTGTTCATTTGAGGGATGGGTTTCTTCTTTGGTTAAGCAGAGTACTGTAAAGAATATTCATACTTCCAATGTAAGATATGCCCAGTTTTGAGATCTGCTAGGTGACAGCAAGACCATGATTGCAGGTTTATGAAGCCACCTACAATCACAGTCTTCCTGCCTTAGAACTGTTCTTGTTGTTCTGTAGGTGTAATTTACTTCATTTTTGATATCTCCAATAGAAGAATGATCCTGTTTATGGAAATCCCATTATAATAGGTAATGGGATCTTACACAATGTGTGAGAAAGCTGTGAAGTCTTTTTTGGAAGTGTAACTTTAAATTAAAAGGTAGATTACACTGAAGAGGAATCGCATATTCAGAAAGGATTGGAAGTAGCATAGAGGGTGTAAGTTTAAGCAGTCCTTAATGTTCTCTGAAGTGATAGAAAATTGTTAATTGTGTTGTGTTGGGAAGGGAGAACACATCTTTGCTCTGAGAAAATACATTTAAATTAATGGACGTTGACACCTCTTCCGTATGACACTGTCTAATGTGGGGCTTGCATTAAATATTTTGAATGATTTTAAATGATTGGAAGTGAAATTGAATATAGATACTCTAAAACAGAAGATGAATTTTGTATGCTGCATGGTAGAAGTTTAGACGTACCAAAAAAATTAGAACTAAGATAGCAGGTGGGGATTTCATGTGGTGTATTGAGATTTTTAAATGATAGTGTTTGAAACTATTTGGATCTCCTATCTCATTTATATATGGCTGGTGGTGTGCAGGAGACTCATTTAACGATCAGAAAAAGTAGGGAGTACAAAGAAAAAGTTAGAAGCCTAAACAATATTTAGTTTATTAAAGAACAATATAGAAGCCTAAACTGGAAAGTATAGCCTTATATAAAAGATAAGTATAGTTCAACTTGACATTTTGCTAGAATCTAGTTATTCTCTTCTCAATTGTAGAACAGCAGAATGGAATTTCATATAAATGAGAAAAGCATGTCCACAATCTGTTGGCTGAGGAGACAGACAGGAAGGAGAGTGAATCAACAAACACTATATATATGGGTTACAAAGGGATTCTGCTGACTTTTAGTACAAGAGTAGTAGCCACTCACACTGACAAGCAGCAATTATAACATAAAAATTAATTTGTGGAATTCGACCTAGTAAGGTATCTTTAAATAAGAGCTCCCTGGAGTCTTGTGAAAGGATGTGGAATTAACAAAGGAGGAGAAGATCTCCCTACTATGACAGTGGTTAATTATCCCTCCTTTTCTGTCCTCTCTTCCCTCCTCCTCCAGGCTATCGGCTACCTGCATAGGCAGTGGAGTTTAGGAATAAACTGTCCCAGAAGGAAAGATTTTAAAACTACCATCTTTGAAAGGCTTCATATTAACCTTTCCTGTAATAGTCAGGTAATAGTCTGAACTGAGGAGAGACTAGAGGATGTAAAAGTGTTCAGGTTCCTGATTCAGCACAATTGCAATGTTTCAGTTTGCAGTTTTTCCAGAGTTAATTTTTCCTAAGTTAAACTGTTGACAGAAGTAACTAAATAACACCAGGTACAGGAATAGTGATCTAATGGTAAGAAGAAGAAGGATTAGTGAGGGAAAGAAAGCTGAGCTCTGGAGTAGATGAAAGCTAAGTGGAGCAGGGCAGAATTGGCAGAGAAGAGATGGTGGAGCGTGAGAGAAGTGTTCTGTCAATTGGCTGGTTTGGGGTTTTTTAGTTTGTTTTACCTTTAGATATTGAAGGCTCTTAAACTCACTAGTGTGTGTGTATATGTTAACAGAGCAGGCTGAAAATTCTGATGTGCAGTTTTCTGTTAAGAAATGATGATTTGATGGAATTGAAATATTTGCTGGGAATGGCTGGTGGGCTGCTCAGCTGCTTTGCTTTGCTCTTGGCTGCTGGCCATCTTGTCTGCTCCCCCAGCTGCCTGTCATGCAGGCCTGCTGCCTTGTCTGTTGTATCCTATCTTAGAGTATTTGTACATTCTGACAAATAAAACAGCAAATCACCAATTAGAACAGCAATTAATGATTACTGCTAAACCAACTACAGTCTTAATTGGAAAATCATTTTTGGTAATAATTGATTGATATCTAACCAGCAGCCATTAATCAATGATCTTGCGTTCTGATACTTTAAACAGTGAAACCTTGAAAAAATTAACACATACTTACTTTAATATTTGATGTATTTATAACAATGCATAAAATATATACCCCAAAACATGCTATCCAGTAACATTTTCCATTTTCAGATGTTACTGACTAATGTAACAATTGAGTAAAAATTGAAGCAGCTGGTGAGGTGTTTTTTCTAAAGCTTCTACTTGGAATTTTGTTCCAAATGTGGGATTTGGTTCAGTTTGCAGTTTTACAGAACAAACTGTTTTTATGGTAGAGCTAATGAAGTCATGGTAATGATGGGCTGGTGTCTGTTGTCCTTTTGTACCTCCTGTTGTTCCTTCCTCAGTATCACTTTGTAAGCATACATGAACTGGAATTCCTCTTTTCCTGGTGAAGCATTCCTGAATGGCATCTTGTTTCCTATGACATTTCTGAGCAGAAAAAGCAGAGTTTGATATTCAGCTTGGTTCTAGTTACTGCCCAGCACAGTGTGTCTAACAATCTTAGACAGTTTTACCACTTAATTTTTGTGATTGTTTTCCTTTATTTTCTTACTGGTTTGCTTGTGTGTATTTGAATTACTTTGTAGTCATTCATGCCTTAGTGTATTCAGTTTGTCCACTCCCATTTTATTGGAGTGCCTCAGGTAGAGCAGCTGTGTAATTAATTATACTAAGGCTTTTTTTCCAACACGGTAGTGATTCTCCAGCAGTGAGATATTGACAGGGAAATAATGGGGCTATTTGTACACTCAGTGGGATTCCTATCTTTGCTGGAAAGGGTTGGAAAAATGGTGAGTCAAGAAAGTAAAATTCCATGCTGGTAGTTCTATTTCATAGAGTATTTTGAAGATGATGGGTATAAATAGTGATGATTACTTGCTATATAAAAGGGAATAAAAAATTTCAATCAACTGTCCAAATGTCATCTTCGAAAAAAATGTTTCAGTACTGTTTGTGGACAGAAGTTAGTTTCTGTACTTCGATTGAAAACATTTGTGAAGAGATTATTTTTATATCAGCATATCTACCTGGAAAAAGAGAGAGGCCAAATCTTTAATCCACATGAAATAAAAATGGTAGTTGTCAAAGGAAAAGAGAGGTTGAGAAGAACTGCTCTGTGTTTAATTTGCTTATGCTAATCAGTACGGGAGCCCTACCTCAAGGGTGTGGACAAAATAAGGAAGTGCTCACGTGACTGCGTTGTGGGGAATTTCGTTAGCTTGGCTTTCATATCTTTTCTGGGAGATAGCAGAAATGGGCACCCCTCTAAAGGGCTTGTACACAACTGGATGCAGCATGGGGAAATAGTGGAAGGACTTAGAGGTTCACACGCAGTTGCGGGGCTGTGGTCTCACTGGGATCACAGACATACCCAGAGTGACAGCTCAGGCAACTGGAGTGCTCCAGTGGATGGGTATGAGCTCCTTAGAAAGACAGTCTGGGAAGGTGCGGAGAGGCAGATATCCTTTATGAAAGAGCAGCTAGAGTGCTTGGAGTCCTACTCTTAATTGAGCTGTGGAAGAGGAGGTTGCCCAGAGTGTTGCTTGAGCCTCTCTTCCTGGACGCAGTCAAAACCTAACCGGACATTGTCCTGGAAAACCTGTTCAAGTTGACCTTTCCTTGTGCAAAGGATTAAACCACGTGATCTCCAGAGAGATAGTCTCTGGTTTTTGTGCAAACCCAAAGTAAATTGGTTTAGTTAGGAAGCATTCGGTCTCGTACATGGCTTTCTGTTTTAGGTCAGGAGTGGGTTTTTTTGTAATCATATATCGTACAAAATAAATTACAAACTTTGTGATTGTTAGCAGCATTCGGGGAATCAGTAGGGAGAGTGTTAAACTCAGATGAATTATCTCTGTAAAATGTCTTTCAAAGTAAATTTAATCGTAGTGTGTTGCATGAAACCTTTGCTCACTTGATTTGTTTCAGAAAAATATTGTTTTCTGTTACAATACTTAAATTATTGAAAGTGCTTGTATGAAGTAGAAAATTAAGATGTTTACATCAAGTCAAATTTTGTAAGCTTCAGTGGAAGGCACATAAGTCAGATACCCATAGCAGCGATCAGTATTTAGGTGTTTGCTTGGCTGTTCGTCCTTATGACAAATTTGAGGACATACACTAGTTGATCTTGATCAGTATTCTAACTTGCTAAGGGCCTAAATTTATTCAAGGATGAAGGAATACCTGGTTTACAAAACTATATATATTCCATCATCGATGAAGAGGTTTTTGAGTTACTTAATGTTGCAGTTTTGCCTTTCATATTGAAGTGCTTCCTATAAAGTGGTTGTGGCACAGGGTATTACTTAGGTGGTTTTGAAATTACTAGCATATCTTGAATTAGTTACCGTATGTGGTTTTTAGTAGTTCACTAGCGGTCTTGTCTTGATGTACTCTGTCCTTCCCTGTGTGACAAGAAGGTTTTTAGAGATAGTGCTGGAAAGCCACTTGATGGATAGTGGTGGAACGAGGCTGCCTCTTCAGGAAGTTTTGCTGTGTGTCTTAGTCCATGAGTGAAAATGTTGGGACAGCAGTGTTTCAGGAAAGCTAGAAGAGTACTATTCATTCAGAGAGGAGCTGTAGGGAAGAGAGAAATGCAGCCCTGGTGGGGAGTTGCAAAGGCTGTGGAGAAATGCACTTTCTTTCCTAAAGAGGAGATGGGAAGGGAGCAGGATGGAGAGGAAAGTATGATAATTTCGAAGATAGGTATTGCATACTAGGGGAAATATGTATATATATTCACTTTGTGGATTATGTGGGATTTTTGTTTATTTGGTTTGGGTTTTTTTTCTGCTTCACCTTCTTAAGAACTTTTCCATGAAAGAAAAAAGAAAGTATTTTTATGAATTAAGAAAGAGATATTAGCCAGTGTTCCTCTACTAGCAGTAGGTGTATTTTGGCAATACTTACTCTCTGAAAAGATTAACTTCTTAAAGACAAGAAGAAATTACTTTGTGGATATTTACCAAGATATTACAGTAATTAATCTATTATGTATGCCAGAATATATTTGTCACAGGAATAATGAGTTTCATATAGTAATTGCTTCCACATGGCTGCTGGGATGCAGGCGCGCACCCAGTAAAAATGTTTGGACTGTTGTGATTATTGCTCAAGAAGCAGGGTTGTGCAATCTATACAGCTGTCATTTAGAGATCCTGTAGAAATCTAATGATTTTTCAGGTACTATAAAATTTCTTGAAGACCTTGAAGAAGCCAAAATTAATGATATTAATTTGTAATGCACTCCATATGGACATCTTTAGTGTTCTTGCAGGTGTTGGGAATGTGTAGAACATGTAGATAGGTAGCTCTCTTTTTCATGTTCGTACAAATCTAAACAAATTTTATTCGAACCCTCCTCTCTTTCTCCTGATCACTTAGAATGTTTGTGACTGGAATTGCTACAGCTTGTCAGCTCCCACAGGCGCTTAGCTGTTTATGCACAAGAGCCTGAGTGGAATTTTTGATGTGGTACATATTCTTCAGGGAACTGTTATTATATATTGAGTAGTGTCAGGAGGAAGTATTAGGCACCGTAGTGTCAAAACTTCATCTTTCATTTTTGCAGTAAAGAAATAAACATATTCACACATCTGAACACAAAAACTGTTCTTTTGCATCAAACAGGTAGTTGGGAGACCCTGTTGACCACAGGTTACAATCGAAAGTACAAAACCCTTTTCTGCTTGGGTTTTCTGCAGCATGGTATGATGTGAGATGGACTGCACGTTCCACTGGAACTTGGGCAGCTGTGGAAGGGATGTTCAGAGTCCTGCTGGAAGCTTTTTTAAGATGTTATCAAAGGGTTCTTAATTTCTCACAATAGTAAGCAAATGAAAAACAGTCACTGGCCTCATAACAGTGCTGAACTTTTCCATTTTTCCTTCAGACTTCTGCCAATGAACTTAATGGGGACTTTTCAGTCTTGTTTTGTTTATTTTGAAGTTTGGGATACTCTCTGATTTCTCTCTAAGTATTATCAACTTTTTAATGAAACAAAGATTATTTCACCTACATCTGGCCCTGCCCATTAGAGTCATAAAGAAGAATTGCTGTGTTGGCATACTTATCTCGCCGATTAAAGACTGGGGCAGAGAAGCATGACAGTCAGACTGTGATGTTATTTCATAGTTTTATTCTTTATGTACTGGCCCTTAGAAGTTGATTTCTCTCAAGTCAAACGTTTATTTGTGGCTTATGAGGTAGTAAAGCATTACTTTTTTATTTAATGTAGTTTGCCTGTTTGAATCCTCTTCTCAGGAGACTGAGGGAAGACCTTGTTGCTTTCTACAACTACCTGAAAGGAGGTTGAAGCAAGACAGGTATTGGTCTCTTCTCCCAGGCAACAATTGATAGGTCAGGAGGAAGTGACCTTGAGTTGCGCCAGGGGAGGGCTAAACGAGGTATTAGGAAGTGTTACTTCACCCGGAGGAGGGTTGTCAAGCATTGGAAGGGACTTCCCAGAGAAATGGTTGAGTCACGATCCCTGGATGTATTTAAAAGTCATGTAGATGTGATGCTTAGAGACATGGTTTAATGGTGGGATTAGTGCTAGGTGAAGGGTTGAACTTGGTGATCTTCAAGGTTTTTTCCAACTTAAAAAATTCTGCAATTTCACTCTTGTGAAAAGTTATTGTAGGTTTGATATGCATTTTGTTGGTAGCAGTGTAGGCTTAAGGAGCTTTTGCTTCCATTCCACTCTTTCACTTGTGCTAGTGCAGTCATTTATGGGGGGGCTACACAGTGAATTTGGCTGGGGAACTGATCCAGTTAAAAATAATCCTTTTTAATCTGGATATTAATAACTTGGATCAGTTTTGGTGTGCAGTTGGCTGTAGTACGCTCCAAATGACTGTATAGGCAAAAATGGGAGGCAGTGTTAGGGAATGTTTAAGTCAGCAATGCTATGAAACTGTGGCAAAACCTGTTCCTTCTCATTTTGAAGTTGGAAGGGCCTGACTGGATGCCGCCCTGAGGCTTCATTGACTCTTCAGCATCTCATTCTACTCTCTCACTTTCAATGAAGTGCTTGCTGAATAATTTTTTCACCTAGGAATGTAATTTCTTTGTATATTCTTGTGTGTAAAACAACTTTGGGGTCGGTAACAGGGTCTCAAGTGGTTGTGGCAGCTGAAGTATGTTAGTGATGACAAATACCTGGACCCAGATGTGATAGCAATACATTTCTAGAGTCAGTCAGATAGCCATTTGTAAGTCTGAATGAGAGTATGGCCACTTGTTACACAGGACAGGTGTTTTTTTCTGAGCTGTTTTCTGTTATCTGTTTATAGATAAAAGTGTAACTGTGGTGGTCTGGTCTGATGTCTTTGTGCTGGAAGCACTGGCTGCATGCTTGGGGATGGAGAAAAAGGCTTTGTTGTGAACTTGGCCTGAAATAGCTATAAAACAGACTACGTGAAATGGAGGTATTTCTATCTGCTGCTTCAAAGAGACTATAAAGCAGTTATTTGGGTTAATACAAAAGGTCTGAGAGATGGGTGGAGTTTTCCTCATTGGTTAATTTTTTTTTCCCCTGATTGCTTAAAACAAACAAGACCAAAAAGTCTTAAACGTGTTTATTCGTCTCAATTATGTAAAAAGTACATGCAGATATATTTTTGCCTTCTCAGTTACCTATCAATAAAATACTGTGACTTATACGTTTTGTGTAATTCTAATTCAAGCATTGCTCAGTATAAAATAGTGCATGTGAGCAGCACACTACACCATATAAACTTGACAGTCTTCTAAAATTGCATAAGCATGTAAAATGGAAAGAGATATTTGAGCCATCTAGTGGTTGGTATGAAACATTTTAACATTTTTCAGTAGGCTGTAGAAATGTAAATTACATCTACTTGGAAATAAATAGGGTTTCTGATTTGCCCACTTTTTTTAATAGTGTGGCTGTAGAATGAAAAAAACCCAAAACCAGACATTCAACTTAAAACTTGAGGTACAGTCTGTTTTGGTTGGTAGCTTATAGTGAAGACAGCTCTAATAGCTATTACTAATGTAATTTTTATGTTAAAGAGTGAGTTTTGTTAACATGAGATCTTCAGAAATTGTGAGGGTTATTAGGAAGTGCAAGGGAATAGCTGTAATAAAATAGTTTTGTTTTCTACTTATTGGAAAATGTTTGGAGGAAAAATAGTGGGCTTGTATCCTACTTCAGCAGCAATTTGTAGCAAGATTTTGAATAGAAGGAATTAAATTAGGGCCACAAAGATGATACAAGGGCTGAGTGGGGCTTGTTTAGCAAGAGAAGAGAAGGCCCTGGGGAGACCTGCCAGTGCTTAAAGGAAAGTTGGGGAGGGGCTCTTTATCAGGGAGTGCAGGGATGGGATGATGGGTAACAGTTTGAAGCTAAAAGGGAAGATTTAGGTTAGATATTAGGAAGGTGTTTCTCCCTCTGAGGTTGATGGGGCCTTGGGCAGCCTGGTCTAGAGGGAAGTGTCACTGGCCATTGCAGGGGGGTTGGAACTGAATGGGCCTTAAGGTCCCTTCCAACCCAAACCATTCTATGGTTCTGTGATTGTATGAAATTAAAAGTAACAGGAAAACATGGGATAGATATTTTTCATGATAAACTTGTTCCAGTAAAAGTAACAGAGGCAACTGCAAACAGATTTCTAAAGTTGGGGTGTGTTCCTGGGTAAACAGAGTCACAGAATCTTGACGATGTTAAGTAAAAGGTCATTTTGTAGACCTTTTGTGTAATTATCCTGCTTACTCCTGATATGCATTGAGCTGTTCTAACCTTTCATAGTTGATGTTGCCAGTAGGAACTTGGCTGCACATTGAACTTGATGGTACTTGCTGAAGTAATGAACTTTAATTATTTGTGGGAAAATACTGCATACGTTGAACCACTGTAAAAATCTTCCAGTACTTGTGAAAGTCCCATCCAGGTTCAAACCCAGACTAAAAGATATTTTTAAATCTTTATTCAAATCATAGAGTATCAACAAGCAGTATTAATGGTGTTGTGTATGGTTAGAGCTGTAGTGTTTAAAAACAAACAAATATGATCCATATTGACAGCTGAGAGGTTGCGTCTTTACATTGGAAATAAAATATTACTGAGTCTTAAATCTTGCCCTAGTTTTTGTTGAGAAAACGGTGGTTTTAACAGATTTTAAAGGTCAATCTCAAATGTTTTGTAAGGCCAAATAAGAGAAAAATGGGAAAACCAGTCACAGAACAAAGGTCAGAGCAGGAATGTTGGTTAGTATTTTACTTGGGTGGGGACAACCTGAAAGCATCATGTAAATTTGATGTATTAGTTACATTTGGACAAATTGCCTGCGTCTTCGTCCTGTTGTGCCTTGAAAGTTCCTTATTATAACCGACTCAAAATCAAATTATTAGCTAGATCAAAATACTAGCTAAAATAATCATCTGCATCTGTAACTCATTTGGACTGTGAATCCTAATAGGTTTCAGAACAGGAAATTAAATTCTTGGAAGATGGAAGAGGTTTTGGTTGCCTGGCATAGTTTTACTTGAATTCCGCAGTGTGGTGATGAAGGACTTTTGTTATTACTGTTGTTCTCAGTCTGTATGATGTTCTAGTCTTGATTGCACTTGGGGGATCGTTGAGGTAGCACCGGACAGTTTTGTTTAACTAACTTCTTTTCTCAAATGAGCCTGAGCTGAACGCAATACAGGTTGCTAAGTGTGTGCTGTATTTTGCAGGCTTCCATGTTGCATGTGCGAAAATCGCTTTTCTTTCTGTCTTACTTCTGCATTTAAACTTACTTTTAAGCCAGGATATTGTATATGCTCAGTTTTTGAGCTTGCCTTCAATCCTGGTCTGTTGTTGTGAGAGCAAGCACACTTGGAAAACAGAAAATATGTGGGGACTGGAATTAGAGATCTTTTATAATGTGCGCATTATGTTTTTGTTCAATTAAACATGGATGTGGGTTTATGGTAGTATTGAAGTGCCATCTCTTATGGTTTATGTACTTCCCTCTCTGCTCTCCTATTAACATCTTCCAGTGCTCTGATTGCTGTAGTGTTTGGTCATACCACGGCATTTTCTTGGAAGCTGTCCATTGCTGAAGCTATGATCCAACTGTATTCATGAATGGATCTTTGGCATTTCCCTTGGTTTTAATTTGCATTTAGAAATATGCAGATGAGGTATAATGAAATGGTAACTTTGAGTCCTTTTCCTAATGAATGCTGCTGTTTGTGTTGTGTTCTGGTTACCAGTTGTTCTCTAAGAGAAGCTCGGTTATACCTTTTATATTTGGATTGACTCGAAGTCATAACTAGGATTCGTTTAATGGAACTCTATAGGAATTTGACTTGCTGAAGAAGCCTTAGTAAGTGGGAGATGGATTATCTTGAACTACAGTCTTCAGTGATGGAATTTCTATCTCTTAGCTACGTGTCAGAGCTTTGTGTTCTTTGAGATGCGTCCCTGGTCCCTCAAACCCAGAATTATATGTAAGAAAAGCCTAAAAATGTTTCATAAGCAGCATGTGCTTGTTGTCTCCTGTAAATAATGGAATAGTGCTGCTAAATGAAAAACAATTATGCTGTGGTTTAACTTTAGAAAAGAAAAAGTAGTTTGTTTATTTTTCCTAAATTAGGAAACATGTAATAATTTTTTTCCAGAATTGGATAGATAAACAGTCATTAAATCTCCTTGGTAATGTCACTTTAGGGGCAAATCATACTTCCTGTGAAAAGGAAGTGGGAGGGAAATGGGTTTCTAGAAGGGGTATGCTGGTTCTTGGTTTTTGTTCTCCTTCCGTGAAGTAGGGAAATGGAAAATAGAAGTTGATTAACAGTGAAGAGATATGATTGTCTTAGGTTTGAAGCTAATGGTCTGTATTTTTGTTATTCAGAAAAGTAGATTTTTTTTTTATTATTTAAGCATACTTTCAGATTCATGCAATTAGTGTTATACTTCAGACACTGGAATTGGAGTGTGTAGCTTTGTTTACTTTTATGTGAGTATGAAATGCTCTTCAGTTATAAAACATTTTTTTATTACATTAAATTGTTAGAGACCTCTACTCCATCATTTGCTTCCCAGCTGTTGTACGAGCACTACAAAGCACATCCATTTCTTATGTAGAAATAATACATTATTATTATTATTTTTGCTATTCCTCCAAAAATATTTTGCAGAGAATCATTTTTTGTTTTTTAAATGCCTACCTATCTTTTCATTCCTTCTTTTTCATACTTCCTGTTCAAGGTGAAATTTAAATATGCTTATCTTATAATGGAAATAAAATGTCGAAGGATGAATAAAATACTGGAAACTCAATATTACAGCATATCGTTGTCTTATCTGGGTTTTAAATGTTGTTTCTTTCCTTTACAGAATGCTGCCTTTTTATATGGCCTTGGTTTGGTCTACTTCCATTACAATGCCTTTCAATGGTAAGTTGGAATAAACTATCAGTATCAGAGTATTGTGCAGTGTTTTATTGGTGGGTGGATATTTCAACTTCAGTATGACTGTACAATAGTTTAGGTTTTTTATGTTATAGATATGAAGTCTGGAAGCATGCTGTGCTGGGTCTCATACCTGACTGACTATACCTGGTGGCAACCACAGCAGTTTCGTGAATAGGAAAGGACTTACAGAAAGAGAGTTTTAGCTCCCTATAATACGATTCAGCGAGGAGGCTGGAGCAGTATGACTTGATGAGTTTTTGTGAATTGTTATCGGTAGTCTATAGCCTGTTTTAGTTTGAAAGCCTGTTTACAATGAACTTTACTTTCTCTTGGGAAAAAGTGGAATGGGCTTGTTTTCATTAGCTTGGCATTCAGTAATTTTTTCATTGCTGTATCATGTGAAAGTTTGGGATGTGAGAAGCAGTACGCTGATGTGAATCAGAACTTTACATAGTGACGTAAAAACTCAATAGAGAGCTGTAAATTATGGCAGGGCCTTGGGGACTTGAAAGGAACTGCTGTTGGATATTGGAGGGGAGGGTTAGTGTTTAGTTGGGGTTTTGGTTTTGCTTTATTGGTGACGAGAGAAGAACGATAAATGGAATTGTCTGACTCACTCACGTCCTACGGAAAGGTCCTCAAACTTTTATTAGTCAATAATGAGAAAGCTGGCGTTTACTCTTGGTAGAGATATATCTAGTGTCAT
The DNA here is from genome assembly GCF_017976375.1 of Cuculus canorus. NCBI lineage: Eukaryota > Metazoa > Chordata > Aves > Cuculiformes > Cuculidae > Cuculus > Cuculus canorus. Next base: position 90,823,624 of record NC_071401.1, read on the forward strand.
TAGGAAAAAAGTCAGACAAGTGCAGCGTTTAGGTGAGTGCTTTTTTATATAAAGTTTATTAGATTGCCTTTTTTGCAGTCTGTCATATTGTTTTCATCATGGCATTTATTTCTTTTGTAATGTTCAGTATAGAAACTTAATAAAATAAATGGCTTTACTATTTGATCGATTACTAAAAAGCTTATCATATTCTTGGACTAAGCATGACTGAAGTTAAGGAGGCAGTATGTAACTACTGGCTGATGATTTGGGACAATAAAATGGAAATTCTCCTCCTCCTCAGTAAATTGTTAATTTATCAAAAGTTTCTGTGTAGGTGTAAGGCAAAAGACTTGCACTTTCCTTAGGATATTGTAAAGAATATTGTAAAAAGAATAAATCTTTTATTCTTCAAATTAAGCTGGTTTGGTTAAACTGTGAGCTCAGAACCTGGAATTATTTTTTTTTTATCTTGCATCTTACTGCTTTCTATAGTGATAATGGTGAAATGAGTGCCGTATATTGTGGCATGCAAGTCTATCACAGTCTCATTAACAAGAGAAGAACAGAAGAGTTTTCAGAAAACTCGAGAATCCACTGTTTTAAGACTATGATAAATCTTGGTTGAACTTTGCCAAGTTTCCGAATGTTCTTGTTCTTATGAGGACTTGGCTTCATCATCTAACATTCAGGACTATTTTGTGCAGCAGTTCTTCTTACAAGGGGTATCTCGTTACCATCTGCACTGTGAAAATGGTAGAAAACTGTTAGATAAATTAAATAAGAAGTAGTTAGGGTTAGAGCAGTTGATTTTTTGAAAGACCACCTGTTCAGCATAGACTTTTGCCATCAGAGGATCATGCTTCTTAGGAACTTCCTGTGGGTGGAGCAAAAAGTCAGGTGATATGATGCCTAAGTATTAATGAATTAGAGCTTTGAATTAATTCAGGTTTTTCTTCTGTGCATTTAAGTAAGCTTGTTGAGGACATGAGTATCAATCGATGCCTTAACTTACGATGTCTTAACTGCATAGAGAGCTTTACATTAAGGTTACTGTGGGGCTTTTGGGGGGCTTTGTTTGTTTTTTTAAATCCCTGTGACTGCTACCCTCTCTCCCTTACTATGTTTTCCTGGGGACGAGAGGAGTGGGATGTGTGGTTGTGGGTGTGTAGGTGAAATCATAATAAACCTGGAGGTGATAGCGAATCATTTACAGTAATGTTCTTCATAGATCTTAATGCTCCACAGGACTCTCTTGCAGCTTGCAAGGAGAATCCTGCTTCTTTCAGAGTAAATGCTAGTCAAACTGTCTTTTTTCCTGCTGCAGCTATTCCGTCTGTTTATGTTCATGGAGCACACAAATTTATGTATTTCAGGCAGGTAGAGGAGACCTCTAGACTGTTGAAAGTTGTTGAAGATATTGTGTTTTATCCATTAATTAATCCACACCTCTTTAGATGTATATGTAGGTTTTAATGAGAGGCACGTACATAGTCCTCCTGACAGGAATAGGTAAGGAAGTGCTCAGAGTTATGTTATGCTTCATATAAATAGGGATAGTTAAAAAAAAAAAAAAAAAAAGCCCAAGTGGAAATAAGGTCAATTTGGGGATTCTTATTCATGTTTTCACGTTTTTTTAAGTTTTCCAGCATTCATAAAGATAGGTGTTGAATTGGCTCCAAAACACATATGCAATTGACTAATTTAGTATTGTATGGTTCTTTATATACTAGAACAGCATTACAGCATTAGCTTAACTACTGAATCTTAATGGGTACATCATTTTATATTGGTAATTTTGCTTGACTATTCATGTAAGAACTGAAAGTTCTTGACGTATATGTAAGTGGTACAATAATGTATTCAGACCAAAGATATTTCATACAATTATTGTAGTAAGAGATGACATAAGGTATTAGATCCATAAGTTGAATCAAGTATAGTTAAATAGGTCTTACAGATCTTAAATTTTAATGCTCTGTTCTTTTTCGACATTTACCATCAAGCAATGAGAAGAGTGGTTGACTTAACTTCCCTGTTTTCCCTGTTTCTCAAGTACAGTAGAACACTGGTAGAATAGAGTTAGCAGAGATCTTAGGCTGCATTAAAAGAAGTGTGGCCAGCAGCTCCATAGAGGTGATTCTCCCTCTCTACTCCAGTCTCATGAGACTCCACCTGGAGCACTGTGTCCAGTTCTGGAATCCCCGACATAAGGATATGGCGCTGTTGGTACTGGTCCAGATGAGGTCATGAAGATGATCAGGGGAATGGAGCACCTCTGCTATGAGGACAGGTGGAGGGAGTTGGGGTGGTTCAGCCTGGAGAAGAGAGGGCTCCAAGGAGAACTTATAGTGACCTTCCAGTGCCTGAAGGGGCTAGAAGGCAGCTGGGGAGAGACTTCATACAAGGGCATGCAGTGATAGAACAAGGGGGAATGGCTTTAAATTGGAAAGGGGAAGACTTAGACTAGACATTAGGAAGAAATTTGTCATAATGAGGGTGGTGAGATACTGGCACAGGTTGCCCAGGGAAGCTGTGGGTGCCCCATCCGTGGAGGTATTCAAGGCCAAGATGGATGGGGCCTTGGGTAGCCTGATCTAGTGGGAAATGTCCCTGCCCATGGCAGTGGGGTTGTAACCAGATGATCTCTGAGGTCCCTTCTAACACAAACCGTTCTGTTATTCTATGATACTCACATAGCTTGAATAATTCCATATCCTCCTTAGTGGTCTTATAGATTGAACAGTTAGAGAATTTCAGTAGTTGATCAAAGGCTGCCCTTCGTTTCCGTGTAATAGCTGCATCTCAGTGTGGTGGCTTGGATGCCAGATTTTCTTTTACTTCAGTAAAGATTCTGAATCTGACTGATGTATCATCTGCTGATGTATGCTTGAGTCCCATCAAGATCAAAAGATGGAGTCCAAGCTCTGCACACTGTTCCTCAGAAACACCTTACAGCAGTCTGAGATCTCTCACCCGTATTGCCCCATTTAGCATACTGCTATGTTTCTCAGTCCAAGGATTCCTCCTCAGCTGTAAAAGTGTTATGTAAAACTCCAGTCCTTCAGCACTGATGTTTTTGCAGGATGTAGTGGGAGAGTCCTGTGCTGCCAAGGTCCGTTCTTTATCCTTCTTTGCTCTTCAGTACTTCTATTTTTGGGGGGAGGGAGCTGTTAGTAATGTTGTAAGATTTGTCCTTGAGAGGTCTATTTTTTTTCCAGGAGGACTGCATCTGGCAGTGGGTTCTCAAGCTGTTTGTCAGTGGTTAGCGGATCCAAGGAACTGGGTTCTTCCATACGAAGAGCATTTGAGTGGGTAGTGGGTTGTATAGGAATGCAAACCGCCCAGTGGGGACCTCCTTCACTTGTGTGGCATGCAGACCACAACTGCATCATCAAAAGAGATATCTGTGCTGCATGCCTCCTGGTACATCAGTAGTTTGTGCCACTGTGGAGAGTGCACAGCATTTGATGAAATAGTCCAGCTGTCGTGGTTTGTGTGAAAGACTGTGATTTATCCAGCTGACCCTGACATTGCGCTGGCCATGGGCAGTCTATGGAGTTCATCCTCTGGAAAGTCCAGGAGAAGTATAAGTTGAGAGTATACAAGCAGCTTGCTTACCAATTAACTTGTGATCTTAAAGTATCAGCACATCTGTATTCATGCTCTGTCCAAATCCTTTCAGCTGCTCTGGTGTTTGCAGTTACCTTCATAAGGAGGGCAAGAGTTAAACATTGTGTAGATGCTGCTGTGTCAAATATTTCTCAGGTTTCAGGTGACTGAGTCTATATATATATATATATAAAAAAAATACTTTTTAGGTTTATAAAATGGGAATATGTAGATGACATACTAATTGTAACTAACCATTAACAAAGTGCTAATTAACTTTTTCTTGTCTTATCTTTCTGTGATTGTATATCAAACATTCTTCTTGGACTGATGAAATTGTGTCATCTGCAAATGCTGGGGGGAAAAAACTGTACTGTGAGCTGCTCTTCTAAGGAAATGTTTAAAAACTGAGCTCAGAATGTTTCACCATTCAACTGTTGCAGCTCTGTGGACAGCAGAGACTATATAAAGGCTTTAAAAGTATTGGATAAAGTTGCAGTGTCCTGACCACTGATACATACAGACATTTTGTTCATGTTCAAACTATGATTATGAGTTTCAGGTATAAATTTATCCATAGCTTTGCATCATTTTCATTAGTGAGGTTGTGAAATGGCATGAGACTTAAAATAGATGGTCAGAAAACTGAAAGAGAATAAAGGATAAGAAAAAAAAACTTTTTTCCACCAGATGCATCAAGTATTTTACCTGATATATTAAAATGTTATGTTCTTTTATTTTGTAGACTCATTCTTATTTTCATGGTCTTTGTTTGAAATGTACGAGTGTTAACTTTTGAATAGTTAAATCAATGCTATTTTATTATAGTCTTTCACCAGGTTCAGAGCTGATTTTATTCAGTCTATCCAAGTAAAACCTTCCAATAAAAGTCTTACGAGTTCACTAAATGTTTAATGCAATCTTCTATTAATTATTATTCAACGGCGTGCTTCACTTTCATAATGGGAGGCATTGTTGTATAGATGAGTGGGTGGAAAGGTAGCTGCAGTATTGATTTTGGAAGTCTTGATTTGAAGATGATAGATTCATGTAATTTTTATTTTTCCTGAATTATTGTAACAGTGCTGAGCAAAATTCAAGCTCAGAGGTGCTTTTCAGTTCTTGTAGTGTCTGTTTTCCAGTTCTGCTTTTGCGTTTTGCCTAATGTTGCCTGCCTGTTGGTGGAAATGCTCCCATTCTTGGAGAAAACTTTTTTAATTTAAATAAATTGTAGTAGATACGAGTAGAGTTCTTTCTTATCATGAGATTGGTTGTTATTTTCATAGAACAAGCCAAAAGTTGTCTCTTGCTGAATTTATACGACTGTCATTTATTTCTGCAGTAGAGAGCTCTCAGCCCTTCATTTGATTTGTCCTTTAGACAAGTGTATGTTTAGTCTGCTGAAGGATTAAAATGAAAAGCTCTGTCTGTACATGAAGGCCAGTTAATTAGTGGTGGAGACTATGAATCTATTTAAGGGAAGCTGTTAGCCTCTTAAGCCAAGTCCAGCCTCATATGTGACACATCGTCAAGCTGTTAGCTTATATCTGTTCTTCTGGTTTTAGTCAAGCATAGAAGACCTTTGAAGGAAGACATCTGTATGGATGCCTTGGATCCTCTGGACCTGTAATTTTTTGAGTTTAGGCTTGGGCAGAGGACAGGAATGGCCTTTGTGATGTTCCAGAGCAAACAAAGGTGTATACAAGGATCAAGCGACTGTATCCAGAAGGCTCAACTTGGCAAACGTGGCCTGGGAAGGACTGTGGTTATCAACATTGAGCCACATTCTCTTTCATTTCCCTTTACTAATACAACTTTTGCTCCTACATTCCACTTCTTTTCATGTCTAGTTACTTCTCTGTTGTGCCAGCCTGTACTAAGCCATCTGCACTAGATGTTACTGGGACTTAAAACTGAAATAGATGTCAGTGTCATTGCAGATATTTTGCTGTTGATGTGGTAAGGGACTGAGTCTGGAGCTCTGGGCATGGCACTGGGAAACAGGCAGCCTCAAAATAAAACTAAAGTTATTACTGTATTCCATGTTTGTGATGTGTGCCGTTATCTTAATTGCATTGCTATTTTGTTTAAATGTTCCCCATAGGCAAAATTAGATCAATATTAATTAGGCTGTGGTGTAGAATTGCTTGTCTGTCTGTAAGAGTTAATAAGGAAATGTCTTTTCAGAGTTTGAATAGTTTATCCTGTGTAAATACTACTGCTCATTTAAAATCAGACTGAATTAGACATGAGCACCTACCACTTGTAGAAATTGTTGAAAATTTGCCTTTCACATGACTTTATTTGTGAAGTTTTGATTTACAGAAATATTGGAAGTGATTTGTATTTGTTGTTATTGCTGACCGTCATCCTGGAAAAACTACAAATTGCATAATCAATATAGAATTAACACTAGAGTTAAGTAAGATCCAGGCCAGTATTTTGAATGGAGAAGATAAATATCTGATTTTTATTTAGAAAAGCTACTCTGGGGAATATTTGCTGTATTCTTGCAACATTTCTCCCTTAATTTACTTATGTAATTATGCTTAATTGTATGTTTAAATTTATCTTACCTTTTGGGATTCTATTTTAGTTTTTATTATAGCATCCAAGGGTATAGAACTTAAGATGTAGGCAAGACACTAACCCAGGAGTTCCCTAGCATTTTGGGTGTGTATGGATTCATTCCTAAATGTAAATCCATCAAATATTAGGAACCGAAAAAAGATTTCTAAGTGGAGATTGTTTCACCAGTCTCTACCAGTTGTCTGTTCCATTGTCAGTCAACCCAGTGGATGGCAGCAATCGGTGCTCCTTGACTACTCTCCTTTGTAAGTTTTTAACCTTTCAAGGAAGTAATGCTTTTTAAGCTTCTCTGCCTTTCCTCTTGAAATTGTCATTTTAGTCGTTTGCATTCAGATAAAATGCAACTCAAATATACAGCTAGAATATTACAATTTAGCTATTAAAGCGGTAACTCTAACAGTGTCTTAAATGGTACAGAGCTTTTTGTTTTGACTTAGTTGATTGGATGTATTTTTCCAAGCGTCTGTGAAAGTGGGTTGAAAAGCACACTGTTACTTCCTGCATAGATAGTGTCTAGGGGGGTGATGTCTTCTCTTACTAGTTTTCTTCCTACTTGTATGTTTTGGGCTTCTCTTCATTGGAAAGATGTGTTGGGCTATAATGTGATCTCAAAAACTCGTGGTAACTACTTGTGTTGAACCTGACTCCACGAGTAGCTTAAACAAGGGGGAGTGACATTGCTGTGTTGTCTGTGCAGAGCTGAGCCTTATGCAAAGCTCAGTGGGGCTGGCTGTGACCAGCAGATCCTGCGCTAAATGTGACAGTCTTTCCATGTTGTCCACTGATGATAATTTTACTGTTTTTTGAGGGCTGAGCTTCTCTAAAAGACTGGGGTAGGCAACATTCCTTTTGTTTGGAATGACAGTATGCATTCAAACTAAGTAACTGCCCTTAGAAGTCATTTGTTACACTTGTGGCTTTAACTCTGCAGCTGAGCTATGGCAAGGGATAATATTCTGTTCAGTAAGCAAGAGAGTATAATTTTTTTTGTCTCTTACGGTTTCTCTTAAGCTTTTTTAGAAATCCATATTTCAGTGATCTTTATGAATGAGACACGGCATACGGGAAATACGGAATACTGTTTTCTCACTAAGCAAGCTGACTAAAATGTGAAGAACGTGAAGTTCACAAAGTGTATATGAGCATGGTCACAATCTCATGTCATATAGAAACACAACGTCTTCTTATTTTTGCCTTCTCTCTGGCAGGGGCCATAGTCACTGTCTTTCTACCTTTTTTTGATTTAGGATATTGTCTTTGAACAAGATGCAAATAATGGATTTGAATACTGGTGGCTAACATACTGAGTACCATATTAGAGTTATGGAATGCTAATATACAATCATAGAGTCTGTATGTGGCAATGGTACGTGTCAATATTTAGTGAACAGCCTAGTCCTTGGCTTTCTGGTTTGAGTGGGGTTCTGGTAGAAGATGATGAGCATGCTGTTATGAGATATGGTTCCTTGTTTGTTATGATTTCAGTGTAGATACTGAGGTGTGTGATTCGTCACCACCCATATTATTCCAGGGAAGATTAGATGAGATGTGACTGCCCGTCCAGCTGGTGAAAGCTTGTCCCTTTTGTGCCTCACTTGCACATTTTCCTTGTGTAAGCAGCAAAGTAGGGTACAAGGTAAGGAAAGCCTTTCTGAAGGATTATAATTCAGTTCCACAAGAAAAATGTAATATTTCTGTAAGCCCATCTGCTCTTAAGTTTCATTTAAACAAGTTGGATAATGATTTAGGTACAAACTATTTTGTTGTCTTGTCGGGGGGAAGTTCTGTGCCTTTGGTTTGCTTTGCCATCAAAAATGAGAAGAGAGCCTGTAAAAATTTTAGAGCTGAAATGTTTTTACTGATGGATTAAACCCAATCATTTGTGAATAATAGTCTATGACAAAATATTTATTGGATTTCCCATTGCAAGTGCTAACATATTGTCCTTTCAGCACTTGGAAGGTAGGAATAAAATCAATTTGCCTAAACACTGCATTATTTTAGGCACCGTGCTAATTCCTGTCTGATGTCCCTGTGCTGTTCCGCAGTGGGTACGGTTCTTCCCATAGGCTTGCCTGCCTGCTCAGTGTCCAACTCTGGAGTTGCTTAGCACAGCAAATAGGAACGGCCTTCCTGTCCTAATTTTATGCAATTGGCCTGAGATGCAAAACAGTCGCAGTTTTGATGAAGACACAGTTGTTGCATAGCATTTTTGTTTTATCTGGTACATTGCTGTGATGAACAGGGGCATACATAGAGAGGATTTAAAGGTAAGGGAATAGGGTAAGAGTCATCTTCACTTACCATGGGAATATGATAAGCAAGTTACACTGGGAATGGGTGGCAGGCTTTCATATCTGTTTTCTTGGAGGTGGGCACGCGACTGGAACATAATGAAGCAATAGGTATTAGTTGAGTCCTTACACAGCACTGATACCAAGAAAAGGAGAAACTGGGTGGAAAGCAGAGCAGGTTGGTGCAGTGGGAGATGTTTGTGATCTCTCCTCCTAGGCCTTCTGTTCTGTTGCTGCTTTAGGGTCTGCACTACCTAGAATCAAAAGCAACCTAGCAGTTGGTTGTGACGAGAATGATCCCTGTATAGTTCTAAAGTTGCGCTAACTTTGTTACTAATTCCTGAGTCATCCTTTCTGAAATAGCAGATATGTTACTGTACTTCAAGCAGCAAATTAGTTTCTCTAAATTAATAGAGAAGATTAGACTGTCAAATATACCAGGATATTTGAAGTACCGAATTACCCAGTCCTTGAAGAACCAAAAGCCATGCACTGAAAACATTGCTTGTAAACCATTACTTTCATATATTGTTCTGTGACAGTGCTTTGTGATCCATTTTCTGCCAGTCATATAAGTAACATTGATTTATAAAGTAATACTTTAGTAAAAAATAATTTTTTAATCTGTTTTTCTTTCTAACAGGGCAATTAAAGCATTTCAGGAGGCGCTTTATGTTGATCCCAGCTTTTGTCGAGCCAAGGAAATTCATTTGCGACTTGGGCTTATGTTCAAAGTGAACACAGACTATGAGTCTAGTTTAAAGGTAGGTTTAAGTCCTTTTAAATTGAAATATCACTTGTTACAAGTTGTGTTGCACCTTAAAACTGCAAGGAATGTATCAGTGTATCTACCTGCTTTAGAAATAGAAGTTCTTCAGTATGAAGTGTCTGAGTCTAAAGACAGAGTAAGGATGGGATTTAAGGTGTGTTAGGTGCTAGAAGTACTCAGAAAAGCCCTGCGAAGTTATAGATGAGCACTGATCGGCCAGCGCATCAAAAATTTGGTGTAGGGCTCTTGTCAAAATAATACGTTTTGGGAGGAGGCTGAGGATGTCCAGAAAGTTGAAGGAAAAGGAGTTGAGCAGCTTGGATTTCTCATGCTTGTTTGTTTGTTTTTTCCCCCCTTAGTTCCACTGTTGTAAAGTGGAAGGTCTTATAAATCATTAAAAATAGAAAGCTTTTTATGCAAATTAATGTTCTTGTATAATTTTTAATATTCTTTCTGCTTTTCTAGCAGTTAATCACTCTTTCATTTCCTGGTTGAGACTCAGCTTCAAAGACAACAATTTCTGGCTAATCAGTCAGAAATGGTTTGTGTTAATACAATACTTCTTCTTCTGTACTGTTTTCATTATTTTTTGGTCTCTGATTGTAATCTATCATCTTAACTCCCTCCATTCAACATATTTGACCATTTTTTGCCTCCTTCCATTTCCTATTCTATCCCTATGTTCTTCCCTTCCTGACCTCTACGTTTATTTCCAAGTGTAATGGAAAAAAAATGTTCTTTAATGGAGTTTCACATTGTGCTGGGAAACACAGGGTTGAGAATTTTGTAGTTAGTAATTGTGTAGTTTGTAAAAAATATTTCTGCATCTTAATCTCTCCTAAAACTGCTGAAAACATAAATGTCTTGTTTTCAAGAATCTTGTGGCTTCCTTTTCCGGGCAGGTTGTTTTCCTGGACCTTGTGTTTGTGAGGCTATCACAATCATGTTGTCCAAAATTTGAAGGAGAATTAGTCTCAGTTTTTCCTTTCGTATTTTTAGTGATGGGAAGCACTTCTTTTGTGAGGCTTCCCTTTTTTTCTGTCCAGAGTCCAGGCTTTTACCTAGAGAGACAAGTGTAGTTGGAAATTGTGGTTAGAGAGGATTGTATTACAAAGGAGTAGGAAAGAGTGCAATGAATGGCAAAAGAGAGCAAGGGGACAGGTAGAGTTAGACCACTGTGTTGGGAGAGGGATTATGAGTGAGTTTGAGTGGTCCTGTTTCCTTATAGTTTGGCATAGGTTTAGTATCTGCTCTCCTGAAATATAGAGAATAAAAAGTTTTGTAGATGTATGCTTTTGTTCTGTTTTTAAAGAAGTCTTGGGAACAAAACAGAAGAGTAAATTTACAAGGATGTGGTAAACTTGTAATCAAGTAGTGGAAGGAACTTCAGCATTTTAAATTTTAATAGAAGAAATTGATCAAGAAATAAATAGCCTTTTCCTGCTGTGCAGTAAAACACGTAACTCTGTTACTGGGTCAAGGATTTAAATAGAAATTATGACAATTTGATCTAAATATACTGTTTGATCTTCACAACTTTGCAAAATAAAATGTTACTGATCACAAAGATTTTGGGCATAACAAACTTGTATTTTTCAATACATCAGCTTGGAATGGGAAAAAGCATCGAAGTAGTATTTTAAAAACAGAAAGAAATTAACCTTTTTCATTCAAAATTATCAAGATTCCACTGCTTTTATGTGTGGTGATGTTACATTACTTCAGAAAACAAATGGCAGCAACAAAAACAGCTTCCCCTGGAGCAGAGTGAAGCTCTTCAAATGCATGACGAAATAAACATGATGAGGGGATTGCATTAAGGATAGTTTTGCATTGTCCTTAAATCAGTATAACCACAGGTTGTTTCTAGAAGATCCTCGTTTTCCACTTTGCAATCCTGATTGCATTGTTCAGCATCCTCTGCTGCATTGAATGAAGTGATTTTTCCATTTGCAGACTGAGGTGGTTAAGAAGTCTGAATCAGCTCAACTTGACATTGCCCAGTTGCTAGATCCAGTGCAAGGTAGATGACAGGAGTGTGTGAGTGGGAGGGAGAGATAAGAGCTGTGTTGTCTCCTTCTGGTGCAAAATGTATCACAACTGTACATTGAAATTATCAGTTGAAAAGCATAAGGTAGAGTTTCTGGTTTGCTTCCTTCGTTATGGAGGTTGCAGTCTTTGGCTGAGAATCAGTAACAGTGAGGAACAAGACAGAAAAGCAACCATGTGGCACTGCACTCAGTCTCAGAGCAGTTTCGGCTGCTTGCAGTTCAGCTTTGCCATGGATTTCATGTACAGTCCTGAGACTGATTTACTTTGAAAATGCAGTGTTACTGATTGAAACATCAGTTTACACATCCGGAGATATCACTTGAAGACTAGATGACCAGAGCAATAGTAGCTCCTTTAAAAGCCAATCTGATTGATCCCTGAGGTAAGATCCCTGAGAAGACCCTTTAAGCCAGAACTCGGTGAGTGACAAGAATATGAGATGCAAGTCAGAAAATACTTGCTTAGTGGAAAAAAACAAAATTAGGTGCTGATGTAGTGGTTATGCGCAAGCGTGGGAAGAATAAAATGAGGAAAAAGTGGAGTGCAAAAGGATGTTTCCACAGAATGTCTGTCTCATTCTCTGAGCCTGAATGTCTCATCTTTCCACGAAAGATAAGTAACCCAGAGTAAGAGAAGACACAGTTGTCTTGTGCCTGTTTTAGATGTTGTAGACCTTGTTAGAAGGATCCAGGATTTTAGAGTGTGTTTATGGGGCTTAGGATCCAGCCTTCTGGTAACTGGCCTTGAGCCTAGATCCTTTCTCTGGGGCTCTGTATAACAGAATTGATATTTCAGTCTGAGTGTCCTAGTTCACACTGAGGCAGAAAGTGGAAGTAGCTTTTCATTTGATACTCGCCTGTGACTGTTGGAGATTTCGCAGATTGTACCAACCTTGCATTAATGTACTTTGAAATATCATAATATTTTTGATGGTATTTAAACATTCATGTTAAGTCTGTAATTGCTAAGAATAAACCATTTGCAACAGATGAGTCATTGTCAGTAAGAGTCTTCAGGCGAAGCAGGAAGATGGGAGTCTGATGGTCATATATTCCTTGTCTTTCACAGTTGTAGACGATTAACATGTATCATCTCTATTGTGTGTAAGCAATTTAAGCACAAAATTAATTTTTACTATTTTAAGATGTTGGTGATCAAGATAATTACTAGAGTGCTGTTTAACAAGCATAAAATCACCTCTCAGTGTTTTTTTCAAAAATCAATTACTGCTTTTGCCTGTTTTTAACATTGCTGCAGTTAAGACTTGCAAATTACTGTGAGAACCCTTGACTGCTTTCTTATCCCATTGTCATAAACTCTGGCAAGCACAGCCAGTGCTGTTGAAAATAACTTGGCCTTTCAGGTTTACATTAACAAAAAGAAAAAAGTAGCCCTTCTGGTTGAAAAGAAAACAGTCCTTGTGTAACCTATAAGTTAGAGCAATAGCACCTTCAGAGATCATACAAGAAAGCTGAATTTGCCCTATTAATCAGAAAAGTGCAGTTGATTCTAAAATGAATTGGTATTGCCTTGAGGAGGGGGAGATTTTAGTATTGTTTACTATACCAGCAGCATGCTGTTAAGTTTTACCTCACAGTCCTAACTTTTTCAACTTTCCGGTGTGTCCTGCTGCCCCCTTCCTATCTGCAATTTCCTACAAACAACCCTAGGAATGCAGTGGTGCCGTGATAATCTGGAAGGAGAATGAAGCATGGTGTCTAGGAGTACGAGATAAATTTTTATTTGTTTGGGAAATGTAATTGGAAAAAATACTCGAGTTTCTGAGTATGTGCCATGTTATTTCTGGCGTTTCCCTTGCTATCCTAGTAATTTTCCTATTCACTGAATATATTTTTTTCAATGTTTAGTTCTTCTCAAGTACTTTTGAATCTTAACCAATTTCTAGCAAATATATCAGTGTAAGAAATTTCAAAGGGAAGATCCTAGACCAATTCTGTGCTGCATGTTGCCCCAGAGCCTTTTGAACTGTGCAAGCTGAGGAGCAGGTGATCTAATTGGTTTGGTCTGCAACAAAGGCACCAAGTGACTGGTTGTGGGGATGCTCTTTTGGGACATGAAAAATTCCTATGAAGGGAACTGTCCCGTCTGCATAGGAGTTGCTGTGCATCGGGCAGTCCCAATGACTCTTGTCCAGCTGGAAGCAGAAGAGCATGAAGGTGGAGCTGAGTATGTATCTCTTATGAGGCCTCATCTGGAGTACTCTATTTAGTTCTGGAATCCTCAGTGTAAGAAGGATATGAAACTGTTGGAGCGGGTCCAGAGGAGGGCTACAAAGGTGATCAGAGGGTTGGAGCACGTCCTATACAAGGACAGACTGAGATAGTCAGGGTTGTTCAGCCTGGAGAAGAGAAGGCTCTCGGGAGACCTTTTATAGCAACATTCCAGTACCTTGGGCAGCCTGATTTAGTGGGGTGTCCCTGCCCATGGCAAGGGGGTTGGAACTAAATGATCTTTAAGGTCACTTCCAACACAAACCGTTCTGTGATTCTGTGTTGTATGTCACTGCTGACATGCCTGAAAGAGAATCTGAGGAAAAAAGTAAAATTATGAATTTGATATTTAGTTTAATGGTTTGGATTACATTGGTAAATGACAGATACGGGAAACTGGTCGCATAGCTTGTGCTTGTTCTGCTTGGTGACACTGAACTATCATCGTATGCTTTCTGTAGGGAGTTGGGACTGTGGTCCTGGAAGCCCTTTGAATGTAAAAGTTGCACTATCATTGCTTGCTGGCAGACTGTTTAAGGAAAAATAGAAATCTTAGGGTTTTGTGTTTATTAGAATGATAAAATTGAGTAAATGGTGTGTGGGAGATTTTCTGTTTGGTTTCCTGAAGGCATGTTTTGTTTGTTGGTTGGTTTGGTTGGGTTTTGTGGTAGATGGGGTTTCTTCATAATGGGCGGTCAGTGGGAACTCCGGACGTGAGCAGGTTATTGGCAAACCAAGTCATGTTGTGCTTTGAGAATTTTATTTGGTTTTTAAGTATTGCAGATGCATCCTGTACCCAGCAATAAAACCCTCAGAAGAATGAGAACTAAATTTCTGAAGTTTTCCATTACCTTCCTTTTAGCAGAAATACTGATTCTGCCTTTCACTTGTAGGAATTTTGCCTCCTTAATTATACACAAAATAGCTTTCCTAGTAGTTTGCCTCTGGCTTATGCTTTAATCTAGCCTGTAAATCATTAATTTAAATGTATTTTTAATTTTTAAATTATTTTCCTGGAGGTTCTCATTTGTTAGTGATGTTAAAGTATACTGCTTTATATTAGGATAAGAAAAAGGCTGGAAAATAATCAGAATTTATTGGGAAAATATACATGAAATACATGAATATGCATAAAAATATTAACAATTAAATCCTGATTTACAAATGATCAGCTCAAAGAACTTAGTTCTATTCAGATGCCTTTCCATCACTTATTCAAATAATTCTGTCATATATATATATATTTATGAAAGATTTTTAGCTACCGTTGCTGTTGTATGCTAACATGTAGCTGTTATAGACATTGTTATTTTATTGTGTTCCTTTTCTCAGTAATAAGTAAAAATGTATTTATGAAAGTGAAAATTTGCTTTCAAGCCTTCAGGTGCCCTTTTACAACCTGATAATCTTTTGTATGTACTTATATGACTAGTTTGAGCTTTAATGTGTTAAATTGTAAACTTATGTATTCTTTTTAATTATTAAAGAAAAAATAGCTGGTCAAAATACGTAGTTATGAGATGTTTCTATTTCCTATGTCTAGTTTGATGTCTGTAATTCTACCAGGAACTAATCAGTGACATTTTTAGGTAAAAAACAAACTAAGCCAAAGGGCTTTAGCTGTTGCAAGGCGGATATCCATGATTGCAAATTAACAAATTAGACAATAGATTATTTTTATAAAAATGTAAGTGAATGGAAAACAGCCATTGGGAATGAAATTGATGTCTAAGTCATTGTAGTTTGCATATGATGGAGACAGATATACAAGAAAAAAACATGAAAGCTTTTAAACACAGTATGGCACTATAATGAAGCTGCAAGAGTTATTAGGCCAACTGGGTTTGACAGTGGATCATTATATCACAATGTCTGGCCTACAGAGTTTTCTTTTGTTCTCTCTTACTCTGTTTTGCTTGGGTTGCTTGGGTCTTTGAGTGATTTTGGAGTTTTCCTATAAAAGAAAACTGTAGGTATATTTTAGAGATGTCATGATTACAAAGAGAAGTAGATGCTATAATTGAATTAACATGCATCTTATAATTGAACTAACATGGCATCTACTGTCTTTTGGCGGGGATGTGAGGACAAACAATAAGAAGAGAAACAGTTGCCTCGGACATTGAGCATTCAAGTTAATGAGGATTTGTGCTGGTACACTGATGTTATTTGTGGACCTTCTCCTTGTGAGAGGTGTCTTGGTCCAGGGTTAGTAGCTGTAACTGGAAGGTTAGCATTCAGGGCACGCAGTAACAGCTAGTTGTGTGTACTGGCTAGGTAGCACAATACTCAACAGGGGTTATGCTGTCCTTTTAGCTTAGCCTGGGTGTCCCTGTGGGCAGGAGGCAGAGTGCTGCAGGTCCTGAAACAACCCAGGCTGAGGGTGGTTCAGTGCCATGGTGATGCTGGCGATGGAGCAGCGAGGGCAAGCTCGTGGTCATCCTGTTTTGCTATGGCATTTGGTTGCTGCTGCAGTGCTTTGGGCTGTTAGCTAAATTCTGATATTGCACAAATAATGATAAAACGTGCAGGTAACGCATTATTGAGATAGCTTTGTGAAAATCACTGTGGTGGTGCTGGTCATTAAATTCAAATGAAGCCTTCCTTTGGCTGTTTGAAAACACAACTTCTCTGATGTTCGCTTGAAAAACTAATTTACTTGCAGCCAGTCAAAATGAGATTCTTCCCTTCTGTTATTGAGTTTCTGTGTGAGCTTTGTTTCTTTGGTCCTCCGGCAACTTGCTCCTGCCCTGTCCAGTAACAATTTTCCTCAATCTTGAGGGTTTTTTTCTGAATGTTGGACAAAAGTATTTGAGTATTTACATTGCACAAACCTTTATCTTACAAGATGAATTTGTCTGAATCCAGAAGGTGCAGTGAGCTGATGTAGGAGCACATGGAGCACGTCCTCTCCTGACCCCTCTCCCCTGGCCTCAAACATGCCTGGCAAATGGAGGCTTGGCGCACTGCCACAGCTGATTATGCAAGGCTTTCCATGCCCTACTTATCCAAACAAAGGCTGCTCTGAGGAACATAGGCATCACACCTAGGTCACATAGGCAGAAAAAGCCATCTCCTGACAGAATTGTACTGAGTCATTCATGATGGAGCTTTCCTTCATGGTAAGTCTGTGAGAATTGTCAGGTTTGAAATGATGGCTTGCCTTCCTCACTAAATAAATGCAGGAACGAGAGCTATTAAACTTGCTAATGAAATCCTCAAGAGGAGGAGGGAGTAGAGTGACTTTTGAGGTCTCAGGCTTGAATGTAAACACAGGCAGTACTGAAAATCATACACAGAAAAGAAAATAACTTTTTGTGTTGGTCATTTATTGACCAAAAGCCTGTGTACTTGCCTTTTGAATTGCAAAAGACTAAATTTGTTAGCAGAATTGGTGTTAAATCTGGTAGTGAAAACATACTAAGTTACCTAAATCGGTGTCAGATGACTGTTGTTTATTAGCAGCCCTAATGCTTTCATCAGTTCTGTTTATGTGCAGTCCACTGTACTTCTGATCCTTGGAAGGGTTACCTTTGAAACTGTTTCCACAATCAGAGGCAAGTCAAGGACTCCAAAGGAGACAAAATAGGCTTTAGATAATTATGCAATTACAGATGGCTACAAATCAAGGTATATTATGTCTTGAGCTGCAGCTCATGAAGAGAGACTGTTACTCTTTAGCATTCAGAACACTGCCTTCTAGGTAAATCCTCTTACTCGGGATTTGAATTTCTATAGACTGCTGTCTGCCTTGAGGTATTGTATGTCGTCTCTGAACTGCAGCGGCCTCTCCTGCATAATAACTATTTCACACAGCAGTAGCCAGCTTCAGTACTGCAATATTGGAGAGAGGTGCAGATGTTTGCTGGCCGCTTCTGTTTGTTGCAGAAATGGAAGTTGGAAATGATTATTTTTTTTATTTTTTGATGCTGGTAATTGTGATTAGTGGATCTGCTTTTGGATAATGAGATTTATGCATTAGAATGCATGTATGCCTTTTTTTTTTTGTCTGATTTTGAATGCTTAACAGGGAGCCATGTATTATTTATCTGGCAAGAGGTTTGCTTGTGTATGTGCATTTCAAAGGTTCTTGGTTTGAAAGGTTCTGGGTTTTCTGTGTATTGCTTTGCGGTGATTGCTTAGTGTTTATTTTGCTGTAGTTAGAGGCTTTGGTTTATCAATTTCTTTGCACTTTGTAGCTTGGTGAAGAGTGCAAGCAGAAATTTACTACACTTAGCAAATTTTGTGGATTTTGAAATGTAAAATCGAGCTAATGTCACAGTATGAATTTAAATTTTTAGGAGGCATTGCTGAGACTATTCCTGCTTTTTTTACTGTACAGCACTGATGCTACTGGGTTATTTAAATATTAAAATGATTAGATTTTCTTCTATGGTTGCCTGCTTTCTCTCAGTGGGTCTCATTGCGTTAACGCTTCTGAAAAGCTACTACAGAACAGTTGTCAACCATTTCTCTTTAGATATGCATATTTTTTATAATAGCATTGCTAGGTGAGAGCAAATCTGCTTCTTTCTGCTTTCTTTTCGTATTAATTGTTACTGAGAGTGCAAGATGGCACATCTGTGCAAAAAGGATTTTGTACCACTTAGATCGGCATACTCAGTGTACAGGCCAAAGTATACAGGTTGGTTCCTTTTTTCTTTTGTCGAGCAAAATGCAGTATAAAATAGAGCATTTTATTTTTATTTAGTTTTTTCTTAAGTTGCCTGCTTAGTAGAATCACTATGGTAACCGGCTAAAGGATGTCTCTGAGGCACACAACCTGCATTGCAATGTAAGTGAGGGAAGATTTTAAGTTGTCTGACTGCTGAGCAGTATAAAAAGGAACAAGCGAGGCAGAGAATGTATAAATTCTATAAACTATTATAAAAGCTTGCCCTTAGATTATAAATTTATTTTACTAATAATCTGTATGTGAGTTCATTGTTTTCTGTGCTCTCTTCTGTAAATGACTACTAAACTGTTCATTAACAGTCATCATTTTTTGTTATCATTCAACTTGGGTGTGCTTCATTTTTAAAAGCTGTTATGTATTACGAATGATGTTGATAGAAGTCAGTGAGGAGGTAAGCTACGTTACTGTGTGCCTTGCAAAGCTCCTGAGAGCATCAGCATTCATTTCATGCTTTGCTGTAGATAGTATATTAATATTACCATAATTTTTCTGTTAAAATGTTTAACAATTTAGTGATCTGTTAAACTCTTGTTAAATCTTGAGATGAGTGCTATTTAGACATGCTCTACACAGAGTGTTATTAGGACCTTAAGGAAAGTTATGTGGTATCTTGTAGTTCTGAGTATGACATTACTGAAAGCAAACTGCTTATACATCCATTATTAAGGGTTTGGGTTTTTTTTCCTTCCCAGCTGCACTAACAGGCTCCTGATGCCACCTAGTCTGGTATCCTGAACAGCCAGAGCTAGATTACCATGTTTGCGCTAACAAAATAAAATATACTAAAGCATCAGTAATGTATTGTATGTTAGAAGCCACCAGAAAATCTACAGTGTATAGAGTATTTTGGTATATGGAAAAGTTTAAAGGCACTTGAGTTTGCATTCCTATTTCATTCATTTTAATATACTTGGTTGCATTTCAGACTGTAAATAGTGATCATTGAATTAGCATGACACTTGTGAAATGATTGCTTGCATCCAGACTTTCTGGCAGACAGACTTCCTTGCTCCACTTGTGTGACCTTTCTAGAATAGGGAAATACTGGACTCAGAACTTCAGAATGCAAAGATATTTCAGAAGGGGGTTTTTTTGTATCTCCTGAGGAAAAGTGATTAAAAATAAACCAGCTTTTAATGTTTACCTGAAATTAACTTAATACCTGGAGGAGAGGATGTAAGAACTTGCAAACTCCTTAAGAATTCACATTTTAATGTAAAGGCATTCATTTCAAGCAGTTTTTCACAAAAGATCAGTTTTTAAAAGACTCCACTCCATTTGAAGAAAGAGTATTCTGGTTTTCTAGACAGATACATTGAGAGCTTTGTTTATGTCTATGAGGCTGAGAGCTGGTATGACTACATTCCCAGCTTTGTATTCTGAGGAAAACTTGATCTTCCAATGGTGACCATTCGTTTGACGCAGTCATTCTTCCCGATGCTATCAATTGTTTTGTGAAGATGGCTGTTACCATTACTAGAAGCATTGCTACATATTTGCAATAGAAGAATTTACTTTCATCTGGTAAACAGTTGAACAGAAATTGAAACTTGTTTTCTTTAGGATATGGGGTAAAATACAGTTTTCATTTTCAAGCACAAAATTGATTTATTCTTAGTCGCTTGACAACATGCTAGTGCTACTTTAAAAACAAATTGTTCTTTCTTTCAGCATTTTCAGTTAGCTTTGATTGACTGCAATCCCTGCACTTTGTCTAACGCTGAAAGTAAGTAACCTATAAGTATTTCCATTTATTTTGCTGTAGATTTTTTTTAAAGTCTTATTCTCACAACTGTATCAATTTTTAATGAACCAGTCCTCCAGAAGCAAAAGAAATCAGTACTGAGAGAGGGAGAGTACAAAAGCTATCTCCAACTGTCAGTGGAGACGGATAGTCTTGTGGAATTGTGGATTGTTGTAATAAACGGAATGAGTTAAAACTGAGACTTAGCTTATTAATTGTTCTAAAGGCTTGAGTTGTGGAGGAAACATACTATTTGACTGCTCATTTGTTTGTTTACTTATTTATAAACGTAGTGCTTGTTCCGTGGCACACATTGAACAGTAATTATTTCAAACTTTGTGGTATCTTTATAATCTGTCATTTTTCAGTGATCATTTTAATGCCATTTAAATTTACAGATCTAAAATTCAGCATCGATCTTACACTGTGGAAGTAAGAAAAAGTATAAAATATAATTTGATTGTTTTATTAGATGCCAACTATATGTTAATGTGTACTTATTAACACATTAATCTTTGAGTGAAGTATGATCTGTCGTGTGCAGTATATACTGTAGACTGTTACGGAGCATCCTGCAGGTATTTATCCATAATTACTGGAATTGTATGCAAGGATAAATGTATGTTCCTGCATGTTTTGGAGTCTATAAGAATTAATAGGCAAACAGTTGCAAAAGAAGTTAATTGCTCAGTATTTAAAGTACCTTCACACAGCTCTTGGTGTTGAGCTTAAGTTTCCTCCTGAGACTTCAGAGGCATTGGATGAAGTGTTTAAAAGCATTTTTTAATTTCCTAATTCAGAGGTGCTGGACCCAATTGTGAATGTTCTGTCTGCAAGGGTAATGAAAGGGGGTTTGTTTACCTGGGTAAAACTGCTGGCTGTATTAGCATCAAAGAGCCAGCTGTGCTACAAGCTCGTCTCCAAAGCTTTGTCACTTACCAGGAGCAGGCACAGATAATTCTGTAAAATTATTTGCAGAATTTTTCCCAAGTCAGTAGACTTTTGTTGTTTTCTACCAGGTATATGATTCTTTAATAAATTTCTTTTAGTTCATATTATTTCTCACTAAACTTGTTTTTCACTGCATGTCTGAATTCTTGGAAGGTTTTCTTAGCTCATCCCCCCATCTGCCCTCTGCCCCTGCATTTATATAGAGATATTGCCCCGTGGGCGTGGGCATGGTGCCTGATGAACCCAGAGGAAGAGATGAAGAGGAAGGAGGGATACTTTGTCTGGTCCTCCTATACTGCTTAGCTAAAGGACAGCTGGGTGTCAGCTACCATCGCATAAATGCTTGAGATTGCCTTAATTGCTACCCCTTGCATTTCTGAAGGCTGGAGGAGTAAGAGCATAGCAATAAATGTCTTCCTAGAAGAAATGTTTGAGTAGTAGGCCTGCCTACTTTCAATTGAGGCAGTCTCTAATGTGACACCTTTAATTTCTTTCCCCTGCAAGGTGTGGCTTCACGCTGAAGGGGTTTTGCTATAAGGGGAGAAAAATAGAGATTTTATTTTTTTTTTTTTTTAGATAATGAATGCCTGAAACAAAAGCAGAGTTTTTTCTTTCATCAGTGCCGTGTGCAGTTTGACAATGTGGTGAATGTAATGGGTATGCTTTGTGCCCTGTAGCAAGGAACCCAAAAAGTTTATTAAAATTTTAGATGATGCATTTCATTATAACCTGATTTCTGATGTGCACCGGGGTACCTTCTTTATAGTGAAGGACAAAGCAGTGCATAAAAGGAGCTTTTCATCTCCCTTATAACCCAGAGAGAAACTGTGGAACTGCAAATTACCTGTGTAAAACTGTGTAACACCATTCTGTATCTTCAAGAAAAAGAAGTCTCTGTAATTGAAATAAATGGAAGTTGGCTTAAGCACAGATATTTTCTTACTGTCCTAAAGAACATCAGGGAAAA
Source organism: Cuculus canorus (assembly GCF_017976375.1). Taxonomy (NCBI): domain Eukaryota; kingdom Metazoa; phylum Chordata; class Aves; order Cuculiformes; family Cuculidae; genus Cuculus; species Cuculus canorus. The sequence continues at coordinate 90,845,508 of NC_071401.1, forward strand.
GTCTGTCTCAAATGAATTTTTTTTTCCTCATCAAACGAAAATAATGACTGCATTCATCTCAGCTAGCTTTAGCTGTCTACCAGTTGATGACTTGTCTAGGTTAGCAGTTCTCTAGGCTTAGAGATCAGGCACTCCATCTTTTCTTTATGATTTGAGTAGCATGAGGATACTTCTCCCTTTGCTTTTACTCTTTAAAAACCTCAGTTGTTTTTCTCCAAGGATTACTAGTTGTATTATGGCATTCTGTGCAGTTTGGATGAAGAATTTAAGATGTTTTACAGTTATGATTCATCTGTAATTAACAATTTTAGTTCAGTTTAGTAGCGGGGAGACAATTCCTAAAAAGGAAAACCACCCAAATTTAAGATCTGGCATGAAGCTGTCACTCTGTAATGTAGCTTTCTATTCTGTGACCCATCTAGTCTGTCCCTTGGTAGCTGAATGAAAACAAAAAATAGATATTTATTTCTAACTCAGTTGTGTACAGAAAATGTTACCTCCATTCTCTTGTTGTGCGTCTCTGCTTGAAGATATATTTTTGCTAAATCTACTGAATGATTAGTGGACTCTGCATTTCAGAATACAAGTAAAATCCATAGGCTGCCTTTCTGCAATATCTATTTGCAGTCTTAATTCCTTGTTAGGGTAGATATTCGTTCTCTGTCAGTTCTGTTATATTAAGTGTAAAGTATTGATATAAAGAGATACTTTCATTGTGTCTTCAAAATGTAATTTATCTTGGTTTTTCATTGATAAATTTGAAACATTATTTATCCCTCATTTGAAAAAACATATTGTAATTGTTGGTGGTGGTTGTTAACACTAATATTTTTGGTTTTCCACTCTTACAGTTCAGTTTCACATCGCCCACTTATATGAAATCCAGGTAAGCTTCAAACTCCTCTTTGCACAGTGTGGTTGATTTTCTAACCCTGTGATGCAGTCAATCTGAGGAATTCCAATTATAGATGCTTTTGTAAAGTGAGGCTTAAGTCTCAAATCACTAAAGTATCCTTATTTGCTTTGGTTAAATGAAAAATACTTCATGTGTGGACTGTCAGGCTATAAAATGGAATAGCTGTTTTACTAAACTTAGATATTTACTAGTCTCCCAAGTTTAGTGCAAAAAAAAAAAACCCTAGAAATAATTTTTAGTAAAATTCTCTGTAAATACACACATCATGTTGTAAAACTTTATAGATACAAAAATGTGGAGTTTCTAAATTCATGTATTCATATTGTTTCACACACATACACACGTGGTTGAGTTGAGGCAGTTTCCCAGGTGCCTTTTTTTGACTTGAAGTTTTTACATTTAACTGAACATAAGTGACAAACATTTGAGATCAACAGCACATAAAGCTGTGTTATTAATTCCATACCAAAACCTACCACAGAGTTTCTTAGGTGAATCTTTTGGGAAATAACAAAATACTTACTGAACTTCCAGAGTATAGGTAAAATAGCTGTTGTATATTTATAATTTGACTGACTGGTCATGTCATGTAGATTGTATGCCTTTTTATCATGTTTATACGTGTTACATGACTGATAAAGAGATGTGACATGAAAATAAAGCTTGTTGTAATTAAAATGGGTGACAGACAAACTACATTTTCAGTCAGTTTGAAAGGGAGCATGATAAAGTAAGCGCTGTCCTTTGGCAGGTGAAAAATTAGGTATTTATATATAAATAAAAGATAAAATCTTGGTAAGAGATTTTTGAGTGCTTCTGGTGCAAAGCTGTATGACAAGGCAGAAATCCACTGTCACGAAACACCATTAAGAAACTTAATGGAGTGTTGTCGGTTCTTACCTGGCCACTGTCCAGATTTCATTCTGAGCACTGGAGCACATCTGACGTGTTTATATGACAAAGCATCATCAATACATTAGTTCTTTTGATCTGCTAGAGGAAAATAGGAAGTTGAACACCTCGGGTGGCTATGCCAGGTGCCTTCTATAATTGTGTGATCGATGTTACAAGTGCTTAAGCGATGCTTTCTGATTGATGATGGTACGCTGCAAGTCAGAGCAAAACAGTTTTAGTGCATTCTGCTATTAGGCTTGGTTTGGCTTATGGTTCTGTTTGGGATGGGCGTCATCTTTTCTGGAATTTGAGAAGCTTGGAACCACGAAGGGTATTGACATTGTTCTGGATATTACCTCTGATGCAACAAAGAGATGGGTCTGGAGGCAGTTTTTGGAGGCATCTTGGTGTCTTTTAAAGGACACAGTGCTACAGTTTTCTGAACCCCTCCATATATTTGGTAATTATCTGCTCTGTAATATTTAATGAAAAAGTTAATTCATTCCTTAATTATGTACCTTTGTATTATGGAAGTTTAAATAATGGGTTGCCAGCCTCTGAACAAGAGAATAGCCTGATGCTGATGAGAGTTAGCAGTGTATTTTCATGGTATTTAATGCTAATTTCTGTTACGTCATCTGCATCAGCATGAGTCTGGCTCAGTAGGGTGGTAGCTTATACGTTGTCTAAAGAAAGACCTTGGGTTGGGTTCCCCTCCCCATTTCTAAGACCATTCATAATGCAGCCAAACATCAAGGACTTTGGATCTTCGGAATTAACATATCTAAATAAAACTCAATGTAAACTTTGACAGTTTTTTTTTGTAATATTCTAAGGCATATATGTAGGCAGATTTCTCAAGGGTAAATAACAGTACAACAAATAAAAGTAAAAAATGGTCTAGATCTGGGAAACGTGCCCTGTTAGTCTTTCTGAATCTCCCCAAGCACGTGAACATTATCTTCAGAGTGGGAATGTGAGGCACTAATATTTACCCTTTTGATATCCGGATTACTGCCTCTGTCGTCGAGATATACAGTGAACTTTGGTTCATTTGCTTATCCTTCATAGTCATAAATTACATGTTTTGTTCCCAATGCTAAATTTAAAATCTTTTCCTCATTGTTTTTATTTGCTGAGCATGGGTATTTCATTTATTTATATTATTTGTTTTCTTACCAGTTGTCCGCATTTCATGAACACCAATTAAAAATCTTTTCTACCAACATTCCCTTGTTCCATTTGGAAGTAATTGCTGCAGTAATTTTTCTTTCTGGCTAGAAAAAGGTTTTAAAAACAACAGTTGTCTTTTGTGATTCTGGGATCTCAAGGACCTAATAACAATTTTAACTTTTAATAGGTATTTATATTGTTTAGAGTCATCTTCCCAGATGTCACTTTTAAAAGACTGGTAGTCAGTACTGTGTACATAAAATAAGTGTAACTAAATGATCGTTTACATTTAAGTAGCCCCATTTATTTTAGTAGGCTTTTCAACTGTTTGCCAGGATGAACTCTAATGTTGACTTATCTTAAAACATATTTTTCTTTAAAAATTGTACAGAACTTTTAGAAAGCTAAAAAAAGTATTCTTAGTAACAGACTTTAGCACTTATGACTTTAAGACTTATGTGGGAGAGGAAGAACAAAAGAATTAAGCATTTAAAATACATTCACCATTAAATAATTATTGTTAGCGTAATGTGAAGATAAATGCTGATGTTATTATAAAAAAAGTCATCTATCAAGAAGTCTTAACCTTTAATGTATACAAAACAGTTTGTACTCTTTCACTAAAGATCATGAGTCTGACCTAGAAATGTTTTCTGTATCAAGACCTGTTTGCATAGGGAGTTAGGAATTCCTGTGCTTTAAGCACACTTAAACTATATAGCAAGTAATAAGAAGGCATACCTTCATTCTCTAGGCATAATCCATGGATATGTTTTAATTCTACATATGGTGAGACTCTTGCCGGGGCAAGAAATATGTTGAAAAGACAGTTCAAATACGTCAAAGGAAGGAGAGAGGGAAAATTATACTAGCGACCAATTACTGATGGTCTTCATTTGCGTTACAATTTTTCTGGGAGGAATTTGTGTAGGGTTTTTTCGGGTGGACCACTCACATTCAAGTATTCCCCTTAAAAACAGTATATTCATTTTAGTATAAGAGACATAATGCATGTATGAGTAGTTGACCAAATTTAATAATTTTCAAATTTCCCTCAATTATTTTAAGTAGTCAATTGATATTAAATACTATATTTGTGAAAGTTATTCTCTTACCATATATATACACATCACTCATTAAAGCTTTCATATGCACTGTATGCAAAAAAAAAAGTTTTAGAATTCTTTGTCACTGTGTTTGTGTGCTGTCAGTGCTGTGAAATCATTGCTATCGGTGATCTGTTGTAAGCTTAATGATTAATCCATTTACTTTTTTCCTTTTGCAGAGAAAGTATCACTCTGCAAAGGAAGCTTATGAACAACTTTTGCAGATCGAAAACCTTCCTGCACAAGTAAAAGCAACTGTCTTACAGCAGTTAGGTATGTAAAATAAACTTTTATTTTCCTGTGTGTTTCTTTTTTCCATCTTGAGCAGTGTTTTGTAAGGCTCAGTTTCCAAAGTGAGTCTTAGACACCAAGTATATGTGAGATTTTCACCCAAAGTAGAATGCATAACAGTAGGTAATTAAGTAAATAAGAGAGCAGGGAAAGAGTTAAACACAACATTAAAAAGCTCTTAGACTTGCTACAGTATGTGCGATACAGGTTTTGGGGAGTAAGGGGGTGGTCTTTAAGAGGAGGAGTGAAGCAGTTAGAATTCTGTGTTCTCTGTTCTGCCTCTGAGAACATCGCTTGAATAGCCAGGCTAAATGCAGTGAACCAGAACGCTCTTCTCTGTTGCAGAATAGAAGAACATGGAAAATGAAAAAAAAAAAAAGCCTTATTTTTCTCTTTACTTCTAGTATGTAATGAAAACCTATTTCTGTAATTAAAAAGTTTATCATCAGATTCCTTAAAAGAAACCACATAAAAAGAGAGAAAGTATTGGTATTTTAAAATTCTCATATTCCATATTTATAGAAAGCTCATAAATCATTTATAGACCAAAATTTCTGATGGGTGGGTAGAATAAATTATTTTTGTTCTAGATGCCTTATAAAAGTATTTCCAGAATATTTCATTAAAATTGTTCAACCCAATGGAAAACTTCTTCATTACCTTTCTCCATGTTCTTCATCTAATTTATTATGCTGAATATTAATTTAGCCTGCTTATGCCCATTTTTTTTACCCCCCCTTCACGTAGTGGTCATTTAATTCAAACTGGTAACTGGCACTAGGTTATTGCCACAGGGATTTCTTTTTTTGTAATGCGACTTGTGTATGGATTTGGACTGGGCTAGTGTGTTTAGCTTTTTATTCTTCTGTGTGGAACTACTGAGAAAAATGCTAGAGGGGTTCACTGAAGGACTACCAGTGCTGATCTTTTTGCTCTCACATGGCAGTGTTTCTTGTATTTCAATAACCCCTTCAAATTATTTTTTAAACTTGGTATTACCCCACCTAGTATAAATTGTCAGCAATTTTGTCCAGAAAAGCAGTACATGTCGTCAGTGGAAAACGGGCTGCCCAAAATAGCTGACTAAAGCTTTTTCAACTCCATGTGTGTTGCCACAGTAGAAGCAAAAGTGTATGGTTGTATTCTTAAAATTCAAATATAGGTCTGTGTTCTAGCAGTGACTTTGAGAATTGTCTGCTGTCTAAAAACTGGATTAACTCCCTTAATTCAGTCAGCATAGGTCACCTAGCTTTTTAGTATGAGTAGCTTCCATGTGGAGAAAAGGACAGCATGATCTTAAATGGAACATTCTAGGAATAATACAATTTATTTTGCTCTCTGCTGTCGAACAACAGTATTTATCAGAGTATGGTGTTCATTGCAGATTTAGTCTCTAGCAGTTTGTACGAAAAACTCCTCAGGAAGTGTAGTCTGGGTGGTGCACTGCTTAGAAAAAATAGTGGAAAATACTTGCTATCTGCCAGAATGCTGCTGGCAAAACCCAATCAAAATATATCTATGGAGCAGTAAAAACGTATTTGTATTTCTATGTTGAACTCCTTTGCCCTTCTGTGTCTCCCCCCCCCCCCCCCCCAAAAAAAAATTGTTTTGGTGTAAAAATGCCCTTTGTTTCTTTCCCTTAGCTAGTTAATGTTTAGCAGACCAGAGTTTAAGTTTAGGGAAGTTCATAGGCCTTATGAGTGTATTATTAAAATCTTTGCTCGTGTTGCTGGTTTCCTAAGCAGATGGCTGTGGAGGAGAACCCTGTGGTTCTCAGATAAATATCTAACCACTTGAGCTGATGCATACTGACTAGTTAGGGTAGACATAACAGTCAGATATATACAGTTAGATAACAGTAGTTTGTTTGTTCGTTTTTGCCATTTCGTTTGCTTTCCAGACCATAACTCTTTTCAGCACTTTGCGTAGAATTAGATTAAATTAATAAGGCTGAAGATCAAATGTGTCCCAGTATTCTTTCTCCAGTTGTAATCAGCAGTTGTAGAAGGAAGAGTGTAAGGACAATGCAGCCATCTGCTTAGAGGTTCCCAGAGCTCTCCCAGTGATTTTCAGCTAGGGGCATTCCTAGGTCGTGTCTGCATAATTGGATGAGACACATGAGGTGCTAAAATGGGGTATAGGTTCATCTCTTCAGAGACTGAGATGATGACGTTTACTGGGGAAAAGGCAATTGCCACAGATATAGTATGAGAGCGATTGATAAGCATAAAGAACCCCTGCAGCACATCCTCTTGCTAAAGCAACAGAGGGATTTGTTACAAATTAGAGCATGGAACGCTTGTGAAGTATGGACAATCTCTGTGGTTTTGTTTATGTTAAAAATGTCCCAGGAGTGGAGGACTAGTCAATATGCTAGTTGAGAATTTGAGTTAGGTCTTGCAGATTGGAAGCTGCACAGTTTATCAGGGTTTTTCCATCACTTTCTTTCTGTATGTTCTTCACTTTATGTATGAGAAGACAGATCCAGTTTTCTTTACCTGTGCTATCCCAGTAGAAAATTTGTTTGTTCTTCCTTACCATCTAATTTGCCTTCTGCCTTTCTTACCTCGCTGCACAGGAAGATAAGATTGCAGGAAGATAAAATCAGGAAGCAGCCCTTGTTTTTGCAGTGAAACTAGATAGGGATTGCTAGTTCTCCTTTCTGACTCCTAGAAATAGGTTCTGTCCTCTTACCAGTTAACCTCAGTAAAGATCTCCTGAAGATACAACATGTTATCTTTCAGTCCAGCAAGGTTCTGTTGAAACAGAAAATAGGCACACAACACTTACAGATATTCAAGAAATTGCCTAATGTCTTTTTTTTTCACTCTTGTTTTTCTAATCCCTGAACTATTACCTTTGTCTCGGGGTTTGTCTGGCACTGCACCCAATACATTTATACTTAGTGTACAGTTATGCGGGTGCATTCTGATAACTGCTCCGACAGAAGCCTTTTTTTCTTCTTCTTTTCTTCTTCTTTTTCCTGTATTTTCTTAAGAACTTCAGTGATCCTGGATTTGAATCAAAATCATAGCTTGTTTCTGAAGTCAGTGAGTGAAAGTTGTGTTATATGTCTCTGCAAAAATAATGGGAGTTTTTTTCCTTTTTTTTTTTTTTTTCTGGTGGGTCGTGTTTTACTTCATCTGTCTTCAGACAAGATAAAGTACTCTTTTGTCAGCACTGTAACCACTTGGGTCCTAACCTGGCATTTCTTGCAGTCCATGAAATATTCACACTTCTGCTTTTGACCACAATTTCCAAGTGATACTTCTTTTAACACCTCAGGCAAATGTTGTTCAATAGATAGGATTCTCTCTTAGGCTTTTTTTAAAGCTCAGAAGCTTGCCTTCCATTTACAAAAGTGTCACTGTGACTTTCAAAGAAGTCCATGGAATAAGATACAAGCTGTATAGAGCAGGTAGAAAGAATTATTTAAGTTATGGTTTAATTGCAGAGAATGAAGTAAGGCTGCAAGTACTCCTCAGTTCAATTCTCAGCCTTGCCTACTTTGTCTGTCACTTCAGATGAGATCTGCATTTGGTCTGGATCTTTTGAGTAGTATTACGTGTTCATGTAGTTAAGTGATATCAAAAAGGGTAAGCTTAGGGTGCTGAAGTTTAGCTGGTGGAGGTTTTAAATGGATATTTAGTGCAGATGTGTGTACAATTCTGTAGGTAACTAAAACTTCATACAGACCTTGGATATTTTATTAAATTGATATCGCGGTGTTCCACAGGGGGCCATTTGTGGGTGGGACACTACAAAACAATAGGAACAGTTTGTTGTCACTTTTGTTTTTACAAATGTTGACTGAAAAGCAGTGGGTGTTAAGGCACATTGGATTGTTAAGACAAATACATGGAGATTAAGCAAGTAGCAAGACCTCACTGACTGGTGTGGTAGGTAGGGATTTCAGCCAGCCAACTGCCTGTCACAAAGGATTTCTTTGTGCTCATGGTACAAATGGCAGTGAGATTATTTTGTGGCTGCTTAAAGGAATTCCGCCTAAGCATAGAGGCAGATGAGGAGCAGCTTGAGAAGAGGATGAAATGGTAACCAAACCTTGCGTCAATGCTAAAGCAGAGATGTGTTTTAATAGTATGTAAACGATTCTATGAGAACATGGATTGTGGGAGAGCTTTAGAGAGGGGGTGAGTAATTTGTCTAACATAATGAAAGAAATAAAGGCATTTGAAATAATATGATGTGTGGTTAGATGAGGAAATAAAATGATCTTTTCAGCAGAATTTGTTATAGATGAGAGGTGATTGCGTTTGTCAAGGTGAATAGAAAAGATATTGTAGCAGTGAAGATGAAATGATAATATAAGACAGATGTAACCAGAGATGCAAAAAAATGTTACCGATGTTCTGTTGAGGAATTGTCCAAATGTAGACATAGGATAAAATACAAGGATTTAGAAGTAAAGGAGTAAAGCGAACATAATATACATATAATTGTTGTGCGTGACAGGGAGAATGGTGGTGTTTTTCACAATGACAGGGAAGGTATGTACGTTCAGAGGAGGGAAGATTAGCTTTTTATAGTAGAAGATTGAGCAGTTCATAGTCATGCTGCTATAACCACATAGAAAATTATTTAAACCAAAAAAACACTTCAAAAGTACTTGAAAGTAGTTTTGTCTAAGGGTCCTTTTGTCTTGTAATTTTAATATAGAATTTCAAGTTTTAAAAGTTTGATTCATGATACTATATGCAAGTGAAATTATTGGTTTATGTTCCTGTTTTTAAAGAGAAACTAATACTATGAATGTCCTGCTGTGCCAAACAGTTAAATGGTCTTAGGGAGTTTCACTTCTGCCTTTTATGGATTCTTTTTGTAGGCTGGATGCATCACACCGTGGATCAGCTTGGAGACAAGGCAACCAAGGAAAGCTATGCTATACAGTATCTCCAGAAATCTCTAGAAGCAGATCCAAATTCTGGTCAATCCTGGTATTTCCTTGGAAGGTGAGAAATTACTTTGTAGACACTGTAACTGTATTTTTAATTTTTTTGAGCAGATTCATGAGTATCTTATATTGTTTTTCCTTCTTAATACTTTCAGAGGAAAACTGAAGGGAAAGGATGTATGTATCTATTGAAGTCTAGTTTTCTGGAAAGTGTTTAAAAAGACAAGGTGCTAATGTATTTGGGATGAATATAGATGAGAAGTTGCAATGAAGTGTGTTACCCAAGTGGTCCTGCTTTTTTTTTTTGTAGCTATTTTTCGGTCTAAACATTTACAGTAATCTGAGTCTGCCCTCTTTTTATTTTTTTTACCTGTTCCTCCTCCTCCTACCACATCTTCTATTCTATCTCTTTTTTTCTCTGTTCTTTTTCAGTAGATGCTCTATACATGTTGTTACTTTTCTCCATACCTTTTTCACAATTCTTTATTTCTTTATTTTCTCAGAATCTCCTGTGTAACCTCAATCAATTTTTGCACTAGCAAAACTATTTTCTCATGTATACATCCATTTATAAACAGCATATATTGCAACTAAATATTAGCTCAAGGTCGCTCACATTGGTCCATTCTAATGATTACTTCAGTGTGGTATTAATTTTGTCCTACGAGGCAGTGTTTTTTACTTGAAAATTAACTTACTCCAAATGTGAATCATATACATTTGAAGAACTTTATTGGTCTCCTTTTTAAGAAAATGGAGTACTTCTCACAAACCAGCAGTAACTCTTGAAATAATCAGGTTTTGGAGAAAGCTTTGAGAGCAATTTAAGTCCCTATGTGAACAGAACAGTTCTATAGAGAAACACATTAGAAAGGAATTATGCAACAGTAAAATTAATATCGTAACCTCAGTGTCTTCATCTGACTTCCTTGGAGGTCCTGGTCATGTATGACTGGAACAGACTTATATTTTTGTCATCCTACTAGTATTCTTCCAGCTGTTCCTGTAAGACAGGGCTCTTCAAGCAGCCGTCTATACGCTAAGCGAGAAACACCAGCACAGGCTTTGAAGGGAAGAGGGTGAAAGCAGGTGTGGAGGGAAAAGGGAAAATGAGCCAGGGGTTGTCTGACTCATCACATCATCTACTGGGCTGAAATGCTGTTTTTTCCTCAGTAGTCTTATTCCACGTGCCTTGGGCTAGTTGAGTTCTTAGACAGCAGCATGGCAGAACCAAGGCTTCTTTTGTTGTTCATTACTCTGCTGTTGCCCAGAGTGGATAGCAGGTTGGTTTAAAGCTGTCTTTCAAAAATACAGCACCACCACCTTCCTCCCTCACTGAAAAAAATCCATCACCTTTTTTTGTTGGGTGGTTGATGTCAGTGCTGTCGTAATCAGTCTTTATGGATGTGATAAGCAGACAGATTGAAATGTGTCAACATTATATTCCGAGTTAATAGATGTTTTCAGGCAAAGTACTGCTAGATTTCATTCTATTCCTTTCCTAGTGTGTCTCAAGAACACATGAAAGAGTGCAGTATGTTGGACAAACCTTTACCTGTCCTGTTCTGCTCGGGTTTTAGTTTTTTACTAGAATAAATTTTCTGTGGTTATTTATGTGTTTTGAAAGTTATCAGTTCTTTTTCTAACAGGGAAATTTATTACCAACAATACAAGAAGCAGAGCTATGGTAGATTAAGCTAGTAGAGATACACATATTTTTATTATTATATTTATTTGAAGCTTTTGATTTTAAAAAGGTAGCTATTATTCCCTATGGTGTAATTGTAGTTCTGTTTACAGTTCTGATATTTCTGCATATAATGTCAGAACATCTTTGAATTTCTACTTGAAAAATTGTTGTCAAGTAAGATATTGCAAAAAAATCCAGAACAGCATAATTTTTTACAAAATTTCATGCTCTCTAAATGTAGTGAAACTAAATGGTTTGTAGTTCATTACTTGAAATCTTATTAAGATGTGAAAAATGCACATAAAGATCTTCCCAGACAATCAGGAACCAACCTGATTGAGTTGGTCAATCTCTTAAATATTCTGAAACGATTCTTGGAGACCATGAAGTTGCATAACTATTTGTTTGACGAACTAAGTGATTTAATAGTTTATAATGCTATCTGTAGATAAATAATGCTCTTATAGCAGTATTTATAATAAGTCATCACAAATGAAAGAAATGTTAGTCTTTTTGGTGTGACTGTTTTCCTTAGAAATGCTGTACACTAGGGTTTAAGCAGTTTTGGCATACTTTTCAAATAAATAATTACTAATACATGTTGATTAAGATGTTTGAGTCTGCTTCTGCCTGGCGTTCAGGAGCAGCGAATGTTCTGGATTCATCTGGATGAGTACATATTTGCATAACTTAACATTTATCAGATCAGTCTTGGTAAGCCGTCCTCAGTGATTCCCTTCTATAAATATTACCAAAGTTCTTTTTTTTTTTTTTTTCTTCTTCTCCCAGGTGCTATTCAAGTATTGGGAAAGTTCAGGATGCCTTTATATCTTATAGGCAATCTATTGATAAATCAGAAGCAAGTGCAGATACGTGGTGTTCTATAGGGTAAGACTGACACAGGATAATACAGTTACATAATTCAGTGCTAATATATATATAAATGAAGAATATCATCTTTTTAGCTCTTTTGTGCTCATAAGGGGACTGTAAACCTTTTTAATTCATACTTTCATGTTGCCAGACTTGTCTGATTTGATGTTTAAATAATGTATATTTGCTTTCTTAGTTTTTTTAAAATACTGAATGTGCTATGTATATGAGCCTTGCATGACAAGATTCTATTGCTTATGCTTATCCCTGTGCCTTATATAATGGCAAAGTTTAGTTTAGTAAGGGTTTTGAGGGGGATGTGTGTATTTTGCTTGTATGACTTTGCTTGTATTTTGACTTTGTTATTAATTCTCTACTTCACTAATCTTTCTATTCAGTGTGCTGTATCAGCAGCAAAATCAGCCTATGGATGCTTTACAGGCCTATATCTGTGCTGTACAATTGGACCATGGCCATGCTGCAGCCTGGATGGACCTAGGCACGCTCTATGAGTCCTGCAACCAGCCTCAGGATGCCATTAAATGCTACTTAAATGCAACTAGGAGCAAAAATTGTAGTAATACCTCTGCACTTGCAGCACGGATTAAGTATTTACAGGTAAAGCTAACGTTTTAAGGAGCGGGAAATACTCTTCCAAATACACAGCGAAGGGGAGGGGAGAAGTAACACACAAGTTTAACTTGCAATTGTTTGTGGTGCATATAACCTGTTTTCATGTGTATTGTAAGCATATCATAGCCTGTAATATTTTATTTCTTCATTTTTAAGTGGAACTTAATTCCTTATAAACCCTATTTTGCACATGTAATCAAAGCATACTGTTTTACATCACTTTGCTTTTTTCTTTGTTATTGTCTACATTTTTAAGTTCTCATAACATATAGAGAGCATACACGCACACTATCTTTCACTCTTGTTTGCAATTTCAGAAAAAAGGAATTGTGAGACCTCTGAATCCAGAGCTCATCTTTGTTCTGATTCTCACAAAGGTTTATATTCTGGTTACCCTCTTTATACTTAGCACCTTTCTAAAACCCCAAATTTTAAATCTATCCTCTCTTTAAGACATAATTAGCTACAGCATTTAGGAAGATTTCATGGACTTGCTCTTACTAAAGTAGGCTTGTGTTAAATTTGCTTTTTACATAATTTTTCCTAGGCTCAGTTGTGTAACCTTCCACAAGGTAGTCTACAGAATAAAACTAAATTACTTCCTAGTATTGAGGAGGCATGGAGCCTACCAATCCCCGCAGAGCTTACCTCCAGGCAGGGTGCCATGAACACAGCACAGCAGGTGAGAAGTTGGGTTATGTTCTGCAGGTGCCCAGCTTTAAGGGTTCTTTACAATCGGTAGTGGTCAAGCTTATTTTGTTGAGCATAGGACTGGCTTTTATTACTAAAAAGCCTTTGATTTATTTGCAAAGGGATAATAGATCAAGAAGCTCCCTGTAATATGGGAGAAATATGGGGGTACCAATTTAGAACCTTTGTGGATTTTCATGATTTTAATAAGATTTCATCTTAAATAGAAATGCTGCAGTGGTTTAATAATCCCATGAAAGGTACACATTCCTCCATTGATGACCATATGGAAACTGATTTTTCAGTTATTGAGATCAGCTTCAGAATATCTACTCTGCCCTTTTAATATATGTGGGCTGTTATATAATTAAAAGAAAAGAATTAAGAATATATAGAACCATATTTTTGTCTTCCTTCTGTGATTCTTAGGCTTGTAAACCTCATCATCCAAATACTGAACCTGTACTAGGCCTCACTCAAACACCAATTTCACAGCAATCCTTGCCACTACACATGATTCCTTCTAGCCAAGTAGATGACCTGACCAGTCCTGCCAAGAGGAAAAGAACATCTAGTCCAACAAAGGTATATGTTCTGATGAACTCAAGAGCCCCCTACCAAAATTACCTGGAAATATACATTAAAGTGATGCAGCATGCACAGAATTTGTGCTGTAAATTTTACTCCTTTGGCATCAAGGTGGGGAATGTTTTTAGGAATCTTAAAATACATTTTTCAGTGATGTGTTTAATCAGGTTACAGTTCAGACAGGAAGAGCATAAGGGCAATGCAGATCAGTAGCACTATACTGTAGTCATAGTTGTGTAAGTGAAAAAGTACAGTCGTGATCTAATGATACGTAGAGAGGGAGACGATCATGTCATCCTGTGTATTGCCTTTGCTTATATTTAGAATTCAAGTGTTTCATCATCATGTAATAGTTTTACGTAGATAAAGTATTCCATTTTAAAAGTAGTGTACATTTAAGTTAATTGCTTAATTGGATTTGATTGTTTCTCATTATATTAGATATCATTTAACCTTTTCCTCTGACTATTCTGATGCTGTATGGGAATGGTAGAATGAGACTTGATGTGTTTTAGTCTGTTTATATTGTTACTCTTGAAATGGTGACTAGTTCTTTCATAAGGAAGGTAAAATCTAGGTAGTAGAAGAAACTGTGTTGACTCTTTGATAGTCGTGCATTTTAACATAACGTTTTCTCTCAGAATACTTCAGATGTTTGGAGCAGTGGCCATACAGTGTCACATCCTCCCGTACAGCAACAAATTCATTCTTGGTGCTTGACACCACAGAAATTACAGGTAAGTGTGTTGAAGATCTTCAGAAGTTTTGAATTTTTTCTTTCTTCCTTTCTTTCTTTGGTCCATCCTTCTGTCCTTCCTTCCATGCTTCAAAATAAATCTGGAATGTTTTTCAGTTTCACATCTCTGAAGTTCAGTGTGAAATACTTCCCAAGTAATTCCCACAGTCTAATTCAAGTTGTGCTAATATTTCTGGTTTCTCTAGGTGAAATTGATTCTGTAGGAAAATAGATAGTAAAACAGTCTCTAGCAGAAACTGAGCACATACGTTGTATGTATTCTATAATTCATAAGTAAAAGCGTACAGCAATTCTTTTTTCTTATGATGTCTTAGATATTCAAATTGCCACACTTGCGTGCCTAGTGAGTTTTGCTACTTGCAGTAATACGACAGATACTAAAGAAGTTGTAGAAGTATTGTAATATTGTCTTTTTACTCTGAGGGAGATTCTTGTATCAATTTTTGTGAACATACATGCACGTTCTACAAAATACAATTACTCAAATGAAATCTGGTACTGCTTTTCTGTATTTTATGTCATTATTATACTTGCATTAAATGCTAGATTTTCGTTTTGAAATCTTGTTTCAGGTCATTTTTGTCAGGATGTTTTGTTGTCTCCTCAGCTCATAAGGGATTGCAGTGAGCTTATGGAATTCTGTATTTTGAAAATCAGGCCTAGCTGGAAACTGTTACCCATGTATTGCAGATACTGCTTTGGATGCAAGTTAAAATTGATGGGAACACAGTATGAAGACAGAAGGCATTCTGCCTGACTGAGCTGCGTTCCCCTCAATTCTAGTACAGTTCTTCAGCTGTTTCTCTGTCTGAACAATATTTGCTTTACTATGCTGCATTATTTTTCCCTTCCTCTCCCTGCTACCTCCCCACCCCTTTGGTCATTCCTAATCACTCTTCTGTCTCTCTCTTCATGCATTCTCACAATTTCTATCTGGTTATTTTATATCCTACTACTTTCCTGCCATCTTAACTTTGCATTTTTCCAGATGCAACTTGCTTCTCTAAACAGTATCTAAGAAGGGTTCTTTATGTAAATACAGCAGACTGGATTTGCTGGCAATAGCTTGACAAGGTTCCAGCATATATGAATAGGAAAGCCAAAAAGATATAATGCAAGGGGAGAGTGAATAAAATCTGTATTACATCTTTTAATTCAGCCTTTTAAAAGTGGCAGCTTGGAAGCTGGGTGGACGTAGCACATAACACACCAAATGACTCTGCTAACAAAAGCAAGAAAGGGAGAGCATGCCAGGGGAGAAGGGAACAGTGTTGGTTTCACAGCATTGGTGGGCAGCAACAACAGTGCTGCCCACAAAGGCTTTGCACCCATAGCACTGAAGAGGAGTGCAGACTTGCCTCTGATGGCATAGGTGCTAGCATCCATCTTTCTGATTCTTGTTACCTTGTTCAGATGTATTTTAAAAAGCAAAATAACAACTGAAGACCACTGGGTTTGGCTTCTGTGTACCTGGTGTGTGTGTGCTCCTGTGGAGACCCTGTTTACCTTTCAGTATCATACGTATAGAGAGAGATTAGTGTTATTCATTGCAGTCCCCTACAGAGGGACTTCAAATGGAAGTTACTGTTAATCCAGGGAGTTTGGCATGAGCCATCTCTAACCACTTCTTCTGACGTTGTTGTATATTTTTTAGTTGATAGTTTACAGATCTGATTTTTCAAAGTAGAATGAATTGCACTTTAATACTTATTCTTCCGTTCTATTTATGTATTACTAATACAGCATAATCAAAGCAAAGAAGATGAGAAGGTTGTAGAAAACTAATACATGCAGACCTGAAAGGAACAAAAGGAAATCTGATTTATCTTTGGGTTTGGTGGGGCTTGATTTGGTTTGTTGTGGGTTTTTTTTTGGTTTGGGGTTTTTTGTTTATTTGGTTTTATTTTTTTTGAAAGGATTTACAGTGATATGAGGCAGCTTAGTATTTAAGAACAGTCAAGAAAAAAGTCTTTATCACCTTTTGGGTAGAACAACTTTTGCCCTCCTCTCCATACAACCCTGCTTCCTTCTCAGACAGAGCTTTTGTGTTCCACAGTTTCCAACATATAGGTCACACCACTTAACCAGCAGCAGGCTTACTGGTGTGTGCCGAGTAGTTTAAAATTCATGCAATATTAAATATTTGGTAATAGGTATTTAAAAATTTTCAGTTGAAAAGGAGTTCAGTATCGTCTTAAGACACTGCTTTCTAAGTTATATAGTTTTCTGGGTTTGCTTTTTATATTTTCTGGAGAATTTTTCATGTGTGACTATAGGTTAAATTTACTTTGCACTGAACAGTAAGCACATAAAAATATTAAAGAACAGCACAGTACAAACCATGCATAATGGTAATAAGAATTCTGTACAATCATACTTGAATATAGTTTTCTTTTACAGTACCAGTACACTTAATGTGGTGATAGTACTTATACACTCAAATAAATTAGAAAGTCTCTTTAGTTTTAGTAACTAGTAATGAGGTTTGGTTACAGAATAGCGTATGGAAGTATATATTTGAGTCTGCAACAGAAAGCTCCAACCATATTTTCAGCTTTACAAGTCTTGTGTTCCTGGATCATTTTTAGTAATGTGTGCAAGAAGGCCATTAAAAAGCACGTGCAATTGTCAAGATTCTGAACTGTACTGCTGTTTTTCAGCACTTGGAACAGCTGCGTGCAAACCGAAATAATCTAAATCCAGCACAGAAACTAATGCTGGAACAGCTGGAGAGTCAGTTTGTCTTGATGCAGCAACACCAGCAGGTGAGAACAAAAATATTTTTCTCTTCTGCAGAACAGTAATGGCATCTGTTGTGTTTCTCAAATTCTGAAGAATTTCTGTTTTACAGAGTTCTTGTTCCCTTTACGACATTACATTGTCTTCTCTTGTTGTATGAAGTATAGTTATGATTTACTGGTTGCAATGTTAACAGGTTTAGCTGTGTTTTATTATAGGGCTGGCTACCAGACAGTGTAAAAGTTTTAAAGTTTTAAAGCCACACTTTCAAAGTAAATTTGAGTGGATGCATCTAAAAGCACTATGTCTTAAAGGATACTTAGTTGTAGTAAGCTGTGTTACAGCATATCTCTCCTCCTCTCATTGTTCACTTCTCTCTCTCTTAGTGTCCAACGTTAGCAGTAAAACGCTAACATTCAAACTGAAGAGCCTAGAAGAAAAGCGTGCCGATAGCTTTACCTTAAAATTCACTCAGCGCATTTGTGAGCACAACAGTCATCTTATTTCTCAAAAGCAACTGTGAAGGTCTTAAAATCAGTATAAAATTGGAATTGGCCAGTGCAGTAAAGTACTCAAGTGTTGTATGATCTTTACTTTTTAATTCCCGCAGCTAATGTTCTTGTGCTTTGTTCGTCTTCCATTAGATGAGACAAACAGGAGTTGCACAGGTACGATCTACTGGAATTCCTAATGGGCCAACAGCTGATTCATCACTGCCTACAAACTCTGTCTCTGGTCAGCAGCCGCAGGTTGCTCTAACCAGAGTGCCTAATGTCGCTCAGCGTGGAATCCGTCCCGCCTGCCCTGGGCAGCCTATGGCTAATGGACCCTTTGCAGCAGGCCCCGTTCCCTGCAGCACAGCAAGAACGCTGAGTAGTACAGACACTATTTTGATAGGCAATAATCACATAACAGAAAGTGGAAGTAATGGAAACGTGCCTTACCTGCAGCGAAACGCACTCTCTCTACCTCATAACCGCACAAACCTGACCAGCAGCGCAGAGGAGCCGTGGAAAAACCAACTATCTAACTCCACTCAGGTATGCAATTTCAGTTTATTCATACACTAAGGAGGATTGATAAGCAAGTCACTATTTGGAGTCTCTTGTTTGTAAACATATGTTTTCTGTTTCCTGAAGTTAATGACCTAGATGCAAATAAAACACGCCAGGTTAAACCTGCGTATTACTTTTTATTGTTAAAAACCTATTAATTAAATTAACTACTTTCAGAATAAAGGAAACGATCATGAATTAAAGAGGGCTGCTCCATTCTGCTCAGCTGTCTGTCTTTGCAGAAAAGTTTGGTTGGAAAAGAATGCCTGTACATCTTTTTGTTGCTTCTTTAATGTGAAACGTAACTTTGTCTTTCATGTAGGAGTAATGTGCATATTTCATGGAAAGCTGACTGTCGTAGCTATTTTTGACATTACATTGTCATCATGATGTGATCATTAGCCATATTTTGTTTCTATGTAGTCTTTTAAAATTAATATCTAGCAGTGAGTCCCACAGAGTTACTTGCAGAGAAAAAAACTACAATGCCAGTTAA